>NC_135885.1:42020455-43220455 GCF_964194155.1 Cetorhinus maximus
CCCCTACCACTACTATGTTCCTATTTCCTCCCCCACCTGAATGGCTCCCTGTGCCACCGCGTCGTGGTCAGTTCACTCATCGTCTATGCGGTTCCCGCTCTCATCCACACAGCTTGCAAGAACCTCGTAACTGTTGGACAGTTGCAGGGGCCGAGGTTCCTCGAACGCTACCCCCTGGGTCCCCATACCTGCTTCACCCGCAGTCACACCCTGAAGACCAAATTTGAATTACCTAATCTGAGGGGTGTGACCGCCTCCTGGAGCAAAGTGTCCAGTTAATTTCCCGCTCCCTGATGTAACGCAATGACTGCAGCTTGGACTCCAGCTCCTTAACTCAGATCCGAAGTTCGTTGAGCTGCAAGCACTTACTACAGATGAGTTCACTCTGGATCACCTTGGTGTCCAGCATTATTCTCGTGCTGCAGCAGCAACACGTCACCTGCCCTGCCTTCAGTAAAGTATTTTATTTAATTACTTAATTAATTACTGTTGTATCCCTACTCTTTACACTTTATTGTAATTTTTTTACACGCTAGTATCGATCTTATATTTAAGCTATTTTTAAGAAAAGAGAGAAAAAGGAAAAAAAAAGACTAGAGATCTAAACACAAACTAAAGGCCTTACTTTTACTTTAAAAACTAGAAATGCTCACCGATCTTACTCACCAATCAGCTACTCTCTGTGCTCATTAATGGTCTCTCACCTCTCTCTCCGTGCTCTTCACTTATCCATGCCCCTGACCCCACTCTACAAACCACACCCCCTACCACTAACTCACCTTTGCCAGTCCCGAGTTTCCATGCAAACTGCCATTCTCCTTCTCCCTCCCTTGTGCTGCAGAGTTCAACAAGGAAAACCGCTGACCTCCGACACAACTGCACAAAGCCAACTGTTGCACATCACCTTTAAATGAACGTGGACTGGGTGCCAATAGATTCTTGTGCGCTGCTGACTTTCTCATGAAGGTAGGCATAATTATAAAAAGTTTTAATATAATGAATATTTCATGGCATACAAATTTATTGCAAGTAGGAAACTGCTACAGAACAGCATGAGACCTGCCACAAACATGCTGCTAAGTTAATTTCTAAATTTGGAGCCACCATTGGGAAAACAAAATTTCAGATCCCACCTAAGTCACCCTGCCCACCCACCCCCTGCCACCATTGAATGCTCACTAATTGCTGCTTCCCATTTATTAATGAAGCTTATTTTAAGCTATTAGTTCATTTATTCAACTTATGGACCAAGCATTTCAAATAACTGGGCACGATAATACCACCAATTAACATTCGAGCCCGAGTCAGGATGAGTGACATAATGTCCAGAACCATGGATATTACTTAACATTGTAGACAGTTTCCCACCATGACTTTTTCACTAATTCCCTTATCTTTTTGCCTCCTTGTTCATTATTCTGGTTCATTTTGACTAGATGTTGCTGTAAGGTGGCTATAATCTATGACGGATTTCAGATTTAATGTGAGACGGAGTATAGGGTGACTGAACCATGCAACCGCTTTGAGCATCTCATCATGCTTTGAAAGGTTTATCCTTAGCTCAGTGATGATGTGGATCTGTAAGGTAACGAGACGTGACTTCCTATTCAGGTGATCTGAGCTGGCTTTAAACAAAAGGTGAACCTTTTAATGGGACATAACTCTTCTCCATAACACACCTCATGGTCCTTAGTGGTAACACAATAGGTTCCCATCTGGAGACATACACATCTGGTATGGTCATTTTCCCACTTCTGAATAGTCATGTCACATGTGGGTGACTACTAATCAGAACAAAACCACAAGCTGCCTTATCAGGATTCCTAACATCATGTTGACTTATGTAAACCCCCCTTTCTGAACAGCACTTTACACATGGGACAGGCCAAATGTTGGTTTTGTTGATTAAAATAGTTGGGGGAATGCAAAGGATGCATGAGTATTCCATTCCAAGATTCCAATGGGTTCCGCCTTAAAAATCTCCCATTCAGCATCCTCAAGTAGCTGGGGAAGTCACAGAATCACTGGCACGACTATCCTATTCTGATAGTCTCTATTCCCCTTTACTAAATAGAAAGATCCATGCTGTCGTGTTCCGTGTGTTACATTATGATCTGCAAACCATGCACTGATCATGCTCTTGTTTACAAACACTGGAATCCTGTTATTTTCTGTACTATTGAGCCCAGCCATTACCTGGTTGAGCAGGTACATAACTCCCATAAATGGAGCATGTCATGGCCATGTCAGTGTCCCTTTCGGCTTCTTCCTTTCCTCAACCAGTCTGTTAAAGGCTTCCTGAATCTTTTAGAATGTAGTTATCTAATCCTGGACTATTAGGAGATTGAGTCAATTCTTTAATCATGTCCTTGTTCTCCTTACTTAACCCTGATAGAATTCCATTCAGCTGCCTCCTCATATCCTCAATGTCTATCCTATCCCAGGTTATAGTACCTCCTGTGGCCCCAATACTTCCACAATCCTCCATAATTCCCTTTTCCTTGTTTGTCTTTTCTCAATTTTAGTCATGTTTATCTTCACTGGCATACTCTCTAAATCTCACCTTATTCTGGCCATAGTTCTTAGTCAGAAAATCTCTCACTACCTTTCTCACCAACTATTGTAAAATGTTTGGTATTCTCTTGGCCACAGTCATGGGGGAAGGGGAATGTCTTCAAAATTTTGTACAGCAGGCATGATCTCACATCATTGAATAGTTGTTTGTATGTACAGGTAACCACTAACCTATTTACTGGTCCTTCTCACAACTGTGGGCATCGTAGCTCATGGACAGCATTGTTTTTACCTCCTTTTTCCTCTGCCTTCCGCTTCCCACCCATTACTTTTACATACGTGAGCTGTCTTTCTCCTTTTCCTCCTCACTACAGCATGCTACCATTCCTTGGGGACTTTTACTAATCTGCAGCCAATTTAAGCTATTGCTGCTCTCTTCTAGATAGAGAACACTTGTTTCATCCTGTAACATTCATTTTCAGCACTGACCCATCTCCAGCTTTTCCCATGCTAGTCCTTTCTTGCCAGATGGAATAGCAAAGGCTCCCCTGGATCAGGCACATCAGGCATTTACTATCTGTCCTCAATCCTTCACCCTGTCTGTTATCTTTGGCATTTCCCAAATACAATCGCTACAATGCTTTTCAATATTTGATTGAATGGGGTAATCTGTACACAACTTTTTCAACATAGCTTTGAGGGTCCTATTTCCCCTTTCCACTGCTTCTGAAGACTGAGGGTGGCGGGAGATGTGCATTTTGTGCTTAATCCCCATGATTTCTTGTAATCGAGTGAAATTTTTTCTAGTAGAATGTGGTTCCTGATCACTATCTACTTGTAATGGCAGTCCCCAACTACAGATCACGTTACCCAATAATATCCCTCATGTTTTTATAGTAGTGCTGCTAAAGCTACAGTTTAATATATCATAAATAAATCATGAATTTAGAAGATTCTTCAGCTCTCCCTTTGGGAGATTTGATTGAGATGTACAAAATTGTGAGGGGCCTAGATAGAGTGGATTGAAAGGGCCTATTTACTTTAGCAGAGAGGTCAGTGACTAGGGGGCATAGATTTAAAGTGATTGGTAGAAATATTAGGGGGGAGATGAGGAAATATGTTTTTCACCCAGAGGGATATGGGGATCTGGAACTCACTGCCTGAAAGGGTAGAAGCAGAAACCCTCAGCTCATTTAAAAGGTGCCTGGACGTGCACTCCTAATGCCGTAACCTGCAGGGCAATGCTGGCAAATGCTGGCAAGTGGGATTAGGCTGGGTGGCTCGTTTTTTGGCTGGCACAGACATGATGGGCTAAGTGACCTTTTTCTGTGCTGTAACTTTCTATAATGCTATCTTATGGATAGTTCTTACTAAGTATTAATACTCCCAACCTCTTCAGAACCCCAATCCAAATTTTTATTCCTTTTACTTTAATTTTACTCATTTTGACCATTACCTAGTATGTTTAATTCTAATTGATTGTTTAGGTCAGTTTATGTATGAAGTATGTGGTAGTGCCTTGATGATTTAAAATGTTGTCTCAATCTACTGGCCATGTTGACCTTTCATGCCATGCTGTTTGACAAGTAGTCTGGGACACATTCTTCAATGTAAAATCACCATGCATTTCTGCATGTTAGTTGCTCTACATGTAACAAATCACATCTGCACCCACACAGCAGTATCCCAATATCGTGCGCCACATTCTTAACTCTCAAAACATCTTATCAAAAGGGGGTATCTGTCTTAAAATCTTTGCTTATGGTCCCTGTATGGTCCCGATGCCTCGGGTAATGACCAAGCTATCAGATTCAGTTATCTTAAGTCCATTGGCAAGGACACTAGTATCTCCAAGAGAAACCTATCAATTTAATAATCCCATTTTACAGGAGACTTGGAGAAACTTTACTGTCTAGTACAATGTTCTCATAATATCTTTAAACAGAAATCAAACATTCCCATTGGATCCCAGGCATTAACACAATGTGTTGGTGCAAAATGTTCTTCAGTTTAGATAACATTTTATTCACTCAAAGCAATACTTTAAATTGTGCCTGACTTTCTTTTCATTTCAGAGTTATTCTAAATTCAAGTAGCAGTGCTGTTGGAACACTGACTTTGTTAGTGTTCAATATATGTTCTTCTCAAAACAAACTTCCTTTTTCTTTTCATATCTAGAAACCACCTTGATTGTTTTCATTTAGTTATTTTTTAATCAAAATTTTGTTTATTCACTTAAACTTCAAGTAAACATCCCTTTGAATGCTTGGAATAACAACTCATATCAATTTATTTTATCAATTCCTAATCTTCAGAATTAAGCCCAGGTTTGGCGGTTTTAAATGGTGCTTTTACATGAACAGAAGAGCTTGCAGTTAGTTTCCATTTACACATCTCCCATTCTCAAGTACTTTGTCTTGAAAGGTAAATGATACAAATAGTTAAAACCACGTCTTTGAAAAGCAAAGTCTTTAGTTCAAATTTGATTTTTGTAGCTACATTTGTAAATTACTGCAGCAAGAGACCTAGAAACTTTATCTGTCCTCCATGTTGATCTGGAAACAGTTTTACCTATTTTAAAAGAAAAACAAACCAAAAATTAATTGTGGCTCCGGTTAGAAGCCCAGTGGGTTAATATGTTCAATCATATCCATCTATTTAGAAACTTAAAATTTAGTAATATCCAATATATGAAAATTTTCATTAATCAATATAAAAGTTGAACTCTGATGAAAGGTCAATGACCTGAAGTATTGGGTGAAATCTTGTTGAGGTGTCAGGGGTCTCGCCTGCTGGTTGGAGAGCCAGCAAGAGACCGGCATTGCCGCATTTTGGGAAGACCCACTGAACCACATGCCAATTGGACAGTGGCAGGCCTTCCCCTGGAATCAAGACCTGATAGGATGAAGCCCTTAAGTGGCCATTCATTGTTCACTTAAGGGCCTCAATTGGGGACTGAGAAACTTTGATAAACTTTCTTAATCAGTTAAGAACCAAACCCCGTTTGAAACTTTTTTTTCCTCAATTCTTTGGTATCTTTTCTTCAACTTCCCACAAATTTTATCCTGAGGGATTGAAAACAACAAAAATCATTACTAACATTATCAACTTTGAAAGAAAACATTCTGATTGGGGAATACAGCATTTTTAGATTAAACTCCAATTGTTCCCAAACATTAAAAGGAGATCAGGGAAGTTTCTGTCCTCTTTTCTGCTATTAAAGACTGAAAAGTTGTAGTGTTCAAGAAGCTTTTGTTAATGGTTTCTCACCCAAGATTATTTTTTCTGATACAACCAGGGTAATTCAACAACCAGAATCCGTTTCCAATTCACAGAATCAAACATCTGAAATTAAAAACTGCCAAGCTTTGGATGTGAGCCTTATTATCCAGAATTAAAGATTCTCACGTTCACCTTGACATAATAACTAGAATGTCACCTTAGGCACTAATGACATTTTAGTTTTCACACCTTAACAGGTTAGCTAACCTTAATACTCCCAATATAATCAAACCAGCAGTTGTTAACTAGTCACTGAACATAATAGTAGATACTCTAAGAAGAAAATATAAATTACATTATTTGCTGTTGTTTCTTCTAGCGACTTTATAAATGACTAATAAAACTATAAAAAATGAAACAAAAGAAAAAGTTAGCTTTTACAGTTAAACAAAAACTTCAACATTTTACAGCAGAAAGAGTTAAAGTGGAGCTTCCTACAGCTTGTGAACTCTGGGGGGGGTGGAAAAACACAGCTTCTTGAACACTACAACTTTTCAGTCTTTAATAGCAGAAGAGGACAGAATCTTCCCTGATCTCCTCAATTTATCCTTTGTTTTCCCTTAAACCAATTTTCAGTTTCTGATGTTTGCTATTTAACCTCATTTGAAAGAATCTGTCAGTAAAATGTGTCTTTAAGTTATTTTTTAAAACTCTAGTACAAGTGTTCTGAAAAGTTCAAATTGGATTTCTGTCAGACTCTTTCAAGGCTTCAAGGTTGAAGCTCATCTTTCACAAGACAAACAAGTGCTTTTCCAAAGATATCTTTTAAAAACACTCATATTTTAAATTAAAGATACTGGTGTAATTCAGTTTTTATATCTTAACTGATCCAACAATCAAATTCATACTGTTTCCCACAAAGTCATACACACGCATAGATACACAGATAGGACTAGTAACAAACTTTCATGATTTCAATATTAAGAGCCAGATGACAAAGGTTGTGACTTTCTCACAGCAATTTCAAAATCTTGCTGTGGGCTTTTTAGCTTACTCCTTTTCCTCTCAGCCATTTTATCTGCAGCACTGCTTCATTTTACACCCACAATTATAGCAGGGACACAGAGGGCTTTTACTTGAGCACTGAGGACTTTCCACCACAACTATTGGTTTCTACTGTGCTGGTCCATTCTGTACAGTGGCTACCTTTCCCTTTAAAATTTTACGTGTGTCATTATTTTATCACAGGCCCCTGCTTGAGGTCGCTAGATTTGTAAGGAATTTGGGCGTGATAACTAAGCGGACAGAAAGACTGTCAACATTGTAGCCAAGTGGAAAGATTTATCAAAAATAAAATATGGCCAAAGCACACACCGCCCCCTCCCCCCACCCCGCTCCGGGCAATTTACAAACCATTTGAGCTAATTAGCTGATTATTAACTGGCTACCAGGATGCCCTGGTAGCTAGTCCTAACTCCTGTTCTATGTTGATCTTAAACATAAGAGTCCCCATGTTCACAAGCATGCTTATCAGCTCCATTCTAGTTCCTACCAGCTCCGTTTAGTCTTATGCAGTTACAACAGTCGCTTTATACAAGCATAAATACAAGTATGTACACAGGCTAAGCTTGGAAAAGTTCACGTAGCGTTTGAACTCCAATGCTTGAAGTTAGGCACACACATGTTAAAACTGCAGAATTTGAATACATGGTTAATTCCCTTACAAAGCATGATTCTAAAGCAGGAAGGTGAAAGATGCTGCCTCCCCAGCACCCCTATAATGTCTGGGCAGGAAAACTTGCCTTCCCACCCAGATGGGTGAACTCTGGTTTGCTTGCAGCCTTCTCTGCAGGGGTACCTTGTTCAAAGGCACTCAGTTCCTGATCAAGGGACCCAGTATTGGGGAGTGGGGGATGTTCGCAGAGAGCCCTTCATCCGACCCCTCGCCCTTCCTAGCAACTTCCTCCCCATGAACTTCATCCTGCCCTCACTTAGCTTCATTGACCCCTGGTGAAGGTCCAAGTGTATTACCAGTAACAGATATCTCTCTGTGGTGCTGGTAATAGAGAGCTGTTGGTTTCTGATTGGCTGTCAACTTTCATGGATGGGTTTTCCACCCTACCGGGGTAAGTGTAGCAATTAAATGATTCTATATAGTCAGGAGCCCAGGCGGCAGGGTTCCCACTGCCAATTAGGGACTTAATTAGGGCTCCAGAAGATTGGATTGGCGGTGGTATTGCCAGTTTTGGTGGTGGACCTTCGGCCCTGACATTCTCATTAAATTCCAGGCCATAATGTTTGGAGTGATAGGTGATGGTTTAGTCGTACCCTGTAAGTTGTTTTCTACACAATGTTCATGATGATCCTTTTGATTTCCTTCCAGTGAGTGTATGAAAGTGGATTTACATCCATCTTTGACGTGGTTGAAGATACCATTCTCCTCCAAAGCATGTCCACTGTCATCCAGCTGGGTGGGACTGCTCTCACCTGGTTTTATTCTTCTCTACCTAATCGTAGTCAGAGAATCACTTGCAATGGCTTCTCTCCCTGCTCCCGCACTATTACCTCTGTTATTCCCCAAAGATATATCCTTGGCCCTGCCTATTTCTCATCTACATGCTGTCCCTCAATGACATCATCTGAAATCACAGCTTTGGTTGACATCATCCAGCTGTACCTCACCATCATCTCTCTCAACTCCTCCACTGTTACTAAATTATCAGGCTGCTTATCCCACATCCAGGACTTGATGAGGAGAAATTTCCCCCAATTAAATATTGGGAAGTCAAGCCATTTTTTTCGGCCTCTGCTCCAAACTCCATTCCTTAGCTACCAATTCCATCACTCTCCCTGAGATTAAGCCAATCTGTTGGCAACTCTGGTGTCACATTTGACCCCAAGTTGAGCTTCTGTCCTGACATTCACACTTAGCATACCTTCCAGCATGTTGTGTGACACTGTCACCATGCTAAATGGGATATTCAGAACAAACCTAGCTCAAAACTGGGCATCAATGAGGTGCTGTGGACCATCAGCAGCAGAATTATATTCAACCACAACCTGTAGTTTCATGATTTGGCATATTCCACACACTACCATTACCATCAAGCCAAAGGATCAACTCTGGTTCAATAAAGAGTGTGAGAGGGCATGCAAGGAGTAGCACCACGCATATCTAAAAATGAGGCATCAGACTGGTGAAGCTACAACACAGGACTAATTGCATGCTGAACAATGGAAGCAGCATGTGATAGAGCTAAGCAATCCCACAATCAACAGATCAGATAAAAGTTCAGCAGTCCTGCCACATCCAGTGATGAATGGTGGTGGACAAGTAACGAGTAATGAGAGGAGGAGGCTCCACAAATACCCCATCCTCAATGATGGGGGCCCTACACACATCAGTGCAAAAGTTAAGGCAGAAGCATTTGCAACCATCTTCAGCCAGAAGTGCCGAGTGGATGATCCATCTCGGCCCTCTTCTGGAATCCCCAGCATCACAGATGCTAGTCTTCAGCCAATTTGATTCACTCCACGTGATATCAAGAAACCGCTGAAGGCACTGGATACTATTGCTGAAAAAAGAGACACGTCAAAGCTTTTCATCTTGCACTCATCAGGGCACTTCAAGAAATGTTTTTTTGTTCATTCACGGGTCATGGACTTCACTGACTGAGCCAGCATTTATTGCCCATCCCTAGCTGCCTCCTTGAACCGCTGTAGTCCATGTGGTGTAGGTAGACCCACAGTGCTGTTAGGAGGGGAGTTCCAGGATTTTGACCCAGCGACAATGAGTGACTTGGAGGGGAGCTTCCAGGTGGTGGTGTTCCCATGTATCTACTGCCATTGTCCTTCTAGGTGGTAGTGGTCGTGGGTTTGGAAGGTGCCATCTAAGGAGCCTTGGTGAATTCCTGCAGTGCATCTTGTAGACGGTACACACTGCTGCTACAGTGCGTCAGTGGTGGAGGGAGTTAATGTTTGTGGATGTGGTGCCAATCGAGTGTGCTGTTTTGTCCTGGATGGTGTCAAGCTTCTTGATAGTTGTGGGAGCTGCACTCATCCAGGCAAGTGGGGAGTATTCCGTCACACTCCTGCCTTGTGCCTTGTAGATGGTGGGCAGGCTTTGAGGAGTCAGGAAGTGAGTTACTCGCCACAGGGTTCCTAGCCTCTGACCTGCTCTTCTAGCCACAGTATTTCTATGGCGAGTCCAGTTCAGTTTCTGGTCAATGGTAACCCCTGGAATATTGATAGTGGGGGATTCAGAGATGGCAGTGCCTTTGAACATCAAGGGGCGATAGTTAGATTCTCTCTGGTTGGAGATGGTCATTGCCCGACACTTGTGTGGTACGAATGTTACTTGCTACTTGTCAGCCCAAGCCTGGATATTGACCAGGTCTTGCTGCATTTGGACATGGACTGTTTCAGTATCTGAGGAATCTGAGACTACCAATTTAAGGTGAAAACAACAATTTATACTGTATGTGAAGAATGTGGATTGGTTGGCAAGTGGACTCTGGTAGAGGTGTTGCCATGGAGAATGCACCACTGATGGTGACTGACAGTTAACTGACAAGCATTGTTTGAAATTTAAACCAGGCAGTTTGACCCTGATTGGTCAAGGCATTGTCCTGAGGAATGAGCCAGTGAATGGTTGTCACTTATTTTGTTTAGCTGAAACAGGCGCAATGTGTGTACATATTCTGTCTGCAAAGTACAGGGCCCTGTGCATTAATATAGTTAGCTTCCAGTACACACAAATGACCACACTGCGAGCCTGACTGATGATCATAAATTGGCTGTCAGTGTAATTCATAGCACACTGAGGACTTTTCAGCAAATGTTGTCCAATCGTGGAATCACATCCAATGCTGGACATTGTTTTGAGTTTTGCAAGCATGGACTGGCTAGGCACTGTCTGTACCCCATCTGATGAAGAGTCATACAGACTTGAAACGTTAACTGTGTTCCTCTCCACAGATGCTGTCAGACCTGCTGAGTTTTTCCAGCTATTTTTGTTTTTGTTTCAGATTTCCAGCATCCACAGTATTTTGCTTTTAACTGTCTGTACCCCACCAGTTGTGAACAGCAGCTTGGACATGCTGTTTGATATGATCTGCCAGTGTTTGGGATGTATGGCCGAAATACCTAGCAACACACTCGTACTGAAATTAATTTACCACATTACTCGTTTGTGTGATAATCAGAACATCTTTTTGGCTTAAAGGCAGCACCCTGTTAGTGGCAAATACCACTCGTGTTGCTACTGCATAGTAGCAGCATGAAACAGCTCGCTTCACCTGTTGCTCAAATTTTTGGGACTTCCCCTTCCAGGGTAATCTGAGGTAGACTGGGCACTTTTCAGGCCGAAAGTGACGGCCTTGGGGCCCGTTCATGAGTTTGTGAGATATACAGTGCGAAATAGTCTGATCGGAGTAGCCATTATCCTGCAGGATGCCTTTTATGCACCCCATTTCAGCATCAAGCTTGCATAGTGAGCAAATGGATCGGGCCCTATTTAACAGGTTGTTGATAAGGCCAACCTTATATCGTGTGGAACTGTTAAGAACCCCAACGTGTATATTGACCAGTGAAGGTAGGCTTGCAGTAGACTGTGGTAGAGAACCTTTTGGCAGATTTCACAACTAGTATGTCAAGGAAGGGGAGTTCATGTGACTGCTCCATTTCAAAGGTGAATTTTAGCATAGGATATGGGCCCTGACAACATCCGGAAATAGTACTGTAGACTTGTGCTCCAGACTAGCCATGCCCCTAGCAAAGCTATTTCAGTGCAGCTATAACACTGGCATCTACCCAACAATGTGGAAAGTTGCCCAGGTATGTCCTGTCCACAAAAAGCAGGAGAAATCTGACCAATTACTGTCCCATCAGCCTCCTCTCAATCATCAGCAAAGTAATGGAAGGTGTTGTTGACAGTGCTATAAAGTGGATCTTAGAGTAATAACCTGTTCCATGATGCTCAGTTTGGATTCTGCCAGGGCCACTTGGCTGTTGATCTCATTTCAGCATTGGTGCACAAACAGGGACGAAAGAACTGAACTCAAGAGGTGGGGGGGCAGATGAGGTGGGGTTGTGAAAGTGACTGTCTTTTATATCATGGCAGCATTTGACTAAGTGTGGCATCAAGGAGCCCTTGCAAAATTGAAGTCAATGGCGAATTCTCCATTTCTTTGATTCACTCCTAACACAAAGGAAGATGGGTGTAGTTGTTGGAGGCAGGTCATCTCTGTCCCATACGAACATACATGTGAACAAACGAATTAGGTCACTCGGCCCCTTGATCCTGCTCAGCCATTCAATAAGATCATGGTTGATCTGACTGTAACCTCAACCCCACATTCCTGCCTACCCCCGATAACCTTTTACCCCCTTGTTAATCAAGAATCTATCTAGTTCTGCCTTAAAAATATTCAAGGACTCTGCTTCCACCGTCTTTTGAGGAAGCGAGTCCCAAAAACTCACTACCCTCAGAGAAAAAAATTCTCCTAATCTGTCTTAAATGAACGACCTCTTATTTTTAAACAGCAACCCCTAGTTCTAGATTCTCCCAGAAGAGGAAACATCCTCTTCACACCCACCCTGTCAAGACCCCTCAGGATCTTATAGGTTTCAATCAAGTCACCTCTTACTCTTCTAAATTCCAGTGGCTACAAGTCTAACCTGACCAACCTTTCCTCATAAGAAAACCCATCCATTCCTAGTGTTAGCCTAGTAAGCCTTCTCTGAACTGCTTCTAATGCATTTATGTCTTTCCTTAAATAAGGAGACCAGTGCTGTACACAATACCCCAGATGTGGTCTCACCAATGCCCGGTATAGCTGAAGCATAACCTCACTACCTTTGTAATCAATTCCCCTCGCAATAAATGATAACGTACTATTAGCTTTCCTAATTACTTGCTGTACCTGCATACTAGCCTTTTGTGATTCATGCACTAGGACACCCAGATCCCTCTGAATCTCAGAACTCTGCAATCTATCACCATTTAGATAATAAGCTTCTTTTTTATTCTTCCTGCCAAAATGAACAATTTCACATTTGTCCACATTATACTCCATTTGCCAGATCTTTGCCCACTCACTTAACCTATCTATGTCACTTTGTAGCTTCCTTATGTTCTCTTCACAATTTACTTTCCTACCTATCTTTGTGTCTTCAGCAAATTTAGCAACCATTCCTTTGGTCTCTTCATCCAAGTCATTTATATAAATTGTAAAATGTTGAGGCCCCAACACTGATCCCTGTAGAACACCACTCCTTACATCCTGCCAACAGAAAAAGACCCATTTGTGCCAACTCCCTGCTTCCTGTTTAGCTAACCTATTTTCCATCCATGCCAATATGCTACCTCCTACACCATGAGCTTTTATTTTCCGCAATAACCTTTGATGTGGCACTTTATCAAATGCGTTCTGGAAATCTAAGCACAGTATATCCATCGGTTCTCCCTTATCCACAGCACATGTTACTCTTTCAAAGAACTCCAATAAATTGGTTAAACATGATTCCTCTTTCTCAAAACCATGTTGACTCTGCCTCGATTGCCTTGAATTTTTTGGTGCCCTGCTGTAACATCTTTAATAATAGCTTCTAACATTTTCCCTATGAAAGATGTTAAGCTAACTGGCCTGTAGTTTCCTGCTTTCTGTCTCCCTCTCTTTTTGAATAAATGCGCTACATTTGCTACTTTCCAATCTAATGGAACCTTCCCCAAATCTAGAGAATTTTGGAAAATTAAAACCAATGCATCAGCTAAACAAGGAGTAGGAATAAACTGGTCTTTTTCCGAATGGCTGGCAGTGACTAGTGGGTTACTGCAGGGATCAGTGCTGGGACCCCAGCAATTCACAATATATATTAATGATTTAGATGAGGGAACTAAATGTAATATCTCCAAATTTGCAGATGACACAAAGCTGGGTGGGAGGGTCAGCTGTGAGGAGGATACAGAGATGCTTCATGTGATTTGGACAAGCTGAGTGAGTGGACAAATGCATGGCAGATGCAGTATAATGTGGATAAATGTGAGGTTATCCACTTTGGCAGCAAAAACAGGAAGGCAGATTATTATCTGAATGGCTATAAATTGAGAGGGGGGAAATGTGCAATGAGACCTGGGTGTCCTCGTACACCAGTCGCTGAAGGTAAGTATGCAGGTGCAGCAGGCATTAAAGAGGGCAAATGGTATGTTAGCCTTCATAGCGAGAGGATTCAAGTACAGGAGCAGGGATGTCTTGCTGCAATTATACAGGGCCTTGGTGAGACCACACCTTGAATATTGTGTGCAATTTTTGGCCTTCTTATCTGAGGAAGGATGTTCTTGCTATAGAGAAATTGCAGTGAAGGTTTACCCGACTGATTCCTGGGATGGCGGGACTGACATACGAGGAGAGATTGAGTCGGTTAGGATTATATTCGCTGGAGTTCAGAGGAATGAGGGGGGATCTCATAGAAACCTATAAAATTCTAACACGACTAGACAGGGTAGATGCAGGAAGGATGTTCCCGATGGTGGGGGAGTCCAGAACCAGGGGTCACAGTCTGAGGATACGGGGTAGACCATTTAGGACTGAGATGAGGAGAAATTTCTTCATCCAGAGAGTGGTGAGCCTGTGGAATTCGCGACCACAGAAAGTAGTTGAAGCCAAAACATTGTATGTTTTCAAGGAGTTAGATATAGCTCTTGGGGCGAAAAGGATCAAAGGATATGGGGAGAAAGGAGGAGTAGGCTATTGAGTTGGATGATCAGCCGTGATCATAATGAATGGTGGAGCAGGCCCAAAGGGCCGAATGGCCTACTCCTGCTCCTATTTTCTATGTTTCTATGTTATATCTCACTAGCCACTTCTTTCAAGATCTTAGGGTGAAATCCAACCAGATCTGGGGTTTCCCAACCCAGAGCCCCAACAATTTGCCCAATGCCACTTCCTTGGTGATTGTAATTTTCCCGAGTTCGTCCCTCCCTTCCATTTCCTGATTTACAGCTATTTCTGAGGTGTTACTTGTGTCCTCTATAGTGAAGAGCAAAGCAAAATACTTGTTTAATTCTCCCTACTTTCCTGTCATGGTTTGTTTATCATTTCCCATATTAACACCATTCTCTCTTGCCTTGTCTCTACATTTTGGTTTACTGCATCTTCCCAAATTTGCTCCCTTGCCCCCACTATTCAGTTTAAAACCCTCTCTACTTCCCTAGGTATGCAGCTCGTGAGGACACCAGCCCCAACACAGTTCAGGCGTAGACCGTCCCAACGGTACAGATCCAACTTTCCCCAATACTGGTGCCATTGCCCCACTAACCAGAACCCACTTCTCCCACACCAGTCTTTGAGCCACACATTCATTTCTCTAATCTTTTGTTTTATGCCAATTTGCACATGGCTCAGGTAATAATCCAGAAATTATTACCTTTGAAGTTCTGCTTCTTAATTTGGTGCCCAGCTCCTCATACTGACTATGCAGAGCCTCCTTCCTCATCCTGCCTATGTCATTAGTATCTACATGGACCACAACCACTGGACCCTCCCCCTCCCACTGCAAGTTCCTCTCCAGCTCTGAGCAGATGACCCAAACACTGGCACTAGACAGGCAACACAGCCATCTGGACTATCACTCTTTGCTACAAAGAACAGTGTCAATCCCCCTCGCTATACTTTCCCCTACTACTACTACATTCCTATTTGCTCCCCCGACTTGAATGGCTTTCTGTGTCATGGTGCCAAGATCAATCTTCTGACCTGTCACCGAGATGAGGAAGAATTTCTTCGCTCAGAGGGCGGTGAATCTTTGGAATTCTCTACCCTAGAGGGCTGTGGAGGCTCAGTCATTGAGTATATTCAAGACTGAGCTCAATAAATTTCTAGTTATGAAAGGTATCAAGAGATATGGGGATTGTGCAGGAAAATGGAGTTGAGGTAGAAGATCAGCCATGATTTGGTTGAATTTGGCTCAAGGGGCTAAATGGCCTTCTGCCCCTATTTCCCATGTTCCTATCAAAATCCTGGGGGTTACCATTGACCAGAAACTGAACTGGACTAGCCGTATAAATACTGTGGCTAGAAGTGTAGGTTGGAGGCTGGGAATTCTGAGGTGAGTAACTCGCCTCTAGGCCTGCCCATTATCAACAAGGACAAGACAGGAGTGTGATGGAATACTCTCCATTTGTCTGGATGAGTGCAGCTCCAACAACACTCAAGAAGCTTGACACCATCCAGGACAAAGCAGCCCACTTGATTGGCACCCCATCCACAAACATTCATTCCCTCCACCACCGTGGGTGTACTTGCACCAGATGGACTGCAGCAGTTCAAGAAGGTGACTAACCACCACTTTCTCAAGGGCAATTAGGGAAGGGCAATAAATACTGGCCTAGCCAGTGATGCCCAAATTGCATGAAAGAATTTTTAAAATTGTTTTGTCACAAAGACTGCCTGTCCCCACCTCTGTAGCATCGCCCAACTTTGTCCCTGTCTCAGCTTATCTGCTGCTGAAACCCTTATTCATTTCTTCATTACCTCTAGACTTGACTATTCCGAAGTACTGCTGATGGGCCTCCCACATTCTACCCTCTGCAAACTTGAGGTCATCCAGACCTCTGCAGCCTGTGTCTTAACCCGCAGCAAGTCCTGTTCTCCTATCAAGCCTGTGCTTCAACTGCTGGTTTCACCTAAATCCAGGATGATAGACCCATTGCTTTAACCTGCCTGAAATTATTATTAATCCTACTCGACATTTTCCAGAGACATTTTCAGATACTGCTGAGGTCAAGAATGTGGAAGTTTTATCCCCCCAAACTTACCCCATGCCAGTTTTAATAAATGCATTTCTCAGCACTGGGGTTTCGGTCTTGTAACCACTGTACCTATAGAATGTCTACTGTTGAAGTGAACTTCTCTCTTTCTCCAGATGCGTTATTTTAATACATCCTAATGTACTGAACATAAATACTTCTAAAAATAGGATGGCTTATACAATTGTTTCAAACATTTTGTTTTCTCCAAGTAGTCAAGTTGTGTGTTTCAGATTTAATTTGGAATTGGTGCATACTTAGAAAATATCATCAATTTTAAAAAGAAACTGGGTCAGTCAGCCTGTGAAGTTAATGAAAAAATGTAAAGATTTTCTCAATGAAATGGTTTATTTCAAGAATATAAAATAATTGGAATTCTTCCCAAAAATCTAGTGTAGAAATCGAAACTAGCACACTAAAAGATAAGGGGAAGGGCAGAACAAAGGAGAAAGTCTAAGGCAAAAGCAAGCAAAGATTGCCTTTTTAAAAACTGAGCATATTAGCCCAAGGAATATTCCAGCGTGCTTGATCAATCATGTGCTGCCAGCAAGCCCTGATGCCTCTTACTTAACTGTGCACAGTGCTGTCAATGCTGGTAAATGACCGTCCACATTTCCTAACTTAATGAAAATTGCAACATTACAGTGAAATGAGAGAAAATAAACAACTGCTTCCTCCACCACCCCTCCCTAAGTGAAAACCAGACAAGATTTTTTTTTGCAAAAAATATATGCTTTATTCATAAAATATCTAAAAGAACATTACAAAACATTTCAAAATGGTCATTACAGAAAGTGCAATGATATTTAAATTTTCTAAATAGGTAATGTTGCACTCTGAAGTGGTTCAATATAATTGTGATCCATGTAATATTTACTGCATACATTCAATATGAGTCATACAGCCCAAGGGGTTCTGTACAAAACAAGACCGATACTGAGACTTAAAGCAGAGTTGAGAAACCTTGCTCCATTTTCATCTAATAGTGAAGTTGCCCAGTCATTTCTACGGACTCTAATCTCAGAGTAGTATGCAGTGGTTTCCATATTGTAGAGAAAGCAGCACATGTGTAAAATTTAAGGTGGACGGAGATGGCGAAGAGAGAATGACCTGAGGGTGCCAAAGAAGCACGTGAGAGTGCGCAAGTGGAGGGGTTGTGCAAGAGAATTTGCTGCCATTAGACAATTTCTCCTGCATACACCCCCCTGGTCCTCCCATTGTTACCACAGTTTGGGAACCCATGCTCTGTGATTAATTTGTTCAGTTTCTTCCAGTCCATATTAATGCTGTGGAGCAGCCAACAGTGAAACTTCACCAGCATGTGTGATGAACTAGCAGTAAAACTGCAACAGCAAAATATTTATTTAGGCTGGCTTAATGAATGGAAGTATTGAATATTGAAGTTCTTGAGAGGAAGTTATATCTTTGTCTTCACTAATGTTTAACACCATGATTAAATTGTAGGTATGAAATTTGATACTAAAAAGTATAATAGGCAAATTTTTAAGATATGTTTGAATAACTGTCAAACTTTCAAGGTGATTTATGCAAATAGATATTTTTGTAGAATCATAGAATGATATAGCACAGGAAATCAGTCGGTCCATCAATCCTGTACCGGCTCTTTGGCAGACTAATTAGTTTCACTCACAGCTTTTTTCTCATAGCCCTGTATTCCTTCCCTTCAAGCTTTTACCCAATTCTCTTTTGAAAGTTCTTATTGAATCTGCTTCCGCTATTCTTTTAGGTACTCCAGATCACAACAATTCACTGTTTTTAAAAAACACTGTTTCCTCACGTTGCCTCTCGTTTTATACAGAACCATTAGAGGCAAAATAGACCTCACTGCATACTCCACAAGTCCTCCGATCTAAAGTCCAGAACAGGTTAATAATAACAATGTGCAGAATCATCCCTATCCGCATTAAATGTGTAGCGGGGCAGGAAAATCTGTTTTTTCCGCCAGCTGCAATGGCGGCTTTTCAAGCTGTATTGCCCCAAAACCACCCATTAATTATGCATTCCCGGGATACACGCTGTTTCCACAATAGGTCGGCTCCGATTCCCTGCCAAGCCGTCATCTCGCCGCTTCATCACACCAGGCACCACGTTTAAAGTACAGCCGTGCTCAGCGTTTCCAGCCCAGGACTGCTGCAAAGAAGACATAACCCCGAAAGGCAAGAAGACTGCAGCCCTCGAGCGCCTTTTGGATGATGTGGAGGACCGCTGTGATGTCCCCTACCCCCACTTTGGCTGCAGGAGGGGCAGCAACATTACCACTCTGGCTTGGTAGGTGATGGCAGTGGGGAGCAGTGCCAATGTTGCACAGAAGATGTTGGCCATCCAATGCAGATAGAGGATGAATGATCTCATCCATGCAGCCAGGGCTTGGCAACCATCTCATCACTGTAAACTCACACACTCAAGCCCACATTCACTGGCATCTCACTCACTGCCAGCTCAAGGGACATCACCGCCCATTCTCACACATACCTTCACATGTCCATCTGGCCTCATCTCCTGCCCCCTCAGCCCTCACCGTCTTGAGGCCACTTGCACAGACCAACATGTGCCCCCACACACACCCTGGAATACCCTCCTTCTGCAGTACAGCCCTCATCCTGCAGCCTCTTCCCTTGCCTGAGGCTATTTCTACCCCTTCCCTAAGCAAGCCCTAGCCAAGCCTAGCCATTGAAGAGCCACCCACATATGGCTGATATGGTAAGTGGAGATCTGCCCATGAGCCCCACTGAAAGTGATGTGGTGATGTCTGTGAAGCCTGGTGCTGATGACAGAAGCAAGGTAGGCAAACAAATCTTGAAGTCCCAAGCAAAATGCAGCCCGCCAAGTGCACACCTTATATATGCTGTTGTGAAACACGTCAGCGTGTTTTTCCACCAACGTGGGCGGACGATCCAGCAGGGTGGGGGGAATGAGTCCGGCGGGCTGGCCTTATATGCTGATGTATTACAATGAGGTTCCCGACGTCCAATGGCAGGGAATGCGGACTGCCATTGACGGGCTGAGCGGACGATCGTAAACTGGTTTCACAACGTCGTGAAGCCAATTTTTGGCTTTCTTGCCATATTGTTCGCTCACGGCACCAAACACGCCTGAGATCAGTGGGCACGGAAAATCCTAGCCAATGTAGCAGAACTCCAGTCTGAGAACAGATCCTACATATAAGCTGAAAAACTGCCATCAGCAACTCTGAAGTACTTCCATCTTTAATGCAAGCCAATCACAATGTCCTGCTTCAATAAGCTGAATTCAGTTCAAATAAATGTCACATATTGCAATAAAAGCAAAATGCTGTGGCTGCTGGAAATCCAAAATAAAAACCGAAAATGCTGGAAAGCATTTTGGCAGCATCTGTGGAGAGTGAAACAGAGTTGACGTTTCAAATCCAATATGACTCTTCTTCGGAACTCACATATTGCGTGTGTCCTAGAGGTGGTAGGTGAGTCCATTTTGCTCCTGCCAGATCCTGAGTTTGTAAATGATCAGAGAGGACTGAAGGGATGTTCACTATGGCAATTTTAGTTTGGTAATTAAGATTGAATATCCTACATCTAAATTAGAAGCTATCAGAATTAAGATTATTTAGGGGAACAGCTGTGGAGAATGTCATTGGGAATTAAGACATAATCAATTGCAAACTGAGTAAAAGTAACTTTGGGCAAGTTCTCTCAATACAGTTCCCACCACTGAAGCTGCTGATTAATTAATCCAAAAAAAGGCTACAGATTTTCCATTCCCACTATAATCAATTAGACAGTTGATTGAAGTGGTCCGTAGCTTGTGCCGATCGGGCTATAACAGGTATTTTCAACCACAACAACAATTTGCATTTGTATAGAGTTTTTAATGTAATAAAACACTCCAAGATACGTTGCAGAGGTGTTACAAAACATAAGATGACGTTCAGCCATCCAAGGAAATGTCGGGGCAGATGGTCAAAAGCTTGGTCAAAGAGGTCGGTTTTAAGGAGTGTTTTCAGAGGAAACAGATGTAGAGAGGTATGGGAAGGGAATTCCAGGGCTTAGGACCTACATTGCAAAAGACATGGTTACAATGGTTAAACGATTAAAATCGTGAATACTCAAGAGGCCAGAATTAAAGGATGGCAGATATTGTGAAGGGTTGTAGGGCTGGAATGGATTACAAAGATAGGGAGGGGCCAGGCCACGGAGGGATTTGAAAACAAGGATGAGAGTTTTAAATCGTGATGCTACTTAACCGGGAACCAGTGTAGGTCAAGGGGCATAAGGGTAATAGGAACGGGACTTGGAGCGAGTTAGGATGTGGACAATAACAACTTATATTTATATAGCACCTTTAACATAATGCAAAGTGCAAAGACAGTTCACAGGAGCATTGTAAAACAAAGTGTGACACTGAGCCACATAAAGATAATGTTATGAAAAATGTAAATTTAAAGTTGATTTTTTTTTTTACTATTCATTCACTGGATGTGAACTTCACTGGCTGTGCCAGCATTTATTGCCCATCCCTAGTTGCCCTGGAGAAGGTGATGGTGAGCTGCCTTCTTGAACTGCTGCAGTCCATGTGGTGTAGGTACACAGTGCTGTTAGGAAGGGAGTTCCAGGATTTTGACCCAGCGACAGTGAAAGAATGGCGATATATTTCCAAGTCAGGATGGTGGGTGACTTGGAGGGGAACTTCCAGGTGGCGGTGTTCCCATCCATCTGCTGCCTTTGTCCTTCTAGATGGCAGTGGTCATGGGTTTGGAAGGTGCTGTCGAAGGAGCCTTGGTGAATTCCTGCAGTGCATCTTGTAGATGGTACACACTGCTGCTACTGTGCGTCCATGGTGGAGGGAGTGAAAGTTGTGGATGAGGTGCCAATCAAGTGGGCTGCTTTGTCCTGGATGATGTTGAACTTCTCGAGTGTGTGGGAGCTGCACATCCAGGCAATTGGGGAGTATTCCATCACACTCCTGACTTGTGCCTTGTAGATAGTGGACTGGCTTTGGGGAGTCGGGAGGTGAGTTAATTGTCACAGGATTCCTAGGCTCTGAGCTGCTCATGTAGCCACAGTATTTATATGGCTAGTCCAGTTCAGTTTCTGGTCAATGGTAACCCCCAGGATGTTGATAGTGGAGGAATTCAACGATGGTAATGCCATTGAACGTCAAGGGCGATAGTTAGATTCTCTCTTGTTGGAGATGATCATTGCCTGGCACTTGTGTGGTGCAAATGTTAACTTGCCACTTGTCAGCCCAAGCCTGGATATTGTCCAGGTCTTGCTGCATTTGGACATGGACTACTTCAGTATCTCAGGAGTCACGAATGGTGCTGAACATTATGCAATCATCAGTGAACATTGCTGCTTCTGAGCTCATGAAGGAAGGTCACTGCTGAAGCAGTTTGAAGATGATTGGGCCTAGTACACTACCCTGAGGAACTCCTACAGTGATGTCCTGGAGCTGAGATGACTGACCTCCAACAACCACAGCCATCTTCCTTTGGAGAGTTTTCCCCCTGATTCCCATTGACTGCAGCTTTGCAAGGGCTCCTTGATGCCACACTAGGTCAAATGCTGCCTTGATGCCAAGGGCAGTCACTCTCACCTCACCTCGGGAGTTCAGCAGTTTTGTCCATGTTTGAACCAAGGCTGTAATGAGGTCAGGAGCTGAGTGGCCCTGGCGGAACCCAAACTGGGCATCAGTGAGCAGGTTATTGCTAAGCAAGTGCCACTTAATAGCACTGTTGATGACCCCTTCTATTAATTAACTAATGGTGAGATAGACTGATGGGGCAGTAATTGGCCAGGTTGGATTTGTCCTGTTCTGTGTGTACAGGACTTACTTGGGCAATTTTTCACATAGCCGGGTAGATGCCAGTGTTGTAGCTCTACTGGAACAGTTCGGCGAGGAGCGCGGCAAGTTCTGGAGCACAAGTATTCAGCATTATTGCCGGAATATTGTCAGGCCCCATAGCCTTTACACTACCCAGTGCCTTCAGCCGTTTCTTGATATCATGAGGAGTGAATTGAATTGGCTGAAGACTGGCATCTATGATTTAGGGGACCTCCAAAGGAGGTCGAGATGGATCATCAACACGGCATTTCTGGCTGAAGATTGAAGCAAATCCTTCAGCTTTATCTCTTGCACTTGTGCTGGGCTCCTCCATCATTGAGGATAGGGATATTTGTGGAGCTTCCTCCTCCAGTGAGTTGTTTAATTGTCCTCCACCATTCGCAACTGGATGCGGCAGGACTGCAGAGCTTAGATCTGGTTGTGGGACTGCTTAGCTCTGCCTCACTTGCTGCTTATGCTGTTTGACATACAAGTAGCCCTGTGTTATAGCTTCACCAGGTTGACATCTCATTTTTAGGTATGCCTGGTGTTGCCCCTGGCATGCCTTCCTGCACTCTTTATTGAACCAGGGTTGATCCCCTGGCTTGATGGTAATGGTAGAGCAGGGGATATGCCAGGCCATGAGGTTACAGATTGTGTTTGAGTACAATTCTGCTGCAGCTGATGGCCCACAGCGCCTTATGGATACCCAGTCTTGAGCTGCTAGATCTGTTTGAAATCTAACCCACTTAGCACAGTGGTAGTGCCACACAACACAATGGAGGGCATCCTCAATGTGAAGGCGGGATTTTATCTCCACAATGACTGTACAGTGGTCACTCCTACCAATGCTGTTATGGACAGATGCATCTGCGGCAGGCACGTTGGTGAGGTTGAGGTCAAATACGTTTTTATCTCTTGGTTCCCTCACCACCTGTCGCAGACCCAATCTAGCAGCTATGTCCTTTAGGACTTGGCCAGCTTGTTCAGTTGTCGTCCTACCAAGCCATTCTTGGTGATGGACATTGAAGTCCCCCACCCAGAGTACATTCTGCGCCCTTGCCACCCTCAGTGTTTCCTCCAAGTGGTGTTCAACATGGAGGAGCACTGATTCATCAGCTGAGGGAGGGTGGAACGTGGTAATCAGCAGGAGGTTTCTTTGCCCATGTTTGATCTGGTGCCATGAGACTTCATAGGGTCCAGAGTCTATGTTGAGGATCCCAGGGCAACTCCCTCCCAACTGTAAACCACTGTGCTGCCATCTCTGCTGGGTTTGTCCTACTGGTGGGACAGGGCATACCCAGGGATGGTGATGGTGGGTCTGGGACATTATCTGTAAGGTATGATTCCGTAAGGATGACTATGTCAGGCTGTTGCTTGATTAATCTGTGAGACAGCTCTCCCAATTTGGGCACCAGCCCCCAGATGTTAGTAAGGAGGACTTTGTAGGATTGACAGGGCTGATTTTGCCGTTGTCGTTTCCAGTGTCTAGGTCAACACCGGGTGGTCCATCAGGTTTCATTCCTTTTTTGAGACTTTGTAGCAGTTTGATGCAACTGAGTGGCTTGCTAGGCCTTTTCAGAGGACATTTAAGAGTCAACCACATTGTTGTAGGTCTGGAGTCACACTTAGGCCAGGCCAGGTAAGAACGGCACATTTCCTTCTCTAACAGCTTTAGTGAACCAGATGGGTTTTTACAACAATCAACAATGGTTTCATGGGCATCATTAGACTTTTAATTGAATTCAAATTCTACCATCTGCCATGGCGGGATCCGAACCCGGGCTCCCAGAAAATTATTGTCCCTGGATTACTAGTCCAGCGACAATACCACTACGCCATATATTGTGTGCTAAGAAAGGTAAAAATGGTTTCAGTTTCATTTAGGGCTTGCTTATGAACCTTGGTGCCTGGGTGTCTAGATTGACTTGCAACTGAAAGGTCCGGTCTTTTGGGTTTGTTTGTATATATACATTTTTAATCAGGTCTTAAAGCCCCTGAAGTTAAAGAGATGGGTTAAAGGGGCTGAAAGTTCAGTGTTTCTGGAAACAAAACCTATTGCCTAATGACAGTGATCTAGGGACACAGACAGGAGTTGAGCGAGGGGAGTTCAGTGTGTGTGTCAGAGAGATAAGACAGAGATCTGAAGCTCTTTGAAAAGAAAAACCTGCAAGGCTGGCAGGAGTTATCCATTTAAGTGATCAGTTTAGCAGCGATGCTACTGGAAGACTGAGTTTAGGAAACTCATTTATTTGCTCTGTAGTTGAAGAAACAATGAATTTCGAGTGTGTTTTTTAGATATCTCTAGGAGAAACACAAGTTGGGTGAGAGGCATCAAGTAAATGCTCAGAAATTCACTGGAGGAAAACTGTTTGCAACTTTGCCATTCCCAAGCATTTGCCTTTGTGTCAAGTTAGTGGTAATTCTTCACTAGTTTGTGTCTGTAAATATATTGCTGGGGTAAAGGAATAGTGAGAATTTGAATTGTCGTCTTGTATTTGTATTGAGACCTTTCCAACCTTTTATTTTGGTGTAATGTAGTTCACTTTTCTCGTTTTAATAAATATTTTATTTTTTGTATTAAAAGTACACCTGCAGACTCCTGTGAGTTTGTTCAGTAACTTTCCTTCATGCTTTGTGAAAAAAAGGACAGAATCTATCAAGCCGGATTTCACTCTGGGATCTGACTTGTCCAGTATTAACAGCAGCTAGGATCATAACAATAAGCTTGGTCAAAGAGGTAGGTTTTAAGGAGTGTCTTAAAGGAGGAAAATGAGCTGGAGAGACGGAGAGGTGCAGAGAAGTAATTTCAGAGTTTGGGCCCAAGGCAACTGAAGGCACAGCCACCAAAGGTGGAGCAGTTATAATTGGGAATGTACAAGAGGTGAGAATTATAGGAATGCAGATATTTCAGAGGCTTGAAAATGAGGATGAAAATTTTGAACTCAAGGACCTTGCTTGACCAGGAGCTAATGTAGATCAGCAAGCACAGGGTGATAGGGGAACAGGACTTGCTGCGAGTTAAGACATGGCAGCTGAGGATGACCTCAAGTTTACGCAGGGTAGAATGTGAGACCAGCCAGGAATGTGTCGGAATAGTCAAGTCTGGAGGTAACAATGGCATGAATGAGGGTTTCAGCAACGGATGAGCTGAGACAGACCATGTTACGGAGATGGATGTTGGCGGTCTTAATGATGATATAAATATGAGGTCGGAAGCTCATCTTGGGACTAAATGTGACACCTCGGTTGGGAACAGATTGGCTTAATCTCAAGACTGGGACACCGAGTTTGCGAACATTCTTGTTCAATCTCAGCTGCCAAGGATGGTGATGGTGTCAGTAGGGAGGGTGTGAAGTTTGTGTGTAGGAAACCGAAAACAATGGCTTCAATATTCCAATGTTTAATTGGAGGAAATTTCTGCTGATCCAGTACTGGATGTCGGATAAGCAATCTGATAATTTAACAGCAGTGGAGGAGTCAAGAAAGATGGTAGTGAGATAAAGCTGGATGTCATCAGAGTACATGTGGAAACTGATATTTTGTGTTCAGATGATGTCGTCAAGGTGCAGCATGTAAATGAGAAACAGGAAGAGGCTAAGGATGGATGATTTGGGCACATCAGAAGTAAAAATGCAGGAGTGGGAAGGTGAAAGAAACAAGCACTGCAGTTCAAGCAAGGATATGTGACATCACTTTACAAGAGCTGTAGGCGTTTCTTCTCTGCTGAATGAGGGAAGCTAGACCTGTGTATAAGGGAGGAGTATGTAGAGGGTTACAATGATAGATTTAGATGATAAAAGATAGGAAGAGGCTCGAGTGGAGCATAAACACTGACATAGACTGATTGGGCTGAATGGCCTGTTTCTGTGCCGTATACCCTATGATTTTCTGGCTATGATTAGGCAGGTGCAGTGGAAAGGTGTTGGAGAAGGATATCGTAACCAACTGTCAAAATCGAGAAGGACAAGGAGGAATAGTTTGTCTTTGTCATGTAGGATATCTTCTGTGACTTTGATCAGTGCAATTTTCATGCTGTGGCAGGGCGCAAACCTGATTAGAAGGGTTCAGACATAGAGTTTTGGGAAATTTAGACACGAATTTGGGAGGTGGCAAACATATTCAAAGACTTGGGAAAGGGAGGTTGGAGATGGGTGGTAATTTGGGAGAATGGAGGGTTCAAGACTTGGCTTTTCGTGGCGAGAGATAATAATGGCAGATTTGAAGGACAGAGGGACAGGCTCTTAAGAGAGAGAATCTTTAACAAAGTCAGCTAGTATGGGAGCCCAGAAAGGAAGCTGGGTGGTCAGTAGTTTCGTGGAAATAGGATCGAGAGAGCAGGTCATGGGTTTCATGGACAAATAAACTCCAAGAGGGCATGAGAGGAAATAAGAGAAACTGAAGAAAGATACAAGTTTGGGCTAAAGCAGGGGGAACCTCAGAGGAAGTTTGGCCTCATGGGGCAGAGGACGGGAGGAAAGTGGCAGAGGCAGCTGATCAGATAGTCTCAATATTGACTAAGAAACCCATGAGCTCATTGCTCCTTGTTGTTGGTGAGGGTGAAGACAGGGGAGAGTGGTTTAAGGAGACACCTTACAGTAGAGAAAAGAAGCTGGGGTTTACCTTTACATTCCAGATAATCCTGATATAGTGTGCAGTGTTTGCTGATGAGAGCAGGACCTGATGGTGCTTTATGTGGTCTGGCCAGTTCGGGCAGTGAATGGCTAACTAGTTATCTACCATATCCATTCAAGTCTATGCCCGAGTGGGAGATGAGGGAGCCTGTACCAGAGGAACAGCCAGGGTGAGAGTGAGTCATAGTTTTATGGGGACCAGGATATCAAAGGTGAGGGTGTGACTGAGCAGATTGGTAGCTCCAGAAATTCTGTGGTGAACAGAGGATCAAAAGCTAGACAGTTGGGATTTTGTGAGTTCAGTTATAAGTTTATTTCAGGGGAGGATACAGGAGGAAGTAAGGTTTGGAGGGGAAGTGGGACATGAATGGCGTGATCACATGAAAGTGATAGAGAGATGGCTTCATCTCTGATTGATGCTAATGGTAGTAAAGGGGCCATGTGAGTGGCAAGTTCAAGGGAATGGCTGTGAATATGTGTTGGGGAATTTATATGGAGGGATTGATTGAGGAAATAGGAGAGTAGTGAACTCAGGAGAGAGAACATGATGAATTGAGATGGAGGTTGAAATCACCTCAGATGAGAAGTCCCTCGGTGTAGAGGCTGAGGAGAAAAATAATGAAGATAGCTTGTTGAGAAAATTGGCATAGTACATGGGTGGTTGTAAAGAATGAGGATTGTAAATGAGTGGTGAGAGAGTGAAAGAAGGTGAGAGGCTCAAAGGAGGAGTAAGGGGTAAGGGGTAGCTCAAGGTGATATTTGATGGCAAGAAGCACACCCTGATGGTCTGAGTGAGGCAAGTGATGAAAGTTATAGCCAGGCAGGCACTTAGGGGGAAAGTGTCATCAATTCTAATCAAGGTTTCCATATATCAGTGCAATTAGCTAATGGATTGCCCATGAGTGAATTGACATTCTGAAAGGCGATGCAGAGAGGTACAGTGTTGGTTGTTCCGCCGGCAGAGCCCAAAGGGTCCAAAATGGGAAGGATGAGTTGGACTGGAAGGAGATTGGGCAGTTTAGCAACCAGCCAGCATGCTGGGTAGGAAGGCCAGCAAGAGAGTAGGATGGGACAGTTGAGTTGTTATTTGTGAGGAGAATGCAATGACAAATGCCTTAATGGACCCTTCAGAGAATACCAGTAGAGGCACAGAGAGGCTTTATTTAAGAGGGAACCAAACCTGGGTGGAAGAAGCGTAGGAAGGCTGAGAAGTGGTGATAGGTTGGGGTAGGGATTTGGGAAGGCAGGGTACCCAAGAGAGAAATGAAAGGAGGCAAAACGACAGGAGAGAAGGTTCTAGGATGGGTAGAGAGAAAAAGTCATAAAAAAGAGAGAGGAAAATAATAAAGTGGAAATGGAAGTGGTGGGCTCAGGTTTGGAGTGGCAGCCAAAGTGTACATGCGAATGGACAGGGAAAGCTTAAAGTACATTATTCAGTATAGTTAGTTTACTCAGTCGTTCACACTTCATTAAGATGAAATTCCACTACACACTTATCACCTCCAATTAGTATCTGGTTGCAGCTTGCACTATTTGGCACTGACCACAATAACAAGCATTGAATTAGTAGATAGTACCTTATTGAAGCCCAATAACCTTATATGGGTATTTAAATAAAGCTAGTTACACTGCAGGTAGTCTTGTTTAGTCTACTCAATAGTGATTTACTGTAATATAAAAGCAAAATACTGTGGACACTAGAAATCTGAAATAAAAACAGAAAATGCTGGAAAAACTCAGGCCTGGCAGCATCTGTGGAGTGAGGAACGGAGTTAATGTTTCAAGTCGTATGACTCTTCTTCAGAGTTAAATAAAAGTAGAAATGTGATCAATTTTATACTGTTTAAGAGGAGGTGGATCAGGTGGAGCAAAATAGGTCAGGGAAAGGTAAAAGCTCAGGGGAGATTGACAAAGATGTCATGGACACAAGACAAATGGAGTGTTAATGGTAGTGTTAAAGGCTGAAGAAGGTGGTGATAGAGGCATAAAGGCGCTGATAGTGGCATAAAGGTAAAATAGTAGAATGTGTTAATAGCCGAGCAAGGGTCAGCTCTCTGACAGCACAGCATAGAAGTAAGTGACAGATGATACTGTTGGCGGGTGTGGGGGGCTGCGGTTGGAGAAAAAGGATTGTTTAAAAAATAAAAATAAAAATTGTTGAACTCTGTTAATTCCAAAAGTTTGTAAAGTGCTTAATTGGAAGATGAGGTGCTGTTCCTCCAGTTTGCGATGAGCTTCACTGGAACATTGCAGCAGGCCAAGGACGGAGATGTGGGCATGAGAGCAAAATGGTGTTGTTGAAATGGCAAGCAACAGGAAGGTCTCCGTCATGCTTGCAAATTGAACGAAGGTGTTCTGCAAAGCGGCCACCCAGTCTGCATTTAGTCTCCCCAATGTAGAAGGGACCGCGTTGGGAGCAGTGAATACAGTAGACCGAATTGAGGGAGGTGCAAGTGAAGTGTTGCTTCACCTGAAACTAATGTTTGGGGCCTTGGATGGTGAGGAAGGAGGAGGTAAAGGGGCAGGTGCTGCACCATCTGCAATTGCATGGGAAGGTGCCATGGGAAGGGTTGAGGTGTTGGGAGTGATGCGAGGAGTGGACCAAGGTTTTACGGAGGGTACAGCCCCTACAGAATGCTGATGGGCGGTGAGGGGAAGTTGTTTGGTGGTGGCATCATGCTGGAGTTGGTGGAAATGGCGGAGGATAATCCTTTGAATGCGGAGTCTGGTGGGGTGAAAAGTGAGGTCAAAGGGGACCTTATCATGGTTCTGGAAGGGAGGGGAAGGGGTGACAACAGAAGTGCGGGAGATGAGTCGGACACGGTTGTGGGTCCTGTCAAGCAGGGGGGAGCCCTCGGCTAAGGGAAAAGGAAGATATGTCAGAAGTGTCATTTTGGAAGGTAGCATCATCGGAACAGATGCAACAGAGGCGGAGGAACTGGGAGAATGGGATTGAGCCCTTACAGGAAGCAGAGTGAGAGGAGCTGTAGTTGAGGTAGCCATGGGAGGCGGTGAGCTTGTAATGAATATTGGTAGACAGTCTGTCACCAGAAATGGAGACAGAGAAGTCAAGGAAGGGAAGGGAAGTGTTGGAGATGGACCATGTGAAGGAGAGAGAGGGGTGGAAGTTGGAAACAAAATTGGAAGCAAAATTTTTCCAGGTCCAGACGAGAGCAGGAATTGGCACCGAAACAGTCATCGATGCACAGGAAAAAAAGTTGTGGGAGGGGGCCTGAGTAGGACTGGAACAAGGAATATTCTACATACCCCACAAAAAGACAGGCATAACTGGGGCCCATGCGGGTACCCATTGCCACACCTTTTATTTGGAGGAAGTGAGAAAAGTTAAAGGAGAAAGGCAAAATACTGCGGATTCTGGAAATCTGAAACAAAAACAAAAAATGCTGGAAAAACTCAGCAAGTCTGACAGCATCTGTGGCAAGAAAGACAGTTAACATTTCAAGTCCGTATGAAGATAAGTCATATGGACTCAAAACGTTAACTCTGTCTTTCTCTCCACAGATGCTGTCAGAGGTGCTGAGTTTTTCCACCATTCTTAATTAGCACTTTTCTTAGACAAATATCACCACCTTCAACAACTCTTTGATCCTTTTGTCTGTGACATCTTTTGATTATCTGCTCCACAATCACCACACCCTCAACTTCTCTCTTCCCCCCCCCACCTTAAACCAGTTTATATTTCTCCCTTCTCCTAACTATGCTTCAGTTCTGCCGAAGGGCCGTGAAGGCTCGAAACGTTAACTGATTTCTTCTCCGCCGATGCTGCCAGACCTGCTGAGTTTTTCCAGGTAATTCTGTTTTTGTTTTGGATTTCCAGCATCCGCAGTAGCTTTTAGCTTTTTGTTTTTAAAGGAGAAATTGTTCAGTGAGAGAAAAGTTTAGTTAGGTGGAGAAGTGTTTTTTCATTCATGGGATGTGGACATCGCTGGCTAGGCTAGCATTTAATTGCCCTCATTCAGAGGGCATTTTTTAAGAGTCAACCACATTGCTGTGGGTCTGGACTCACATGTAGACCAGACCAGGTAAGGAGGACAGATTTCCTTCCCTAAAGGACATTAGTGAACCAGATGGGTTTTTACAACAATTGGCAATGGTTTCATGATCATCATTAGACTTCTAATTCCAGATTTTTATTGAATTCAAATTTCACCATCTGCCATAGTGGGATTCAAACTCAGGTCCCCAGAGCATAACTTTGGGTCTCTGGAATACTAGTCCAGTGACAATACCACTATGCTACCGCCTCCCCAGGTGGTGGTGGATGGGGATTGTTTGGGCCTCTGTTCAAGGAACAAGTGGAGAGCCCTCAGACCACCCTAGCGGGGGATGGAGATGTAGAGGGATTGGACATCCATGGTGAATAGGAGACGGTTAGGGCCAGGGAACTGGAAATTGTTGATATGACGTAGGGCATCAGAGGATTGTTCTGATTTACTGTAGTCTTCTTTCATAGTAATAGTACCATGCTATTTAGCTGACCAATGCACATAGCGGGCAAATCGCATTAGTACCAATATGCTCACTATAAACAGTGGCAACTATACTCATATTTGCATGGTACATGCTTGTATATTTTAAATGTTTTTAGTGCTTGTTGATAAAATGTTCTGATGAAAATAAGTGTGTGACTCTTTTGAGTGCTTTACCTCCTTGGTCACTGAACAGTGCACATGTCAATTAAATGTACGCATGAAGTACATTTGTGTTGGTACAAAGTATGACAAAGACTTTTTGGTCTATATTGTTTTAAGTCCCCCACCTTACTAGTTTAAAATCCTATATTTCTGCTCTGTTTCCTCTTTTTGGCATGACTGGTGGGAAAAGAAAGCTGCTGGTGATTGAGAATTCTTTAAAAAAGTGTTCTTTTTTCAGGTGGTGTTACTCTCCCTGCAGCATAACAAAATAATAGAAAGGCATGCGTGACTATTGCACTTTTGTTTGAACCCTGACATTGCAAGATAACAAAGTTTCGTTGTTAGCTGGCAACTGTGGCACTTGCATGAAGTACTTGCATCTAAAAGCAGAATCTATTGCCAGCTGCTTTCCTCACTGTAAATTCAATCCACCAGTAGAGGAAGCAGCTGCATTCAACACAATTGGAGATCCCACAAAGGCACGAGTGATGATTGACAGTGAAGCAGCAAACCTGTTTGAACCAATGAGTTCTCTGTTCTGATTGCCAACAGACATGAGTTTTTAATCCGTTGTCGGTGTTGGTAAGGATGTCATGATGTCCAGACTGCTGACTTACATGGAAGTTGTTAAAGCTATGCAAGAGAAGAATGTTAGCGGGGGGGGGGAAAAGAATGAGGAAAAGGCCCAACTAAGTGGATCCAGTCAGCAGATTGAGATACAGGAAACAGCTCCTACCACAGTCATGGCATTGAATTGTATGTCAGTGTTGAGGAAGTAGTTGTCAACTAAGCCAGACATCCTGACTTTCCTCTTGCACGAAATAGAATTAACAATTTCTGAACAATTATGCAGTTGGCAGGAAGCGAGCAGCAATTGCAACTTATTTCACAACATTCCTGAATTTTATGTTGCACAGGTTACATGGCGCTTATGAGTTGATTATATGCATTTCAAATTGCTTCATGTATGACAGCATTTGTAGAGTTTCTGTAGTTTTTTGAAACGCCATTTTATTAAAATCATTTTACATGCACTATTGGGTTATTAAAATTTTGGAATGGTCCTCTAGGCCTCACAAGACATGACTCTTCTCCCACCCCAAATTTTCTCCCTCTCTTTCCCACAAGAGTCTCCCAAAATCACTGCACTACAAACGCCTTCTGGTGCTGTCTGTTAAGCTCTGATTTCCAAATTTCTGCTCACTGACCAGCTGAGACCTTCTGCATATTTCATGGGGGCAGTTGACCAGTTGCAGGTCAGGAGCTAAAATACCTTGAGCCTTCCGGTGCATTTGCATTCCACCAACCTGAAACCTGTTGAGTTTAAAATAAACTTGTTCAAAAGCTCTGCAATTTGAAATGATAAAACTGATTTAATCCAACAGCAGAATCATATACTTTCACAATGGAGCGTGTTTATAATTTGAATTGTAAAGGTGCACAATTCTGCTGGATTGAGAGAAGGTTTGATACAGATGTAGCATAACTTCCCTACTACTTTCAATTCTATCCCTCTCTAGAAATAAAATCTAGTGCTTGGTTTGCCTTTTTTATCACTTTGCTAACCTGTGGCACAACTTTTAGTGATTGATGTGTTTGTACTTCGAGATCCTTTTGTTCCTCTACTGGCCTAGACTTTCACCTTTTAGAAATAAATGACGTCCCTATTCATCCTACCAAAATGTACTATTTCACATTTATCTGAACTTTATTCGTCTATCATTTACCCATTCTGCAAGTTTCTAAAGGACCTCCTGTAATTTTTTGCAGCGCTCCTCAGTATTGACTATCCCCCTAAATTTGATGCTGTCCTCAAATTTATAAATTGTTTTTGATTCCTAAGTCCAAATCATTAATGCAAATTGTGAACAGCAGTGGCCCCTGCACTGATGCTTGTGGAGCACCACTTCCGACCTTCTGCCATTCTGAATAACTACCCTTTAAATTCTGCCCAGAGAATGGGATTAATTTTGGTAACCGGGATCTCGCCCACTTGCTGGAGGACCGGCAGGAGCCCTGTGTCTCCTCCATTGGGAATAGACTGCCAGAATTAGGGCCAGTGTTGGGCCTTCCCTGGGATTTAGGACCCCAGGGTAGAAATCCTGTACCCCCCCAGGTGCTGCTGGAGAATCAGAGGCAGGCAGCTCTCCATTGTCCATCAGCAGCACTGGCTGCTGCTTGTAATACACTCACCAGAGACCTAGGATCAATGAGGGACCCAGGCCATGGGATGGGGGATGTTTGGAGGAGGTTGCTGCATGGGGCTAGGAAGGGGATCAGAAGAAAGGGCAGGGGGTAGTTCTCAGTGTCCTCTTTCCTGATGCCAGGTCCCTCATTCAGACACTGAATGCCTTTGAATGAAGGTTCCCCCCGCATCTGCACCCTCACCCCCCACCCCCACTCCACTGTTTTCTGTCTTGAAGCTAGCTAGCAATCCATTTTGCAATATGTTCCTTGACTCCACACCCTCTGACCTTATTCATTAGTCTGCTATGAGGCACTATATCAAAGGTCTTTTGAAAATCCAGAGAAATTGGACTGGATTTTATGGAACCTGCTAGAGTGGGCAAGATGGCGAGCGGGCATGGAGAATGCAGGTGGCCACATGTCAGACTCCTGGTGTCAGGGAAACTAAAGATTAAGACAGTGACAGCAAGATAACAAAACGGTAAACTCGCCCTTTAGAGATGAGAAGCTTATTGATATGCTTAAATGCCCACTTGCATACAATTTAAATGAAATTCCACGTGATTTAATCCTGCCACCCAGATTTAATGATACTCTCACATCTCTTGTGCCTTCAGTAACCCACCCAGTGAAAGCTGGTGTCTTATATGTAGCTTTTTTGACTCCTTTGGACTTCCAGCAGACTGAGGCACAGGGCACTGGATTTGGAGATGCTCTCTGTGTGTAAAAATTTGCTGAGCTGACACTCTTGAGGGGCGAAGCCTCAGGCAGGAAATTCCGAATCCAGAAGGACCGGGTCCAAAATTTAAAGGGGCAGCCCACAACTGAAGTGCAGATGAGTTATGGCTTAAAGTGGTGTTACACATCTGAGTCTCTAAGGGAGGACTCTTGGGAGGCTGCCTGTGGGGAAAGGGAGAGGTAGTGGCAGCATAGGAATCATCCTCCTTTATTCTTGAGTGCTGGAGGGAAGGTGCCAGCTGGACTGTGACATCTCAGACCTCAGTTGAACCTGTTGATGCCTTTGTGGAACAGTGGAAGAACCTTCTGCCTGGACTTTGGAATTTTTTTGTGCAACATCAATTCAAATGCTGGAGATTTAAACTGTAGAGCTGAAAGCCTGTAGGGCAATTTCCAACTCTAATTCAGGGCCAGCTGCCCTTTAAATATGGTGCCAGCCACACCCCCGCCACATGATTCAGCAGCAAGCCCACGTCACCTGCATTCATGAGCTTTCTGCCACATAATTGGGCTTAGCTGACCACTTTGCACTCTGGTCAGATCTCCAACAACTTCTGGGCATGGCAGTAGGACTAACTCCAGCCCCTTACACATTTAACATTACTCATGTCTGATAAACCATTCCTTGTTACCTGCTCAAAGAATTCAATAACATTGGTCAAGTAAGACTTTCCCTTTTGAAATCCATGCTGACCATTTGTTATTCTCTTCTTTATTTCTATATGTTCTTCTATTATCTCCTTTTAGTAAGGATTCCATTACTTTTCCTGAACTGATGTTAAGCTTACTGGCCTATTAATCCCTTGGCGTGTTCTGCCCCCTTTCTTAAATGTAGGAATTACATTAACTATTCACTTCTGGCACTGCACCTTATTCAAACAAATTATTAAAAATGTGTAGTAATGCCCCTGCTATCTCTTCCCTAGATTCTTTTAAAATCCATGGGCCAGGACTTTTAAGGTGTCAGGCTTTCCCACCCCACCACCTCAAGAGTCAGTGGAGAATGCATTGCAGCCCATACTGGCTGCTCTGCAGCCAATTAATGCTCCAAGGAGCGTTAATTGGGTGGAGGTGGGACTCCACCCCTCAGTTGGGATGAAGTCCCACCTTAAAGAGCTGCCAGCCAATCTGATTGGCCGGCAGCTCTCTCTTCCCAGCAAATGCAGTGCTGGGACTACATGCAGTCCCCAAAGTCTATGTCTTGGGAGTCCAGGAGCAGGTAAGTGCAGAGGTCTCAATGTAGGAAGGGGATGTAAGGCCTGGGAGTTGGACTGAGGGGGTTTGGGGGTGTTGGTGGAGAGGCCAGGTGGGAGGGAGCACCACGGGGGATAGACCTTGTGGGGCTGGGGGGTGCCCAATGTTGGAATGAGACCATTGATGGAGCTCCCCTCCCCCCTTCCTGCCTGAGGTCTGAGCAGAGTCACTTTCCTGTAGTCAACCCATCCCTGAACTCCTTCCACTAGCCTGAAAATTTAGGCTGGGTGGGAAACAGCCCATAAGTGATCTTTAATTGGCTACCTAAGGGCCTCATTTCGGGTAAGGGTGGGCAGGCCAGCCTGGGTCTCACCTGTCCCACCGTAAAGTTGCAGAGAAGTTGGGGTGGGCAGGACCCCAGTGGGGAGGCCATCATAGTAACTTTCTGGCTCCCCTCCCCCATCTGCAAACCTGCCAGAGGGGGAATGTAAAATTCTGAAAGTGGATATAATCCACCCAGAGCAGGAGTTTTATCCTCTTTTAATTTATTCAGTATATCCCCTTTTTATTTTGAGTGCACCCATCTCATTGCTATCTCCTATAGCATTTCCTCCAAGGGAATTTCAATCGCCCGTCTCAAGACACTGGGTACTCTAGCCTCCTGCACTTGCTGCATTTGGTACTTTTTGGAACCCAAAAAGCTAGTTCGGGAAGAGTGACCTAGCTATGCTTCCATTTTAAGCTGTTTCACGTCTTAAAATCCTGCAGCAGCGCAAAATTTCATGCAAACCAAAATAACAAGCTCCTAATCAAGTGGCACTGATCTAGGAATTACATGCAGAGTCTACACACTACTGATCAAGCAGCTACTGTTCTCACACCACAACTCTTTGGGTTAGATAATGCCTAATAAAATCTAGGCTATCATCTTTTAACTTCCTTCCTCAATGCCTGGAATAACCTTCCAGGTAAGTTTAATGGATTCAGTCAATAGGTAGTTTGGTGCTATGGTGGAGGGACCCATGTTCTTATGGAAAAGTGAACTAATTGGGCTAATTTGTACTTGGCTTTATTGTACTTGGCCATAAAAATTAAATGGGTTCCACTTAATTTTTAAACAATCTACTGATTGCTCTGTACTTTACAGCTCATGTTTCTCTCTGAAATCACTGAAATTTTAACAATTCTGTGGTTTTCAGAATTTTCTACCTTTCAAAACTGGCTGAAATATTTTTGGTTCTGTTCTTTTTAGGTGTTTTGGGGCATCAAACCACAGAGCTGCTTTAGAGATGCGTAAATCTTGTGGATTACAAAATGAGACCAGAAGCGACAGCAGGTCCACTGTGGCAGGGCAACCAATGCATGCACTATCAGATACAGAACAATTGCAGATCGAAGCAGCAACTGGGGGATACAGTGTTGCTTCAGCAACACCTGTCTGTGTAGATGAACATGGCCTAGACAACCCTGCCTTTGAAGGAAGCATGGAGGAAAACAGTGAGTATTTGAGGTTGCCTAGTTGTTGCAGATTTGAATTGACAATTACTGCAGTTCTGGTTAATTTAGAACCACAAGTTTACATTAATCTTATATTATTTTTATTATTTTGTTAGGAATAAAAAGCTGTTTGGCTTTCTGTCCTGATTTCTGAATATATAAAAATTCTATCCAATAGAGTTTTGATCACATTTAAATGGCAATTCACTGCTTCACCTAAATAACAAAGCAAGTTTTATCTCAGTTTTTATGTCATCAATGCATACATTTTGAACCCTAGCTTTGCAAAAGCTGATTATCCAAGTAAATGATACTTAATGTTTCTGAGCTGGGCAACTCTTCAAAATTGCATTGCCCTAAGACTGCACTTTGAGATTTTAGCAATACATGCGTAGCATATAAACATTTGATATCAACAGTGGGAATTTCCTCAGGAATTCTCCAAATTGGCAGCATAACTTCAATGGAATATCAATGAAAATCCCATTTTTGCGTTCGGCTGGGGTTTCTGCTAAAGTTACGACAATCGATCTGGAGAATTCCCAAGGAAATTCTTGTCACAATGTTCAGCAATAGTTGTAACCTTTGTTACAATCCCCATAAAGACCAATAACTTTTAAAAAGAGAAATTCAAACTTCTGGTTAACAGCTGACAGAATGACACAACAAGACCTCTCAATTTAGGACATTTATTATAACAAAATAAGAGCTCATGGTGTATGGGGTAACATATATTAGCATGGACAAAGGATTGCTTAGTTAAAAGGAAGCAGGGAGTAAAGGTAAATGGGTCATTTTCGGGTTAGCAAGCTATAACTAGTGGAGTGCCACAGGGATTAGTGCTGTAGCCTAAACTATTTACAATCTATATAAATGACTTGGATGAAGGGACCAAATGTATACTTGCTAAATTTGCTGATAACACAAAGATAAGTAGGATATTAAGTTGTGAGGAGGACATAAGGAGTCTTCAGAAGGGATTTAGATAGGTTAAATGAGTGAGCAAAAATTTGGCAGATAGAGTATAATGTGGGAAAATGTGAACTTGTCCATTTCAGCAGGAAGAATAGAAAAGCAGTATATTATTTAAAAGAAGAGAGCTTTGGAGAAATGGAGAGAAATCTGGTATCCTGGTACATGAATCACCAAAGGTGCAAGTACAGCAAGTGTTTGGAAGGCAAATGGAATGTCGTTGTTTATTGTAAGGAGAATGGAATATAAAAGTAAGGGAATTTTGCTACAGTTAAATAGGGTGTTGGTGAGACCACATCTGGAGTACTGTGTACAGTTTTGATCACTTTACTTAAGAAAGGATATAATTGCATTAGGAGCAGTTCAGAGAAGGTTCACTCAACTGATTCCTGGGATGAAGGAGTTATTTGTGGGGAAAGGTTGGACCTGTATCTGTTGGAGGTTAGATGAATGAGAGGTGATCTCATTGAAACATATAAGATCTTGAAAGGACTTGACAGGCTGGAGAGGACATTTCCCTTTATATGAGAGACCAGAGCTAGGGGACACGGTTTAAAATAAGGTGGGGGGGTCTCATTTATGACGGAGATGAGGAGAATTTTTTTCTGGGTTGTTAGTCTGTAGCATTCTGTTTCCCAGAGCGCAATGGAGGCTAGGTCATTAAATATTTTTAAGGCTGAGTTAGATAGATTCTTGATTGACAAGGGAGTGAAAGAATATGGGGGTAGAGAGGAAAGTAAAGTTGAGGCCACAATCTTATCAAATGGTGGAGAAGTCTTGAGGGGCCGAATGGCCTGCTGCTCCTAATTTGTATGTTTGTATGTTCATATGACATGGCTGCTAAGAAAATTTGAGCTAAGGCATGGGAGGAGATCTGGGTGTGGCCCATAGTCATGCATCCCCATTAGTCAAGTGCACCTGTTCTGGGAATGGCCATGTAAATTGAGGTACTCATTATCTCTGCCTGCCTTCTTCACACAGTTCACTTTGTGGATTCACAATGGGTCTCATACACCCAATATTTTTGCAACTTCGGGCAGTGGAGGAGAGGATTCACCGGGGGGTGTTATGGTCACACAACAGCATAAGCCACAAAGCCATCAGCTGGAACTAGCCAAGTGGGTGGGAGGACAGGAGGAAGACAACCAGGTCTGTCATCACCGCCGAAGAATTTGCGCAGCAGCACGTATTCAGAATGCCTTCCATTGTCTGAAAGGCAATGCCAGAAACAACTAACTTCAACAAGATTGCCAGCCTTGTGGCATTAAGAACATAAGAAATAGGAGCAGGAGTAGGCCATTTGGCCCCTCAAGCCTGCCCAGCCATTCAATAAGATTATGGCTGATCTGCCCCAAGCCTCAACTCCTCTTTTGTGCCAGCTCCTTATAGCCCTCAACTCCCCAATATTTCAAAAATCTATGTACCTCCTCTTTGAATACTTTCAGTGATCTAGCCTCCAGAACTCTCTGGAGCAGAGAATTCCAGACATTCACTACCCTCAGAGGAGAAATTCCTCCGCATCTCAGTTTTAAATGAGTGTTGCCTTATTCTGTGACTATGTCCCCTAGTTTGAGATTCCCCCAATAGTGGAAACATCTTCTCAACATCTACCCTGTCAAGCCCCCTCAGAATCTTGTGCATTTCAATAAGATCACCCTTCATTCTTCTAAATTCTTGATAAGTCAACCCCTTCATCCCAGGAATCAGCCTAGTGAATCACTTTCGAACTCCCTCCAATGCCAGTATATCCTTTCTTAAATACGGGGAACAAAACTGTGCACAGTACTCCAGGTGTGCCTCACCAACACCCTGTACCGTTGTAACAAGATTTCCCTAGTTTTAAATTCCAACCCCCTAGCATGTAGGCCAAAATTCCATTTGCCTTCTTAATTACTTGCTGCATTTGCATGCTAACTTTTTGTGTTTCATGCACAAGAACACCAAGATCCTGTGCTGCACTTTTTTGGGGTCTCTCTCCATTTAAATAATAGTCTGCCTTTTGATTTTTCCTACCAAAATGCATGATCTCACACTTTCTTACATTAAACTCCATCTGCCAAGTTTTTGCCCACTCACTCAACCTGTCTATATCGCCTTTCAGATTCCTTATGTCCTCATCACAACATGCCTTCCCACCTATTTTTGCACTGTCAGCAGATCCTTATGGCACTCTACTAGTTACGTCTTTCCAAACTGAAAAAGACCCATTAATCCCGATTCTGTCTTCTCTGTATTAACCAATCCTCAATCCATGCTAATACACTACCTCCAATACCGTGAGCTCCTCTCTTGTGCAATAACTTTTTATGTGACACCTTATCGGATGCCTTCTGGAAACCCAAATAGGCTACATCTACCAGTTCCCTTTATCAACTCTGCTTGTTATATCCTCAGAGAACTCTAGCAAATTTGTCCAACATGATTTCCCTTTTTCACAAAACCATATTGACTGTTTGATTGTGTTAAGCTTTTCTAAATGCCCTGCTATTTTCTTCCTTTAATAATGGACATGTAGACATTTTCCCAGATGGGAATCAGATGGGAATATTAGGCTGACTGGCCTATGGTTTCCTATTTTTTGTCTCCCTCCCTTCTTGAACAGGGGCGTCACATTCTGGGACCCTCCCAGAAGCCAGTGAGTTCTGGAATATTTTGACCAATGCAGCCACTTCCTTTAAAACCCTTGGATGCAGGCCATCAGATCCTGGCAACTTGACTTGTCTGCCTTTAGTCCCTTTAGTTTGTCAAATACTTTGTCCCTTGTGATAGAGACTGTTAGAAGATTTTTCCTTGCTTATCTGATTCTTTGGGATGTTTACAGTGTCCTTTTTTAAATACATTTGTTCGTGGGACATAGGCCAGCATTTATTGCCCTTCCCTAATTGGCATTTTTAAGAGTCAATCACATTGCTGTGGGTCTGGAGACAGCAGATTTCCTTCCCTAAAGGGCATTAGTGAACCAGATGGGATTTTATGACAATCGTTTCATGGTCATCATTAGACTTTAAATTCCAGATATTTATTGAATTCAAGTTCCACCATCTTCCATGGATGCAAAATATTGGTTTAAATTATCTGCCATTTTCCTGTTCCTTGTTATCAATTCTCCAGTCTCCAAGGATCCCACACTCTCTCTCTTTTTATATACCCCATAGAAGCTCTTCCTGTTTGTTTTTATATTTCTTGCCAATTTACTTTCATAATCAATTTTCTCCCTCTTTATTAACCTTTTAGTCATCCGCTGCTGGTCCCAAAAAAAAAAATTCCCAATCCTCTGCCTACCACTGGTTTTTTCTGCTTTGTATGCCTTAGTTTTTGATTGGATACTCTCTTTGACCACCTTTGTTAATCACGGGTGATTCATCCTTATCATCGAATGCTTCTTTTTGACTGGGATAAATTTTTGCTGAGCGTTATGAAATATCTGCTTAAATGTCTGCCACCGATATTCCCCTTAGTCTATCTTCCAGCCCGCTTTAGACAACTCTTTCTTTAAACCTCTGTAATTGCCCTTATCTAAGTTGAGGACACTGGTTTGAGACCAGAGTTGCCTACCCTCAAACTGAATTTGAAATTCTACCATGTTGTGATCACTACCCCCTAGAGGATCCTTAACTATTTCTCTTATCAATCCTTACACACTACTAGATCTAAAATAGCATGTTCCCAGGTAGGTTCTGCAATGTATTGCTCTAAGAAACAATCCCTGATGCACTGTACAAATTTGTCTTCCATGTTATCCCTGCCAATCTGATTTGTCCAATCAATATGCAGATTAAAATCACCCATGACAATTGTAGTGCACATTTTACACACCTTCATTATTTCCTGATTTATACTTTGTCCGACAGTGAGGCAACTCTTCGGGGGCCGAGGACGCCTCCCACCCGTGACTTCTTCCCCTTGCTGTTCCTTATTTCCACCCAAACTAATTCCACATCACGATTTATTGCACCTACATCACTATTCCCCATCGCACTGATACCTGATACCCAGAGGGAACCTGATGCCAGTTGCCCTCAAGGAAGCTGCAGCTCTAAATTTCTACACAGTAGCTCATTCCAGGAGTCCACAGGGGACATATGTAGCATTTCCCTGGTTGCTGCACATAGATGCATAAGGGAGTTGACCAATACCCTGTTCAGAAGGGACAACAAATTCATTCGATTCACAACAGATGCTGATAGCCAGGTCATAAGAGCAGTTAGCTTCAGAGTCATTGTGGGGTTCCCACAAGTACAGGGGTTATTGCCTGCACTTACATGGCCATTAGAGCTCCTGGAAACAGCCAGCTGGAATTGTAAATCAGAAGGGCTTCTCTCCCTTAGGCCGGGATTTTGACAGCAGCGTGCCGTCCCTGATGTTGCAACCGGAAGTGTGCATCACTTATGTCCTCTCTCTTTTTCCCATTTCCTGCACCATTATAATTAAAATTCTAAGTGCTGGCGGAGTGCATGGAAAACACGCGGGAGAAGCTTGTCATTGGTGAAATCTGCAGTCAGCTGATAATGCAGCAAGTACGGGTGGGCTATTAAACAGCCTTCTGGCCAAACAGGGAGGTTCTGTATTATGGCCCCAACTTCCCTGCCCAATTATGTTGCCAAGCGCGAGGTTGTATCCTGGGTGACTAGAGTTATCCCCTCAGGACGTGGCTCATGATACCAGTGCGTCAACCCCTTAGCTTCGTGGAGGAGCATTACAATGCAGCATGTAGGTAAATCATAGAGACCATTGGTTTGCTGAAAATGTTCTTCTGCTGCCTTAACTCCTCTGGCGGAGCATTGCAATACGCGTCACAGAGGATATCCAGGATTGTCATAGTCTGCTGTGCAATGCACAATGTTGCATTGCAAAAGGGAGAGGAATTGCCATGTAAGGACATGGAGAAGTTACTCTCCTCCTCAGATGATGATGGAGAGGAATATGAAGAAGAGGACAGAAATATTACAGCACCTCTCCAAGATGCCAGGGCCATGGAGAGACATGCCAGAGTTGTTGCAGACAACCTCATCTTCAATTGTTTTGACCTAGAATAAAGCATCTATATGACCATCATTGCATCATCTGCAAACCATTGCCTGCTCGGAATGTATGCCCACTTCTGCCAGCCTCCATCCGGAGCTACCTCACTACCCATGTCCTCTGCTCCCTAGACGGCCAAGGGGAGCAGACCTTACTGCTCCCAAGGATACAGGCTTTGCACTGACCCATAAGTCACTGAAGCTATTATAAGCCATCTTTCTGTTCCTTGTCCACAGTGACAGGGCCACAAATGCACGAGCAGCACATCACTTCTCGCACTGATAAGTAACCTCAGCCAATCTTCTTGAGACGTCATTTATGGAAAGGCCTGTAGATGCTGTATGTTCAGGCCTGTCGCATTACCTTTAGAATACAAATCAAGCCACACACATTAAAACTGACCTCCAATATACCATTGTATTGTTGCTCCGTTACATGCCTGTTATGATCCGGATAGGGACCAGTAACTTGAGTCTTTTTTAAAGTAGACAAAATTTGAAATCCCAGTTACTTACTAAGAGAATAAAGCCACATGATTCCGTGGTTTTAAACAAACAGAAGAATTTTTACTATACAATCAACAGTCAATACTTTTTATCTTATACTCCTAGAGTAACACCTAGAGTTAATGTGAGGTAAACATGAATTAACAGGCAAGCTATGGTTGAATACAAACCACAAACTGCACACAGGGAGATGGTGGCATAGTAGTAATTTAACTGGACTAGTAATCCAGAGATGCAAGCTAATGCTCTGAGGACATGGGTTCAAATCCCACCGTGGCAGTTGGTGGAATTTAAATTTGTTTAATAAAAATCTGGAATTGAAAACCAGCCTCCGTAATGGTGACCATGAAACTATCATTGATTGTCATAATCCACCTGGTTCGCTTATGTCCTTTGGGGAGGGAAATGTGCCTTCCTTAACTGATCTAGCCTACATGACCCACAGCAACATGACCCACAGTAATGTTGTTGATTCTTAACTGCCCTCTGAAATGCTCTACCAAGCTACTCAGTTCAAAGGCGATTAGAAATGGGCAAAAAATGCTGGCCTTGACAGTGATGCCCATATTCCATGAAAAAATTTTTTTTTAAACAAATGGAAGACACAACTAAAATGGATCCCGTTGATTTTCTCAGCAACCCACCCAGATGTCAGTGGCCACTGTAAGTACAAACATTTTTTAAACTCTATCTTGAGGGATTTCAGTTCCTTTCCTTCGAGGATTTAACCTCTGATTTCCCTTCAACAGCAGCTCTTAAGACCATAAGACGTAGGAGCAGAAGTAGGCCATTCGGCCCATTGGGTCTGCTCCACCATTCAATGAGAACATGGCTGATCTGATAATCCTCAACTCCACTTTCCTGCCTTTTCCCCATAACCCTTGATTCTTTAATGATTAAAAATCTGTCTATCTCAGCCTTGCATATACTTAACGACCCAGCCTCTACAGCCCTCTGTTGTAAAGAATTCCACAGATTGTCTACCTTCTGAGTGAAGAAATTCCTCCTCATCTCTGTTTTAAATGGGCGACCACTTACTCTGAGATTATGCCCTCTGGTCCTAGACTCTCCCACAAGGGGAAACAACCTCTCAGCATTTAACCTGTCAAGCCCCCTAAGAATCTTATATGTTTCAATAAGGTCGCCACTCATTCTTCTAAACTCCAATGATTACAGGCCTAACCTACTCAACCTCTCCTCATAAGAAAATCCCTCCATACCCAGGGTCAACCTCGTGAACCTTCTCTGGACTGCCTCCAATACCAGTATATCTTTCCTTGGATAAGGGGACCAAAATTGTTCACAGTATTCCAGGTGTGGTCTAACTAGTGCCTTGTATAGTTTTAACAAGACTTCCTTATTTTTATACTCCATTACCTTTGAAAAAGAGACCAACATTCCATTTTCCTTACCTATTACGCTGAACTTGTATGCTAGCTTTTTAGGATTCATGTACAAGGACCCCCAAATCCATCTGTGCTGTAGCCTTCTGCAGTCTTTCTCCATTTTAATAATATTCAGCTCCTCTATTCTTTCTGCCAAAGTGCATAACCTCACACTTTCCCACATTATATTCCATCTGCCATGTTTTTGCCCACTCACTTAACCTGTCTATATCCCTCTGTAGACTCTGTGTCATCCTCACCACTTGCCTGACAACTACTTGCAGGCAAGGGACACAAACTTAAGAATGCTCCAGTGACTATTCTATCTCTTCTCTTGAGACTGTGTCCCACTGGGTTTACAAGGCTGCACCCCAGCATCTATTCACTGGCACAATCTCAGCTCTCTAGCAGCGCTGAGCAGAATAGCACTGCTCACGGGCTTTCTTTGCCCCTGTTCCCAGATTCACGGAGCAAGCACCTCTTCTTCAGCTTCATTGAGCTGACGATGACTCCCCATGGGCTTCCTCTTGTGCCCCGGATTCCAGCTTCACTGAGCTGGCAGTTCTCCAGCTTCACAGAACTGACACTGCTCCCAGGCTTCTCTGAGCCCCAGCTCCCCAGCAGCATGGAGCTATCAACTGCTCCTGAGCTCTGAGCCCCAGCTGCACGGAGCTAACAACAGCACTTCAGCTGCACAGAGCCTAACCTCTTCTGCTCCTGACTATCATGTGGGCTCCTCTTCACGCCTCACACTGGTCGTGTTTTGGTGCTGCACTCCAGGTCACGTGAGTAAGCTTTTCATGTCACTTCCCCAGATCCTGCAATCAGGTTTTCGCGCCACCTCTGAGTATGTGCAGCCTGTCTCTCTGCCACCCTCGGCGCTTGCTCCAGGACCCCAGGTATGCCGGGAGTTGTAGTCCTTCAGCAAGGGCCCAGTCTCTGCCCCAAAAACACACAGAAACAATCCAGAAATATTGGTTCCCTCACAGTGTACACAAGTGAGAAGTCATTCAGTACCCTTCATTTAGAAATAATCGCTTATCCTGAAGAATGTCAGTACAATATGTACTCTGAAGGAGGACATCCCCAAAAAATGCACATGATGCACATAAAAATCAAATGAACAAAAAATACACGTGCATAGCTTTACAGTGTCTGGACACCTGCGGCTCCATTGTGCCCTCATAATGCCTCAATTTTTCACAACCCCAACATCAGTTGATGAGGGGGCAGGCTGTTGAGAGTGATACCCTGTTGCATGTGATGATCTTAGCAGATATACTCTGGAGGTCTGAGGTGTTGAGAACCCCGGCCTACTGGGGGGTCTCTTGAAGGGGCACCTTCCTCCCTCCTGCCTAATGGAGGCTCTGGGGTCACAAGCAGAGGACATAAGAAGTGACTGGTCACCCTGGAGGTTCCCTGAGAGGACAGGCTGAAGGTGGCTGGCTGGCACTGTTCTTCCCTCTTGATGCACAATAGTACCTCCCTGTATCCCTGAGGAGTAGGGGCACCTGGAGGGAGATCCAAGTGCTTTGTTCCCCTCTTGCCTAGCCACTGCTGCATTGAGCCTGTGGCCAGTGTGACAGAATGCAAGCCTTCAAGCATATGAGATGTGTGATAGACCTGGCTCTGCATGGCAGTTGCCAACCAATCCAAGGAGGAAGCCATATGCTCACACCCTGGAGCCATGGCAGAATTCAAGTCTTGCATGGGCTCCTCCACTGTCTGCACAAGGTTCTACATAGTCTCTGGCACCTCTGCCAGATTTTCCCTTGCTTGTCTCTGCATCAGATTATTGTGGCCAAGACCAGCAGCTCGTCATCAGACTGGGGCTCAGTCCTCCCACTGTCAGGGACCTCAGCTGACTCAGCCACCCACAGCTGCTGGGATATGTCCATGAGGTGATCACTAGCATGTGCCCCGATTCTATACACAAACTCCAAAACCCGAGTGAGTATAACAGTGCTGGTGAAGGATGAAGGAGAGGCAGATGACGGCACATCCTCTGGGTTCTTGGTCTTCATGATCAGAGGTAGAGTCACCACCTTCCTCTATGACCTTGGGCCTTCTCAGCCTATGGCAACATCCTGCAGTGGAGAAAAACAAGAAAGACATTAAGGAGATGTTCAGTCTATCAGAAAACCAATATCTCTAATGTACTCATGTCTCAACACCAGGTTGGAGGCATTCTCAGTTTGCTGACTGGCTAATCCAACCTCGCCATCTGCAATAGACTGGCTGCCCTGCTTGCCTGCAATCTCCATGGTTTCCTCCTCACGTGGAATCAGAACTTTCAGGTTGGCCACTCCTCCTCCAGTCTTGGCCCTCTCCCTGACATTGAAGATCTCTTTGTCTTGCATGACAAAGTAGAGACTTAGTGGCATGTCAAGGGACATCTAATACCCTTGTCCCCATACATCCCCAAGCCACGCACTGGCCACAGATTCTAACTGGTACCCAATTGCCTTATCATCCAGAGCTGTCGCACCATCAGGCCTATTTTGCCATGTGGTTCTGATGACCACACATTTTCCAGCCTCATCCCTCCCCACACTTGCAAAGCACCATTGATTTGAGAGGCCCTCATGAGAGGTCCTTTGATGCTGCGCCACATTGCCACTTAGCCTGTGGATCAGAGGATGTTGTTCACCTTTTTGTGGCACACACGCATGTTTGTGTCAGGACACCATGTCTGCTCACTTCCTCTGCGACCTCCGTCCAGGCTGCCTGGACAGAGGGTGATCTATTTCCATCGCTGGGGATGAAAACCTCCCGCAGTTCCTGGACGACCTGGAGGAGAACCTGCAGGGAGGCATCAGTGAACTGTGGGGCCACTGTAAGTAACTGTGTGTATCCATACATGCCTGAATGAGGGTGGGGGGTGGTGATGTGTATCCAAAAGGATAATTTGGCAGAGAAGAGGGTGGAATGATGGACGTTCAACAGGATGATTTGGCAGAACAGAAGGGGGAGTGATGAGGGTCCAAGAAGATGCTTTGGCAGATGAGAAGGGTGTGATGGGGATTGCTTCCTGAAAGGTGTCCGGGAGGATGGAGGCTGTAAATCTCAAAAGAAACGTTTAATGGCTCTGGAAGTGGAGGATCTAGCTGCAAACTTGCTTCCAATTTGTAGTATAAGGGTATCCAGCATAGCAAAGGTTAATGTGGGACTAAAACAGTACTGCCCACAATGTGATGTAAAGGGACGCATGACCTGAGACTAGAGAGAGTTGTGGATGGGGCAGAGACCTGTGTAGAAGCAAGCTCAGAGTTAGCTCATACCTTGGGCTATACCCTGTACATAGTTGTGTGTTATCAATAAATACTTAATGTTCAACTATACAAGGCTCTGAGCTCTTTGTGAGACCTACTGAACAGATTGTATACAACTCAGTTCTCCCTTCCTGCAGAGACTGGACACTTGCAGAGGCAGGCCTTTTAAAGCCTGCCTCAAACTGGAATTGCGGCAGCTGATGGTGGGTGTGAACACTTCTGCCTGTCGCTGCTACATAATGGCATGTGCCCACTGTGTACATTTATGATTTGCATCGTAATTGCATGTTTTGCGGCTCCCAACGCATGAACAGAAGTGACGCCCACTTCCGGTCCTACCATCAGGAGCCATGCTCTTCTGATTAAATTCCACCTTTTGTTCCTTCTCACAATTTGCTTTCCTACCTTTGATTGTATCATCAGCAAATTTGGCTGCAATGCAATCTGTCCCTTCATCCAGTCTTTAATATAGATCGTAAATAGTTGAGGCCCCATCGCTGATCCCTGTGGTATCCCACTAGTTACAGTTTGCCAACTTGAAAATGACCCATTTATCCTGAGTCTGTTAGTTAGCCAATCTTGTATTCAGGCTAATATAATACCCCCAACACCATGAGTTCTTATCTTGTGTAGTAATCTATTATGTGGCACCTTTTGGAAATTGTACTATACTACATCTACCGATTCCCCTTTATCCATCCTGCTTGTTACATCCTCAAAGAACGCTAAGAAATTGGTCAAACATAATTTCCTTTTCATAAAACCATGTTGATTCTGCTTGATAATATTACGATTTTCTAAATTCCCTGTTGCTTCCTCCTTTAATAATGGATTCTAGTATTTTCTCAATGATAGACATTAGGATAACTGGCCAACAGTTTCCTCCTTTCTGTCTCCCTCCTTTCTAGAACAAAGGTATTACATTTGCTCTGAAGAAGAGTCAGAAGAAGACTTGAAATGTTTACTCTGTTTCTCTCTCCACAGATGCTGTCAGACCTGCTGAGTTTACTCAGCATTTCATGTTTTTATTTCAGATTTCCAGCATCCGCAGTATTTTACTTCTTTTTTTGCTATTACATTTTCACTTTTCCAAACTGCTGGAACCTTTTCAGAATCTAAGGAATTTTGGAAGATTACAACCAGTGCATCCACTATTTCTGCAGCCATTTCTTTTAAGATCCAAGGATGCAGGCCATCAGGTCCAGGGGACTTGTCAGTCTTTAGTCCCTTTAGTTTCCTGAGTACTTTTTCCTCAAGTGATAATGATTGTCCCTAATTCTTCTAATGTATTAAGGAGAAAGAGAGTGGTAATGGGAAATGAGGGCTCATTAAAGATGAATACACGTGAGACTATAATGAAATAAGGAAATATCTGACTTGTTAAATGAGAACTTTGAATCTGTTTTCACAGTGGAGGAATAGGACAAATTATTAGCATTACATGGGAACCTAAAAATAAGTCGAGAGGAGGAACTTGGTGTATTTAATGCAAAAAAAATAACGGTAATGGAGAATATAGAAGGACTTGAGATATACAAAGCTTCAGGGCCTTATGGCTTCCACCCCAGGATATTTTCTGGTGAGGTGTGACAAGTGATGGTTTCCCAAATATCTCTACTAGGCTTCGATGTTTCATCATGTATATTAATAACTGGATGAAGAAATGAAGTGTTGTATTTTCAAGTTTACAGATGACACTAAATTAGGAGACAGTAAGGATTAAATTATAAAGCCAGGTTGCATAAACTTGTTCGGATGAAAGTTCACAGACCTGAAATGTTAACATTATTTGTCCCTCCACAGATACTGCCAGATCTGTTTAGTACCTTCAGCATTTCCTGTTTTTATTTCCGATTTCAAGCATCTGCAGTATTTTGCTTTCTCATAAACTTGTCTTGAATCCCCTTGAGTTTCGATAGTTGGCGGAGGGTGGGGAGGCACTCTAATCAATGTGTTTAAAATAATAGATTTGATATGGCAGATGCAAAGAAATTTTGTGTGATGAGGTAATAATGATCAAGAAGACATATGGCTGAATTTTACTGGCCCCTGGGGATGGGGCTGTGGACTAGGAAAATCACGGAGTAGTGCTGATTTAGGGCAGAATTTTGCCGTCGGCGAGCAGGGGTTGGGGCCCGCTCGCCGACGCATAAAATGACATGGGATGATGTCAGGCGGAACCCCCAACGTCATCCCACCGCATTTAAATTTTCAGGAATGCAGGGGTGCAGCAAAATCAGCTACTGGCCCGCCGACCTGTCATTGGCCAATTGAGGCAATTGACAGGATCATTGAAACAATTAAAGGACCTGCCCGTCCAACCTTAAGTCTGACGAGCAGGCCAGGAGCCCCAGCGGCAAATAGAAAAAACATGAAACCTCATCCACCGGCAGGATGAGGTTTCATGCAGGATTTTTAAAAGATTAATAAAGTTATAGTGTAAATTATGAACATGTCCCATTGTCACATGAGGGGGGCATGTTAGGGAATCTTTTTTTTTCTATTTTTAATATTTTTCAAAGTGTAAGTGATCTCCCTGAGGCTGCACTTAGCCTCAGGGAAATGTGCACTCTTTCCTGCACATGCGTGAAAGAGCACACTCTCGATTTTAGGGCTCCCCCCCCCCAGCCCGGCACAGGGAGCGCATAGCACTTACTGCCCATGTAAAATAGGGCCTTAATTGGCCCGCCCATGTAAAATAGTGGTGCTTCTCCGGCGGGGATCGGCTCCCCGCCTACCCGACAGGCAGAAAATTCTGCCTTTAGCTTCCCAACATGATCCCACCAACATTTTACCTATGCCAGGACTGGAAGCAGATAGACTGCCCAACTCTTTGGGGTGAGCAATCAATTTACACATTTAAAGGCTCAATTAGGGCCATTTAACAGTGCATCAACAAAATGCTGATGGCGATGCTGACTTCTGCCATTTGAAGAAACCACCAGATAAATGGAGCAGCAGCCTAGGTGGGAGGTTTTATGAAACTAATGGGGGGTCATAAGGAGGGAAGGCAGTCCCCTCAGCAAAAATTATTTCTCCAGAGCAGTTTTCCCTTTAACATTCAGCCCTTTTTAATTATTTAAAATTTAGTCTTCACCTACCTGTTGTAGGTCCCAGGTCAACTGCCTGCCTCAGCAGCTCCTTTGGTGGCCCTGCTGAGGCTGCTGGCCCAATCAGAGGGCCAGCAGCTCTTGGGGATAGGTTTCTATCCTTAATAAGGTCGCAGGCCCAGTGTTGGCCGCTTAACTGGCTGCCACCTGTAATATGCTGCCCTGATCCCTGCCACCCACTGAAGAAGGATAGTCGTCTGCTTTCAGCCCCAGCCAAGGGACCCATTTTGCCTTTGAGAAGTCCAGGCCGTAGGCTTAAAATTAGAGCTAGGCCAGTTAATGTGAAATCAGGAAGCGGTTTTAACACAAAAGTCGGTAGGATTCTAGCAGAACAGAACTGAGGGACGAAGTGGCTTATTCCTGTTCCTATGTTGATTATGTAACCTTGATTGATCTCCACACTCTCAAAACTAAGAAAAATAGCACACATGCAAAAACCTAATGCTTTTAAGATATAACATGGAGTAATTAATTTTGACTCTGATCAGTCAAAGGATTTATTCAAATTCTCACAGAATCATAGAGATCTACAGCACAGAAAAAGGCCCTTAGGCCCATCAAGTCTGTGCCAGTCAAACAAGGACCTACTATTCTAATCCCATTTTCCAGCACTAGGCCCATAGCCTTGTATGCCATGGCATCGCAAGTGCACATCCGAATACTTCTTAAATGTTATGAGGGTTTCTGCCTCTCCCACCCTTTCAGACAGTGAGTTCCAGATTCCCACCACCCTCTGGGTGAAATAATTCTTCCTCACATCCCTTCTAAACCTCCTGCCCCTTACCTTAAATCTATGCCCCCTGGTTATTGATCCCTCCAAGGGGAAAAGTTCCTTCTTGTCTACCCTATCTAGGCCCCTCATAATTTTATACGCCTCAGTCATGTCCCCCTTCAATCTCCTCTGCTCCAGGGAAAATAACCCCAATCTATCCAATCTCTCCTCATAACTAAGACTCTCCAGCCCAGGCAACATCCTGGTAAATCTTCTCTGCACTCTCTCCAGTGCAGTCACATCCTTCCTATAATGCGGATTCCAGAACTGCACGCAATACTCTAGCTGTGGCCTAACCAGTGTTTTATACAGTTCAAGCATAACCTCCCTGCACTTATATTCTATGCCTCAGCTAATAAAGGCAAGTATCCCATATGCCTTCTTAACCACCTTATCTACCTGTCCCGCTACCTTAAGGGACTGGTGGATGTACACACCAAGGTCCTGCCGCAGTGCATCACCTCACACTTATCCGGATTAAATTCCATTTGCCACTGATCTGCCCATCTGACCAGCCCGTCTGTATCCTCCTGTAATCTAAGGCTATTCTCCTCACTATTTACCACCTCACCAATTCCAATCACAAAAACACCCCTCGACCATCACCTTCTGCTTCCTGCCACTCAGCCAATTCTGGATCCAATTTACCAAATTGCCTTGGATCCCATGTGCTCTAACCTTCGTTATCAGTCTCCCATGCGGAATCTTATCAAAAGCCTTGCTGAGGTCCAAGTAGACTACATCAAATGCATTGCTCTCACCTACACACCTGGTCACCTCTTTGAAAAATTCAATCAAATTGGTCAGACATGACCTCCCCTTAAGAAAACCATGCTAACTGTCCTTGATTAATCCCTGCCTCTTCAAGTGTAGATTAATTCTGTCCTTCAGAATTGCTTCCAATAGTTTCCCCACCACCTAGGTTAGACTGACTGGCCTGTGGTTCCCTGGTTTATCCCTTCCTCCCTTCTTGAATAACAGTACCACATTGGCCTGGAGACTTATCTACTTTTAAGCCTGCCAGACCATTTAGAACCTCCTCCCTTTCTATGCTAATCTCTTGAATTATATCAGTCTTTCTGCCTGATTTCCATACCCATGTCGTCCCTCTCATTTGTGAACACCGACACAAAGTATTCATTTAGAACCCTACCTATGTCTTCCAGCTCCACGCACAAATTACCACTATGATCCTTAATGGGCCCTACTCTTTCCCTAGTTATCCTCTTACTCTTATTGTACTTGTAAAATAACTTTGGATTTTCCTTTATTTTACCTGCCAATGTTTTTTCCTGCCCCCTTTTTGCTCTCCTAATTTCCTTTTTAAGTTCCCCCCGCCCTCCCTACACATTCTATACTCCTCTAGGGCTTCCGCTGTTTTGAGCCCTCGGTATCTGCCATAAGCCTCCCTTTTTCTCTTTATCCAATCCTGTATATCCCTCGACATCCAGGATTCCCTGGATTTGTTGGTCCCACCCTTTGTCTTTACTGGAATATGTTGGCTCTGTACTCTCCCTATTTCCTTCTTGAATGAGTCCCACTGCTCTGATGCAGATTTACTTAAAAGTAGCTGCTCCCAGTCCACTCTGGCCAAATCATATCTGACCTTATTAAAATCGGCCTTCTCCCAACTTCGAACTCTGATTTCTGGCCCACCCTTGTCCTTTTCCATAACAACCTGGAATCTAATGGAGTTATGATCACTACCTGCAAAATGCTCCCCCACTGATACCCCTACCACTTGAACGGCTTCATTCTCTAAAATTAAGTCTAGGATCGCCCCCTCTCTTGTAGGACCTTCTACTGGCTTAAAAGGCTCTCCTGGATGCATTTTAAGAATTCTGCTCCCTCTAAACCTATCATACTATGACTAACCCAGTTAATATTGGGGAAGTTGAAATCCCCCACTATTACTACCCTATTATTTTTACACTTCTCTGAAATTTGCTACATATCTGCTCTTTTATTTCCCTCTGCCTATTTGGGAGCCTATAGTACACTCCCAGCAATGTGATTGCTTCTTTTTTGTTTTTCAGTTCTACCCATTTGGCTTCATTTGAGGAGCCTTCTAAGATGTCATCCCTCCTTACTGCTGTAATTGATTCCTTGATCAATATTGTGATACCCCCTCTTTTACCTTCTTCCCTGTCTCGCCTGAAGACCCTATATCCTGGACATTTGAGCTGCGAATCCTGCCCATCTCTCAACCATGTCTCTGTGACAGCATTGACATCATATTTCCATGTGTTAATTTGTGCCCTCAACTCATATGCCTTATTCGTCACACTCCTTGCATTAAAATAAATACCATCCAACTTTGCCAAACTCCCTTGTGCCTTAAATGGCCTATAATTTCTATACCTTCCAGACTCACTTGGTCTCTCTCTTTTAATTTTGGCTGTGCATCTCCCCTTGCTGAACCTCCTCTCACGATCCCGCCCCCCTGCCAAGTTAGTTTAAACCCTCCCCAACAGCAGTAGCAAACCTCCCCACACGGATGTTGGTCCCATTCTGGTTCAGGTGCAACCCGTCCGCGTTGTACAGGTCCCATCACCCCCAGAAACGGTCCCAATGTCCCAGAAATCTAAAGCTCTCCATCCTGCACCATCTCTCCAGCCACGCATTCATCTGGACTAACCTCCTATTTCCATACTCACTAGCGCGTAGCACCGGAAGTAATCCAGAGCTTACTACTTTTTGAGGTTCTGTTTTTTAATCTGTTTCCTAGCTCCCTAAATTCTGCTTGTAGGACCTCATCCCTCTTTCTACCTATGTTGTTGGTACCAATATATACCATGATCTGTCTGTTTGCCCTCCCCCTTTAGAAAGCCCTGCAGCTGTTCAGTGACCTCCTTGACCCTGGCACCAGGGAGGTAACATACCATCCTGGAGTCACGTCTATGGCCACAGAAATGCCTGTCTGTTCCCCTTATTATCGAGTATCCTACCACTATTGCTCTTCCCCTCTTTTTCCTCCACCCACCCCCCACCCCCCCCACCACGTGCAGCTGAGCCACTCACAGTGCCATGAGCGTGGCTGCACTCCCCAGAGGAACCGTCACTCTCACCATTTTCCAACAGAGAAAAACGGTTCTTTAGCGAGATGCACCCTGGGGATTTCCTGACTACCTGCCTGACACCTTTCTTCTGACTGATGGTCACTCATTCCATCTCTGTCTGCACTTCCGTAAGCTGTGGGGTGACCACATCTAAAAATGTGCTATCCACGAAACTCTCAGCCTCGCAGATGCACCTCAGTGCCTCCAGCTGCCGCTCAAGCTCCGAAACTCGGAGCTCAAGTAGCTGCAGCTGGTAGCACTTCTGCACACATGATCGGTCAGAGCGCAAGGAGCATCTAGGACTTCCCACATGCTGCAGGCGGTGCATAACACCGGACTGAGCTGCCCTGCCATGCCTCTAATTGAAAAAAACCCCTTACTTGAAGTTAAATAAAGTAAAAAAAAAAGTTAAATTATTTATGTACTTTAAATAAAAACTAGAACCTTTACCTTTCCTTCGCTTAATCTATTTTAAACTGGAGAAAAATTGGAGAAAAAAACTTACCCACTACTCACCAATCAGCTCTCACCTTTGTGCTGACATCACTTTTTGAAGCTTCCCCGCACTCGCGCTGGTTCTGATCTCTCCACCGTTCTCTCGCGCTGTCTTGTGATGTCATTCTTGTTATTTTCAACAAGAACTAACTGCAGGACACTCTTCCCAGACTGCTTCACCGCGATTCTGACTGCAGGACACTCTTCCCAGCAAATTCTATTTGCTTATTTGTCGTGGTATAGACTTGTCTTTTAATTGAATATATTTCTGGATCTGCAGATATTCAATCTATGGATTTTCATCCAATGCGCCCTAAAAGGCAACTGAAAAATTCAAATATTCACCTTCACCGAGCAAACAGCACTGCAAGCTGGGATCTCGGAGCTGAACTCCAGAGTCCAACTACAGAGGAAGGTGATTTTCCCCTTAATTCTTGCTTGCAATTTAAACAACTGTCCTGGAATCACATTCTCAATGTTGTTCTGCAGCTGTGTGTAGTGTCTCGTGCTATATGCATCATAAGGCTGTGAATATGACGCCGCTTTGCTGTTTTTATGTCTTTACTTTACTGCCTCTCTTCTTGTGCTTTCTTCTCTCTTTTCTGTTTTGTGCTTCTTCTCTCATCTCGGTCCTTGTGCTCTATCAGTTTTTCTCTACTTCATTTTTGACGTGATATTGTCGTGGCACAGCCGATGGTAAATGCTGAGCTGCTCAAATCCCAGGGAAACTTGAAATAACTGCCACAACTTGTTTTGCAATTTGTATAAATTTCAAGATGTGTGCTTTGAATTCAGTGTAATAAGACTACCAAGTCTTATAGGTTTCTTACAAAACTAAATTAAATCTTTATTAATAGAAAAAATGATTTCAAATACATACCTAGATCTACAAATTACTACTATAATAACTTCTAAATCCCCTAATTAATCTTATTCCCAGTTACACTTTTGTTACGGCAAAGTAAGACACACAGATTTTAAAAGACCCAGGCAAAGAAACACGGTACCCTAAACAATCCAATTCAAAGTGAGTTTTCTTAACTTCAGTTCTTTATAGACAGCAGCTTGAGGCTTAGATGCTGAAAACTTTTCACAATTGTTTAGATCTTAGAATGCCTGCCCTTACACACAACCTTCACTCCTTTCCCCTTTGAATGCAAATTCCCATTGTTTCATTATGTCTTTGAACTTTACCTTTGAGAGGAAAAAGCTGGAATCAGATGTAACGGTATTACAGTTGAATCAAGACAACTACAGAGGCATGAGGGAGGAGCTGGCCAGAATTGACTGGGAGATGAGCCTAGCAGCAAAGACAGTGGAACAGCAATGGCAGGAGTTTCTGGGAGTAATTTGGGAGACACAGCAAAAATTCATCCCTAGGAAGAAGAAGCATACTAAAGGGAGGACGAGGCAACCATGGCTGACAAGGGAAGTCAGGGACAGCATAAAAGCTAAAAACAAAGCATACAATGCGGCGAAGAGCAGTGGGAAACCAGGGGATTGGGAAGCCTACAAAGACCAACAGAGGACAACTAAAAAAGAAATAAGGAGGGAGAAGATTAAATATGAGGGTAAACTAGCCAGTAATATAAAAGAAGATTGCAAGAGTTTTTTTTAGAAATATAAAGGGTAAGAGAGAGGCATAAGTGGACATTGGGCCGCTGGAAAATGACGCTGGAGAAGTAGTAGTGGGGAACAAAGAAATGGCGGAGGAACTGAATAGGTACTTTGCGTCAGTCTTCACAGTGGAAGACACGAGTGACATCCCCAAAGTTCAAGAGAGTTGGGGGGCAGAGGTGAGTATGGTGGCCATTACCAAGGAGAAGGTGCTAGGAAAACTGAAAGGTCTGAGGGTGGATAAATCATCTGGACCAGATGGATTACACCCCAGAGTTCTGAAGGAGATAGCTGAAGAGATAGTGGAGGCGTTAGTGGTGATCTTTCAGGAATCACTGGAGTCAGGGAGGGTCCCAGAGGACTGGAAAATCGCTAATGTAACCCCCCTGTTTAAGAAGGGAGTGAGGCAAAAGATGGGAAATTACAGGCCGATTAGCCTGACCTCGGTCGTTGGTAAGATTTTAGAGTCCATTATTAAGGATCAGATTTCAGAATACTTGGAAGTGCATGGTAAAATCGGGCAAAGTCAGCATGGTTTCATCAAGGGAGGTCATGCCTGACAAATCTGTTAGAATTCTTTGAGAAGGTAACGAGTAGGTTAGACAAAGGAGAGCCAATGGATGTTATCTACTTGGACTTCCAGAAGGCCTTTGACAAGATGCCACACAGGAGGCTGCTCAGTAAGATAAGAGCCCATGGTGTTAGAGGCAAGGTACTAGCATGGATAGAAGATTGGCTGTCTGGCAGGAGGCAGAGAGTGGGGATAAGGGGGTCCTTCTCAGGATGGCGGCTGGTGACTAGTGGAGTTCCACAGGGGTCAGTGTCGGGACCACAACTTTTCACCTTATGCATTAATGATCTAGATGAAGGAACTGAGGGCATCCTGGCTAAGTTTGCAGATGATACAAAGATAGGTGGAGGGACAGGTAGTATTGAGGAGGCGGGGAGGCTGCAGAAGGATTTGGACAGGTTAGGAGAATTGGCAAAGAAGTGGCAGATGGAATACACCGTGGGGAAGTGTGAGGTCATGCACTTTGGTAGGAAGAATAGAAGCATAGACTATTTTCTAAATGGGGAGAGAATTCAGAAATCTGGAGTGCAAAGGGACTTGGGAGTCCTAGTCCAGGATTCTCTTCAGGTTAACTTGCAGGTTGAGTCGGTAGTTAGGAAGGCAAATGCAATGTTGGCATTTATTTTGAGAGGACTAGAATATAAAAGCAGGGATGTGCTGCTGAGGCTTTATAAGGCACTGGTTAGACCACATTTAGAATATTGTGAGTAATTTTGGGCCCCGTATCTCAGGAAGGATGTGCTGGCCCTGGAGAGGGTCCAGAGGAAGTTCACGAGAATGATCCCAGGAATGAAAGGCTTAACAAAAGAGGAACGTTTGAGGACTCTGGGTCTATACTCGATGGAGTTTAGAAGGATGAGGGGGGATCTGATTGAAACTTCCAGAATACTGAAAGGCCTGGATAGAGTGGACGTGGGGAAGATGTTTCCATTAGTAGGAGAGACTAGGACCCGAGGGCACAGCCTCAGAGTAAAGGGAAGACCTTTTAGAACAGAGACGAGGAGAAACTTCTTTAGCCAAAGAGTGATGAATCTATGGAATTCATTGCCACAGAAGGCTGTGGAGGCCAGGTCATTGAGTGTATTTAAGACCGAGATAGATAGGTTCTTGATTGGTAAGGGGATCACAGGTTACGGGGAGAAGGCGGGAGAATGGGGTTGAGAAACACATCAGCCATGATTGAATGGCGGAGCAGACTCGATGGGCCGAATGGCCTAATTTCTGCTCCTATGTCTTATAGTCTTATGGTCTTTACCTTTCTGATAATAAAAAATCTCTCATAGTTCTAATTTTACTTGTAATCTTTGGAAATAATAACACACTGCTTCTGAATTTCACCGTGGATGCCCTCCATGTCCCCTTGGTGCCAAGTCCTACAGTAAGTGGCAGATGTGAGCCACCAGGTCCCTCGACATGCGACACTGTTTCTCAGTCATCTGCAGGAATGGCAGGTGGCGTCTATAGACCCTGGGTGTTGCTAGGCGCTGACCAGCCACGGCTTGCTGTCACTCCTGGGCAGCTTGTGTGGGAGCTCCTGCTGCCACTTCTTCATGAGGTTACTGCTCCTGCCTTTACACGGCCAGGTGCCTCGGTCGCTCTCTCCTCCATCTGCTGCAGTTTCTGTAGGCCATCAGGCTTACAGCTAGGTCACCATGATCCGTGATCCTGATGTGGTCCTCCTGCAGCATGAAAGGGAGAGAGATTTGGTAATCATGGCTGTACTTAGCACCTTTCCTGGCCCTGTGTGGCCACCCTTAATGCTTCCAGGAGAGTGCTGGTCCCCTCGGATGGCCAGAGATGAATGCGCTGCATGGCTGCCCTGTCAACCTGCGACATGGGAGACACTAGTCCAAACCAGGATGCTGAGATTGCAAGGGGCTGTGAGCACCTCCAGCAGTGACTGCTACATGGCCAGCGTTGGCATAGAGATTTTACAAGTTGTGCAGTCCAACTACTCCGAAGTCTGTGCCGGGGAATGTATGGAGCGGTTGGTGGCCCTTTGGTGCCTCCACATTGCTTGCATGGGCGGACTGGCTTGGAGCCTGACCCCAATCATATCACTGTGGCTGCGCCTGATCTGTCTTAGTTGCAGAGGCATGGTCAGTTTATACAGGTGTCCCTAATGCATGGCCACTCCCCTCGCTTACCCTGCCCCCTACCTCGATTGCCTGTGCACGGGATGCAGCACCAGGGCCGCACTTCACCCCCCTGCCCCCCCTCAGCAGTTGTCTCCAAGGCTGGCCAGCACTTGCCCCCAGACACTGTCGCTGCCCCCCACCCCCAGCAGTCGCCTCTGAGGCCAGGCATCAGTTGCCCCCGGCGCCCCTGAGTTCTGTAAATAATGGGTGAGCTGTGGAGAACGCTGCTGATCAGTCACCTCAGTTCTCCCCAAAGTGAAGGCCACCAAGCGCACGTTGCCTGTGTGCTGTTATGAAACACGTCGGTGTGATTTCCTGCCGACGTGGACGGACGATACACTGGGGCTTCAAGAACCTGCCGGGATGGCCTTTTAATTATATGCTAATGTATTACAATTAGTTCCCTGCCGGCTGATAGCAGGAAACGTGGCTCACCGTTGGCGGGCTGAGCGGATGATCGCGAACTGCCTTCACGCCATCGTGAAGCAGGTTGCACTATATTTTCTGTGCACACCACCTATTACACCCACTGCCAGCGAGCTCAGAAAATTCCGCTCATAGACACAGACCCCACTATTACTCTATTTTACAATAAATTCCAATAACATTATGAGAATTATTAAATCTTCCTGACAGATATGATATGGCAGTATAAACTTAATTTGGGCATTGGTTGCAGAATACAGCTCCTGTCCCAACTCCCAATTGCATGTGTAACTGCAAACCCTTTGCTCCTATTGCATTTACTGGCCATTTATGTTTCTACTGTCCCTGCACTCCCATCATGATCTCATCTCTTTCCCTCATAAACTACCCATCAAACTCTGGATCTTTCCCAAACAAAAACAGAATTACCTGGAAAAACTCAGCAGGTCTGGCAGCATCGGCGGAGAAGAAATCAGTTAACGTTTCGAGCCTTCATGGCCCTTCGGCAGAACTGAAGCATAGTTAGAAGAAGGGAGAAATATAAATTGGTTTAAGGTGGGTGGGGGGGGGGTGGGGGAGAGACACATTGAGGGTGTGGTGATTGTGGAGATGAGCAGATAATCAAAAGATGTCACAGACAAAAGGGTCAAAGAGGTGTCGAAGGTGGTGACATTTGTCTGAGAAAAGTGCTAATTAAGAATGGAAGACAGGATATTCAAAGTACAGCTCTAGTGGGGGTGGGGTGGAAAGACTAACAAGGTTTTAGTTTAGATTTAAAAATAATGGAAATAGGTGGGGAAAGAAGAATCTATATAAATTATTGAAAAAAAAGTGGGGGGGGGAAGAAACGGGGTGGGGATGGGGGAAGGGGGAGTTTAAGATCTAAAGTTGTTGAATTCAATATTCAGCCCAGAAGGCTGTAAAGTGCCGAGCCTTCTGGGCTGAATATTGAATTCAACAACTTTAGATCTTAAACTCCCCCTCCCCCCATCCCCACCCCGTTTCTTCCCCCCCCCCACTTTTTTTTCAATAATTTATATAGATTCTTCTTTCCCCACCTATTTCCATTATTTTTAAATCTAAACTAAAACCTTGTTAGTCTTTCCACCCCACCCCCACTAGAGCTGTACTTTGAATATCCTGTCTTCCATTCTTAATTAGCACTTTTCTCAGACAACTGTCACCACCTTCGACACCTCTTTGACCCTTTTGTCTGTGACATCTTTTGATTATCTGCTCATCTCCACAATCACCACACCCTCAATGTCTCTCTCCCCCGCCCCCCCCCCACCCACCTTAAACCAATTTATATTTCTCCCTTCTTCTAACTATGCTTCAGTTCTGCCGAAGGGCCATGAAGGCTCGAAACGTTAACTGATTTCTTCTCCGCCGATGCTGCCAGACCTGCTGAGTTTTTCCAGGTAATTCTGTTTTTGTTTTGGATTTCCAGCATCCGCAGTAGCTTTTAGCTTTTTGTTTTTATCTGGATCTTTCCCTCCCACTTGATCCTCTACTACACACCTGACCTTTAACGCCCAATGCAATTGCGTTTGCTCCCTCAACCCCCCACCAAGGTTGGGTGCCAAGTGTCACGACCGCAGCCAATGTTATTTGCTGAGCAAGCCAGATCCCAGAGGGAAAGCTGTCTTACCATTTGTAACTTTTTTTTTGTATTTTGAAAACCAGGAGGAAAAGCTACTGATCCAAGCGTAGAACTCCAGCAACACCTTTAAGTTTTTAAAACGTTAAAAGATCTATTAATAAGAAGAAAAAAATCTTAGACACATCAGATTAAAGTTACATAGTTGAAATAGTTTTGCAAAACATCCCCCCCAAAAAAACCCACTTGTCAAAACACAAGTAAACTACTTAGCAACAACTCCCTTATAGATGTTAACTATAAAAATCTAATAATATTACCCCAAGGCAAAACTGCTGTTACTTTAGTGAAGGTGTACCACATAACTCCTCAAGCACTTCCACTCTGCTGTGGAAATCCAAGAAAGTTCAGAAAACAAACTGATTTCTGAAACAAAGACTTTTCTGGTTTGAATGGCTGTTTCAGATTTCCACCACAACTCAGCTCAACATCTTAAGTATCCTTTTCCCCTTTCATCTCAGATTCCATTGTCCTCTGCACCTCTTTGAGCTCAACTTTTCCAAAATATAAAAATCTTTCATGTTTTCCTATTGCCTCTACTTTCAGGCCAAATTAAATTTCATAACCTTCCCTTGTTTACTTATGAAACCTTTGTCATTTGTAACAGTCCCTTAAACTCCCCTTTGAAATTTAACAGCTGAAAAGCTAAGTCCCTACCTATCTTCTAATGCAAATTTTTAAAACCCAACCTATTTACTTGTAAATCTATCTTCACCATAGTCTGTCATTACACTGCATGCATCTAGCACCTTTACCCTTTTACCTCTCAACTCTCACAGACAAGCTGTCTCTATTAACCATCTCCCAGTTTAATTAATCATGGACACACACACACACACACACACACATACATCGTCTTTACAGAATACCATCTTATATATCCCAAAATATTTTAAAAATGACATTCATCTTCACACCAAGATACCTGAAGCTATGTAACTCTCAACCATTTTCCCAGCTGCCCAATCTCTCTTGCCCTCCCCGAATCAAGTTTCCCTCAAAGTGGCATTGTTTGCTTTGAAAAATCATTTAGTAAATTAGAACTACCCTTTTTCTCTCTACCTATCTGTATTTTTTCTTTATCCCTCTTGCCCTTATTCACTTTTAATAAACTTTGTAAAATTCAGACAGCACAAAACAAAATATATAACAAGTATGTAATGAGTATAGATATTTTTCTTCTCTCAGAATATTTTCTCTTCTTTAAAATAATTACTCTATAAATAATACCACAGTAAAGTTTTTGAAATTCATCTGCTTGTTTTTGAGAATTAGTTGAAGAAACTATGGGGCAGGAAGTGCTCTGAGGAAAATAAAAATATCTCATCAGTACAGCTGTCTGATATTGATGTGTTCTGAGATATTGGATAAATTGTACTTACTTTTGCCCGAATCCAATTTAGTATCAAGTACAGGCCTAGGTGTTTGGGAGAGTACTGAGTTCTTCATGTAAAACCTTCATATGTATACATTTATGTATTACGTATTTGGATGTAAATATAGGGGGCATAACCAAGAAGTTTGCAGACGACACAAAAATTGACCACGTGGTTGATGGTGAGGAGGGTAGCTGTAGACTGCAGGAAAATATCAATGGATGACCAGGTGGGCAGAAAAGTGGTGAATGGAATTCAACCCAGAGAGGTGTGAAGTGGTACATTTGGGGAGGCCAAACAAGGCAAAGGAATACGCAATTAATGGGAGAATACTGAGAGGTGTAGAGGAAGTGAGGGACCTTGGAGTGAAGGTCCACAGATCCCTAAAGGTAGCAGGAAAAGTCAATAAGGTGGCTAAGAAGGCATCTGGAATCCTTTCCTTTATTTGCTGAGGTAAGGAATATAAGAGGAGGGAGGTCATGCTGGAACTGTATAAATCATTAGTTAGGCCATAACTTGAGTACTGTTTGCAGTTCTGGTCGCCCCATTACAGAAAGGATGTATTTGCACTAGAGAGGGTTTAGAGGAGATTTACGAGGATGTTGCCAGGACTGGAAAAATGCAGCTATGAGGAAAGATTGGATAGGCTGCGGTTGTTCTCCTTGGAACAAGAGGAGGCTGAGGGGAGATTTGATTGAGATGTACAAAGTTGTGAGGGGCCTGAATAGAGTGGCTGGGAAGGGCCTATTTACCTTAGCAGACAGGTTAGTGACTAGGGGGCATAAATTTAAAGTGATTGTTAAAAAGATTAGAGGAGAGATGAGGAAACATTTTTTAACACAAAGGGTAGTAAGGGCCTGGAACTCACTGCCTGAAAGGGTAGTAAAGGCAGAAACCCTCAACTTATTTAAAAAGTGTCCAGATATGCACTTCCAAGTGCTGTAACCCGCAGAGCTATAGACCAGTGTTTGGTGGCTCGTTTTTCAGCTGTCGCAGACATGATGGGCCAAGTGGCCTCTTTCAGTGCCATAAACTTTATGATTCGTGGAAACATTAAAAATTTCAAATGGCAACTGAATGAATAAGTATAATCATGTGAAATATATATTATCTATATATAGTTTTGTTTAAATGCTTATTTTGGACATCAGGAGTGTCAATTATTGAGAAAAGATGGATGAAAGGTTCTTCAGTATTTGGAACAATTTGTGGAAACTCATAAATAGCAGATAATGGGAATCATATAATGTGAAACCTTAACATTTAAAGTGTCTATCACATTAAAACTCATTATGTAGGTTACAATGAAACGTATGCTCCATTTTATTAAATTTAATATTTAATAGATTTTACTTGCTAGTTTGAAAATGTCTTGTCATTTTGGGTTTAATTCAGCTTTCTAAAGACTGTGGAGTGCATGTATTATTCAAAAGAGAAAATGGGTGCCAATATGTTTGTTATTAAACCATTATATTTAGTGAGTGATTTTGGACCAGCTTCTGCACCAGTACTGTTAATCATGCAGAGGGAATATGGAATCTTCCTTGGTGTAATGCTAAGCCACACAAATCTGGAATTATTTGTAAAAAGCTACTGGGCAAAAACTGCTCTGAGGAAAAGAAAAAAAAGTCACATCAAAACAGCTGATCGAAATTGGTGCATTCTCGGGAATTGGATAAATTAAACTCACTAAATCAAGTTTGGGCAAAAATATCACGTAGAAACCTGATTTTTTGGGAGAGTACTGAGGTCTTCATCTTCACTTAACTTTTGTAAAGGCATTGAACGATACAAACAGCAACTTAATGAACAAATTTAAACATGTAAAATATGTTGTTTCTTTCAACAAAAAAAGGGGGGATTCCATGTTGTCTGCTTGGTTTGTGCCAAATTAGCTAATCTTAGCTAGAGCAATGATGGGCACCAGATTTGTGCCCCTGGGCTAGCAAAGGGGGAATGTCAGCCCTATTTTTATTTGGTGATTCTGCTAGAAAGTTCTCAGGTATAAATATATAGTGAGACAATAGTGAGGCTCCACTCTGATATCCTTCCTCCACTCCTCACAAACAGTTGAAGAATCATTTAGTAGTTGTTGACAGAGAGTTCTTGTATGAACTACCAGAAGGCAGTGAAGCCTATATTCAGACTTTAGGAGAAATGATTAGCTAAGAAAATTGAAAATGAGGTGATCAGTTGATCGCTTTTCCCTCTTTCTCCGACCCATAAATCAAAATTCCATCAAAAAAAACCCAAAAGGCAAGTGGGATCAATGGTGATCCGTATGTCCATAAATCTTTTTATGGGGACAAGTTTGACATAACACAGGTTCAGATAAAGAAAGCTCTATTTGATCTCCTGTTTCCAGAGTACCACTCCTACAAGCTTTCTATGATTTACAGTATCTAGTTGGTTCTTAAATGGCGAGGCTCTGTCGTGAAGCAACCTTGTCCACTGTCCTAGCTTCATCCATTCAACCAAGTAACCTACCCACCACCATCAGTGTGAGGAAATATTCCCTAACATTGGCCCTAAGCTTACCTTCACTATTCTATAGAGTAATGATGTACATGATAAAACTTTTTTGGCACCCTCTCTGTGACATCTCTTCTTCAAGGGTTACAAGTCCTGTTATCCTCGTTGCTCTTTCCTTGACAACAGGAATCAGCCTTATTGTCCCTTAGCATTATTGTCATGGCAAGTAGAACTGTAGGTAGTACTCCTAGTGAGATTAAGGCACCTGCAGTTTCAGCATAACCCCTGTGGATTCAAACTCAACTGATTTGGCTTATGTCCCAGCATTTTGATTGCTTTGTCACCTCATTGTGTACACCTGGGGAACAATAAGCCAAACAACAGTCAATCCCAGTTCTTCACAGAATCACAGAATTTTAACGGCACAGAAGGAGGCCATTAGGCCCATCATCTCTGCACGGCTCTCCAAATGAGCACTATGACCTAGTGCCATTGCCCTGCCTTTTCCCCGCACCCTGGCACATTGTTTCTATTCAAATAATTATCAAATGCCCTCTTGAATGCCTCCTCCACACTTCCAGGCAGTGCATTCCAGACCTGGACCACTTGTGTGAAAAAGATTTTTCTCATGTCACATTTGCATTCTTTTTCATATACGCAATAAGTTGCATCATGTCCATGTAGTATGTCTACGTTTTTAAATGTAAAATGTTAGGTTGCCTTGGTCTATGTTGAATTTCATTTGCCAGTACCCCAGCTGCAAATCTTGTTGAGCTCTTTTTGTAAGATCTAAGCTATTTCCTTGGAGCCCATGGATTCCCCCCAACCCCTTCCTCCAGTTTTGTGCCATCAGCAAATTTAACAGTTTAACATTGAGTTTACAATTCATTTCTGTATAATTTAGACAGGGTACATGCCGGTCAGTACCTTTCCCTTCATTGAAGCTAGCTCCTTAAGAGTCTTGTTTGGTTTCTTTCATTTAGCTAGATAATATTCCACATTATGTCAATCTTTGTCTTAAAGCACATATGATGTGTCCAAGGTAGCATGGTGATGGTATACCATCCATGCCATCCTTGTCAAAAGTCTCCAGGATATCATTTAGCCTATTAATCATCTCCAGTTCATCCTTACATAAACTCAGTGGCTCAAAGGAAGTTGAACTTCCTCATTGATTGCCCTACTGTTTAATATTGTAAGAAATTGTAAGTCTTCAATTTTGCATATGTTACTATGTTTATTTCTAGTTTTCTCTTTGCATGACCGATTTCTTTTGACTTGTTTCTATTTCATCTTATTCAGTTTGATAGCTACTCACCCTTAAAGTTTTGCATCCTTCCTTTCGTTCTAATCTCCCTTTGAATTTGCCCATTGACCTATTTTGAAGATGTTTTAATTTACTTTTGTTGCACTTCATTGTATACTTAACCTGCATGTTCTGTCTAATGTCTATTGAAAAATACTCAATTATCCTCTATGGACTTACTCTTGAGTAGAACCACCCCTCGACCTTGAATTTTATACTCAGCCTTCAGTACTGCCATAAAGCAAATTGATCCATCCTCCCAATATGCTACATTAATCTACTCTGTCACCAAAAATCATTACTTGAGATCTATTTTAGATTAATAGCAATATTTTTGAACACTTTTTGTTGTATGTTTCCTTTGCATTCAAAATACTCAGTTGGAACTGAAGGCATGAGTAGTCAGATCCACAGATTCTGACAACAGAATTTGGCTCCTTGGGCAGTCTGTCAGGAGATCTGCTTGAGCAATATGTTAAGGGAACCTTTGAGTGACAGTCTTCACTTTTTAAGACTTTTTAAGTCTTTTTAAGATTACTTGGTAAAGAATAAAAACTGCCCCAGAGAAAACTTGCGCATCATTGCCAATCAGGACCAGCACTTAACTCTTGTACCTTTGTCAAGAGCTGAATGCTGTAGCAATTGTTCATGATCTGTTTTTTTTTTGCCTGCATATTCATTGTATAATGTCTGCTGTCATTGCACTTTTCCATCACTGTAATGATGTTAATTCCAATACCAAAGTGGTTTAAAACTGTAGGCAATTCTAAATAAAGGCTAAATGTTTATTTTAATAAATCTTTGGTTTAAATACATTAAAATGACTAAGAGTGAACTTTTGGCCTGGATTTAGTAAAGGCTGTCTAGTAGTGCAGAGACTCAGAGGTTGTGGGGATTCAATGTCAAATTCCCATTTCAATTTGCCACATTCTGCAGGGAGAGAATTAGGCCATACCGCAAACATGCATGATTTTCATTTCAATAGCAAACATCTTAAAATTTAGTCCTACTTTATAGCTCATGACTTCAGTGAGGCTCTGCCCATAATGTGCACCTCGCCCAAGTAGAATATGTGCATTGGTTGTCTCTGAAAACCTGCGTTCTTAGCTAGGTTTTCTAAAGAAAAACAATAGTTTAGGTTGCTGGTAAAGATATTTTTTCCTTGTTTTCTGCTGCATTTTGCTCCATGTATTGGAAGGTTTTGTTGAGTAGTCTGCCATTTTGGCAATGTTATCTTTCCTACCAGGCCCACATTTATAAACATCTCCAAGTTCTTGGACATACTGAAGGAGACTTACACAAGGAAAATACTGTGGATGCTGGGAACCTGCAATACGAACAAAAAATGCTGGAAAAACTCAGCAGGTCAGAACCATAATGGTTAACATTAACTGATTTTCTCCACAAATGCTGTCTGACCTGCTGAGTTTTTTGAGTTTTGTGTTCTTATTAAAGGAGACTTACTTCACTGTCTAAGCTTCATAAGTCAGGCCATTAGAATTGTTCCATCTGCTGCAAGACAATGGCAGCCTTAACTGGAACAAGACAGGCTTTTCCCGTAGAAGTGAAAATTATAAGAATGAGGCTTTCATACTTTGGTATCCTTCCAAACCACCTCAGGGGATTCTTTCTTGGCATGTGGGTGTTGCTGATGAGGCCAGCATTTGTTCCTTATCCCTAATTGCCTTTGATTTGAGTGGCTTGCTAGACCATTACAGAGGGCAGTTAAGAGTCGACCACTTTGCTTTGGCTCTGAAGTCACATGTAAGCCAGGCCAGTTATGGATGGCAGATTTCCTTGCCGAAACGGCATTAGTGAACCAGATGGGTTTTTACGACAATCGACAACAGTTTCATAGCCACTATGATTGAGACTAGCTTTTAGTTGCAGTTTTTATTAATTGAATTCAAATTCCACCAGCTGCCATAGTGAGATTTGAACCCATGACCCCAGACCATTAGCCTGGGCCTCTGGATTACTATTCCAATAACATGACCACTGTACCAACATCTCCCCAATTCCTGTAGCAAAATTCAATGAAGCCCACCCTCTATATTTCTGGCACAGGTGAACCTCCGTCATGAGTCAATCCAAGTGCATTTTTAATTTAGATAATTTTATATTCAATTTGATAATTTAGATGCAAGATCAGGGCTTTTATACATTTATGCTCATTGATCTGAGGAATGCTGGCACTGGAATATTTTTCCACCTTCACACTCATTATCAGCAATGGAGTGGTTTAAATGCAGGATAAAGGCCCTTTTATTCTGTCCAGTAGCATGTTGTGCACTCATGTGGAAGAGTACCAACTCACTGCTATACATCCTTTTCCTTTTTCCACAACAACCATTACTGTGAGTAAAGCACCTAATTAAGCATCAAGCCAAAGGATGATTGTAAGTGAATTGACATTTTAAGATCTAATGACTACAAACATATTTCATGCCATACAAAATATTATTTTCATATTAATTAATGTTAGAGCAATTCTCAGCTTTTCATTGAAAAGTGTTCATGCTTTATTCGAGCTTGGTGATAAGAAGTTATGCTGAAAATAAGTTCTGGTTGTCTGTAAATTTTTTAATGGTAAGTTTGCCAAATATGAATCATGCAATTCTTTTTTGCAAGTAGTGTTGTATATTTTCCAGTAGTCACCAGCTTTGAATATCTGCCCGTTTTGAGATTCAAACTCATTAACATCTAAACTGGGTCCATTTGAACCAATTATTCTGTATTCCATGCGTTTTCTGCTTTCAGTAGAGTTTGATACTTCAGCTATAAGACTAAAGACAAATGTATTTTGTATCCAAATCAGTTTCTGATTTTAGCAAAATGACTGCTATACAATCCTCAATTATTGATGACCCTTAATCATCAGAAATGGGTCATTGCTAAATCTGTGGTGAAACATCTAGTATTGTGCTCAGAGTCTGGACAAATCTAACTTGTTATTAAGTCAATTCTCATCACAATATATGATCAAGTATATAACCCTTTCAGTACAAAATAATTCAGCCCATTGTATCCGCACTGGTTCTCCGAATGAGCAATTCACTAAGTGCCATTCCCCTGCCTTCTCCTCGTAACCCTGAACATTCTTGCTTTTCAAATAACAGTCCGATTTCCTTTTGAACGACTCAATTGAGTCTGCCTCCACTATACTCTCAGGCAGTGCACTCCAAACCTTAACTACTCACTGCATGAAAAAGTTTTTCCTCATGTCGCTTTTGCTTCTTTTTGCCAATTACTTTAAATCTGGTTCTTGTTCCTTTCACAAGTTTTTTAAAAAAAATTGCTTCATGGGATGTGGGCGTTGCTGGCAAGGCCAGTATTTGCTGCCCATCCCTAATTGGCCTTGAACTAAGTGCTTGCTCGGCCATTTCAGAGGGCAGTTACAAGTCAACCACATTGCTGTGGATCTAGAGTCACATTTATTCCAGGCCAGAGAAGGATGGCAGATTTCTTTCTCTGAAGGATTTTGGTGAACCAGATGGGTTTTTACAATATCGATGATAGTTGTCACGGTCACCATTACTGAGACTAGCTTTATAATACCAGATTTATTAATTGCATTTAAATTCCACCAGTTGGTGTGTTGGGATTTGAGCCCATGTCCCAGAGCATTAGGCTGGGCCTCTGGATTACTAGTGCAGTGACATTACCACTATGCTACTATCTCCCCCTTTAGAATGGGAACAGTTTCTCCCTATCTACTCTGTCCTGACCCTGATGATTTTGAATACTGCTATCAAATCTCCTTTCCGCTTTCTCTTCAAGGAAAACAGTCCCAACTTCTCCAATATATCTTCATAACTGAAGCTCCTGCTCCCTGGAACTGTTCTCGTGAGTCTTTTCGGCACTCTCTCCAATGCCTTCACGTCTTTCCTAAAGCGCGGCGACCAGAACTGGACGCAACACTCTAGCTGAGGCTGAACCAATGTCTTGTACAAGCTCAAGATAACCTCCTTACTCTTGTACTCTATGCCCCTATTAATAAAGCCTAGAATACTATATGCTTTATTAACCGCTCTCTCAACCTGTCGTGCCACCTTCAATGAACTTTGCAAATATACACCTAGGTCCTTCTTCTCCTGCAGCCCCTTTAGAGTTGCACTCTTTATTTTATACTGTTTGTCCATACTCTTCCTACCAAATGAATCACTTTGCATTTCTCCGCATTGAACTTCATCTGCCACTTGTCCACCCAATCCACCAACTGGTCTGTGTCTTTTGCACTTCTACCCTATCCCCCTCTCAATTCATAATGCTTCCAGGCTTCATACTATCTGCAAATTTTAAAATTGTGCCCTGTACACCAAGGTCTAAGTCATTAATATATATCAGGAAAAGCAAGGATCCCAACGCAGATCCCTGGGGAACTCCACTACAAATCTTCCTCCAGCCCAAAGACATCCATTAACCACGATTCTCTGTTTCCTGGCACTCAGCCAATTTTGTATTCATGTTGCTACTGTCCCTTATATTCCATGAGCTATAACTTTGCTTACAAGTCTGTTGTGCAGCACTGTATCAGACATCCTTATTATTTTGTAATAACCTGATATTTCTTTGAAGAGTGCTTTCGATGCCTGTGTATAATCTGCACAGATTAAATATAATGAAGTGGATAAAAGCTTTTTGTTATTGATACTATGAATGGTTGTTATTGATTGCCACTCTTGCTTTCTTATAAAACAATGTATTTGAAAGGGAATGTTGAATGGCTGTGTTTTTTAATTTTAGCTCCTGACTCAGGACTAGGGTTCCCCCATAGTTCACATCTCCTCTGAGGTGCCATGAACCACATTTCCCAACAGAATGGGCCCAGCTCCATTGAAATTGCAGGATGGCGGAGGTATAGAAATGTTCACCCTGTAATAAGAGCTGGCAAGGGTGGAAGTGCTGCATGCAGACTCACTACCCCACTATCTGCACCCTTACCCTGCATGGCAAAATTTGCCAGAACGGGAATAGAGGCAGAAACCCTGGAATCGGGTTCCACCTGCCATTTTTAAAGTCCCCCCAACTCCATGAAAATCCAGGCCATGGTTTACCATATTAGAAAAATAAATGGAAACAAAATGCCTTTTAAAAGTTGGCAAGCAATTGAGAAGTATAACAAGACACTTAGAAAATACCAACGAAATTAGACAAAATCATGTTTTATGAAAGGGAAAATCAGGATTTATGAAAGGGAAATCATGTTTGACAAACCTGGAATTTTTTGAGGACATACTAGCAGAATAGATAAGGGAGAACCAGTGGATGTGGTGATTTTGGATTTTCAAGCCCCACAAAAGAGGCTAGTATGTAAAATTAAAGCACATGGGATTTGGGGTAATATGTTGGCATGGATTGAGAATTGGTTAGCAGCCAGGAAACAAAGTAGGAATAAACGGGTCTTTTTCGGAGTGGCAGGCAGTGACTAGTGGGGTGCTGCAGGGATCAGTGCTTGGGCCCCAGCTATTCACAATATATATCAATGATTTGGATGAGGGAACCAAATATAATATTTCCAAGTTTACTGATGACACAAAACTTGCTGGGAATGTGAACAATGAGGAGGGTGTTAAGAGACTTCAAGGCGATTTAGACAGGTTGAGGGCAAATACATTGCAGATGCAGTATAACGTGGATAAGTGTGAAGTTATCCACTTTGGTAGGAAAAGTAGAATGTCAGAGTATTATTTAAATGGTGATAGATTGGGAAATGTTGACGTACAAAGGGACTTGGGTGTCCTTGTAAACCAGCCACTGAAATCAAGCGTGTGGGTGCAGTGAGCAGTTAAGAAGACAAATGGTGTGTTGGCCTTCATTGCGAGAGGACTTGAGTACAGGAGCAAGGATGTCTTACTGCAGCTCTACAGGGCCTTGGTGAGACCACACCAGGAGTATTGTGTGCAGTTTTGATCTTCTTGCCTAAGAAAGGATATACTTGTCATCGAGGGAGTGCAGCGAATGTTCACCAGACTGATTCCTGGGATGGCAGGGTTGTCATATGAGGAGGGGTTGGGCTGACTAGGCCTGTAGTCACTGGTTTAGAAGAATGAGAGGGGATCTGATTGGAACACATAAAATTCTGACAGGGATGGACAGACTGGATGCAGGGATGATGATTCCTCTGGCTGAGGTGGATCTAGAACAAAGGGTTCACAATCTCATGATACAAAGTAGACCACTTAGGACTGAGATGAGAAAAAACTTCTTCACTCAGAGGGTGGTGAACCTATGGAATTCTCTACTACAGAAGGCTGTGGAGGTCAAGACATTGAATATACTTAAGAAAGAAATAGATATATTTCTGGACTCTAAAGATGTCGAGGGGTATGGGGAGAGCATGGGAGTAAGGCGTTGAGATAGAGGACCAGTCACGGTCATATTGAATGGCGAAGCAGACTCGAAGGGCCGATTGACCTACTCCTTCTACTATTTTCTATATTTCTATGTAATGGGCAAGGAAATGATTCCAAATGTGCAGTTCCATCAGAGTGCCACTATGGGCAGGATGATGTGAATGGCCTCCTTCTCTAAAGTTCTATGAAGATTTGTCAATGTCATGGGCCTGAATTTCGAGTATGGCGGGGACTCACCTCCCGCCATCCAAAGAGTTGGCAGGGGAACACACCCCCGCTGACTCCTGCTGCTCAGCTGCAAATTTATGCTCCAATGAGCATTGATTGGCAACAGGCGGGACTTCCGCCCCTCACTCGGGAGGAAGCCCTGACTTGGAGAGATACTGGCCAATCTGATTGGCATCAGCTCTCCAGTCTCTGCAGTAACAGGGCTGCAGTGGAAAGAGGAGTGACTTCATGAGGAGGCCTGAGACCAAGTCCGGGAACTGGAGGAAAAGGTAAGTGTTGGGTCCCAAGGTGAGAGGGGTTGGGAAGGCCTGGGGGGTGGTGAGGTGGAGCAATAAAAGGGAGAAGCCGGGGCAGGGGGGAGGTGGGAGGGAAGTCTGGAAGTCACCGGGCCTTAAGTGGGGGGATGCCCCAAGTCAGAAGGGAGCTCCTGATGGAGGCGCCACCCCCATCACCTTCCCGCTGAGATCCAAGTTTGTTCATTTGCGGTCTTGGTCCCGCCAGCCTAAAAATTGAGGCTGGTTGGGAAATGGCCCTTAAGTGGCCATTTGTCAGCCACTTAAGGGCCTCAACTGGGGGAAGAGCGGCCTTCTTATCAGAGGTCCTGCCTGCCCCAGTATAAAACCACTGCGAGATTGGGGTAGGTGTGAACCCGGAGGGACTCTCATCTCATCAATTTCATGCTCCCCCCCACCCCCCAACCTAAAAACCCGCTGGCGGGGAGTGTGAAATTTTAGGCAATGGAAATTAACCTTACTGTGATGCATTATGTTGCTCTACATAACAGTTTCATTGGTCAGAATTTTGCCATTGATGGGCGGGCGGGCCTGACCGACTCGGCGGCGGGCGGGCAGCCGATCGCCGCCGCCAAAACGGGCCCTGCCGCCATTTTAAGTGGGCGGGCCAATTAAGGCTCACCTAGTGTGTCGCCTAACGGGAAGCACTACGCGCTTCCTGTGCAGGCAGGAGGGATATTCCCAAACTGCCAGAGTGTGCTCTTATGCGCGTTCGCGTGAAAGAGCACACATCTCCCTGAGGCAAAGTGCTGCCTCAGGGAGATTGCTGAAACTCTGTGAAACTCTAAAAATAGAAAAATTTAAAAATCATTAACATGCCCCATCTCGTGTGACATTTTCACATGAGGGGACATGTTAGTGAAGAACACAAACACTTTATTAAAAGTTTTTAAACCCGATATCAAACCTCATCCCGCCACTGGATGAGGTTTGTAAAAAAAAAAAAATCACCTGACTGCCCGTTGGGCCCGTGCACCGAGCCGAAGTTCGCACGGGCCCCTCAAAATCCTGGTCAATTGGAGAGTTAATGGCCTTAACAAGGCCTTTAATTAATGGCGGGCATGCGTCCCACTACATAGCGCACCCGCCAACTGAAATATCGCGACATCAGCGCACGATATTTTAAGCGCTGGCACGTGGACTCCGCCACCCGCACGCCAGCCAGAAGATTCTGCCCATTGTTATAAAATAGCATATCCACTGACACAACCAGAGTAATGTCATAGGGATCCACTAATATATAAACAGCATTAATGTGCTTTGTCCATGACACTTCCCCAATTACATCTTGGGTGTGATACTATATCTGCAACATATATGCCATACTTACATCTGATTGGCCTCAAACTTTACGCATGGGGGTAAACCAGAAGCACCCCATTGTTGCTACAATCCTCTCAGCCTGGAGGGAGGCCTACTTTCCCTTGACAACTCCCAAAAATCTACCAGCCTTCACTCCAGTTTGGCACACTGGGGAGCTCTTAAGGGGACTCACCTTGGGTAAATTCAGAGCCTGGCATGAGAAAGGAATCCCCAGATTAGACCAGATCCTTCATTCAAGAATGTCATATGCTTGTAGCAGTTGGCTGACAAATTGCACGTTTTCCAGCATATCCTAAAGTAAAGCAATACCAATAAATCCTTGTGTACCTTTTAGCCTTGAGGATAAGTTAACTTTCCTGGAACAAAATTTCTTCACTCTCTTCCCCACAATTTCCATTGCTTCTCTGATACTATGACCTAATACCAAAGTCCAACAAGTTAACTCAATGTATGACTTGTAGTTCTCCTAGTAATGGAAACACAGGCCTCCAAAATGGCGCCAGGACCCCGGATCCAAAAGTCCTTCCCCCATTTCAGACACATCACATTTTCACCGGTATATAACGGGGGGTGGGATGTGACTCCCGTATGGGTGAAACCTGAACCCAGCAGGCAATTTGAACTCAGTGCTGAGTTCAAACAGACCCCATTTTCATTGAAGCGAGGGCCTTATCCCACAGTGTGTGATTTATGATTTTTTTTTAGAGCAGACATGAATGCTCATAAAGGGCGGATAAGATCTGTGGAACTGCGAAGCTGCAAAATTATTCTAATGCCCTGCCTTTAAATTTTGAAAAAAAGCAGCCTGCCTGTGTCACTGAGTTGAAAAAAATTGGTGCATGCAGTTTCATTAGCTGTTTGTCAACATAACCCCAAGGATTTATCATTATAGCATTATTACTGTTTGACTGCTTTTACAACCTTTCATTATCATATTGCTTGGGTTGGGAGGGGGTGGAGTCGCTGTAAATTCAGAGTTAACTGACACCTCCAAGAAGTTGAGGGATTAGCTGTCTTTGATGTGGGGTTATGAATACAAATGTTTATTTTTATATGGGATAAGTACTTGGGATTTAAGTGTATTGCATGTGCTGTTATCAATGTGAGTGTTTTTTTATGTAGTGAGGTCTGTAATAGATAATTAGAACTTTATTTCATCTCAACATGGTTCCTGAGTTTGATGCATGGTGGATACTGGGTGAATTGGCATGGAAGCTATAAGGGCAAAGGAGGGTGGAGGGCATGGTTTGGCATGAGTTAGTAATAAGTTGGCACAGGGGCTATAAGGGGCCATGAGGATGAGTGGAGGGGTGTGGGTTGGCATGGAAGGTATGAGGGGCCATGGAGATGAGTGGAGGGGCATGGGTTTGTATGGATGGGAAATGGTGAGTGAGTGGGTGAGTGGGTGGGTGGGGGGTGAGGGCTAGAGGGCCTAATATTGAACAACATAAGTGGGACAAAGTCCCAGAGAACTAAGGCAGGCCTTTTAACCAGCCTGCCTCTGCATGCAGAAGCCTCTATGTCCACCTCCAAACTGTTCCTGGGGGCTGTTGGGCCCAGCTCCGGCATGTACCCACCCGGCTGGAATGAAGATATCGCCATTCAGGGCACTTTTTTCCAAGACTGGTGCAGCAAGGCAGGAAAAATTCCCGACTCTGTGCACCCACCTCGGAAACGAAAATCCAGGCCATAGTCATTGATACATCCAGTTTTATTGCCGTTGTGCTCCTTATGTAAGTAATATGCAACCAAAATGTACAATGAGTTCTTAAGTTGTGAATACACGTTCTTGAGAATTAATAAAGCAAAAAAAATCCATTCACAAAATAGCAACAAATCACAACTAGGAGATAGGGAATATACAAATCAATACTAGGAAATGAGTAACTACTAAGAACATGTAAAAAGAATCAACATGAGCAATTTGCAAAAGACAGAAGAATGTATCTGATCCCCCTAAATATTTATTTTAAAATTCATTTTGTTCACCCATTAGGTTTCTCTGTTGAGATGACCACTTAATATTGGAAATGTGGTTGATGCAAAATGAAATCATAAAAAACTGATGAAAATGAGTAAATTTGGCAATAAAAGCGCCTTTTCTGCATTTATTTTTTTTCCACAACTGCCAGTCTGGAATTGACCACAATCATACAAACCAATCAACTTGCACAAATATGTTTTTCAGAGCTATGTTAATGGCCAACTTACTGTATTATATAACTCTAACAATTAAATTGAAGAAGTTCTGATGAACCTATATAAAACACTGGTTAGGCTTCAGTTGAAGATTGTGTCCAATTCTTGTCACTACTCTTTAGGAAAGATGTGAGGGCATTAGAGAGGGTGCAGAAAAGGGTTGAGGGATTTCATATACATGGAAAGATTGAACAATCTGGGGTTATTCTTCTTAGAATAGAGAAGGTTGGGAGGAAATTGAGGGGTCTTGACAGAGTTGGTGGAGAGAAACTGTTCCCTTGGCCGAAGGTTTGAAAACGAGAGGACATAATGTTTAAGGTGATTGACAAAAGAAGCAATGGTGATATGAGGAAAAGCTTTTTTATGCAGCGAGTGGTTAGGATTTGGAATGCACTGCCTGAGAACTGTGATGGAGGGAGATTCAATCTTGACTTTCAAAAGAGAATTGGACTATTACCTGAAGAGAAAAAGAAAGCAGGGCTACGAGGAAAGGCCAGGGAATGGGACTAGGTGAGTTGCTATTGCTGACAGCTGGCGTGAATATGACAGTGGAATGGCTGAACCACTCTCCAGCACACTCTCAAGTAGTGCATTCCAGATCCTAACCATTAACTGCATAAAAGTTTTTCCTTATGTCACCATTGCTTCTTTTGTCAATCACCTTAAATTTGTGTCCTTCTATGCTGTAACCATTCTATAATTCTATGGTTCGATGTCATATAGAGAACTCAATATTGCAGAAAGTGGAATATAGAAAGTGCAGGGATGAATTTGTTAAGGAAACCAGGAAAACAAAGAAGGGGCATGAAAAATAGTGGCAAATAAAATTGAGGAAAACCCAAAGATGTTTTAAAAATACATAGGCCAGGATTTTCCTGTCGTCGGGCGGGCTCAGCGGGGGCGAGTGAGAGCAGACGTGAATCAGACCGCCGTCTGCGATCAGACTGTGACCACCATTCATGTTGGCTGGCCACTTAACGGCCTGTGCGGTGGGGGGAGGAGGGCGAGCGCAGAAGTTTACTCATGCATGTGGGTGTGCACAGTTAAAGCTCCCTGAGGCACAGAGCTGCCTCAGGAAGCTGAAGCTTTTTGAACACAAAAAATAAAGAATTTAAAAATGTTAATAATGTGTCCCATCATGTGACTCTGTCACAAGAGCAGGGACAAGTTACAAATTAGTTTGAAAAATTTTTATTCCCTTAAAATCACTTTTAAAATCATCCCGCCTGTGGATGATGATTCGCAAAAATTCCAAAGACTGCTTGGCCTTTTCGCCTGCCTGCCAACCATAAGATTGGACAGGCAGCGAACAATTTCATTTAATTAGAACTTTAATGGCCTTAATAGGCCTGTTGATTGTTGGTGGTCACGCTGCTGACGCCCGCGTGTGCCTCCTGACCGAAATATCGCACAACTGCGCGATGACGTCGGGACGCTCGCCCAACTTCATCCAATGTCATTTTATGCTCATTTGGGTGAGGCACGCGCCTACCCGACGAGCGCAATATTCTGCCCTTAGAGCAAGAGGATAACTAAGGAAAGAGTAGGAGTGATAAGAGGCCAAAAAGGTAACTTGCATGTGGAAGCAGAAGTGGGCATGGGTCTTAATGAATACTTTTGTGTCTCTCATTACAAAAGAGAGGGACACTGCAAACATTGCAGTGTATAGGCAACTAGAGGAAAAACATTTTTATGCAGTGAGTGGTTATAATCTGGAATGCACTGCCTGAGAAGGTGGTAGCAGATTTAACTGAGGCTTTCAAGAGAGTAAGTACACAAAGGAAAAAGAATTACTGGGCTATGGGGAAAGAGCAGAGAATGACAATTGCTGTATTGCACTTCCAGTGAGCTGGCATGTGTTCGATGAGCCGAAAGGCCACCTCCTGTGCTCTGAAATCATAAAATAGTTAATTAATTTGGCTCAGATCATTTTTTATATTACTGAACTTTACTTTTTTCCCTGTGCAACCTGCATTGTCCTTTTCTGTGTTCATTGAATCAAACTATGTTGTGGTCATTATCTCCCAATTGTTCCCCTGCTCTCATCTGTTCTTTGCCCTACTTCTTTCCCAGGATTAAAGCAAACAATGCTTCTTTCCTCTTTGGGCATTTTCAATTGTTGGCTACTTATTTCTTGCATAAAAAATGGCCAGAGGAAAATTCAGTGCATACCATGTGCACCAATTTGACTATCTGAATCAATTTTCAGGTAGCCCTTTAATTGGGCACTCGGCTCTCCTGGCCAAAAGAAAGAAATGTCTCACTCGTTCCCGCTGCCCTTCCCCACCTGCATCTCTGCCACCATGCAATCTACTCCCAACAGGCTTTACTCACTGGCTAACTGCTTGCTAAGGTTTACTGATTTTTCTGCTGCAGGAAACTGCTGAGCTTTAGTGGAGCAGCCATTTGGCACTTGCCGTTCACAAGAAAAACGTTAATGAGACCTGAAGATATTAGCCTGGACTTTGCGATAATAATGATGCAAAGCTGTCAGTGTTTGCTGTCATAACTCCTCTGAAACTGACCATAACTTCTGGAGCCTGCACACATGCAGTTAAATACAGAAATCCAGAAGTCAGTGATTCTTTGCTACCCCACAAGGTGTGCTGTTGAAGTCCCTGCAGCAATCAAGTAGAAATCGCTGAACTGAGGAGAGATGCCCTTTAATGCTATTAGAGTCACTATAAAAGCCGTTGAAACAGTTATGCCTTGTTGAATGTTTAATTGGGTTTTTAATGACATACTAGTTCATAATTACTCCTGGATAACCTTGCTGTACCTGAAATACTTGTATTATATTTGTGGAATGTTAAATATCTCCATTATAATAATAAATGTTTTAAATATTTTTTTTAAAAGTTTGTTACTTTAGTTTCTACTTTAATTCCATGTGCATGTCCCAATAATTTATTTTGCTCTCTAACATTGTAATTAAAAGTGAAAAATTCAATTGTTTTAACTTCCTGGTTTGCTGTCCGTGAGAATACTTCAATTTGATTAGCTACTTATCTTACTTGCTGACATCAACGCAGCTAGATGCCTGGAGGTCCCTTGATTCAAACTGACTGGCCACAGAGGTCACTAGATCATTGTGGGCAGCTTTCTTTGAGGTCAGTGCAAACGCAATCATTTTGATGCTGACCACAAAATCTGGACTGTTATACCCAGAAGTATTAAGTTCCCAGTTCTGTCCAAATTTAAGCCTCATTTCCATTATAGCTACTACATCAAATCACTCCTTAGTTATTAATGCTATTAACTTCTCAATTTTCATTTAAATACTTGTGCTTTCACATACCTACCACTCAATTCTGATACTATTTTTTTTGGTACATTTCCCTTATTTTTTAAACTGGCTTTTCCCTTTTAATTTTTTGATATCCTTTGCCCCTTTTAAAACTGTATTTATATCTCTCACTATCTCATAAGTACTTTCATTTTCTTCCTCTTCTAATGGTATTTTTGTCTTATTTATTTCACCTTAGCTTCTATTCCAATAACTTTATTAATCCTGCTCCCCCTCTAGTCTGAAACAGAATTCTTCATACACACTCTCGCATATTAGTTTAGATTGCCTCCTTTGATAATTTTCATTTAACCTTCCTTCCCTCCCCTTGGAAAAGGATTAGGCTTACATGTACATTTCTGGGTGTCCTGTCTAAGAAGAGGAAGCAAACTGTGGAAAAATACAAACAGCCTACCACCCCAGGAAATGTGCTTTGCTGTGTAACTAAACTAAGAGCGCAAAAGCATTTGTATAAAAATAATTTCTAAATTACTAATTGAAAATTAATTGGAAATTTTTGTTAGTGGTTTAAGTGCACTTGTTTGTTTTTTAATTGCAGCACTACCAAAGCAACCGGGTCTGCCTGAAGGAGAGATTACCAGTATTGAAATCCACAGGGGCAATCCCTTTATGGAACTGGGCCTGAGCATTGTAGGTGGAAATGAAACTCCTCTGATAAATATTGTAATTCAGGAAGTTTACCGGGATGGTATTGTTGCAAAAGATGGAAGGCTGCTTTCTGGTGATCAAATATTGCAGGTAATAAACTGAAAATTGTTTGCATATCTATTTTGTCTTGTTTCAAGATAAACTAGGCTACATAAGATGTGGATAAACTGTACATTCTGGCTGTGTTTTGTAAAGTATACTTTCTTCACCCAAACTCTTCTCACCAATTCCTGGCTAGGTAAGTGAAAATAAATCCTTTTGATGTTTCTTGGAATGCTGGAACTATTGTAAATTTAATGTAATTTCTTTCTCATTATGGTATGCTGCCATTTTGAATATCTGGACTTACCAGGGACCTACTCAATTGGAAATTACTTTGTCAGAAAATTGTTACTTGAAGCAGTAACTCAGATTAGATCCTTTCTGCTATTGAATGACATCAGGAGGTGAGAGACATCTGAATTACTAAACCTCCATATTAGCAAACTACAGGAGTAATCTCATTTGCACACTTATTTACGCATGTCTAAATCTACTTTGTCAAAAAATATTATGGTGTCCATTAATCAATTTCCTTAGAATCTGGTTAAAATATAATTCCATAAGCCTGCGGAAATCTGACCCAAAAATTTTTGTTCAAAAATATTGGCATTATAATGAAAATGTTGACTGGGCTATGAGATCAAATGTGAACTTTTAACATCTAGAACAACCTTGAATCTCTAGTAATGCATTTGATTTTTAAGCATTACAGGACTGATTGTTTATACCTATATCTCTCAAAGGTATGTATACTGTATAATTGTGCATTTGCTGAAGCACTTCTCATTTTCCCATACATAAAACTCCAAAGGTCAGTGTCAAAACAAGGAAACCAAAAGATAAATTTACAACTTCGCATGGCGTAAACCTATTGTTGCAGATTGGCTGCCTATTATAGAAAATACCTGGCTTCCTCAAACAGCTAAAACTGGTGTAGATTTAGGGCGGAATTTTCTGAGACATCTGGCGGCGAGCGTGACAGGTGGCGTGCGTGGAAAATATGGCATGACCTGCTTCACGAAGGCAGGTCGCAATCGTCTGCTCAGCCCGCCAATGGCGGGGAGCTAATTGTAATACATCAGCTTATAATTAAAAGGCCGCCCCAGCAGACTCTTGGACCCCGCCGTATCATCCGTCCACATCGGTGGGGAAGCACGGCAATGTGTTTCACAACAGCACACAGCCGACATACACTTGGCGGCCGTCACTTTGGGGGAACTGAGGTGACTGAGCAGCAGCGTTTTCCACAGCTCGCCCGTTGTTTACAGGCCTTGGGTGCCGGGAGGTGGGGGCAACTGTTGCCTGGCTCCAGAGGTGACTGCTGAGGGTGGGGGGGTGTCCTGGGGCAAGTGCTGCCAGCCTCAGAGACTCATGCAGCAGCTCGCAACTTCACAGACCATCAGGATGCTGAAGATGCGGTGCCAGTACCTGGACCTGGACCAGTACAGTCCGCGGAGGGTATCATACATCATCGTCAGCTGCTGCGCCCTTTACAACCTGGCACTGCAACGGGGAGCGGTGCTGGCTGAGGAGGAGATGGAGGTCTCCTTGGATGAGGAGGGTGCTGATGGGGATGAGGGTGAGGGGGTCCTCAGTGGTGACAATGACGGGGATGAGGCTCTCGCACTGGTTAGGCGAGGCAGGTGCACTCGGGAAGCCCTCGTAGCTGCCAGTTTTATGGAGGATGGTGACAACATGCAGTGAGGTGTCTCCATAGATGCTCACATCGTGATTGTGAACGTTTGACTCCAGTCTGGCTTATGGCAGCGCCAATACCCTCTGAGAATGCTTCTGTCATGGAGATGCAGTCGAGCCCTAATAGCCGCTTAGTCGCAGGAGGATGATGACAATATGCAGTGAGGACATTCCGTAGATCTTCAAATCGCCTCTGTGAATGTCTGACTTCTGTCTGGCCTAGAGAAGCTTGCTTGCGCTCCATGATCAGGGCCACCTCAGAGACGCAGCCATGAAACTTTAGACACATCTGATGCTGTGTCCGCCTTCAGCACCTCAGGCTTCAGGAGCAAGTGCACAGCATCACTGGTCACAGATGCTGGTGTGATGGAGGTCAGCCCCACCTTAAAGGTGCTGAGAGCACACAGAGATAATGAGAGAACTCTGTGCTGCCTGCCCAGTGCATTCTGGCAGCAATGACCAGCACCCCTGAAGTGCAGACATCAGTAATGTTTCCAGGGAATGAGAAGCTGGATCATCACTGTGGCCTGAAGGCTGCACAGAGCACAGGGAAGAGGCCCTGGGCTGAGACACCTGCCTTTTATCTTGTGCATAAAGGTTTCACATCTGAGCAACAAGAACACTGCTCATCAGAACAAGGAGCCACAGGCAGGGAGACATTCTTAGGAGTTTATTGACAATAATGAACAATATGTACAAGTGATCAACACCCATGCCTGGGCTGTGCGACTACTTTTACTTAACTTTCCTAATCCTGCTACCCAGACGTCCACAGCAGAGGTGGAGGCAGCCTTTTGACTGTGATGCCCTGTCTTTGATGACTTTGGCAGGGGCCCTCTGGAGGGTCAAGTCTTGGTGGGCCCTAGCCTGCTTTCGGGGTCCTGCTGTGTGGCAATGGCACCCTCCTTGGCCTGTGAAGCTGGAGCTGCGGAGGTCACAGGAAGCGGGGATCTGGATAAGCTGGTCACTCCCAGAGTCACCTGGGTGGATGGGCCCAGAGTGTGCACCTGCTGATCCTCCTCCCTATGGGTGCCCGAGGGTCCCTGGCCAACTCCGGGAGCTGGAAGGGGTAGCTAGGGTGAGATCCAACTGCCCAGCACCCCTCTCACATGCACACTGTTGGGGGCCAACTATGGCATCAGTGATGGAGTTCAGCCCACGCAGGAGTGATGTCATGGACCAAAGTCTCCATGGCGGACGCCATCCTGCCAGTGTTGACATCGGTGCGTTGCAATGCCAGCGCTATCACCTCAGCCTGAAGACAGATGGACTCCTCCATCGTGCCTTGCAACACGAGGCTTGCAACGGACGCCCCTTCCTGATGTTCCTGAGCTTGCCTTTGCAGCTCCAGCAACTGTGACATGACCGAGTCCAGAGGCTCGACATCTGACTTGGACTCAGCAACATTCTGATCTCCAGCAGTCCTCCGAGTGCCGGGGACCTGGGAAGTCCCTGCTTCCGCCTGCTGTGGATGAGAAAGTGCGATGTGCTCACCAGATTGTGATCCCAAGACTACTCTAAAGCTAGGTCCCACCAAGGTGTGTGTCTCTGCGCTGGTGAAGGGTGTGGGTGAGCGATGTGACGGGACTTCAGGAAGGGTGCCTCCAGATTCCCCTTCAGAGGTTTCTTCGGGGCTAGATTGGAGGTCCTGGGTCATGGACTCTGTCGGCTGTTTGGCTGATGCGGAAGCAAGGGGAGATAATTAGTGCACGGCAGTAGCTTGTGAAAGAGGACACATCACTCACAGCATGGTTGTCTGTTGGATGTTGCATTGTTGGATCCTCACTTGGTAGAGCAGCGCCAACCTCACTGTCAGCACAGGACCAGTCCTGGTCATCGCTGGCCAGCTGGATGGCTCTGTTTTCGAATTCTGTCAGAACTTTGATCTCCAGCATCCCTCCACCTGTCTGCGACCTTTCTCTCCTGTTGTGAGCCAGTTTGCCCTCCATGAATAGAGATGGGGAGAGTGTATCAGGATGCCTGTCAGGCCAGATGATAACTATGCCTGGCCTGTGTAGATGGTGAGCGGTCCCATGGATAGGCTGAGGACAATGCAGGTGTGTGTGAAAAGAGTGAATGGTGATGTCCCTTGCACTGGCAGTGAGTGAGGGGCCTGTGGATGTGTGATGGGTTTGTGAATGTGTGAGTTGGGAGTGATGAAAAGAGTGACTTACCCTGGCGGAGATCATTCATCCTTTTGCTCCACTAGGTGGCTGTCTTCTTCTGAAGGGCGTTTGCGCTGACCACTACAGCCAGCGCCTCCCAAGCCGGGTTGCTGACTTGCTGCCAATCCTGCGGCCAGAGTGGGGGTAGAGCACATCCCAGTGGGCCTCCTCGACATCCAGCAGTCACTCGAGGGACCTGTCGTTGAAGCAGGGGGCTGTAGTCATTTTTTCCTTTGCTGGTTATGTCTCCTGGGCAGCGGTGGTGAGCTGCTGGCTGACGCTTGGGCGGCTGCCTTTTAAAGATGGTGACCGGCATGTTGCAGCAGCAGAGTGATGGCGAGCAGGCGAATGAAAGTCTCTCTGCCATGGAAATGACGTATTTCACGGGAGTGAATAAATATATGAGGCAGGCTCGGGACGATACGGCGTGTAAACCCGCCATTTTCGCTGGCGGGTAGGACTCCTTTTTACCCGCCCGGTACCACACTTAGTGCAATTCTGTGAAAATTCCGCCCTTAGTTTTTTTTTTTCTGTGCTACACAGTGGGTAACTTCGCAGTTTAACACATCTTATTCCATCAGCCATGTTCTTGCCCGTTCACCCAGCCTGCCTGTATACCTGTCTCTTTATGGGGGATGTGGAACATTCCTTGTTCCAGTCCTCCTCCGGCCCCCTCCCACAACTCTTTCTCCGGTACATCGATGATTACTTTGGTGCTGCTTCATACTCTCGTCTGGACCTGGAAAAATTTATTAATTTTGCTTCCAATTTCCACCCCTCCATCATTTTCACATGGTCCATCTCTGACACTTCCCTTCCCTTCCTTGATGTCTCTGTCTCAATTTCTGGTGATAGACTGTCCACCAATATCCATTACAAGCCAACCGACTCCCACAGCTACCTCGACTACAGCTCCTCACACCCTGCTTCCTGTAAGGACTCCATCCCATTCTCTCAGTTCCTTCGCCTCTGTCGCATCTGTTCTGATGACGCCACTTTCAAAAACAGTTCCTCTGACATGTCCTCCTTCTTCCTTAACCAAGGTTTTCCACCCACGGTGGTTGACAGGGCCCTCAACTGTGTCCGGCCCATCTCCCACACATCCGCCCTCACACCTTCCTCTCCCTCCCAGAAACATGATAGGGTCCCCACTGTCCTCACTTATCACCCCACCAGCCTCCGCATTCAAAGGATCATCCTCCGCCATTTCCGCCACTTCCCTTCACCCCACCGGCGGCATTCCATAGGGATCGTTCCCTCCCTGGTCCACTCCTCCATCACCCCCTACATCTTACCCCCTCCCACGGCACCTTCCCATGCAACCGCAGAAGGTGCAACACCTGCCGCTTTACTTCCCCTCTCCTCACCGTCCAAGGGCCCAAACACTCATTTCAAGTGAAGCAGCATTTCACTTGCACTTCCCTCAACTTAGTCTACGGCATTCATTGCTCCCAATGCGGTTTCCTCTACATTGGAGAGACCAAACGCAGACTGGGTGACCGCTTTGCAGAACATCTTCGGTCTGTCCGCAAGCATTACCCAGACCTCCCTGTCACTTGCCATTTCAACACACCACCCTGCTCTCATGCCCACATGTCTGTCCTCGGCTTGCTGCATTGTTCCAGTGAAGCTCAATGCAAACTGGAGGAACAGCACCTCATCTTCCGACTAGGCACTTTACAGCCTTCCGGACTGAATATTGAGTTCAACAATTTTAGATCATGAACTCTCTCCTTCACCCCACCCCCTTTCCAATTTTCCCCCTCCTTTTTGGTTTTTCCAATAATTTATATAGATTTTTCTTTTCCCACCTATTTCCATTATTTTTAAATGTATTTCCATCCATTGTTTTATCTCTACCTGTTAGCCTTTTTTGACTCCTTCACCCCACCCCACCCCCACTAGGGCTATCTGTACCTTGCTTGTCCTGCTTTCTAGCCTTAATTAGCACATTCCATTAGATAATATCACCACCTTCAACACCTCTTTGTCCTTTTGTCTGTGACATCTTTTGGTTATCTCCACCTATCACTGGCCCTCTATCCAGCTTTACTTGTCCCACCCCCCCCCACCCCCCTTAAACCAGCTTATATTTCACCCCTTTTCTATTTTTCCTTAGTTCTGTTGAAGGGTCATGCGGACTCGAAACGTTAACTGTGCCCCTCTCCACAGATGCTGCCAGACCTGCTGAGTTTTTCCAGGTATTTTTGTTTCTGCTTGTATACCTCTTTCCAGCCTCTTAGTATTCTCCCCACTGCTTACTTTCTCACCTAAGAGTTGGGGGATGTAGATTTGCTAACTTTTTGCTGGTTGCTAGCTCAGTTGCCTTGATGGCTAGCATGTGGTTCAGAATAATTCCAACAGTGTGGGTTCAATTCCTGTTCTGTCTGTGGTAGTCTTGGAACCTGCCTCCTCGCTCTGCCCTGGGAATGGAAGGCAGTAGCAAATCACCAATGATTTAAAAACTGTCAAGGAAACAGCTCAGGACAAAGCATCAGCAGACAATGAACCAAGGACCTGCCTTCAAGCAGAGCACATTTGATATGAAATGTCCTTGTATGGTTTCAGTCATGCAATAAATGATATGTTTTGTGCTGATCATTTTATATTTTTTATGCCCTGTTAACATAAAATACAGTGCTGCACTCTTTTTTTAAATTTTATTCCAGGTGAATGGCGTTGATATCAGCAATGTACCTCACAACTATGCTAGATCTGTGTTTTCACAACCCTGCTTTGCTCTACATCTCACTGTTCTAAGGGAGAGACGCTTTGGTGGTCAAACAAATGTCCACCTTGATAGTAGCTGTATACGAGAAGATGGGTTTCATGTGACTTTGCTTAAAAGGGACACTAGTGAACAACTTGGCATTAAATTGGTTCGTAGAACAGATGAAGCAGGTATCTTCATACTGGACCTTCTGGAAGGTGGTTTGGCTGCTCAGGATGGAAGACTGTGCAGCAATGATCGGGTGCTTGCAATAAATGGACATGACCTGAAGCATGGAACACCCGAACTTGCCGCACAAATTATACAGGTACATTTAATGCATCAGTAATGTTGGTATATAGTCAAATATTTGGCTTCAAATTGCATGTTAAGCTCCATCCTATTTGTATTTATTCATACTATAACTACAACAATAAAACTAAGAGTGCAATTTTGTGTAATTGGAAGCTTTACGAAAATATGGTTTAATTTCAAATTGGACAGACAATAATAACATCATGGAGCAAAGTACGATGTAACTATTGTTGAGGTTTTTAATCTTAATTTTTTTCTTTTTAGCTTATTTTGTGCTTATCAAGCTGAGACAGTCAAGTGCTAATGAAAGGAACTCTGAATACCTGGCACTAAGTGTTAGGTGCAAATTTTTGCTCATGTGTCAGGTGCACAGGGTCAGGAAACTTCTCAGCTCCGCAAACTCGACTTGGGGGGAGGGGGGAGCTGCCCTGAACCAGCGGATTTTTGCTGAGGAGGTGCGGGTGCATACTGGAGTCGGGCCTGCTGCCCCTGCAAACAGTGAGAAGACAGCCACAGTACTCTGGTACTTCATTTCAGTTATAATAAAAATGGTAAAACAGAAAACATCCCTCTAGCCATCACCCCCCTCACACCTCTTCACCCCCATACACTTCCCAAGCCCCATCCATGCTAACCAATGCCCCTCTACCCTGCCATGGCTGCTTATAGCCCATATCCCAACTTAGTGCCAACCCATGCCTCCCTGCCCACCATTCTTTGCCCTTGCACCCTCCATGCCAACTAACCCAGTATCTACCATGGGCAGACCTCAGGAGCCGTGTTGAGATTAAATAAAATGAAGTTCTAAGTATCTATTACAGACTTCACTATCTATAAAAGAGACACTTTCATTGATAAAGCCCATTCAATTTACTTAAAACCATTCAAGTTCTTAATCCCTTACAAAAATAAACATCTGTATTCATAACCCCACATCAAAGACAGCTCATTAACAATGTGGAGCTGTCAGTCAAACTGTAAATTTACAGACCCACCACTATGATAGGTTGTAGAAGCAGTCAAGCACTACTAATACTATGCTGAAAAAAGAGACATGCTGTCAAAGCTTTTCTTCTTACACTCATTAGGACAGATTTGCAAGAATACCAAATCTCAATGGGGAATGACAATTTATACTGCATGAGAACAGGGTGCTGATTGGCTGTCAAGTGGAGTCTGATTCATAGGGGTGTTGCCATGGAGAATGCACCAGGGAACAGTTAACTGCCGAGCTTTTGTTTAAATTCAAACCAGGCAGATCAACTCTAATTGATCAAGGTATTGTCATGGGGAATGAACCAGGGAATAGCCGTCCCCCTAGCTTTTGTTTAGTTGACAAAGATAAATTGTGTGGACATGTTCTTTCTGTTGCAAAAGACAGGACCCTATGTGTGAATACATGTAGCTTCTAGCACGTGTAAGTGAGCCACACTGCGAACCCAACTGATGATCTTAAATTGGTTCTCAACGTAATTCTTAGCACAATCAGGATTGTTTAGCAAGTGTTGTCCAATCACAGAATGCCTTCTAATTTTGGACACTTTTTGTTCTGAGTTTTGTAAGCACAGGCTGATTGAATGCAATCAGTACTCTACCTGTTGCAAACAGCCGAAGGAATGTGCTGTTTGACAAGATCCACCAGCCGTTGGGACATATGGCCTACATACCTGGCATCACACAAGAACTGAAATTCAGTTACCACATTACTCATTTGTGGTAGGTAAATGGCAGCACCCTGTTAGTGGAGAATACCACCTGTAGCAGCATGAAATGGCTAGATTCACCTGTTGTTCAAATTTTTGATCACAACAGATGAAATGCTGACCGTGCTCAACCAGACTTGCAAAACTCAGAGCGCAGTATCCAACGTTTGAGGTAATTCCACGATTAGACAACACTTGCAATCAAGATTGTTTAGCGTTAAGAATTGCAGTGACAACCAATTTTAAATCATCGGTGGGGCTCGCAGTATGGCACACTTGCATGTGGTAGGAGTTATATATATTTACAGCAGGGCCATGTCCTTTGAAAACTGAAAAAACACATCTATGCATTGCTCCTTTTTCAACTAAATGAATGCTTTGGGGACAGCCATTCCCTGGTTCATTCCCCATGGCAGTGTCTTGACCAATCAGGCTCAACCTGCCTGGTTTGAATTTAAACAAGAGCTTGGCAGTTAACTGTTCCCTGGTGCATTCTCCATGGCATCACCTCTACCAATCAGAGTCCACTTGCCAACCAATCAACACCCTCTTCTCATGCAGTATAAATTGTTGTTCCCCTTTGAGGTTTGATATTCTTGCGAATCTCTCCTGATGAGTGTAAGATGAAAAGTTTTGACAGCGTGTCTCTTTTTTTTCTCAGTAATATCAAGTTCTGTAGTACCAAGAGACAATTAATGATACCCCTCAGGCTTATGTCAACAAACCGCTTTTGAAATTGTACGCACTGATTTTTTTTCTTTCAACTGAGGCACACTGCAGGCTGTTTTTTTTCTTCAAAATTTAAGGTGCAGGGGATTTAAATAACTTGACAGCCTGACAGTTGCACAGACTTTATATACCCTTTATCCACATTTGCCTCTACTGTCAAACTCCCTAAAGGGTACCTGAACTCTCCAAAGAACTCCAGTAGATTTAGACATTTTCCTCAAATTTGTAAATCCCGCAAGTAATGTTTCAGAAGCCTCAGTAATGAAAATTGCTTCTGAGTGAAGGCAGCTGCACTCTTAACTGCCTCCATGAACCATGATGTGTGAAATGCATCCCATTCCATAACACCCGCCCCCCTTGACCCCCCACCAGTGAAAATGATACTTGCGGAAACGGGCCGTGACTTCCAGATAGTGCCATTTTGGCTAAGGTGCAGAGCCCTTCTGTCTCCACAAAAATCTGGGCCTTAGTCATCAGGTACTCCCAAATCAGAATTAAGCACACAAAACTACTCGAAGAATAGGTTTAGTGCAACCAGATGCAGAGCAAAGCTCTCCCCATTCTGTCTGAACAATGAACATCACCATAACATTAGCAGGGCAATTCCTTCTGCACCATTATGATCATATTGCTTGGATCACCCTGGTTCAGATAATTCACTTTTACTAAGTCTGTACCGGCAACTAGATTCTCAACACCTGCAGTGTAGCTTCTTTTCTCTTCTTCATAATTGTATTATTTTTTAAGCTGCACAATATTGCAATTTATATTTGACTGTGTCAGTTGTCTCCTTTGCTTTCATGGTTTTATTGAAGTTCAACTCAGAGCTATGTTTGACTGTTTCAAAGCTTGAGCAGATGGCTGAGCTCCCGGTTGACTTCAAAGACTTTAATGTATTCAGCTCTGGAGGTTTTGTTGATTCAGTTGTTGAATAGAATCTCATTCTGCATGCTAGGCTGATTTCCAAACCCACTAATGGATTTACTGAGCAGAGTTTGTTTATACAGATGTCAAGGGGCCTGTGAGCTTGATTATTTTGTCAGTTTTACGAGCAGATAACAGAATAATAATTATTTAAAGTGGATTTCGAATGACTGTTTATTTTGACAGTTGTATGAGCTTCTCATAGACCTCCCAATGTTATAATAGGGCTTGTGAGTTCTGTATATAGTGAATACTGGTTGATTTGATATGGGAGTGTAGTGAGGGGGGCATGGAGAGGGTATGGAGGACGAGGGGATATAAGGGATGAGGGATGTATGCAGGTGAGGGGGATTGTGGAGGGTTTGGGGAGATGGGGGAGGGTTAGCTGATGAAGGGACTGAGTGTTAGGGGCCGCTTACTCATCTCCAGAAATGGGCCGATGTCCCAGCAAACAGAGGTGAGGCTTTTAACCTAGCCACCTCGCCATCCATCTGTTACCATCTCCGGCTCGGGACTGCTCCTGGAGGTGTCATCCCCAATTTCAACCCTTCCCTGACTTCCCACTATGAAAATAGCGTGTGCGAGCACTGCCGGGCTTTGGAAGTGGTCAGATTCCCAATTCCCGCCTCAAAGCTAAAAATCCAATCTTTTGTGTTGTAGGAGTAACATGTAATGTTAAAAAGACAAGCCTTAAGGCTTTGTGCCTTAACGCGAGGAGCATTCACAATAAAGTGGATGAATTAACCACGCAAATAGATGTAAACAGGTATGATATAGTCGGGATTACGGAGACATGGCTGCAGGGTAACCAGGGATGGGAATTGAACATCCAGGGGTATTCAGTATTTAGGAAGGACAAACAAAAAGGAAAAGGCAGTGAGTTGCATTGCTGGTGAAAGAGGAAATTAACGCAATAGAGAGGAAAGATATTAGCTCCGATGATGTGGAATCTGTATGGGTAGAGCTGAGAAACACTAAGGGGAAAAAACATTAGTGGGGGTTGTATATAGACCCCCAAACTGTAGTGGTGATGTTGGGAATGGCATTAAACACGAAATTAGAGACACATGTAATAAAGGACCATCTGTAATTATGGGTGACTTTAATCTACATATAGATTGGGCAAATCAAATTAGTGACAATACCGTAGAAGAGGAATTCCTGGAGTGTATACGGGATGTTTTTCAGGACCAATACATTGAGGAGCCAACGAGAGAACAGGCCATCCTCGACTGGGTATTGTGTAATGAGAAAGGAATAATTGGCAATCTAGTTGTGCGAGGCCCCTTGGGGATGAGCAACCATAACATGATAGAATTCTTCATCAAGATGGAGAGTGACGTAGTGATTCTGAGACTTGGGTCCTGAATCTTAATAAAGGAAACTACAATGGTATGAGGTGCGAGTTGGCTACGATGGATTGGGAAACGTTACTTAAAGGGATGACAGTGGATAGGCAATGGCGAACATTCAAAGAGCGCATGGTTGAACTGCAACAATTGTTTATTCCTGTCTGGCGCAAAAGTAAAATAGGAAAGGTGGCCAAACCATGGCCTACAAGGGAAATTAGAGATAGTATTAGATGCAAGGAAGAGGCATACAAATTGGCTAGAAAAAACAACAGACCTGAGGATTGGGAGCACTTTAGAATTCAGCAAAGGACGACCAAGGGATTGATTAAGAAGGGGGAAATAGAGAACGAGAGTAAGCTTGCAGGGAGCATAAAAACTGACTGTAAAAGTTTCTATAGGTATGTGAAGAGAAAAAGATTGGTGAAGACAAATGTTGGTCCCTTACAGTCAGAAACAGGGGAATTTATAATGGGGAACAAAGAAATGGCTGACCAACTAAATACATACTTTGGTTCTGTCTTCACAAAGGAGGACACAAATAACATACCAGAAATGTTGGGGAACACAGGGTTTAGTGAGAGGGAGGAACTGAAAGAAATCAGTATTAGTAGGGAAATGGTGTTGGGGAAATTGATGGGATTGAAGGCCGATAAATCCCCAGGGCCTGATAATCTACATCCCAGAGTGCCTAAGGAAGTGGCCCTAGAAATAGTGGATGATAGTGGTCATCTTCTGAGATTCTATAGACTCTGGAACAGTTCCTACAGATTAGAAGGTAGCTAATGTAACCCCATTATTTAAAAAGGGAGGCAGAGAGAAAACAGGGAATTATAGACCAGTCAGCCTGACGTTGGTAGTGGGGAAAATTCTAGAGTCCATTATAAAAGATTTAATAGCTGAGCACGTGGAAAACAGTGGCAGAATCGGACAGAGTCAGCATGGATTTATGAAAGGGAAATCATGCTTGACAAATCTACTGGAATTTTTCGAGGATGTAACTAGTAGAGTTGATGAGGGGGGTGCCAGTGGGTGTGGTTTATTTGGACTTTCAGAAGGCTTTCGACAAAGTCCCACATTAGAGACTGGCGTGTAAAATTAAAGTGCATGGGATTGGTGGTAGTGTATTGAGATGGATAGAAAACTGGTTGGCAGACAGGAAACAAAGAGTAGGAATAAACGGGTCTTTTTCCGAATGGCAGGCAGTGACTAGTGGAGTACCGCAGGGTGCTGGGACCCCAGTTATTCATAATATATATTAATGATTTAGATGAGGGAATTAAATGTAATATCTCCAAATTTGCAGATGACACAAAGCTGGGTGGGAGGGTGAGCTGTGAGGAGGATGCAGGGATGCTTCAGTGTGATTTGGACAAGCTGAGTGAGTGGGCAAATGCATGGCAAATGCAATATAATGTGGATAAATGTGAGGTTATCCATTTTGGTAACAAAAACAGGAAGGCAGATTATCATCTGAATGGCTATAAATTGAGAGAGGGGAATGTGCAACCAGACCTGGGTGTCCTTGTACACCAGTCGCTGAAGGTAAGCATGCAGGTGCAGCAGGCAGTAAAGAAGGCAAATGGTATGTTGGCTTTCATAGCCAGAGGATTCGAGTACAGGAGCAGGGATGTCTTGCTGCAATTATACAGGGCCTTGGTGAGACCACACCTGGAATATTGTGTGCAGTTTTGGTCTCCTTATCTGAGGAAAGAGGTACTTGCTATAGAGGGAGTGCAGCAAAGGTTTACCAGACTGATTCCTGCGATGGCGGGACTGACATATGAGGAGAGATTGAGTCGATTAGGATTATATTCGCTGGAGTTCAGAAGAATGAGGGGGGATCTCATAGAAAACTATAAAATTCTAACAGGACAAGACAGGGTAGATGAAGGAAGGATGTTCCCGATGGTGGGGGAGTCCAGAACCAGGGGTCACAGTCTGAGGATATGGGGTAGACCATTTAAGACTGAGATGAGGAAAAATCTCTTCACCCAGAGAGTGGTGAGCCTGTGGAATTCATTACCACAGAAAGTAGTTGAGACCAAAACATTGTGTACTTTCAAGAAGGAGTTAGATATAGCTCTTGGAGTGAAAGGGATGAAAGGGTGTGGGAGAAAACGGGAGCAAGCTATTGAGTTGGATGATCAGCCATGATCATAATGAATGGTGGAGTAGGCTCGAAGGGCCTACTCCTCCTAGTTTCTATGTTTCTATCAGTTAGGAGCTGGGATGAGATGGTGACATGGTGGTAATGTCATTGGACTAGTATTCCAGAAACCCAGGCTAATGCTCTGGGTATTTGGGTTCAAATCCCACCATGGCAGCTGGCGGAACTTGAATTCAGTTAATAAATCTGGGGCAGAATTTTCCCCCCGTCAGGCGGGGGGGTGGGGGGGGAGTTTGGGAGCGGGCACGTGGAATTGGGGGGGGCGCCGCCATTTTACCTTAATTGGCCTGCCCAGCGTGACGTCCGCAAGGAAGCACTGTGCGCTCCCTGTGCAGGGAGGCTAAGTGCTGCCTCAGGAAGATCGGCTCCTGTCTGAAAAAATTTTAAAAACAGAAGAAATAAATTTCCCTGACATCTCTCCTCAAGTGACACTGTCACATGAGTTGGGACATGTCCATCGCTTTCATTGACAATTTTATTAAAAATTTTAAAACCTACATGAAACCTCATCCCGCCCGTGGATGTGGTTTCATGCTTTTTCTTAAGCCCGCCAGGGCTCCCGGCCTGCCCACCAACCTCAAGGTTGGACGGGCAGGTCCATTAATTACGTTAACTACTTTGTCAATAGCCTCGATTGGCCATTGACAGGTCGACGGGCACACAGCTGATTCTGCTGAGCCCCCGCCCATCTGTAAATTGAAATGAGGCGTGGGTGACGTTGGGAGTTCCGTCCAACATCATCCCGCGTCATTTTACTTGTCGGCGAGTGGGCCCCACTGGCCCCCGCTCGCCGACCGGGAAATCCTGGCCCTGGAATATAAAGCTAGTCTCAGTGATAGTGACCATGAAACTATCATCGATTGTCACAAAAACCCATCAAGTTCAACTAATGTTCTTTAGGGAAGGAAATCTTCCATCCTTACCTGGTCTGGACTACATGTGACTCTAGACCCACAGCAATGTGGTTAACTGCCCTCTGAAATGACTGAGCAACAAATGCTGGCCTTGATAGCGAATGCCCATGTCCCATGAAAGAATATTTAAAAACTGAATCCATTTCAAATAGAATGCTTGGCTCAGACAAAATTCTTTGATCACAGTTTGGGCCAGTTTTTATCCAATGTTTGCAATAAAAGGCCAACTTATTGGACCACAATTATTTCCAGTCTTCCTTTTTTTTTAAATATTTTCTGAAATGTTTTCATTTTGAGCATTAATGACTAGTGTATAAAGTTACCTATAAGTAAACATTTTATTTTTATGGTTATCAGGCCAGTGGTGAGATGGTTCATTTCATAATCTGTAGAACAGCAAAGGAGCAACTCCCAAATGTTATTCGAGAATTGGGATCTCATACAACTAATCAGCATCTATCCCAACAGACACAGCCCCTGTTCTACAACAGACCCAGTACTCAAAAGGTGAGCGAGAAAAAATATTCAGTAATGAATTTCATTAAAATGCATGATTCATATTATTTGAGCCTATTCGCTGTTAACTAATTAGCTGTGTTATAAAAATAGTTCTGAAATAATTTCAATTAGCGTCAGTATGCATGACTATCACTTGATATTAAATATTCAATTAAAACTATTTACTTCAGATTTATAATCAGCAAGGAAATATTCTTTGTCCATTAGGAATCATTTTGTAATTCCCAATGTGACACATTTCATTGCTCACATCTAACTTAAGTAGTATGCATCTGTGGTAATCTCTATAGAATATCACTCCATTTTGAATATTATTTTTGAACCTGCCATGCACTCTATAATGCCAAACTTAAAAATAATCAAATTTTTATTAAATTTTCTTGGACTCTTAAGCTTGGTAGGAATGATGTGATTCTCTGGGCAGACTGTTCCCAATCTTGACAGGAAGGAGGGGCCAGCAAAAGCTATCTACTTCCACATAGGAAGGGAAATCAATGAAGATCTTTCATTGGTATAGCACCTTTAATGTAGAAAAATGTCTCAAGGCACTTCACAAGACTGTTGTCAAACAAAATTTGACACCAAACCATGTGAGGAGGTATTACAGCTGGTGACCAGAAGCTTAGCCAAAGGTAGATTTTAAGAAGCATCTAAAAGGAGGAGAAAGAGATAGAGAAGTTTAGAGAAGGAACCGCAGAGCTTAGGGTTGAGGCAACTGAAGCCTCGGCACTCATTGGTAGAGCGATGAAAATTTGTGATTTGCAAGAGGCCAGAATTAGAGGAGTGCAGAGATGTCAGAGGGTTGTAGGACTGGAAGAGGTTACAGAGATCAGACGGGACAAGGCCATGGAGGATTTAAAAGCAAGAATGAGAATTTTCAAAATTGAGGCATTGCTAGACCAGGAGCAAATGTAGAGCAGCAGGTGCACAAGTCCACAGAGAAATGAATTAATGGAATTTGGTGCGGGTTAGGATACAAGCTGCAGAGTTTTGGATGAGCTCAGGTTTACCGAGCAAGCAAACTCTCAGATCGTCCAGGAGGGCCTTGGAATAGTCAAGTCAAGAGGTAACAAAGGCTTGGATGAGGGTTTCAGCAGCAGATGAGCTGAGGCAGGGGTAGAAATGGATGATGTTGTGGATGTAGAAATAGTCAGTCTTAGTAATGGAGCTGATAAAGACTCCAAACCTTATCTCACGGTCTAATAGGACACAGAGTTATTGCAAAGTCTTCTTCAGCCTCAGACAATGGACACAGAGAGTGATAGATTGGTGGATAGGGAACAGAGTTTATAATGCCTTCAGTCTTCCCAATGTTAAAGTGGAGGTAATTTCTGCTCGTCCAGTACTGGATATCGGATAAGCAGCCTGACACAAATCAGAGGCTGTGGCAGGTTCAAGAGAGGTAGTTGTGAGTTAGAGCTGGGTGTTGTCAGCGTACCTGTGAAACTAACGTGTTTTCGGGTAATGTCACCAAGGGGCAACGTGAAGGTGAGAAATAGGAGGTGGTCAAGGATAGATCCTTGGGGAGCCTCAGAGGTAACGGTGCATGAGAGGAAAGGGAAGCCATTGCTGGTCATTCTCTAGCTATAATTGAATAGATTGGAATGGAACCAGGAGAGGGCAATCCCATCCAGCTCAATGACAAAAGCGAAGCATTGGAGGAGGATAGTGTGGTCAACCACGTCAAAGGCTGCAAATAGGCAGTTTACTATGGTCACAGTCATATTGGATGTATTTTTGAGTGATCATCTTTGAAGGTAAATGAATAAAAGAGTCACGAATTAAGCTACAATGTAAATAATTTATAATCCGTATAAATGTATTCATGAAGACTCTCTACTTTCACATTAATATTTGAAGACAATGAATGAAAACAAAAGTTTTCTCTATTTCCTCAGGACCTATCCCAATGTGTTACTTGTCAAGAAAAGCAGATCAACGTACAGAAAAAACCTCACGAATCTTTAGGGATGACTGTGGCAGGAGGACGGGGCAGCAAAAATGGTGAATTGCCAATCTTTGTCACCAGTGTACAGCCACATGGCTGTCTCTACAGAGAAGGGAGGATCAAACGTGGTAAGGCTACACACCAGTCAGGGCCCACAGGAACTCCTTTGGTGATTCCATTGGGCATCTTAATTTTAAAAAGTGTAATATATTTTCATCATGCAGAGTAGGGAACAAATTGTACCTGCTATGCAAAATCTTAGAATTTGAATGCAGTTGGGAAAATTAAAGTGATGACAAAACCCCCCATTTCAAGACTTTTGTGAATCTATGAAGTTCATCTTCTGTAACTTCTGTTGGCATGCAAATGTATTGTTTTTACACATCAAAGTATTTTTCTTGTATTTTATAACTATAGCTGGAGCGAGGTAATAAAACACAAAGCAGAACTTTAATGACTAACTTTATGTAGAATATTACAAATCCAGCTAAATAATCTTTGTATTCAGTTAACTGAGGATGTAATACAGTAAATGTTCATATACATGATCATATTTGCTAGTTATGAATTAAGCTTGTGGCACCTGATGACAACAAGTAGATAAATTAGAGTATTTGCTACTATCTACATTTATTAGCATGTCTGATTATAGATGTTGAGAAGAGCTGGAGCAATTGGTTGATACAGTTTGTTAACATGCTTAAAGCATGTTCGGATACTCCTTTTCAACAATTCCCCATGTTCTACGTTATTATTCCCTATGCCTTGTTTTTGAATGGCTGTTTATGATTGACATTCTAACTTAATTCCTTTTTTTTATTGCTAGCTTTTAAGGAGCTGTGTATAGGCTGATAGATATAACAGTCTTTTGTAACTGTGAACATCATCGCCTGGCAGTGAGGACTGAGATTATGGCCAGAATTTTACACTCCCTAGTATATATCTTACCCATGGCAAGGAAGGCATTGGGTAGCCCGCTTGCCTATGAGCCAATTGAGGCCCTTAAGTGGCCAATTAATCGATTTTACCTGAGGCAGGGAAGGCCAGCGCCAAGTGTTTAGGCCACCCAGTAAAAGCAGGCGAACCTTGCGGGGGAAGGGTGGGTGGGGGGGGGGTGGTTTGCCTCATGTTTAGGCAACCTGTGCCAATTGGAGACCCAGCTGCATTTCTCCTCCTCTCCTGCCCTGTAACTTCTGCCACCCCTCCTCCGCCCCCACAACCCCAACCCCCTGGCCCTGGCAAGACCCTGGAGTTACCTTTGCTGGAGCTCCATCAGGCCAGTAGAGACTACCACTCCCAGTGGTGTGGCTGGGAGAAGACAGCTGCCAACCATTTGATTGGCCAGCAGTTCTTGGAGGCAGGACTTTCACCCCAATGGGGCGGAAGGCCCAACTCAAGCAAATTAATGGTCTGACGGTCAGTAAGTGGCTGTGTGGCAAGCCAGCCAAGCGCGGGTGGGTTCACCCCTACTTTTATGCTGGGGGACAGAGACCCTTACCCTGCGTAAAATTTTGCGATATGTGGCAAAATCAGTTCTACTGCTCTGAAATATATCTCTTGAGTTAATGATGTTGACTACAAAAAAAAAGTATCAGCTCCCTCATTTCTTAGAAGGAATCAATGCAACAAGCCACCTATTTTTCTGCCTCAGTAAAAAAATAAAAATAACGTTTTCTCAGTTTAATAGTTCATTGATTTTTGTTCATGAAGTTCAAAAACATCATCTAGGATTTCATGTTAATCAATGATCTTGTGAAAATGTCAAAACAGATGAAAAATTAATGCAAGCACCCCAAGACTAAAACACAGTGATCAATGGGAAGCTGAAAATAAGTCTGATTATTTAAACAGGAGATGTACTACTGAGCATCAATGGTATTGATCTGACCTGTCTGAGTCACAGTGAAGCAGTGGCCACACTGAAAACTAGTGCTACTTCACCAGTTGTTATACTAAAGGCATTGGAAGTACAAACAATAGAAGAGCAGGGCCAAGCAGCAGATGAGCAACTGAGCACAAACAATGAGAATGAATATGATACCACTTGGTCACCATCGTGGGTCATGTGGTTAGGATTGCCAAGGTGAATGACTTATGTATTCTGTCTTGTTAAACAGATGACATTAAGACTTTTTTCAATGTTAACTCAGAAATGCTAAAGAAATTTTGTAAAAATTTATTTCTATTCAATACGTATTGTGACTTTCCAAACAAGGTATGATTGCTTAAATTTCTCTTGTTCTTCATTTTCAACATTTACTACATATCAAAGGAGTGCATGAAATTGGCACTGTCCATCTAGAATGAGGACTTTCAGTTAGTTTTTCCCCATCAAGAACAATGTTTGACATACTCCAAGCATAGGATTGCAGCTGCCAAGTTGGTACATCTGATTCAAATTCCCATCAGTGCCTTTTCCCAAGACTCCATATTGGGACTGAAGTCAGAAGGCAATCTGACTGGTTAGACTAACACATCCAAATCCTATTTTGCCTTGCCTGGTATTAAGCCTTTGGCATCAACTCCAGTAATTTTTGCTCAGTGGGTTGGTCCTTTCTTTAGCTTGTGGTATATCCTTAATGCCTGCATATTATACTTCTATTCAGGTTTATATTGCATTTCAGTAGCAACTTGCCATGATCATCTTTTGCCAAATTTTATTGGAGATCATTCTTATTCTCTTTCTTTATCAACCTGCTGTGTAAACTCAATTTCATCCTCACATTCGCTATATAATTTCTTTTCTTTGTAAATAACGTATCCTGCACTGGAATGTCTAAACTCTAGCAAACTTGTGTTTCTCTCATGGATAACTGCCTATGGGTGCCTTTTGATAGGTGGTGTAGTCAATTTCCAGTATTGATCATTAATCAATCATTAATCATTAATTTGACATAATGATCTTATGGCCTGGTCTTTACTGTAAGTTGATGCCCAAAGTGATATTGTCATCCCAACTTTGAACCTCCTTCCTCACAAATCAAAACAGAATCGCTGTTTTTAGTATGCTGAGGATCATAAACTTTTTGGCATTTAATGTAATCATATCAAGTCTTTCTGTGAGTTTTGCCAACAGTTTTGAGGTCTATGGCTGAGTCAGACTATCTCCAAACAGGGAAGGTGAAATAGATGGTGCAATCTATTCTTCATTGCTATTGTGTGGCAGGCTAAAGGCCTTTGTTAAGGGCACTCCTTAAGATTTGTTATTATTTCAGCTGACTTAAAGTAGATCTCAGTTGAGAACAGCTGCAAAGCTGCCACATGGTGTAATCTGCACACCAGAAGAAAAAATTATGGCTTAGATCACTCAGCTATAGGTGATTTACATTTTGATTATTTGTTCCAGTTGCCAGAATCTTAACACCCACACAAGAGACTCCTTTCTTCTCTTCCTGGTTGTGCTATTTTCTTTTGTGTCTCCTAAAGTGTGAAGTAGATGCCAAGAATAAAGAATATTTAGCAATCAAGTGAAAACATAAAGGAGCTACAAAAAGCATTTGTTGTAATGTTTCATTTCTTTTCAGCTCCCTTCAGAGCAGTCATGATATTGTCCTACGGAGGAGTAACTCAGGAAGCTGGGGCTTTAGTATTGTTGGTGGTTATGAAGAAAATCACTGTAATCAGCCCTTTTTTATTAAAACAATTGTATTTGGGACACCAGCTTATTATGATGGAAGACTGAGGTAAGTAAGCATTTCTTTTATCTTTATTTTGAACCATGTCTTTAGAGAAGCCTCCATTTTAAAATGAGAAATTCTGCATGTGACTAGCTCCTTCATTGCTGGGGCTGAAGTTACACCCAAATGTTTATGTCACTTTATAATAGCTCTAATAATCAAGTAACAATATATAATGGACCTTCTTAGGCATCAAATTAAACATGAATGGCTCCCTGCACAAAAATTGAGAATTTGGTGAATGAACGTGACTAATTTCAACACGATTACATGTTTTGAAATACTGATTCTCCTCTCCTTACACTTTTTCTTTTGCATACATTTTGGTTACATAAATTAGTTGTCTCAAAATTTAAGCATGAGAGCATTATGTAAACAGTCATCAATGTTGATTCCTATAATGTTGCAGTGCAATTAACTTGATATGTTTTATGAAAGTTAATTGTGGCACAGAATTTATGAAATATTACATAATACACCTGATTCATTATTGGAAATATTGAAAACTTGCACATTTCTGGTAATAATTAATGGCATTTCAAATTCCTTAAAACGCAAAAAACAAACACTGGTGATCAAGTTCGCATGGTAAAAATGGCTTAAGCTAGAATTGTTTCATTGTTGAAATGTAAGCATTTTATTATATCACTAATTCCATTGAGATATTTTTGTAAATGTAGATTTATGTTCGAGTTTTCTAAATTGTTCATAGTTAATTATTTTGGTTAGTCCAATGTTTGTCAAGTGCTTGATCCAATGTTTGTCAAGAATTTTCCTGTTTGATTTGGCCAAGAAATTTTTCTTCCTTTTCTGCTTTACTTATCTTAACAATCATATCCCACAAGTGTTAATTTTGCAAACAAAATAAATTCTGCAATGCGGTTACAACGGTAGTTCTTGGCTGAACTAACTGTCAGTGTAAAACCATAGAAAATTTGCAACATATAAGGCAGCTATTTGACCCATCATGCACATGTGTTTCAATTTGCAGCACTGGAATGCTCTCTGCTCTTCCCTTCATTGCCCCCAGCTTACTCGCTCTTCCTCTCACTCCCTCTTGGTCTAATCCTGATGACCAGACTTTGCATTGTGTCTAGGCCGGCGGAAAGCTGGAAACAGAACTGTTCTAACTATGCAAGGAGCCTGCTATTACCTGCGCCATAGGACTGATAGATCCATTCAGATTCAGTCTGAAGCCATCAGATGGGGTTTAATTCCATTCATTTTTGTCTGTTACTTCTGAATCCCTAACCCCTTCAGCCTAAGCAAAGACTTGTAGAGTTGAGATGCCTTTGACCCTTTCTAAAGCCTTTCAAAATTTGTCTATGTTTTGTGACACTTGCCTTTCATTGTCACTATCCCCTTAAATTTTATGTACATGAGATGTTCTGTTTCCCCTATTGCTTGTGCTCTTAATACCTGCCCAAGTCTACATCTGGATTTGTGAATAGTTATGCAAATAAGCTGACCAGAAAATATTTGTACAATGTAGTACCTTACCACTCAAGTGTGATTAGCATCAATCTTAACAATTTGGACCTGTTTTATATCAGGGGAAAAATTGGCATATAGATGTAATAAAAATATAGTAAAGAACAATTCATTTTAAACAACTTGACAGTGGCAAAGTTCTTGTCATGAAATATATGGTTTTAAACACAGGCATCCCACGCTTCCCGACCGACTACTGCAAAAAATAATCACCCTTTACACTCCTCCAGAAAGCATTACCTTAGCCGTCGGAAAATTATATAATAACCAATTAACTTTGGTTCCAGTCTGAATCACTTGACATCAAATGTGAAATTTACAGTTCATTGACATAAAATTGATCAACCATTTTAAATTTGTTACAAAGCAAAATACTGCAGATGCTAGAAACCTGAAATAAAAATAGAAAATACTGGAAACACTCAGCAGGTCAGGCAACGTGTGTGAAAACATGTGGCTGGCACAACACTGTTTTAATTTTAAGTACATGCAATATAGGTAAATATACTTCAGATGTATATTTACTTAACAAACATCTGCCACCATTCAGTGCAAAGCTTCACATTCTTCCTCTTTTGTCTAAATGTTGGAATTCTAGAATGAATTTATCTGAATGTACCACATCTTAGTACAACTTCTAAGTTTTTGTCCAGCCATTGCGAAGGGTACTTTGATCTCATCAGAATGATTGCTGAGAATATTGACTCTCACAGCAAGACACTTCAGACTCGCCCCTGCTCATCATCCAGATGCAATTGGATGCTGTTTGCCTTTTGGCATGATGTACCCTGCAAAGTACAGGCCATCTTTCTAATAATTGAATCTTCCAGCACTACCACTTACCTATTCTCCTCTTTCTTTTTATCACCATGGGTAACCACCTGTTCCACAGTGTTATGGCATTGCTTATGGTTACCCATCCCATCATTCTGATCCTGTCTTCATTATAGACACTCAGTGATACTAAATAACAATTGCAGATGCATAGGGGCATCTTGTTCCTGTTTGCGCCGAGCGGTCACCCATTTCTCTTGTTCTTAACTACTCTTTTGTCTGTGGGGTGACCACTTCCTGGAACTTATTTTCCAAACACCTTTCCTTCTCCTGTATAGTGCAGACTGTGCTCAAGTCATGATCAAACCTAGCATTTTTCTTCTAATGCAACCCTTCCAATGCTTAATGTATGTGTACACTTTGTGTTAATTTTGTGGATCCAGTAAAGACCACATCATGCATGCCATTCACATATCTTGGAATTTAATGCTCCTGTCCCTCCAAACTTGCCTTGGGTCGGGGGTGGTGGGGTTAGTTTGATTGGGCAGGAGGGTGCTCACTGAAAGTCACCCACCAGCAGTTGCTTCCAACCCGCCGAAAATCCCCTCCCCACGGCCCCATCCCATCCACACTCATCTTTGTCTGGGAATCCATGGCTGATCCCTCCTGCAAGCCCGAATGTAATACTGGCAGTGGCCACCTTTCCTGGTGGTACTGGAGAATTCCCAGCCTCTGGCTGATGGCTCTCGACAGAGGGATTTCCAACCCTTTGAAGTGGGAGACTGACGCTGTCCAGGTAAGTGCCTGATTACCTGGTAATTGTCTTGGGCCTCCCCATAGAGAAGCGATGCTGGGTTCCTGCTGGTTCTTCAACTGGTGGACGAAACCCGGTCAAACTCATTAAATTCCACCCCTAACTGGCTTTGCAATTGCATTTTTTATTTTTATAATTCTAGCTCTTCTATAATGTCCCCTGACATCCTGAGTAATATTTATTCCTAAACCAACATTCAGCAAAACAAATGATCTGGCCATTATCACATTGTTGTTTGTGGCACCTTGCTGGGCACAAATAAGCTGCCACAATTTCTACATTACAATAACTATACAAGTACTTCATTGATTGTAAAGTGCCTTGGAATAGCCTTAGGTTGTGAAATACTATATATATGCATGTCTTTCTTCCATAAGTAAGTAGATTGATCTTGAAACCTTTGCATACCTGTAGTATTTCATGGTTGAACCATTCTGCATTTTTGTGTGTGAAGATTTTTTAGGCGAAATTTGAATTACAATATAATACATGTTTACTTGCTAATCTTTCAATACTGCTTACAACAATCTACATTATGTAGAAATTTCATTCACTAACAAAAAATGGAGATTTTTTATTGTGTGCAATTTTTCAGTAATGTAATCACAATTTTTAACAGACTATTTCCTTGTACAAGCCGAATGAGTTATTGTACACTGTGCTGCTTCTCTACTGCCACATAAAGCTTCAACTTGCATTGTAGGAAATGATTTAGAGCCAAAATATTTGGAGTTATTCCTCAGTTAAAACTAACCTTGTGGGTAGAATTTTCCCTCCGTCAGGAGAGTTGTGCAGGGTCGGGTGCGGGTGGGTGCGGACTGGATCAGCGCCCCCGATCGGGTCCGCACCGCCATTTCACTTGTTGGCCCGCCCAGTGTGATGCACACCCGGAAGCACTGTGCGCTCCCTGTGCGGGCGGAGGGGGTTCCTCTGAATCGGGAGCGCACTCTTTCACATGCATGCGCGTGAAAGGGCGCAGAAATCTCCCTGAGGCACAGAGGTGCCTCGGAGATTAGTTCTAAGTTTTAACAGTTCAATAAAGTGTTGAAAAAGTTTTTATGACATGTCCCCTCATGTGAAACTGTCACACGAGCTGGGACATGTGCATTAATTTCAAATAAAAATTTTGGAGAAAATTTAAAATCATTCATGAAACCTCATCCCGCCCGTGGATGAGGTTCCATGAAAAATGCAAAGGCTACCTGGGCTCTTCACCTGCCCGCCAACCTTAAGGTTGGACGGGCAGCTCCGTTAATTATTTTAATTGTTAGTTAAATGGCCTTAATAGGCCTTTGACAGTTTGGGCCCGCCGAACTGAAAATCTAACTGACGCGCGGTGACGTCGGGACACATGCTCGACGTCATCCCGCGTCATTTTACACCTTGGCGAGCGGGCCCCACCCCCACTCACTGAGCCGAAGTTTCTCCCCATATGTATCTTCCATATAATACTTTTGATTCCAGCCTGCCCAGATTCACAAAAGTTGTATTTAAGATCATAGAAGCCAAAGGAAGGGTGACCACTTCGGCACTGAAACTCTTAACAGAAAAGCATGGTCAAATAAGTTTTGCAGAACTGTAACAACTGATACCAGGACACTTGCAGAGCACCACAGAGCCTGCACCATCATTCTTGCCAATGAGATCATCTGTAATATCAGTCTGTCTGCAATTAGAGATAAAATAAGTGATTGTTTAATTGTATGCCAGGGCTATTATTTCCATCTTCTTCCCACACAATGCCAGCAATAGTATGACAAGTACTCCACCTGCATTTCACCAATGTTAGGGGATCATTAACTTCTCTTATTTGATCGAGGGATGTGGACATCATTGGCAATGAAACCATTTATTGTCCACCTGTAATTACTCTTGAGAAAGGGGTGGTGAGCCAATTTCTTGAACCACAGCAGTCTATGTGGCGTAGGTACCCCTACGGGATAGGAGGAGGGAGTTCCAGGATTTTGACCAAGCAACAGCGAAGGAACACTGAAATGGTTCCAGATCAAGATGGTGTGTGATCTGATGGGTTAATTGCAGGTGGGTGGTGTTCCTATGCACCTGCTGCCCTTGTTCTTCTGGGCGGTAGAGGTCACAGACTTGGAAGGTGCTACCGAAGGTGAGTTGCTGCGGTGCATCTTACAGACAGTACACACTGTGCATTAGTAATGTTCATGTGACGATTCAGCAACCCACCCTCTGTGTAAGTAACTGAACATGCATTATGCAGCTAGTTGTATTGTAAGGATTTGGTGTGCGAAGTACCAGATATAACAGGTATCCTAAATGGGTGCCACGTATGTCCATGCAAAGCATTGAAAGGGCTGTAAGGTTGCATTGTAGGGGCAGATAGTTCGTTTTGGAGGCACCATTTGTGGCACACATACTTAGAACAGATAATTTGCTGCTGGAATCTACAGAGTAGCAGTACCTATCTTCAGTATTGCCATATATTTTTCCACACCTGCTGCTAGGTACCCTGGGTATTACAGAGAACAAGCAACTGGTAAGCCATGTCTTGACTTCTGTTTCTCCAGAGGTCAGGGTTAGGGATGGGGGAGCATTGTGGGAAATGCCCCAGAATGCCAACAAGGACCTCATTGATAACTTTTTCATAGACTATCTGCTAATATTTTGCTGCACTTTCAGGAGCCTTCCATTGGTGGGAGATACTGGAAAGAATCTTGTGGAGGTGAAAGAGTTGGAGAACCAGTGAGAGCTTCTCACTGCCTCTTCTAGAGAAGGCCCGCTGCAATTTGGGCCTCTCAGGCACTTGATAGGCCTTTAACCTGGGATCAAGTTCCTGGAGGCAGAAGTCCTGCCCACCAAGAGCTGATAGCCAATTAGAGGCTGGCAGATGTCCTATACTCAACAGTGCCACCGAAATGGCGGTGGCCACTGCTGTACAACACCCACCCGAGGCCTCAAATTGAGGAGGCACCCAGGCTGGGCAGGTGATGGCGGCAGGTGGGGGTTGCAAGGGAGGGAGGTCAGCAGCAAAGCCAGGGGATTGGCGCTCAACAGGTCCCTCCTTGACCCTGGGTCGCTCGATCAGACTCTGTGTGCCTTTGAACAAGGGCCCTCCCCGCCAGGAACCTGCAAGCAAACACGCCAAGTTTACTTGGTGTTCCCTGCATAGTGAGCACACACCTCCTCCCCCGCACCCCGCTCCCCAACTGTGGGTTACTACCAGTGGCAGAGGGATGAGGCCCTCATGGGCATTAATTGTCATTCAAGGGCCTCAATTGGCAGAGTGGGGAGACTGACCATGGGCCTTCCTGTCACGGAATTAATCGGGGTGGAGGCAGGAAGGTGTCAGATCAGGATGCATGGACCATTACTATTTAAACTGTATATCTCTTCCAGCAGTAACAGTTTCATGCTTGTTGGATTTATTGGTATTTATTTTTCAGACTGAATAAAGTTTACTACATTTCACACTTGCTTCAGGTACAAGTTTGGAAAGACTTTTCTTAAAGATCAAGATTGAGTTCAAGGCTCTGAATTCAATTTATCATTTGTAGCTGCTTGACACTTTCCTACCCAATTAAATGCCCCCCCCCACCACAAAACTCATCACAGGAGAGGGCACAAGATTCCATTCATTGAGTCTTGAAACAACTTTCCCATCACATTTTATGAAATGGGAGCTTAATGCAGATGAACTACTCAGTTGAGTGTTATTTTTCCTTTTATGTATTTTGTTTTTAGGTTTTTAGGTGAAGGTCATTAGGTCACCTGCAGAGGTGAGGTGAGAACGTCTGCCCCAAACATCAAGGCAGCATTTGACCGAGTTTGGCATCAAGGAGCCCTAGCAAAACTGAAGTCAATGGGGAATCAGGGGAAAACGGTTGGAGTCATATCTAGCACAAAGGGAGATGATTGTGGTTGTTGGAGGCCGATCATCTCAGTTCAAGGACATTGCTGCTGGAGTTCCTCAGGGTAGTGTCCTAGGCCCAACCATCTTCAGTTGCTTCATCAATTACCTTCCTTCCATCATAAGGTCAGAAGTGGAGATGTTCGCTGCTGATTGCACAATGTTCACTATTTGTAATACCTCAGGTACTGAAGCAGTCCATGCCTATATTCAGCAAGACCTAAACAACATTGGGCTTGGGCTGATGTGTGGCATGAATGTTACTTGCCACTTAAGTCAGGCAATGACTAATCTCCAATGAGAGAGAATCCAACCATCTCCCCTTGACAATCAATATTATTATCATGGCTGAATACGTCACTTCAACAGCCTGGGTGTTGCTGTTAACCAGAAACTGAACTAGCCATATAAATACTGCAGCTACAAGGGCCAGTCAGAAGCTGGAAATTCTGTGGAGAGTAACTCACCTCCTGACTCTCCAAAGCCTGTCCACCATCTATACTGCACAAGTCAGGAGTGTGATGGAATACTCTCCACTAGTCTGAATGAGTGCAAGTCCAGAAACACTCAAGAAGCTCGACACCATCTGAGACAAACCAACCCACTTGATCGGCACCCCATCCATCACCTACAATTTCACTCCCTCCACCACTGGCGCACAGTTGCAGCAGTATGTACTATTTACAAGATGCACTGCAGCAACTTGCCAAGACATCTTTGACAGCACCTTCCAAACCCATGATCTCTGCCCTCTAGGAAGACAAGGGTAGCAGGTGTATGGAAACATCACCACTTCCAAATCCCACCCAACAAATGCAGAAAGACTGCTTCAAGAAGGCGGCTCACCACCACCTTCTCAAGGGCAATTAGGGATGGACAATAAATGCTGGCCTTCCCAGGAATGCTTACATCGCACGAATGAATAAAAAGAACTTTAAATGTGTCTGCTGCAACTTGCTGAGCATGACTTTTCTACCCACTGAAACTGCTTTGCAACAAACCATAAATGAGTTTACTGCAGCTTGCTGAGAATTGACTTTTCCTGCCACTGAAACTGCAAAATTCTCACCATACACAATTCAGATCTTTACTGAAATAAAAATAGAAAACACTAGTAATACACAGCATTCATATATGCTGAAATGAGAATGGTCAATACCCAAAATGTTAATTCATCTTTTTCCTGCTGTGTATTTCAAAATGTTATTTTTTTTTTTCAGATGTGTGATTTCTTTTGCCAGATCTTTGCAGATTGTGCTTTTCATTGTACAGTTGATCTAAAGTAATGAATCATTACAATGTAAAATGCTTCAATTAAATGTGTTTGCAACTTTCCAGCTGGTTTGTCTACCTTTACATAAAACTCTGCATTCATTTTTGTTGTTTGTGCACTTTTCTGCATTTTTTATGCAATTACACAGCTTTTTCTCCCACTCCCATCACTCAGTCAGTAATATTTGATAGGAGCTGTACATATGTCCCAATGAGTCATGATTACTTTCTATTTTCTATCATCTATCCATCTCCTTTTAATATTACAATCCAGGCACGTAGTATCAGTTTTCAAATTGAACACCTACTGCATAAAAGATCTCATCTACTTCTATGACCTACCAGGAAAGATTTAACAGTCTAGGGCTCTTTTCTCTAGAGAAGAGAAGGCTGAGAGGTGACCTGAAAAAGGCCTTTAAGATTACTAAAAGTTTTGATAGAGTAGACGGAGAGAAGATGTTTCCACCTGTGGAGGAGTCCAAAAGTAGACGCCATAAATATAAGATAATCACTCAACTCCAATAAGAAATTGAGGAGAAACTTTCCCCAGAGTGTAATCAGAATGTGGAATTTATTACCACAAGGAGTAGTTGAGGAAAATAGCAGAAATATATCAGGGAGAAAGAAATGGAAGGTTATGCTAATAGAGTTAGAGGAAGAGGGGTGGAGGAAGGCTAGCATGGAGCCTAAACACCAACATAGACAGGTTGGCCTGAATTCCTTATTTTCGTGTAAAATATCCATGTATTTCCAAGCAATATGTTTCTTTCAAAATCTAAAGATTAATTTATTATTTCAGTTTGGGGGAAATGGAAGAGGAAAAAAAAAGCATTTTCAATTCTGCTGCTATAGTATATTAGGCACCTGCAGGAAATCCTTCTCAACACAAACTATCAGCTGTCACACACTGTGCAGGGTAAGAATCTGTATGCAGCTATTAATGACCGGAAGTTTTGGCAGGACATCTGTCTGGTAGCAACCAGGCAGATGCCAAAAAACAATGGGAATGGACTGATCAAAAAATGTAACCCTGTACTGCGAAATTACTCCAGTATGGTCAATAAGCTGATACAGTTACATTACCAAACTATTTTGTAGCTGAGTGCAATTGTTAATGTTTTTACAAAGTGTTCTGTCATTCCTGATGAATGATTAGGTTTCACAGGTTTTTATTTTTCTATTTGTTCTCTTCTCCATAGGTGTGGTGATATGATTGTAGCAGTGAATGGACTCTCAACAGCAGGCATGAGCCATTCTGCTCTCGTTCCAATGTTGAAAGAGCAACGAAACAAAGTTACACTAACTGTCATATCATGGCCTGGAAGCCTTATTTAAATTCAAGCCAAACGATTAAGAATGATGCATTGTGCAAGAATATTGGATTCAAATAATAAAGGATTCACTGAGTATTTTTATCAATCAGTGACTAGCAGGATATAAAACTATAATGTACTCTTTTGTAAAATTTTAAAATATTTGCATTTGCAGCTCAATCGTGTGATCCACGTCTATTCGACAGTTTTAAAATCAATAACCCGTATTCCCGATTAGTAAAGGTAAGCTAATTCAAGGTTATCAGAAATTATGTAATCAGACATCATCATTACCCACAGATCTAAAAGCCTTACCAGCGGATAAATTTCAGACAGCCACAGCCAGTCCAAGCCTTACAGTGACTTTTGAACCTCATGTTACCATGAATGTAGTTTTAATGTAAAATGACTTTTTAAAAGTAGAATTTAGCTACTGTGTTTGAATTTATTTCACTGAATTACCACGCAAGCTGATGTTTGTATGTGCACTTACTTCCCACTGCAGTACATTTTTGTTGAAGTGAAGCTTAGCAACACTTGCATCACAGGGGGCATGAATTTCCAAAGCTCTAACATATACTGTTGGCAGTAGGACATGAGTGTATTTGAGATATTCAAATGTACACATGTACTATACCTAGTTTTAACATAAAATACTTTTGAGGTTCAAGGCCCTAAACCTGCTGAAAAGTTAAGAGTGCCTGTTTTTATCTTTTTTAAGAGTTTGCTTTTTCTATTTTAAAATATCTTTTAAGTGTTTTGTTGTCTTATTATCATCACAATAGTGGGCTTGAAGATATGAACTGTATTAATTTGTTATATTGTAAGGGAGATTTTACAGTTAAAAGTTTTGATCTAAAAAAATACTTCTCCAAGTTGATCAGTCACAGAAAACCAGTTTTCCTACTACATCTAGGCTTTTATTTGATTCAATTTACTATTTAAAATGTTGCTTTTTTTTATTATTCGCTCATGAGATGTAGGCATCGCTGGCTAGGCCAGCATTTATTGCCCATTCCCAATTGCCCTTGTTCAGAGGGCATTTTAAGTGTCAACCATGTTGCTAATTGAGTCACCTTTCCATTAGAAATAAAACAGAAAATGCTGGAAGTGCAGAGGTGGTTAGTCAATAATGAAAAACATAGCATGACATATGGAGATAGTTCCTGCCCAAAAGCCAAGCTTCTTTTTCATTTTCAGATGCTGATTGGCTTGTGCAATTCCAGAATTTTGAGTTTTTATTTCAGACTTTCTATTTTCAGAATTTTTCTCTTCATCTGATCTTTCAGTCCTAAGATTTGCACAAAAGAACATAAATATATTGGTAACTGAACTTTCATTATAGCTGTTTCTTTTAATGCAATTGAACTTAAAAGATGATGTGAAAATAATGATTTAAAGCTTTAAAGAATATTATTCGCATATTAGGACATATACATTTAATTAGGAGCTGGATTGATAAATATTCTCTGGATATGTTAAGGTTTATACAAATTTCAACTACTGTGTTATTCTGTGAAAGAATATCAGAAAATGATGTACTGTAAGTACAAAAAGTTGATCATTTCTGGAAAGAAAAAAACAGGTCCATACTTCCACTGTAGACTCAGCATTAGAGTGGGAAATTGGATGACAAGGGAGCCCTTTGATAGTGCTGAATGAATCAAAGATTGGGCGGTGCACCAGGTAAAGTCAGATATTAAGAATGCAGACACCTTTCACTAGTTCATGGATTAGATGGCCATCAAACCAGCTTTTAGTATAAAACTGGAAACAGGCATTTTTCAGCCATAGCTGTCAATATACATTTGAAACAAGCATACAGTGCCATTATATCACATTTTCCCATCAATACAAAGCAGCTTTAGATGTATACCAATGCATGCACATATCCCAGTCTGACTTCTTGGCACTAAAGATATGGACTGCAGTGGGTAGCCTCAGACGACTTGGGGTTTTGCATTAGAAATAGTATATCAGCAAAGTCATATTTAAGAAGTACCTAAGCAGCTTAGTAAGCTACCTGTGTACTTTGTAAACTTAATTTTGAATCAGTTTAATTCTGACAGACAACTGAAGCTGCCCCTACTTTTAACATGCCCAGGGAACTGAACACTGCATATACATGCTTGCAAATATATACAGTGTACCTTTGATCCTGGGTTAGTTGCAAATTATGCCAAAAGAATAACTTGGGCCTGGGCCTGCCAACTGTGCATCACACTTTAGCAATCTGACTAGTATCTGTAGCAATGTTGTCCAATAGAAACTGCTAACTGGTCAGAGGCATGTAGCAACACCAGTTTAGCCACGTGCACTAATTTTAGTAGAAAATACCTTACAATACTGGTTAGGGTATGTCACATGTACCGACATCAGCCACCGTTCAGTGCACATTCTCTTTCGCCAAATTTTGGAATTCTGGAATGGATTTATCAGTATGACCACATTGCAGTGCAACTTCTAGAGTTTGTCCAGCAATCATGAACAGGATTTTGACTTCATCAGAGTGACCAGTAAGAATGTTAACTTGAACAATGAGATGACCCAGATTGTCCCTGTTCTCCATCCACAAAATGGTTAGATGCTACTTGACCTTTACTGTGACATGCCTGTTGGAGATGCTCATACTGAGTTGGGTTGCTTTCTTCTGGCCTGGACCAATCATTGGTTGAACTAACTACAATGACAACTGCCTTTTCCATACAATGTGGGGGGTGTTTCCATAGTGCTGAAGTCCAGCATTTTCACCCATTACATGCCATTTTAGCAGGTAATAAGCAGTAATCAAGGAAGTGAAGCACATAGAATGATCAAAAAACACTCGCATGCAATGCTTTTTGTCTTGCTATTTAATCATCAAATGCACAAAAGGGTTAAAGTACACATGTTTACGCAATGTAAGTATGAGTATTGAGACCGCATACTCAATGATGGTCTGTGTCTCTTGCTAATTTTTTATACACTGACTGAAAATGCAATTAGCCACACCCAATTCCCAATTAGCTATATGTGGTCTGATCTATAGTATAATCGAGCTTTAAAGATGTGGTAAAAGCCTTCATTGGCAATTGAAAACGTTATGATTCTTAGATAAATCTGGAGAATTTTCAATTGAAAGCTGCTTAGCACCATTGTATCCTGGAATCAGGTTGTAATTACTGTAACCGATAGATATATTCAGTGTTGTACAGATTAATATCTGTGTAATTGGAGCTATGAAAGGCCTTATACTTAAGTATAAGGCCTTTTACTTATTCAAGTAACACCTTGTAATGAAATATACAGCATAATTGATTCTTTTCAGAATGCACCTGATTTTTCACATCAACCTTAAAGTCTTACTGAGCTTAATGAATAGATGAACTGAATGTTTGAGAAAATAATTGTAATTCAAGCTGGCTGTTATTTATTGAGTAGCAAATGTACATTTAAAACTTGACTTTAAAATGCATTTTTACAATTTATATATCAATGAAATAAAGTACACAAAATTTCAGTGTTTGTAGAGGAATGAAATCTGGTCCAAAATGTCCGAATAACAATGAATTAGTGGTTGAGATGTTTTAATGTTGTGCCATAATGACTTTTAAGCACACTCATGTTTTCAACCCAATAAAATATTTAAGAATGAACAATGCAGTGAATTGTTTTGTGTTAACAATAATAATGTAAACTACAGTTTGCAGAAATCTTAATTTTGATCTACTCATGCATATCATCCAGATTCATTTATTGGTGTATTGAAAATCATGTCCTAGAATAATGTGTGAAAGAGAAGTGCCTGTTTCATAAAAGATTAGGAATTTTACACATTCCAGCTGGCCATTGGGCATAATTCCCAATAAAATCCTGCATTATTGGAAAGGCTGTTCTCACAGTACCACTGAAATTGGAAGTGGTGCCTGATGTGGAATGTAGTGTCAGAAAACAATCCACCATGAAAGCTCCATTTTCAGCTAGTGCAACTTTGAAACCAGAAATCCCTCCAAGAAGGTAAGTATTGTTTTCGGGTTCTTTTAATAAGCTGTTATTTAGCCAAAAAGTCACTTCAACACAACCACACTGAAAGAAACAAATGCACCAGTAACAAAATTCCATGGTAAATCCCAATCTATCTACCAGCAGGTCACTAGGCTGGAGCAAGCCAACCTAAAGTAAGTGCTAAGAAGTGATAATCAAGTATTTTAAACAGCTCCAGAAAATACTATAGTATGTTGTATAGACACATTCAACCCAGTTAAATGTAATGGTATATAAAAATATACCAATGGTCAATATCTGATCAATGTACATTTCTAATGTTATAAAGAGTTGACACAGAATTGTATGTAGTTTGAATCTAAACCCAAGTATAGATAAAACGTATGTCCTTTGTTCAAAGTCAAATATTGCTTGACCTATGGTTAATGATTTTTCTATGGAAAATATTGAAAGTTGTTAATACAATACTTGGAATATTTGATGCTACTCCACATTTAAGAGAAATTAAATGCCAGTTCTTATTTTCTATGTACTTGTCGTCATTTGTTCTTGCAACAATTGCTCTTTTTTTTTTGCTATGCTGATGTAAATCATATATATCTTAGTCCTGTAGTTATCACTTTCTTTTGTCCTTGTTCTTGTGTCTAAGAATCGAATTACTATTTAAGATATTGGAAAACAACTTTTGGTTCCCTATTTCTGCTGTCACAGCATTCCTTTGTGCTTTTCATTAATAGATTGATGATAGAAGAAACATTGTAAAATAAAAATGATGATCTAATATCCAGAAATAGCATGTTTATCCATTGATTACTTAGAATTTATTTGTAAGAGAAACTATTTTGTTACTTGATATGACTACAGAGAATACTGCTTAAATCATAGGATGAATTGAATTGCCTTTTGATGAAATAAAGGACATCATTTCACACTCCATCACTTTTCTACTCCAAAAGACCATTTCACCATTTGTAACATCCTGGACAGGATTTTTAGGTTGCCGTGCGGGTGCAATCAGTGGGCCCGGGAGCGGCCGGGGAAAGGATCAGCTCCTGAATGCGATTTCACACTGGCTAGCCAGTTAACGGCCAACATGAAGCGTGCACTGAAATGCTCAGCGCTGCCGGGATGGGGACGGGAGGAGGGCGAGCGCTGAATTGAAAGCTCCCTGAAGGCAGAGAGCTGCGTCAGGAAGCTGAAGACTTCAAAACAATTAAATAAAGATTTTAAAATCTGGAAAAAACGTCCACGCATCACAATCAGTCACCTGAACATATACATGATGAGAATTCTGTCCATAGATTTTTTTAAAATTTAATAATGGAAATCTCATCCTGCCCTTAGATGAAGTTTCATCAAAAATGCAAAGTCCACCTGGCAGATTCGCCCGTCCGCCAACCGTAAGGTTGGACGGACCATGATAAATCGGGGACAATTGGAACTTTAACAACTTTAATTGTCGGCAGGCGCCAGTCAAGCAAAATATTGTGCGAGCGCGGGATGACATCGGGACACTTGCCCGACATCATCTCGCGCGATTTCATGTCCGATCGGGTCGGGCACGCGCCCACACGCGCACCAATCTGAAAATTCTGCCCCCTGTATCTCTTTCAGTATCATCTTCCTCCTTCAGGTTCCATGCCCTCAGAGGGCATTGGCAACCATGGACTTCCATTGGCTTGGTCCATGGCTATGCTTGGCAAGTTACTGCAGCAGTTTGCAGTTGCCTCCTGCAGTATGGCTGACCAGGAAAATTACCACCAGTCATCAGGCATATTGAAAGGATTTATAAGTTGATAATCAACCTGTTTAACCATGTTATGAATACACCTTCCGTGGCCATAAAGTCCTGAAATGGGGCTTCAGTTGGTAATAGACTCTATCTACTGTCCGTATGTAATTATTTTTGCCTATTTTTCATACAACTGAGGCCCTATTTATTAATCATTTATTGTTTAGCATATGTAACCAACTGAAGTAAATGATAGGCCAAAGCACAAACCTACCTTATACATTGCAACAATTTCTCAGATACTTTCATAAGGATTGTAGCTTCTGGATGTAAATATGTGTAAAGTGTATTCCTTGTGCGAAAGAAAGAATTTGCATTTATATAATGCCTTTCAAAGTTCCCAAAGTGCTTCATAGCTAATTGGTTACTTTCTGAACTACAGTCACTGCTGTTATGTAGATAAACATGGCAGCCAATTTAAGATTAATTATTAGTTAATCTGTTTGGTGGTACTGGTTGGGAATAAATTGATAAATATTGATTGTTACGCTAGAAGAATTTCTTGCTCTACTTCGAATACTATTCATTTGAATAAACATTTGGCACTTCAGTTTATCTTACCAAAGAACTAGCACAGCTAGCAATGTAACAGCACTGCACTGAAGCAAGCGTCAACTTAGATTTTGAGCTCAGGTCCTGCAATAGAGCTTGAACCCACAAGCTTCTAACTCAGATGAGAGTGCTGCTAGTGAACCAAGCTGGTACTTACCTACTTTTATACACACACAAAAGCATTATTTATAAACCAAACAGTAGGTTTCTTCTAAACTCCTAAAAGCAGTATGTCCATATTGACAATTTAGCACCACATCCCACTCCAATAACAGCAAAAATGCAACATTACACTGGCTTGATCCCAGTGAAGTTGGCTGTGAATAGCCAACAGAGAATTACAGGGATCATTTTCTGACTTTGTGCTACCGATAAGAACTATTGGAAACACATAACAGAAAATCAGGCATATGTTGTGCATCATTTTTTATTGATTAATTTGAAGAGTCCTCTAATCAGATGTCACATGTACCCAAATTTCCAATGCATGCTCCCAGCTTGCGATGTTCCAAGACAGGAACATGAAGCCTGTAAATTGCCCCTTACATATCTGAAGTGAAAATAAAACTCTAAATTGGATTGGATGATGCTGCAGCCTAACTGGCTATTATTCTAATGCTAGAAGTGAATGTAATAAAGAAGTATTGAATCCTGGTTATAATGGATTCTCAAGTCTCTCTTAAGTACCTTTGGTATTAAGCTTACAGAATTTAGGGCTAAATATTCACTAAGGCAAATTAATAGCATAGAGATCTCTGTACAATTTTGTGCTGTCTTTCTGTCAAAGTGATGTGCGGCCTGCATTAAACAAGCCGCTGAATGGCAGCACACTCAGCAGGGGCCCAGGTCCATCAAAGGATTGTAGCAGTTAAAGCAAGCCTGCATATCCTAAAGGGGAAGCACTCTGGCTGCAGCAGCTCATTGAACTGGAAAAGTAGCACATTAGGAGCAGGAAGAAATTTCAGTCATGACTTACTAGGCTAGAGAAAGGGCTCTCAGGTTCTCAGGTGCAGTATTGAAAGCTTTAGTGCAATGTGCTGAAAGGAGAGGGGTTACCTACCCACAGGGGACCAGGAGGCCATCCAGACAGACAGTTGAAAGCAGTGGAAGCAGATATCCATCGCAGTGGATGCCAGCAATGTAACCCTGAGGATCTGGATACAGTGTTGGCAGAAGTTTCACATGAGTGGTCAGGTCAGTGAATGCATCTACAAATGTCATATCCCACCAATGGCACCATCAACCTTTCACACTGCTCAGTACACCACAGCTCCATCACTCGCCTGGTCAACCATCTCCAGCAATCAGAACTCATGCCTAACATTCATATGATCCACCTCTACACTCACACAGCAACCACTGCTGCAACCCGCACCCACATCTCTCAGCTTCCATATACTGCCAGCTAGTCACCTATGAAAGGCACATCACACAAACACATTGCAACATGCTCACTGACACTCTGCCCTCTCTCGTAGAACAAGTTGGCAGCAGGAATGAATGGGCGAAGACACACATGTATGCCCCCAGTCCAGGGAGCAGACGATGCTGAGCATTTTTGGCGCAGCTGTCACTGAGGCTGTGATAAGCAATGTGGCTGAAGTCAACAGGATAACAGTTTGTTCTTGTCTTTTGCACCTTCTGAAATCCTACTTCACCCTCATTCTGCAATCCTGTATAATGTACAAGCTGCAGATGATGTAACCACGGACCTCCTGCTTTCAGCCCATTGCTGTAACCTGAACCCAACCCTCCATGTTTGCCCTCATAATGGCCAGGTTGTGGAGGATGAGGCAGACCACCATGAATCTGGAGACATGCTCCAGTGATTATTGGAGGGCCCCCCACCAAGGGATTCAGGCAACAGAATCGTCGTTTCAGGACACCGATAGAATGTCTTTGAGAAAACTTTGTGGCACTATGACTCTCATTGTAGGAGTGCTAGCCACATGTGGTCAGATTGCAGGAGGGAGTCATTGGGTGGAATTTTCCTAAATTTGCACTAAGTGCGGTAGTAGGCAGGCAAAATGGCGTTCTACCCGCCGACGGTGATGGCGGGTTTTCACACCGTAACGTCCCAAGCCCGCCACATTATTTATATATTCCCGGGAAACACACCATTTCTATAGCGGGTGGGCGGGCGGGCGGGTTCTCATTCGCCTGCCCACCATCACCCCACCATTGCATCACGCCGGCCACCATGTTTAAAAGGCAGCCACCAACACAGTGCTCATCGCCACCAGCTTACCACAGCTGCCCGGGAGACCTGGCCAACAAAGGGAAAAAGACCACAGCCCCCCGCTTCAACAATGGGTCCCTCTGACGACTGCTGGATGCCGCGGCGGCCCGCCGGCATGTCCTGTACCCCCGCTCTGGCCACAGGATGGGCAGCAACATGACCAATCCAGCTTAGGAGGCGGTGGCAGCAGTGGTCAGTGCCAATGCCCTCAGAAGAGGACAGCCACCCAGTGCTACAAGATGAATAATCTCCTCCATTCTGCCAGGGTAAGTCACTCTTCTCATCACTCACACTCACAAACCCATTACACATCCACAGGGCCCTCACTCACTGCCGGTTCAAGGGACATCAGCATTCACTCTCTCATACACACTGTCATTGTCCTCATCCCATCCATGGGACCACTCATAGGCCAGGCATACTTATCACCTGGCCTGGCAGGCATCCTGCTTATACTTGCTCCATCTCTATCCATGCAGGACAAGCTGGCACCCAACAAGAGGGAGATCACAGCCCGGTGGCAGAATTCCCAAAATCAAGGTCCTCATGGACTTTGAAAACGGAACCATCAGCTGCTGGCCACGATCTGGACTGGTCCTGTGCTGACGGGGAGGTCGGCGCTGCTCTACCAACATCCATCAGACAACCATGCCGTGAGTGATATGTCCCCTTTCACAGGCCACTGCCACGCACTAATTATCTTTCCCTGCTTTCGCAGGCACATCTGGGAAACAGCCAACAGAATCCCTTACCCAAGGCCTCCAATCGAGCTCTGAAGAAACCTCTGAAGAGGGATCTGGAGGCACCCTCCCTAAAGTCCTGTCACAGCGCTCACCCACACCCTCCACCAGCGCAGAGGCGCGTACCGCGGTGGGACCTAGCTTTAGAGCAGCCTCGGGATCACAATCTGTTGAGCACATCACACTTTCTGATCCACAGTAGGTGGCAGCAGGGACTTCCCAGGTCCCCAGCACTCAGAGGGCTGCTGGAGGCCAGAAATTTGCTGAGTCTGAGTCAGATGACAATCCTCTGGACTTGGTCATGTCTCAGTTGCTGGAGCTGCAAAGGAAAGCTCGGGAACATCAGGAAGGGATGTCTGCTGCACTCCTCAGATTGCAAGGCACGATGGAGGATTCCGTCCGCCTTCAGGTTGAGGTAATAGCGCCGGCATGACAACGCACCGAGCTCAATACTGGTAGGATGGTGGCCACCAAGGAGACCTTGGTCCAGGATTTTGCTCCTGCACTGCTGCGCGGGCTTAACTCCATTGTGGATGCCATAGTTGGCCTCCAACAGTGTGTATCCAAGAGGGGTGCCAGGCAGTTCGATCTCACTCCAGCTACCCCTGCTCCTCAAGGAGTCAACCTGGGGCCCCAGGGGACCCATTGGGAGGAGGATCAGCAGGTGCACACCCCGGGGCCATCCATCCAGGTGACTCCGAATGCTATTCCACTGCCGAATATGCCTGCCCTGCATGGGAAAGATCTACTCATGCTAAGAAGATGGATGCCGTTCTGAATGCAAGCTGCCAACTTATCACAGGTTGTTTAAAACCAACAAATTGCCTATATATCCTGGCGGGTATTGCTCCCCCTGATATAAGAAGAACGGTAGCCAGCAAGAAAGAGCGACTCCGTCAAACATCAGATGAGAGGCACCCTCTGTATGGTCATATGCCTACACCCAGCCGCCTAAAGCCAAGGAAGAGCTTCATGAACAGTGTTGTTCCATTACAATCAATCCCATCTGAAGCCCGCATCGCCTTGTGGAGAGACCAGCTCGCCAGACTCGAACAACCCCCAGCAATGGAAATTCTACCGGATGAAAGCCTTCCCCCAGGAGCTAATTGCAATTGGGCAACCTGGAAGTGCCTTAACAGACTTAGGACTGGTGTAGGTTGTTCAAAGGTGTCACTAAGCAAATGGGGATATACAACCAGTCCGACAACTTGTGAATGTGGAACTGAGCCACAGACTTTGCAACATCTCCTGCAATGCCTATCGCTAGAGGAACCCTGCATTGTTGCAGATCTTGCTGAATTCAACAACAAGGCGCAAAAATGTGTCCAGTTCTGGCTGGGCCATGTATAGACTGTCCGTGGACACGATAAGAAGACTCCGAATGTCCAGCCCATCCGATTCCCTTCTTCCTGTGACCTCAGCAGCTCCAGCTCCAAAGGCCGAGGAGGGTGCCACTGCCACACGGCAGGACCCCAAAAGCAGGTCGGGGCCCTCCAAGTCTCGGCACTCCAGAGGATGCCCGCCAAAGTCATCACAGACAGCCAGCAGGCTGCCTCCACCTTCACCGTGGATGTCCAGAGAGTAACGACGTAGCGGCAGGGTTAGGAAAGTTAAGGATAATTATTGCACAGCCTGGGCATGGGTGTTAATCACTTGTACATACTGTTCACTATTGTCAATAAACTCCAAATAATGTCTCCCTGCCTATGGCTCCTTGTTCTGATGAGCAGTGTTTGTGTCACTCAGATGTGAAACCTTTCTGCACAAGATAAAGGCAGGTGTCTCAGTCCAGGGCCCCTTCCTTGTTCTCTGTGCAGCCTTCAGACCAAAGTGATGGTCCAACCTCACACTCCCTGGAAACATTACTGATGCCTGCACCTCAGTGGTGCTGATCATTGCTGCCAGAATGTAGTGGCCAGGTGCCACAGAGTTCTCTCATACTCTCAATGTGCTCTCAGCACCTTTTAAGAAGGGGCTGGCCCCCATGTTTTCAGCATATGTGACAACTGATGTTGTGCTCCAGCTCCTGAAGGGCTCAGGTGGACAAAGAATCAGATGCTTCTAAAGTTTCATGGCTGCGTCTCTATGATATGACCCGGATCACAGAGCGCAAGCAAGCTGTCCTCAGCCAGACAGGAGTCTTAGACATTCTCAGAGGCTGTGTGAAGATTTATGGAGTGTCCTCACTGCATGTCATCATCATCCTGTTGCAATTGAGCAAACATTAGGGCCTCCACTGCATCTCCTTGACAAGAGCATTCTCACAGAGGGTATTCATGCTGCCATAAGTCAGACTTGAGTCAAATGTTCACATATGCGATGTGAGGATCTATGGGGTCACCTCACTGCATGTCGTCATCATCCTCCACAAGTCTGGCAGCTATGAGGGCCTCCCAAGTGCACCTGTCTCCTCTAGCCAGTGCAAGGGCCTCATCTCCATCATTGTCGCCTCCGAGGACCTCTTCACCCTTATCCCCATCAGCATCCTCCTCATCGGAGAAGATGTGCAGCTCTTCCATCGCGTCCTCAGCCAGCTCCTCTCCCTGTTGGAGCACCAGGTTGTAAAGGGCACAGCAGACGATGATGATGCATGACACCCTCTGCGGACTGTATTGCAGGGCTCCACCAGACCAGTCCAGGCACTGGAAGCGCATCTTCAGCATCCCGATGGTCTGCTCTACCAAGTTGTGAGCTGCTGCATGAGCATCTTTGTAGCGTCACTCTGCTGCAGTCTGAGGCCGCCACATGGGTGTCATCAGTCACGGCCTCTGTGGGTAGCCCTTGTCCCCGAGGAGCCATCCTTGCAGTCTCTGTGGACCCTGAAAGACTCCAGGGATCTGAGACCGACTCAGGATGTAGGTGTCATGCACACTCCCTGGAAACCGTGTGCACACCTGCAGGATGTGTTTCTGGTGGTCGCATACCAGCTGCACGTTCAGTGAGTGGAATTCCTTGTGGTTGATAAAGTCCACCAAGTGTAGCGATGGAGACCTGAGCGCCACATGAGTGCAGTCAATCGCACCCTGCGCCTGTGGGAATCCCGAGATCAGGGCGAATCCAATGGCTCTTGCATCCTGGCTGTCCTGGTCCTGGGAGAAATGCACAAAGTTGTGTTCCATGGAGAAGATGGCATCCATGAGCTCATGGATGCATTTGTAGGTGGTGGATTGCGAAATTCCACAGAGGTCACCTGTGGAGCCCTGAAAGGAGCCACTGGTGTAGAAATTGAGCGCCGCAGTCACTTTCACAGCCACTGGCAGTGGATGCCCTCCATGTCCCCTTGGCGCCAAGTCCTGCAGTAAGTGGCAGATGTGAGTGACCAGGCCCCTAGACATGCGGAGTCGTCAACGACACTGGTTCTTGGTCATCTGCAGGAATGACAGGTGGTGTCTATAGACCCTGGGTGTCACTTGGCGCCGACCAGCCATGGCTCGCTGTTGCTCCTGGGCAGTGTGTGCGGGAGCCATAGCCCCTTCTTCCTGAGGTTGCTGCTCCTGCTTTTGCGCGACCAGGAGCCTCAGTCGCTCTCTCCTCCATCTTCTTCGCTCTCTGTAGGCCATCAGGCATACAGCTAGGTCACCAGGCTCCATGCTTCTGATGTGGTCATCCTGCGGCATGAGAGACAGACGTGGTTAGCATGGCTGCACTTAGCACCTTTCCTGGCCCTGTGTGATGGTCCCTTAACACTTCCTGGAAAGTGCTGGTTACCCCTCGGATGGCAATTAGCTTTGTTTTAAAACAAAACATTTAAACTTACTATTTTAACTCGATCCCAAATCTTTACTGTGGAGGAGAAATTGATCAAAAATACCAAAACTTGACAGTTTTCCCTCTTGCACCATCTCAAATGAATTCTTAGTTGTTGCTAAGTCAAAACACCGAATTCTTATTCAGAAAGGTCATTATTGTAGTGGGCTAGGTGGAAATGGAAATGTTCTAACACCGGAAATCAAAAACACTGGTGCCTCCAAGTGTTGGATTACAATGTATTATAATTTTCCACAACAGACAGTACAGAATTCATAAATTAATTAATGTTTACCTGTTGAATAAAAAATAACTCCATATGGCACCTTCATCCTCTTCAGTGACTGCCTTAGCTTTGGCTCAGCTCCAGGTGGCTGGATGGAACCAATAGCTGAGGAACAACTGGCATTCCCTCCAAACATCTCTGTGCCATCAGCACCACCAACTAGCCAAGGCTACATAGTGGCTCAGTCTTTGCCTACACTCCATGTGCTGCTGCATATGGCTCTCCATGTGGTTGGACACTTACTCTTTGGAGGAACTCATGCTCTCACAGCCCTCAGCCATTGTGGTACACATGAGCTGGATGGGCTAATCCATTCTCAGCCATGGCCTCCGTACTACCTCAGGGAACTCCAGCCTGTGGGAACACATCTCCTCCTGTTGTTGCCTCGGTGGAGCCTCCTTTCCAGCTGAGCAGGACTGTGCTCATCAACTGTCCTCCATCCTCTGAGGGGGACAGTCCACAGTTGCCTCTGCCTCTGGCACCTCCTCCTGCTTTCTCTGACATGCTCATCACCTGTTATCTAAACATGCACAAGGATGTTGGTGTTCACTCATCTCCAGTTGAATGGGCTGGAGTGCAATGTACCCTATTAACCTATATACTGCAGTTTCTATTCACCCTCTCCACTATGGGTGCCCATCTCACCTGACTTCTCATGGTCAGTGATGCTGGTGATGTCCAGGGCTCCCTCCTCTACATAGTGGTAATGTGAAGGATGAGGATCCTCGTCCCAACTGGCCCCTTTCGCAAGAATTGTGAGCCCATTTCTCCTGCAAGGACAAGAGAGATAGAGAGATAAGGCACTGATACCCTCTATGGCTGATTTCAATTGCTCATACTCCTATTATGATGTTGCAGGTCATGTGTGCAGGCGGACCAAATCCACAAGGGAAACTTGAACGCTATCACAATGGTTTTGCAATTTGAATTTATTATGAGAGATTTGTGCATTGAATTCAGAAGTAATGAGTCCACTAACACCTTTAGAGATTTTAAAACTAAATTAATACATTTATTAAAAAATAAAAGACTTTAAGCACATACATAAGATTGCAATTACTTAATGCTATAACAAATCCCAAAATTCCTAATTAACCTTGTTCCCAACCACATACCCTCTTTAAAATCTATTTTGGACTGTTGCCTTAAAAGTTAAATAGCATACCAGTAAGTTTAGCACAGCACCCACTCGACAGTGGAAAGGCTTTCCTCCACCTCTGGTTACTGGACACAGCAGACTTCTACTAAAGTGGCTGGAGGCTTTCCCAAGGCTGTTTTACATGGTCCTCTTAGATCTTACATAGCCACCTAATCAACCTTCATCTTTCTTTATATATGTTTCTGTCTCTTTAATCTGTAAGTTCCATTGTTCTCTATGTCTTTGGAAATTTCCTTTTCCCATAATAAATTGATTGGCAGCACATCCACAAACATTCACTCCCTCCACCACCGACACACCGTAGCAGCAGTGCATACCACCTACAAGATGCATTGCAGGAATGCACCAAGGCTCCTTAGACTGCACCTTCCAAACCCACAACCACTACCACCTCGGAAAACAAGGGCAGCAGATAGATGGGAACACCACCACCTGGAAGTTCCCCTCCAAGCCACTCACCATCCTGACTTGGAAATATATCGCCGTTCCTTCACTGTCGCTGGGTCAAAATCTTGGAACTCCTTTCCTACACCACATGTACTGCAGCAGTTCAAGAAGGCAGCTCACCACCACCTCCTCAAGGGCAACTATGGCTGGGCAATAAATGCTGGCCCAGCCAGTGAAGCCCACATCCCATGAATGAATTTTTAAAAAATCTTTCATGTTACCAATATATCAGTACCTTTGGGAAAAATAAACACTGTGCTTGGCCTTGCTAATATTGTTAGTTGTAAACATTGTATCATCACTTTGAAACCAAACAACCCCTCCACTTACCTAAAAATGTAAGTTTCCTTCATGCTAAGCCCTCACCCATGTTTACGCATGAGCATTTCAAATGCCTTTTACCCCTAACTTCTTTTGATAATTTCAAACTTGCAGTCTATCTGACTCTAATTCAATTAAATCAGCTACACAGAACCATCCACACTCACTCATAAACCACAATAATATAACGAAAACTATGTTAGTTTCATGACACTCCTAAGAAGTTGCTTGCGTCAGAGCTGGCATTCATTCAACAGCACTATAGCGCTGACCCATTTTGAAGTGTCAGAAAGCACCCTGGGCACAGACTCCTCCCATATTTATGAGTAGCATGCACCCTCAGGCTCCTCTGCTGGTGTGTTTACTGGAAGTTGAACACCCAAAGGTCTGTCCTGAGGGTCTGGCATTGCACTCGCCTTGTCAGAGTAAATAAGGTCATTGAACCTCTTACTGCATTGCACCCAATTCCTGCAGACCACCTCTTCTGCTCACAGTCTCCGTCACCTTCATGCAGGTCTGCTTGGCCTGAGGGTGGCTTTCTGCTGCCACCCTCAGGAAAGAGGACCTCCCCACTTCTCCCTTACTGCTTCGAGGAGGACCTCCAGTTTCACATCAGCAAAGCGAGAAGCCTCCCTGCCCTGGATTCCAATCCTTTGCCTCTCCTGCTCCATCAGTGACAGTGCCACAATAACTGATTCAATGAAACAACAACGATAGTAATGGTTGCTGTTGTCTGTTTAAATCAGGCTTACGCTCTTTCGGTCCCACCTCCAGTCCCAGCTCCAATCCCACCCCTGTGGCTGCTAACTGGCACGGGATAAGAACTCGTAAACAGTCCCAACATCTGTTTCTCATTCCTGGAAGGAAAGTCCAGAACCAAAATGCTGGAAACACAGGCCAGTCAACATTAGAGCTGTATAATAACACTTGAGCAGACTTAACGTAAATCAATCTGAATTAAGTTGGGTAAGGGCATTTACCTGATAGCTGAGCTGCTTAATTTGTTGTTTAGTGTAGTGTTGAGCCATACAGACCTAAAAGATCCTAAAATTGACCCGTGAGCTACACTTCATTCTCACCATAGAAATACCACAACTGTCCTTTGTGACCCAAGTTACAGAGGGAAAAATCAGCCAGGAGTTTGTCTTGTAGCAATAACCAGCATTAAATTCAGAGAAACATACGAATTTATTTCAATTACATTAATATTAAATTAAATTTAAAATAATGTTTCCTAATAAATCCATTTTTTCTCTGAAACAAACTTGGTGCCAGAATTTGGAAGGTATGGTGGTTCTGAATAGTCTCTCTGAAAAGAACACTAAATGTTACAAACACTGGCCTGGATTTTGTGGTGTTCTTTACTTTCCACTTTTTAACAACAACTCATCTCTTCTCCCCTTATCTTGTCATTAAGAAATACTCAATGGAATCACTCACTAATACCATTTCTCATGTATGCTGTGTCTTCCTCCTCACGAAAAAACCAGCAATCTACATAAAGGTAATTGTAGTGTTGCTCATGAACCACATGGTTCTTCCCCATGCTGGTTAAAGGTAGGAAAACTCATCTCTTCTGCATTATGCCCACATCTCTGAACTCTTAAACTGTGTAGTTTAAACTATATAAATTATCGGAGTTTTGATTTTAAAATACACTAACAGCATGTCAAAATCATTTCCTATTCAAGATCTGCTTTCCCTTCCTTAAAATTTAATAGGCTAATGGCAAGTACACTACTCTTAAAACTCCTATGTTTTAGTTGAATCAAATAGTGGTGTTTAGGGTCCAGAGCCATGGGTATATTAGCAAAGTGGTTAATTTTGCTTTTTTAAAACCAATCAGAGCGAGGGCATATAACTCTAAGGAAATATGGGAGTTGTAATTCTGAAAGCAATCTCTGTGCAATTACCCAATGAGAAGAAAGCACACTTCTGAATGGAATTTGCAGTCTGGATAGTGAAAATTTACGGGTTATATATAACTCATGGGCCATAACTTTGACACCCCAGACTTAGTCCATAATGTGTAGGGACTATGTCAACTCTTTTCAGAATAATTCTAACCATTCAGATGGGATTGGGATTAGTTGAATTTTGTAACATAAACTAATAATTGTGGTTATTTTTAAGTAGTTAATGTAAACATAATTGTTATGAATTACAATATCTATGCATCAGGGCAAGTTAATTTCATTTAAGGGGCATTTTGCTCTGGACATCTGAAATCATTAATCCCAAGGAAAACGAGATCAATATCCTTCAGTGGGAAAATGGCAATATGGATATTGCCCAAGTCTAAAACCTCAATCTAGGTAAATCAGGGGAGAACTTTGTTTTTGAGATAAAGGCAAACCAAAGTTAAAATCAGAAGTTTTAAAAAATATTGTTCTTTCAATGCACGTTCTTCTAAAGAAGACCATATTCCTCCAAAGTGTATTTAAACTCAAAACTGCTTATTAATTTTATCTCCCTCCTTGCTAGTTGGAGACTGAGCTTGGAGTAGCTTTCTAATAGTAAGATATCTTTATATTGGAGCATAATATGTTTCTCTATTTACCTGATCTGTTCCCTAAACAAAAAATATCCTCTTTTTATGTTGAACGAAGAACATCTTATATTAAATCATGTGAAGTAATGCCCATATACAGTTACTTTGATAAGGCATGATGCTCTGGCGTATTAAATATGAGATAATGTTGTTGCATTTCAGCCGAGATAAGTCCAAACTTTATGACTGGTAGATGAGCCGTCAGTCTGAGGCAGTAGGTTCTTACGTCAGATAATTCCAAATTATCCTGTCCTTTAGCTGAATTTTATGCCTGATGATCCTTTAAAGATACTAATAATACCCACTTGATTGCAGAACAGAGCTGAATGTCAATCACCACAACTAACGTGCAAATGGCATTTTCAAGCTGATCATCGTTAATAAATGTTCTTTTTAAATAGAAATAATCTTCTACCTTCCATCTGTCTCAGGTGGGCACAAGAGATCCCATGGCACTATTTTTTGCTGTGTGCATATTTGTTGCCACATTTCCTACACTTAAAGTACTTCATTGATTGTAAAACATCTCAAGGGCAATTAGGAATGGACAATAAATGCTGGCCTAGCCAGCGGAGCCCACATCCCATGGATGAATTAAAAAAAACCTGGCATGTTTTGAGGTGGTGAAAGGCACAGCTTTCTTCTAATTCTATTTCTAAGAGAAAGTTTAACTTTCTTTTTCTGACCTTGTTTATGGTCCAGAATGTTCCTTCATCTGGCATATGCGGCCCGTTGAGGACAGGAAAGTTTTCTTTCTTTACAAGATATTAATTAGAAGAATCGTCCACCTAGAAGTAAATTATTGAATTTTGTCAGTGGTATCTGATAGTTAGGTTAAGTATGAATTATCACCAGGTGAAGTATAATAGCCCCATTCCCCAAGTTTTTGGTAAGATCCAGTTAGGGACCAATAACCCTTTGTTAAAAGTAGACAAAGTTTGAGATTCACAAGCCCAACTTCAGCTCTTTGGCCGCACCGAGCAGAATACTACTGGTCCAAAGTGATACCTTTGCCCAGACAGCTCGCAGCATCAAATCCCCAGCCTTCTGTTGTCTCCTTTGATTGCCAGGACTTCCCCTGAGCCCTCACCATTTAAAGTCTGCTGACCACAGCCCTTTTTCTGCTTGGAACCTCTTTCTCCACTCCCCTTTCATCTTAACTGGGTCCTGTTCCTGTCACTTTTCCCCGTCCCCTGCCTGGGACTTCCTACAGTTATGGCATTCTGCTCTTGTCACATGATCTGGGTTTTCATGCCTTTTTGTTTTCTTTTCACGTAGGTACCCTGGGAACACCAAAACGCCCATGTGCAGCCCATTCCCAGTCCATGCATGAAACTCACAAGGCTGGTGGGGACTTGGAGTTGTATAACTTTGAGGGCAGAATCCTTGGGTCGGCGAGCGGGGGCGGGGCATGCGTTCCAACATCATCGCGCGTTATTCAGATATTCAATTCGGTGGGCGTGCACCAGAGTCGGCTGCGCGTCCGCCGAACTGTCAAAGGCCTATTAAGGCCATTTAAATTCCAATTGAACTAATTAACTGAACTGCCAGTCCAACCTTAAGGTTGACGGGCAGGCGAAGAGCCCAGGCGGCCTTCGCATTTATCATGAAACCTCATCCACCAGTGGGATGAGGTTTCATGAAGGTTTTAAAACATAAATGGAAATTTTCAATAAAATTCATAGACGTGTCCCAGCTGATGTGGCCCTGTCATATGAGGGGACATGTCTTTAAATTTTTTTTTCACTTTATTAAAATTTTTAAAAATCAAAGTAATCTCCTTGAGGCAGCTCTGTGCCTCAGGTAGACACAGGGCCCGACTCAGCCTACTCCCCCGCCCGCACAGGGAGTGCTCGACGCTTCCGGGTGCGTGTCACGCTGGGCGGGCCTTAATTGGCCCGCCCATGTAAAATGGCGCGCAGCCGATCATGGGCGGCGATCGGCTGCATGCCCGCCTGTGCCCGTTCCCACCCAAGCCAGCCCCCACCCCTACGGGGAGAAAATTCTCCCCTAAGGTAAGTTTGGGTTTCGTAACACACCAAAACTTAAATTTGAAAAATTTGAACTAGACTCCTGGTCCAATTAAAACAGACATGATGAAATTCAATCGAGGCATTCAAAAGGGAATTAGACTGTTATCTGAAAGGGAAGAACGTGTAGGGTTATGGGGAGAAGGTGGGGGAAATGGCACTAGGTGAACGGAGAGCCGGTGCAAACACAATGGGCCGAATGGCTACCTTCTGTGCTATAACAATAGTGATTCCTGATGATGTCATCACCCTTATAAGAAAATTTAAATTTACTGTGAACTTTGTAGAAATAATTTTACTTTGTATTTATTATTTCCCCAGCAGTCAAGATGAGAGTTAAAGCTGATGACATCCACACTAATACATGATGAGTTGTAACAAGTGAGTTTGATTTTCCTTTGAAACATTGTCCATTTTCAAGTGGTTTTGAGGTTGTAAAAGTGGGTATATGACGACTAAAATTCAATTCTGCAATAATCATAAAGCTTGAATTTGCCATGCAGGTGGGCATCACCAAATTGCTCTGACAATTTCCTCCAATTAGCACCTCTAATACAATGTTCGGAAACACCATTATGATAAGTGGTTACATGAGCACACAGATGTCATTCTTGATGAACTTTGGAGTTTCCCAGTAAATTAATAGGTACGTTTCAGTTGTTATGGGTGCACTGATGGAAGAAGAACCAATTGTGGATAGATATAAATGGCCATGCATATTGCATTGAAAGTCGGATGAAGCAGGAAGAGTTCTGGGCTTGCCAGACACTTTGCAGACATATCTTGCAACCTCAAATTCATTCAATCCAACTAGCCAGCTATACTGTCATCATGGCCTGCTGGTGGCTGTGTCTTCCCAAGCTTTGGGTGAACTTAACTGCTTGCCCAGGTACTTCCCACTTCCATGAAGAGGACAGTATTTATAGCACTGAAAGTGAAGATTGCTTTTTATGCCACTGGATCCTTCCAGGCCACCTTAGGTGACCTTTATTAGACAGCAGCTCACCACTGTATAAATTAGGTCAATACTGCCCAATATAAGCTCACAGCTCATAATCCAGCATTACAATAGTTCGTTGCATGTTTGGTCACGTTGATATGCAGAAAGGATGACTACTCGCAGAAGCTGAATAAAATGGAGATAGAAAAGTTTAGAAGAGTAAGAAGTGACTTGGTCATATACTCACTTTTACAACCTCAAAACCACTTGAAAATGGACAATGTTTCAAAGGAAAATCAAACTCTCTTGTTACAACTCATCATGTATTAGTGTGGATGTCATCAGCTTTAACTCTCATCTTGACTGCTGGAGAAATAATAAAAACAAAATAAAATTATTTCTACAAAGTTCACAGTAAATTGAAATTTTCTCATAAGATTACGATCCTAAAGGGGCTTTGAGAGGGTGGATGTGGAGAGGATGTTTCCTCTTGTGGGAGAATCTAGAACTAGGGGTCACTATTAAAAAATAAGAGGTTGTTCATTTAAGACAGGGATGAGGAGAAATTTTTTCTCTCTGAGGGTCGTGAGTTGCCTTCCTCAAAAGACAGTGGAAGCAGAGTCTTTGAATATTTTTAAGGCAGAACTAGATAGATTCTTGATAAACAAGGGGGTGAAAGGTTATCGGGAGATAGGTAGGAATGTGGGGTTGAGGTTACAATCAGATCAGCCACGATCTTATTGAATGGCGGAGCAGGCTCGAGGGGCCGAGTGGCCTACTCCTCTAATTGGTATGGTCATATGTGTGCCCTCCATCCCAACAATCTGAAGACCTTTCACAAGCTGGAGGGAAAGTGGAGGAAGAGATTCATCGACACACAGAGAGAATAGAGGCAGCAGCTTATTGCAAATTACTTTCAAGAATAAAAAGTTGCAAAGAAATCACAATCCTTTTCTGAATGACGGTTACTCCCAGGCCTCTGAATGCCTCTTTTAAAACCTGCACTCCCAAGGGCACCTGCATTGTAGCTCATTAATTAACATTTTGGAGTACATAAGATGCTTATGGAGTTGAAAAGGATGGTACAGGAATTGTGAAGCTCAAAGGGTCCAAATGCTCCTCTGACTGCTTCTCTTCTTCCAAGCCATCTTTTAAAATATTAAAATTATAAAACCTTAACTGTGTAAACAATTGTAAGGCATCATAAAGAAATAGTGGCACATGTCAATGTCCATTTATATACTTTGATGTTACACATAAAGCTAGCGGTGCTCTTCCTTTTCCTGCCTTCGACTGCCTACTCTTGGCAATTCATCACCTACTTCCCCATCTCCCACAACCTCACCTGTGTACCATAGCTGCCAAATTTCCTCGTGTGCACTCAAACTTTGGAATGCGAGATGTAATCCTCTAGTTTCTTTGTCATTGTTTATAAGGAACATTTTCCTTTACAAGAATAAAACATGTGAGAATGGAATCTGAGGGAATTACATTTCTCTTCATCCAGGTGACTGCAGTTATCCCATGATTAATGCTTGAAGATAATTGTTCCCCTCAGTACCTCTCCTTTAAGACTAGCAGGTCCCTATTATGGAATATACACAGTGATATGGAGTTAACAAGATGTATTATTGGTTGGAGAAGTTGCTTATGAATTGGGCAGGTTTCTTTTCACCCAGTTATAGACAGAACGATAGGTAATGAGGGGAGCAATGCCTCTATTATTCTTACAGCATATGCCCTCCAAATATTGTTAAACCTCTTGTGTGGAAGTTTGTGGAACCACGGAGGTTGCATTGACTGCCTCTGCCACCTCATTCCATAATTCTTGTGTCACCATTTTATGGAGTTTTCTGTTTAGGTTCCCCAGGATTAAATTGCTTATCATTTCAGTGAGGTGCAAATCCAGGGATGCATAATAAGCCTAAGGGCTGTTCCTGCCACTGAAGCCACCATTGCGCACCCACCACCCCGCTCACCCCCACTCCATTGTTGCTTTTCCTTCTGTCACTCTTCCACTTATAGAATGTTAGAATGGTTACAGCATAGAGGTCATTTGGCCCATCAAGTCCACGCCAGCTTGCTGCAAGAGCAAATTAGTTGATCCAGCTTTCCTCATAGCCCTGCAATTATTTTCTGTTCAGGTGCTTATCCAAATCCCTTTTGAAAGCCAGGATTGAACCTACCTCCACCACACTCTCAAGAATTGCATTCCAAATCCTAACCTTTCACTGAGTAAAAAGATTTTTCCTCATGTTGCCGTTGGGTCCTTTGCCAATCACCTTAAATTTGTGTCCTCTGGTTCTCATGTGATTTTTCTGCCAATGTTTCTATCTATCTGATCTGCCCAGTCCTCTCATGATTTTGAACACCTCTATCAAAATCTCAACTTTCTCTTCTCTAAGGAGAACAGCCGCAGCTTGTCCAATCTACCCATGTCCCTCATCCCTGGAATAATTCTCAAAAATCTTTTCTGCACCCCATTTAAAGCATTAACATCCTTCTTGAAGTATGGTGCAAAGAATTGGACATGATACATCAGTTGTGGTTGAACCAGTGTTTTACCATAACTTCCTTGTTTTTGTACTCCATGCCTCTAAAATGTGCAGGATCCCTTATGCCTTTCTCAACACACACTGCCACCTTCAACGATTTGTGCACATATGCCCCCAGGTCCCTCTGTTCGTGCATCGCCTTTAGAATTATGCCCTTTGGTTTATATTGCCTCTCCTCATTCTTCCTGCCAAGTAAATCGCTTCATACTTTATGCTTTAAATTTCATCTGCCACATGCCTACCCAATCCAACAGCCTGTCCACCTCCTCTTAAAGTTGTGGCTGCTACCTGTCAGGGAAAGGTGCATGCTCATTTAATCAACTGCAGTATTTTAAGTGCTGCAGCACAACTTCCCTCCCAGTGATATGACAACAATCAGCACTTTTGGTGCTTTAAACCATGATCAGAGCCACACCAGGAAAAAGCTGCAAGTAAGCTGAAGCATCACTTGGGCAGGAGGAAGTTCCAAACCCAATGTTAAACAACCAAATGGAGGAAATTCCAGTCCAAAATGCCTATGAAATAATAATCAACAGTTGATAACTAGAAAACATTATAAGGGAATGTGGCATCAAATATTATCATTTGACAAATCATCAATCAAAACAAAGATGTGAGAAATAAACTATCATATTAAAGGCTCCAGGGATCATTATTCAAAAAGAATCCAGCTTGAAACATCTATAATAAAAAGATCTTACATATATATTTACAACAGCTATATTTCTTTTATTAGTTTTGCAGCATCGTTATCCCTCTGCCTGTCAGCTCCTGGAATTAACTGGCCTGATGAACTCGCCTCTGCAGTTCACTCCCACACTGTTAAATATTTACCTGTCAACCAAAATGTTAGTTATTTCTGTAAGTAAACGAACTTGCTGTTGAAAGATTAAAATAATCTCATGTAATCATCAGTAAGAACTGCAATTTCCAGTATTTTCTTCAATATTTCAGCTCAGATTTGATTTAGGATGTTTATTTTTTTGCTGAAGAGCTACACTTGAAATGTTAACCAACTTTCTCTGTCAGATGCCGACCAACCTGCTTTGTACACTTTTTTTATTTTCATTCTGGCTTTCCAATATTTGTTATCTTTCTTTCTTATCTTCATTTATATAATTGTTGCTTTCCAAAAAGAAACAATATGAAGGAAAATTAAACTACTCACAAAATAACAAAGTGCAAATATTTCCCACCCTCTTGTGCTGTTTCTAACACAAAAGCCACCAGCAGTCTTCATTGTAACACCCTGGTCAGTACTCCCACTGCATCTTCACTATGTACAGAATGTTAATAGCTGGCTGTGGATGAATAGGCTTTGTGGTGTACTTGAAACATATAAAAATGGCCCAAGCATTAAAAAAGATAAAAGGGAAAAGGGCAGTAATGAATTTTACGGAAAATGAACATTAATGGTACTCGCATTACTCATGTTCCACATAACAAATTATTGGAAATTTGACAAGCACACCAAATTATCTACTCATCTACTGCTGTAAGCCCTTTGGAGCCATCCAAAGCCAGCCGAAGCAAGACAATTTAAGCTAATTTTACTATTTATAACAATAGAGTAGACCATTAAGACAAATTAATGTCATTATCAAGTTTCTATGAAAATGACAAATACCACCATTTCAAGCAGCTTTAGAGGCTGTTGACTATAATGAAATTGCCTGTACAGGTACTGAAAAGAAACACTCCAAGTAATTATTTTCTAGTAGCTTGTTTGTCTCCTGTCCATTCATTTGCCTACACTACAATTAGTTCTACACACAATATATGGACACTAACAGTCAACATTATGCAGCATTAGTCCTAATTGGGCAATTACTGTGCAGTTTTCCTTCTTTATAGCCACTGAAGAGAGATCCATGTACACATTCTGAAGGGCATGTATGGGGCTAGCTGCTGTAACTTGAAAATGACCAATTTCTGTTCTGCTATTTTATCTCTGTGCTTCCCATCCATGTAACAAAGCTCTTATCACAACAGTCTATATGTACTGATTCATTCATGATTATTAATATTCAATCTTAGTTTTTCTTCTAATTACTATAATATTCAAGGTATAGTGATTATGCAAATATTCAACTAATAATCAGCAATGGAGCAGGTTGTGAAACTTTGCACATTTAATAGGTTAGGACAATGAGATGCTGAATTTGAAATGACTGCTTCATATTAAAACCTAGCATCAAAAATCTAGAGTTTTTAAATGACCATTTGGGTCCACATTTCAGTAATGTGACTGGAATACTGAATGTATCAGAAGGCTTTCAACATATGACAACACATATCTATAATGTATTTGAACTCTAATAAATGTTTATATCCCTTCTGGTTTCATTTTGAATCAGATTTGGACTCTTGGCTTTCTAATTACTTTAAAACATCCAACACTTATCAATAGCAGATATGTATCAGCTTCAATTTATTGTGCCTGTCAATAGAACATTAGTTTAAACTAAACAAAAAGAAGAACCAGGCTCTTGTGTCATTATACAGAGGACTAATATACACAAGGTTCCTCACCACATTGACAAGATTTACATGAATCTGCTCTGGTGACAGAATGCATAAAATTGAACAGATTACAATTTAACAACTGACTTTGCTCACCCTGAACATCTAACTTCACTACAGACTCTTCATCTGAGATAGTAATATAGAATGGAGGAAATTGTGAAGTATAATTGAAAATGTTTTGCTACTTGACTGCAACCAAAGATTACTAAGTAAGTTAATTAATTTGATTCCATATGCTACAGCAATTATATCATTAGAAACTAGCCAGTATGTTTTATAGGATAGTTTTTGTACAGAACTAAATCTTAACTGGGTATACTTGTCAGCTGTCACCAAAAGGACTCAGAAAGTGGTATTATTACAATTACTGTCATTCTATCTATTCTGTTCGTGAAGACAGGCTCAAAAGCTTCAATGGAGCTGCCACAATTTCTTTTATTTAATTAATTGACAGGCAACACATTGTTAACACTGGTATGTGCCTCATGTTCAAATGCTGAAAGAAGTAAATCTTCTCTTTACAACTATTTATCGTCACTTTTTTTTAAGAAGCACAGTGAAAGTATTGCATAAAGGAGTGTTACATTGAAATTCAGAACGGAATCCAGAAAGCTTGGGGTGTAATGTTTGCAGTGCATCACAGACAGCTTCATTTATTTGAAAGTAAACACCAGCCTTAACTAATCTCACAATCAGCATCATTGTGCATCGACTAATTAAACTCTCTTTCACAGCATTTACTCTATCAAGTGCCTCTGAGTGTATCACACATTAGGGTAAGCCATGGTATCTGTATTTAAGATAATGGATATATTTTTATTAAAGTAAAATTTGGGCCATTAATCACTGCTGTCAATATTCTAGCTGAACAACCTTATTAGCACACAGAATAGTCTGCAGGTAGCACTCGGTGTCACTATTCTCCATATAATGTTTTAGTTGAATGAAAGCTTTATTATCTCATTGATGTGCTTTGCACGCTGTAATAATTACTTCATGACATAAAATCATATTCAAAATGACATTTTAAAAATTATTATAAATTTTGTAGAAGTAAATGTACACATTCTGTGAAATCATGTATCATTACAGCAAAAAGAGACAAAGACAGGGAAAAATTTAACCCTATCTATATTACAAATGCAAATCAGTCTTGCCCTCATGAAACATGTCATTATTGCAGTGAATATAGACGACTAAAAAAAAGGACAAGAACTAAATAAAATATTTAGTCAAAAACAAAGGGTAATTTTTTAAAAGAAACTGGTAAATTTGAAAAACTATAACTACATTTTCTGCCAAATTAATATTCAGCATTTACTTCAAAAATATTTTGAAAGGAATTAAGTGGAAACTAACATTCATTTTTTAAAATTTACAATACAGAGCTTTTAAAGATTCCGCATGAATTGTGAATTTCAGACTAATATTCAATATCTGTCATTTAGTATGGATGACTGATAGCTCTTTTTCAGGTAAGTGATGAAATCTCACATGGGTGTGATAATCTAATCATGGAAATATGTAAAATGGAAGATGAAGGTTTTTTTTTCTTTTTGAGATATTCATCCATTCTGAGTGTATCAGCCATTTAATGCAAATCTCATGTTAGACCCAATGCATCAACAGCACAATTATAGAACCAACTGGCCAAGCATAGGAAGCATTCTTTTCTAATATGAATGGGCTTTCTTTCTGTCCCATGGTTGAACTTTTAAAATCCATTGAACCATGCATGTGGCTCCACCTGTTTGAAAGGAACCCATGGTTTTAATGAAAGCAGTCTTTTCTAATTGGTTGTATAAACATTCAGTGTATTAACAACGACTTCCATCTTTTGTCAATCTCCCTTTCCCCCCAACCCCATCACCTCCCCCAAGTCCAGCCATTCCACAGCTCTTTTGAAGGCACCTGTCTGTCTTTCAGCAGCATGAATTGCTGGCTGCGGCCGCCTTTATGGAAGTGCTGTATTGGAAGCACAGCTTATTAGTGTCTGATTTACTTGCATGTTTAACATAATCGTAGAACCTTTTAATTAAAATGAACTTCCTAGTCCTACCAATGGCCCAGCAAGACTACAGCTGAGCCATACAGATAAGCTCCAGGTTTTTCCCCTGATCTGTGCTGAGTTGGCTGGTTCCAGCAGCATAGAGTTGTTACAATTAGCTAAAGCATCCCTCGGTTATGGAGAGAAAAATCAGCAAGTGTTCCAGTCCCTGATTGCTATCGAGTGACCCCTTCTGGAAATCCATATACCAAGACATTGGTTAAAGAGACAATCAGGTTTGGCTGTGACGGCCTCTCCCACAGCCAAATAGTCTAACAACATTTATCCCAAGGCTAACAAATAAATGATTGCCAGTTGGATGCCGTACTGGAGAGCAATGACACTTATGCAACTGTAATCCTGTAAGGAGTGAACCTCTTTGAGAGAGAAAAAGGAGAAAATTGGTGAAAAGTTTTGCTCTAATGAATTTTGTTTTAATTTTGTTTCAATTAATTCACCTTGCAGTGTGTTGCCTAGTAATTTCCTACATATTAGTGGGACACAAATTGTACATGGGGCAAGGGTATTGAAGGATGTGGTGTGATATCAAAAGAGGATCAGATGATGTAGAGTTGGATGATTTTTTTTGTTAAGTACACATTTGAAGAGAATTGAGAAATGCTAAAATTAAAATTCTCTTTTGGGAAATAATCAGAACTGGTTAGTATAACTAATTCAAACATAATGACTGCATTTCATTAATTTTACAGATATTTGCATTCACAACTAGAATCACTCTGAAAGCTGGTTACTAAGCAGTGAAATCATTTAAAAATACTTAGTCTTTTCATGAGCAACATATGATGGTGTTATTACGGGATGGGATATTGTGTAGCATCAGTGATGAACCTGGTCTGTATGAACAATTAAGGAAATCTTGCAGTGGTGCAAAACACATTATTCTGAAAGCTCAGATGGTTATTATGATAAGGTATTAGCGTATTGTGCCATGACTGGTTCAAATTCATCACCTGCAGGCATCAGACATTGTGATTCTTATGTTTCTCACATATGTAATATACCAGCATATGTGTCTCACACTGAGGTATATGCATTATGTGATAGTCCTTACACATGCCACTCAATGTTAATTGAATAAATGTCAGTCCTAGGGGGAACAATTATGAATGCTACCATTAGCTATGTTCTCAAGCAGTGAAGAAACAATTCACCTTTATTTTTTGTTCAATACTTGAGACTGCCTTTCTGTCACATATATACCTGGTTTTCTTTAAAAGCCAACATTTTTGAGAGAGGAGAGGGCAGATATTGGTGAGAATTCTGTTCTAATTAATTTTGTTTGAATGAATTCTCCACACACTCTCTCCAAGAAGGTGTTCAGCCCTCCCACAATATGTAACAGCACTTTGTGCGACTATGACCATGGTGTATTGTCCTTCCTTGTCCTTTGCAGCCTTTCAGCAGTCTTCAACAAAATTTATCATATTCTCATCCTCAAATACTTCTCCTCCCTTGTCCCCCTCAGTAGGACATCCCATGCTTGGTTCTAATATTACCTACATAAACATAACCAGAGGATTTCTAGCAATGGCTTTCCTTCCTATCCCTGCATCACCACATCTGGAGTTCCCCAGAAAACTATCTTTTGTGCCCCTTCTTACTCATCTTCCATAACATTGCCATCTCTGTTCCTACCTCAACCAATCTGCCACTCAAACCCTGATCTTTACCACCTCTAGACTTGATCTCTCCTGGCTGGCCTCGCATATTCAACCTTCCATTGTCTTTGACTCATTCAAAATTCCACCTGTATCCAATCCTACTACATCAAATCATGTTTCCCAATCCTCCCTTCTTTGCTAAATCAGCTCCAGGACCCCTCACACCTCAGATTTTAAATTGCATTAAGTCCAAATCACTCCATGGCCTTGCCCATCCGAACCTCTTCAAGCCCTAACCGCTTACCCTTCCCATGAAACTTTCCATTACTCTCACCCTGGTCTTCTGTGCGTTTTCCATTCTTTTTGCCTCACTATTTGATAGGTCTGGTTTTATTTGTCATTGGAGAAGCACTTTGTTTCTCCACCTCCTTCTCCTCTTACCTTTTTGATTAAGGTTTTGGTCATCTTTCCTAATTTCCCTTTTTTGCATTTGCAGTAGAATTTTGGATGACATCAAATTTACGGAGGGTAGATGTGGGAGGCCAGCCACAAGTGTGTTAGGATAGCCTGGACTGCTTAAAGCTAGCCTGTGCCTCTTAAAGGGAAGGTGCATTATGGCTGAAACAGGTACTTGAAGCCCAGTGCGACCGGACTTTGATCTCAGAAAGACAGAATAATGGTACAACATGGGAGATTGCAGGCCCCAATGTTTCTGGATGCTCCATTGGAGAGCTTAATGGAAGAGGTGGAAAAGGGTAGACATGTCATGTACCCACAGGAGACCAGGAGGCCCTCCAGATACACACTAAGAAGGCAGTGGGAGCAGATTGCCATGGAGCTCAATACCAGGAATCAAGCCCCAAAGAGCTGGATGAAATGCTGCAAGAATGAATGGTCAAGGTCAGTTAATGCATCTGCGAATAACATATCCTATCAAACACATCACTAACCTCAGACACTGCTCAAATCATCACACCCCCATCACTCACCTACCAACAATCTCTAACAATCAGGACTCCGATCCAACATTCATGTGCTTCACTGACATTCATGTGATCACACACAGAATCAGAATCACAGAATCTTAAGGGCACAGAAGGAGGCCATTCAGCCCATTGTGTCTGCACAAGCTCTCCAAATGAGCATTATGGCCTAGTGCCATTGCCCTGCCTTTTCCCCGTACCCCTGCCCATTGTTTCTATTCAAATAATTATCTAATGCCCTCTTGAATGCCTCGATTGAACCTGCCTCCATCACACTTCCAGGCAATGCATTCCAGACATGAACCAGTTTTTTCTCATACACATAGCACATCTGTAAGCCTCACACCCGCATCTTGTGACTTGAACATACTTCCAGCAAAAGGGAAAGGCAGGGGAACCAAAGCCAGGCCTCCTTCAATGACAAATGAAATGGGGAATATGATGAAACAAAAAATAGGGTGTATTATGCATGTCAGGTGATTTCTTTGGGCAAGAATCAGACCAAATACAATGAGAGGGGAAGTGAAGTGAATAATATGTCTGCCAAAGAGGGAATACAAGAATACAATAGCAGTTAAATTACAAAGAAATCCAAAAACCTTCTAACAGCGTGTAAATAGTAAGTGAATAGTTAGAGGCAGGGTGGGCCTTTTTAGGGACGACAAAGGTAGTATATGCTCTGAGGCGCAGACTAGAACACTTAATGACTTCCTTATATCGATGTTTACTGAGGAAGAGGATGCCGACAAAATATCGCTAGAATCGGAGATGGTAGAGGTAATGGATAGGATGAAAATTCATAGGCGGAATATACTGGAAAAGCTGGCTATGCTTTGATGAGTCATCTGGTCCGGATGGCTTGTAACGCAGGTTGTTAAAGGAACTGGAGATGGAGATGGAAGAAAGGCTTTCAAACTACCCTAGATTCAGGGGAGGTATCAGAGCATTGGACAGTGCCAAATATGACACTGTTGCTCACAAAAGGTGCAAGGACATTCCATTAACTACAGGTCAGTCAGTTTAACATCAGTGATGGCTAAGGTTTTAGAAACAATAATCAAGAAGAAAATCAGCAGCCACTTGGAGAGGTTTAAGTTAACTAAGGCTAGCCAGCACAGATTTGTAAAAGGCAGATCATGTTTGACTAACCTGATTGAATTTTTTGATGAAATAACAAGAGGTCTGATTAAGGGAATGCAGTGGATGTTGTCTATATGGACTTTAAGAAAGCATTTGTCAAAGTACCACATAAAAGGCTGATTAACAAAGCTCATGGAAGAGATGTGTCAGAGTCAGCCTGGATAAAAAAAGTGGCTTAAGGATAGAAAACAGAGTTGAGGTAAACAGTTGTTTTTCAGACTGCAGGATGGTAGACAGTGGTGTCTGCTAAGGGTCAGTGCCAGTATCAAAGTTTTTTTGTTGATAGTTTTAAATGACTTGGATATTACAGTACAGAGTAAAATTTAAAAATTTGCTGGTGATAACAAATTTGGAGGCGTGGCTAACTGATGATGATATCAATCGACTGCAAAAGAACATATATAGGTTAGCAGAATGGGCAGACATGTAGCAGATGGAATTTAAAATAGAGAAACATGAGGTGGTGCATGTTGGCAGAAGGTATAGGGAAAGGCAATATAGAGTTAACGGCACAATTCTAAAGAGTATGCAGGGACAGAGAGATCAGGGATTTCATGTGCAATTCATCTTTAAGGTGGAAGGATATGATTTTTTTTATTAATTCATGGGATGTGGGCGTCACCGGCTAAGCCAGCATTTATTGCCCATTCCTAATTGTCCTTGAGAAGCTGGTGGTGAGCTGCCTTCCTGAACCACTGCAGTTCATGTAGTGTAGGTACACCCACAGTGCTGTTAGGGAAGGAGTTGGAGGGGCAGAATTTTGCCCTTGTCGGGCAGGGACAGTGGTCAGGTCCGGGAGCGGCTGGGAAACCGACCACCGCCCGCGATCAGGCCCTGACTACCATTTCACACTGGCTGGCCAATAAATGGCCAGCCAGCGTGAAATGCGTGCTGCAGCGGTCTGCGCTGCCAAGGTAGGGATGGGAGCAGCATGAGCGCTAAAGTTTGTACATGCGTGCAGGTGTGTGCAGTTAAAGCTCCCTGAGGCACAGAGCAGCCCCAGGGAGCTGAAGATTTTTTAAATCAAAATTTAAAAACTTACCAATGTTAAAAACATGTTCCCTTATGTGAATCTCTCACATGAGCAGGGACATGTTAAATAGGAGTGCAAAAAGATTTTAAAATCACTGGTGGAAACCTCATCCCACCTGCTTGGCCTTTTCATCCACCCGCTAACTGAACGGTTGGACAGGCAGTGAAAAATTTCAATCAATTAGTTCATCAAGGGCCTTAGTAGGCCCCTTAATAGTCAGCGAGACCGTTGCAGACCAAAATATCACACGAGTGCATGATAACATCGGGACTCTCGCCTGACGTCATCGCGCATCATTTTACACTCATTTGGGTCAGGTGCACGCCTGCCCAACGAGCCAAAAATTCTGTCCCAAGATTTTCACCTAGCAACAGTGAAGGAATGGCAATATATTTCCAAATCAGGATGGTGAGTGGCTTGGAGGGGAACTTGCAGGTAGCGGTGTTCCCATGTATATGCTGCGCTTGTCCTTCTAAACAGCAATGGTCGAGGATTTGGAAAGTGCTGTCTGAGGAGGTTTGGTGAGTTCCTGCAGTGCATCTTGTAGATGGTACACATTGCTGCCACTGTGCGTCGGTGGTGGAGGGAGTGAATGTTTGTGGATGGGGTGCCAATCAAGCGGTCTGCTTTGTACAGGATGGTGTCAAGCTTCATGAATGTTGTTGGAGTTATGTGTTCAATTATTGCACATGATCAATATGTTTTGTATGATGGTGGTGTGTGTTTTTCTACCCCTTTGAGGTCGTATGTCAATTAAATAACTTCAGATGCAAGCTTTTGTGAGTTTTAACCTAAAGAAGGTTATTTATTCTCACACACTTTCCCCAAATTTATATGTGATGACTCTCACACTCATCTCACACACGTGAAGATTAGATACAGGTGAAGGTAATGTACTTCTACAGCTTATAATGATCTCAGTCCCTGATTTACGTCCAGTCTTCCACAAGGCAGTTTCCTGGATAGTTTTGACGCTTTGACGTTGAAGCAAGGGTCATGTAAAGCGAAGGTTTCTCAGGAGGCTGTGAGACTTTGTGTAGTTGAAATTCTAGGAGGTTGGTTCTCAGGTGAACTTGAAGTTGGAAGAGGTTATGGGAGGTGTCCTTCTCTCTCTTGGGATCTCTTGCTTTCAAGGTATTGCAGTTAATAAATTTGGCTGTTTGGTTGTGCTAGTTTGTGGCTTGGCTTTCTGAAGCGTTGGTTCGATGACTTTCTGGTAGAAATGGCTGCATGCACCTTATGCTGGTATTTTCAACAAGCAAACAGAAAACATAGCTGTCTCATCATGTGACTTTCACAAGTTCAAATTATTTTCCAAATAAGGAGTTGGTGTTCATGTTGATTCCACAATCTGGGTTGTGGTTTAACACCTTTGAGATTCACCCAGTCAATCCTGCAAAGTCCTCCATACTAGCATCTGACAGCTTGTGCCAAAATTGGGAGAGCTGTCCCACAGACTAGTCCAGCAACAGCCTGACATAGTCATACTCATGGAATCATATCTTACAGACAATATTCCAGATGCCACCATCACCATCCCTGGGTATGTCCCACCACAGGACAGACCCAGCAGAGGTGGACTTCAATATCCATCACCAAGATTTGCTTGATAGTGCCACTACTGACTGAGCTGGCCAAGTTCTAAAGGACATAGCTGCGAGGCTGGATCTGGTGATGGAGCCAACAAGAAATAAAAACATACTTGACCTCATCCTCACCAACCTGCCTGCCACAGATGCATCTGTCCATGCCAGTATCAGTAGGAGTGACCACTGCACAGTTCCTTGTGGAGACGAAGTCCTGTCTTCACATTGAGGATACCCTCCATTGTGTTGTGTGGCACAACCCACTGCGCTAAATAGGATAGATTTTGAACAGATATAGAACTCAAGGCTGGGCATCCATGAGGTGCTGTGGGCCATTGTCAGCAGCAGAATTGTACTCAACCATAATCTGTAACCTCATGACCCGGCATGCCCCCCTTTTTACCATTACCACCAAGACAGGGTCCAATGAAGAGTGCAGGAAGGCATGCCAGGAGCAGCACTAGACATACCTAAAAGTGAGGTGTCAACCAGGTGAAGCGATAACACAGGACTACTTGCGTGCCAAACAGCGTAAGCAGCATGCGATCAACCAGGCTAAGCGATCCCATAACCAATGAATAAGATCTAAGCTCTGCAGTCCTGCCACATCCAGTCGTGAATGGTGGTGGACAATTAAACAACTCACTGGAGGAGGAGGCTCCACAAATATCCCCATCCTCAATGATGGAGGATCGCAGAACATCATCGCAAAAGGTAATACTGAAGCATTTGCTACAATCTTCAGCCAGAAGAGCCGAGTGGATGATCCATCTTGGCTTTCTTCAGAGGTCCCCAGCATCACAGATGCCAGTCTTCAGCCAATTCGATTCACTCCACATGATGGCAAGAAACGGCTGAAGGCACTGGATACTGTAAAGTCTATGGGCCCTGACAATATTCCAGCAATAGTACTGAAGGCTTGAGCTGCGAAACTTGCCGTGCCCCTAGCTAAGCTGTTCCAGTACAGCTGCAACATAGACATATACCTGGCTATGTGGAAAATTGCCCAGGTATGTGCTATTCACAAAAAGCAGGACAAATCCAACCTAGCCAATTACCGCCCCATCACTCTACTCTCCATCATCAGAAAAGTGATGGAAGGGGTCATTAACACTATCAAACGGCAAGCGGCACTTGTTAAGCAATAACCTGCTCACTGAAGTCCACTTTGAATTCCGCCAAGATCACTCAGCTCCTGATCTCATTACAGCCTAGGTTCAAACATGATAAAAGAGCTGAACTCCAAAGGTGAGGGAGAGTGATTGCCCTGGACATCAAGGCAGCGTTCGATGGAATATGGCATCAAGGAGCCCTAGCAAAACTGGAGTCAATGGGAATCGGGGGAAACACTCTGTGCTGTACCAGGTACAAAGGAAGATGGCTGTGGCTGTTGGAGGTCAATCATCTCGGTTCCAGGACATCACTGCAGGAGTTCCTTAGGGTTGTGTCTTAGTCCCAATCATCTTCAGCTGCTTCATCACTGACCTTCCTTCCATCATTAGGTCAAAAGTGGGGATGTTCAGCGATGATTGCACAATGTTCAGCATCATTCATGACTCCTCAGATACTGAAGCAGTCCATGTCCAAATGCAGCAAGACCTGGACAATATCCAGGCTTGGGCTGACAAGTGGCAAGTAACATTCACGCCACACAAGTGCCAGGAAATGACCATCCCCAACAAGAGTGAATCTAACCATCGCCCCTTGACTTTCAATGGCATTACCATTGCTGAATCCTCCACTATCAACATCCCGGAGGCTACCTTTGACCAGAAACTGAACTGGACCAGCCATATAAATACTATGGCAACTAGTATAGGTCAGAGGCTAGGAATCCTGTGGCAAGTAGCTCACCTTCTGACTCCCCAATGCCTGTCCACAATCTACAAGGTACAAGTCAGGAGTGTGATGGAATACTCTCCACTTGCCTGGATGAGTGCAGCTCCTACAACACTCAAGAAGCTAGACACCATCCAGGACAAAGCAGCCTGCTTGATTGGCACCCCATCCACAAACATTCACTCCCTCCACCACCGACTCACAGTAGCAGCAGTATGTACCATCTACAAGATGCACTGCAGGAATTCATCAAGGCTCCTTAGACAGCGCCTTCCAAACCCACGACCACTACCATCTAGAAGGACAAGGGCAGCAGACACACGGGAACACCACCACCTGGAAATTCCTCTCAAGCCACTCACCATCCTGACTTGGAAATGTATCGCTGTTCCTTCACTGTCGCTGGGTCAAAATCCTGGAACTCCCTTCTTAACAGCACTGTGGGTGTACCTACACCCTACACCACATGGACTGCAGCGGCTCAAGAAGGCAGCTCACCACCACCTGCTCAAGGGCAACTAGGGATGGGCAATAAATGCTGGCCCAGCCAGCGAAACCCACATCTCATGAATGAGTTTAAAAAATGTTTGGATGGCGAAAACCATCATAATACAAAGGAGTATTAATAGGGTCCATTCAGTCCCGTCTGCCACCAATTGAGTTTCGATCTCCCCTTATGTTCAGGATGAACCCTGGAAACAGACAAACTAGAGTTTCTATAGTCCTTTTGTGTTGGTCCATCCTTAAACAAAGAGGCATGTGAATTCCTTGGATGGCTGTGAACATACATATTTAAATAAATATTCACTTGAGATGTGGTACTGTCTGTAACTCAAATGCCAAAGGTCACACAATTTGCAGCAACCCTTTTAAGAGCCTGTTCATGTCCAGTTTTTAAAAGTATTGACTGAAAGTTCATAATATACTGGGGCATAAAAGTAGTTAGCACAGCATATGGGATCTTGGGCTTCATAAATGAAAGCATTGAGTATGAGTACAAAAGCAGGAAATTATGCTGAATGTTTATAAAGCTCTGGTTAAGTCTCAACTAGAGTATTGTGTCCAGTTCTGACCATCACACTTTAGAAAGGTTGTGAAGGCCCTTGAGAGGGTGCAGGGGAGGTATACCAGAATAGTTCCAGGGTTGAGGAATTTTAGTTACAAGGTTCGGATGGAGAAATTGGGATTGTCCTCCTTGGCGTGAAGGAGGTTGATAGGAGATCAATAGAAGTATACAAGATTTGGGAGGTTTAAAAAAGGTAGACAAGGAAAAGCTGTTCCCATTAGTTGATGGTACAATGATCAGGAGATACAAATTTAAGATTTTAGGCGAGAGATTCAAGGACAGATGTGAGGGAGAACATATTTTGTGCAACAAATGGCAATAACTTGCAACTTACTGCATATGTGGGTGCTGGAAGCATTGACGGTCATTGATAGCCATGTGGGACTATGCTGTGTCAATTTGTTGTGGCACAAAAACTGGTGAGACTGTTATGAAGTATTCTTAGATACACAGTGTTTAGGAAAGATAGGAAAGGAAAGAAAGGAGGTGGGGTAGCAGTACTGATTAAGGAAAAAAACACATTACAGTACTAGAGAGAAGGGATGCTCTAAAGGGATTAAGGACAGAATCAATTTGGCTAGACATAAGCACCAATATAGATACCATTGCACCATTGGGTGTATTCTATAGGCCACTATGTAACGGGAAAGATATAGAGCATTGAATTTGTAAGGAAATTACAGAGAGGTGCAAGAACTATAAAGTACTTTTAATAGGGAACTTTAACTATCCTAATATAGACTGGGATAGTAATAGTGTAAAGGCAGAGAAGGGGAAGAGTTTATGAAATGTGTTCAAGGAACAAATTGCTCTGCAAGTTATAGTAAATAAGGAGGTAGTTGAGTCACTGAGTGTGCTAAAAAAAATTGATAAAACGGAGCTATTAGTTAGGATGGTTGATAAGCCACCAGGACCAGATGAGGTGCATCCAAGTTTACTGAGGGAAGAAAGGGTAGATATTGTGGAGGCAATGACCATAATCTTCCAATCTTCCTTAGATACAGGGGTGGTGCCAGAGGACTAGAGAATTGCAAATGTTATGCCCTTGTTCAAAAAAAAGGGTTTAAGGAACAACCCAGCAACTATAGGCCAATCAATCTAACCTCAGTGGTGGGAAAGCTTTTAGAAACGATAATTCAAGACAAATTAACAATCACTTGGAAAAATGTGAATCAATTAAGGAAAGCCAGCATGAATTTGTTAAGGGCAAATTGCGTTTAACCAATTTGATTGAGTTTTTTGTTGAGGTAATAGAGAAAGTTAATGAGGATAATGCAGTTGATGTGGTGTTAATGGGCTTTCAAAAGGTTTTTTACAAAGTGCCACATAACAGGCTTGTTAGCAAAGTTAAAGCTCATGAAATAAAAGGGAGCGTAACAGCACGGACTCAAAATCGGCTAAGTGACAGGAAATAGAGCACTGGTGAACAGTTGCTTTTTGAACTGGATGATAGTGAACTGTGAGGTTGCCAGGAGTCAGTGTTAGGACACCCGCTTTAATGACCTAGACTGGGATGTACAAAGCACAATTTCAAAAATTCTGGATGACACAAAACTTGGAAGTATTGTGAAACGTGAGGAGGTTAGTGATAAACTTCAAGAGAACATAGGCTGGTGGAATGGACGAACAAATGCCAGATAAAATTTAATGCATAAATCATTTAAGGTGGCAGGACAGGTTGAGAATGGAGCTAATAAAGCATATGGGATCCTGGGCTTTATAAATAGAGGCTAGAGTACAAAAGCAAGGAAGTTATGATAAACCTGAATAAAACACAGGTTCAGACTCAACTGGAGTACTGTGTCCAGTTCTGTGCACCATGCTTTAGAAAGAATCTGAAGGCACAGAAAGTGCAGAAAAGATTCATGAAAATGGTTCCAGGTATGAAGAGCTTCAGTTACATGGTTAGATTGGAAAGGCTGGTGTTGTTCTCCTTGGACAAGAGAAGATTAAGAGGAGATTTGGTAGATGTGTTCAAAATTGAGTGGTCTGGACAGAGTGGATAGGGAATAACTGATCCTATAGGTGGAAGGATTGAGGATTAGACAATTATCTGTAGATAAAAAAATTGTAGGACCACTGAGCAAATATAGGTTAGAGGAACTGGGCGCGTTCCTTTTGCGGAGAGCCCGTATACAATGGGACAGAATGGCCTCCTTCTGTGCTGTAACCAGTTTATGATTTCAAAAGAAAACTGCATAGACACTTGAGGGAAAAAAAACTTGCAGAGCAAAGGAGATATAGTGGGGGAATGGGACTAACTTGATTACTCGACAGAGAACTGGCATGAACTCGATGGCCCAAATGACCTCCTTCTGTGCCGTAAATGACTCTACAGCCCTCTTCAACCACAGCTACCACATCAACCAAACAGATTCCACAGCACTCACTGACACACTTCCCTCCTGCTTGCAGGACAAGCTGGTGCATGACAAGGGGCAGTAGTAGTGGGACAGGCACATCTGCAAAGCCTGAACCCAGTAGAGGAGACGCTGCTGGTCTTTTGTGGGGCATCCATTGCTGAGGCTGCGCCAGCGGAGGTGCTGAAACCATCAAAGATGATGGTTTGATAGCAAGGACATTGGTGAAACAGCAAGAAGACAGTGATGACGATGCACCATCACTTGATTTCACACTTGCAGCCACCATCTCAGATAATGACACTGCAAGTAGCTTAAATGACAATATAGAAACAGGATCAGCACATGATGAGATGCTGTGCATGAGTGGCCTGCAGCCAGGGCAGGAAGCAAGGGTCATGCAGGTGCCAACATGCCAAAGGGCAAGGTTACACATGAGTTCTGCTGCTGTGGGCTCAGATGAGCACTTCATTGGGTAATGTTCAGAAGAAGGCCAATGGATTTGCACAAAAAAAAAACTGCTTGGTGCATTTGGAATTCTGCCAGAAAGCCTGCAGTCAATGGCAGGGGGGCAAGGAGGAGTCCACCATACACTTGGGATGAGGCTTTGTGCAGATTTTAGAGTCCATCCTTTCCAGCATAGAAGTGGTGACCGACTCCATCAGCACCATGTGGACCCGACCATGATGCAACATCTAATGGACAATGTCCCAGTCTCCAGGAAGGCACAAGAAGCTTCCACCAGAAATCTGAGTGCTGTCACCCTAGCTGTGAATTATAGTGTGCAAAGGGACTTGCAGCCAACAATCTGTCCTGCAACAGGTGACTTGGATTGGTGAGATACTGCCCCAAGGTCGACTCACCCCAAAAGTGTGCACAAATGCCATTTTATACATCAAACAGCACATGTAGTGCCCAAAGAATGGGCAGTACTGATCTGAATTTCACACTGGAGCCTGTGTCTTCAGAAGATCTTTTTCAAAAAGCAACAGAACCCCAAATTTGCAAAGTTTCAAACAAATTTATTGAACAATAGTTGAGCAAGCAAACGAGTAACAGTTATATAATACATATATATTTACACTATGTATATTGTTCTATCTCCTTTAAAGTAAGATGCATGTAATGTCAATGCTGAACTGTTATTTTATCTTTAATCTTTATTTATGGTTATTATTTTCTTCTGATGATTTTAAACACAGTAGCTATTAGGCCTGACCCATCTGAAAGGTCCGGAAAGTCAATCAAAAAATGGTCCCTCAGCCACTGAGTAATTGTCAGCTTAAGCTCAAAGGTCAACTGTCAATCATACACTTATTAGCAAATCATCAAGTATGACCTTGATATTAAGGCGAGGATGGAGGGGAGTCGTGGGAGTCTGCTAGTGGGTAAAGCACACACAAAAGTTGGGCGAACCCTTGCTGATTTTAAAAACAGGATCTCATGAATGGAACATTTTGCTGACTCTCGCCTGACACCCAGCCAGATTGACTGCCTGGCCAGTGGGTGGAATTGGAAATCTTGTGACAGGTGCCAGTCGGGGACCCAGGGAGATGGCCCTTGTCAGTGGAAAGATGGCTTTGCAGCAGATTGGGGATGGCAGACAAGATCAGGGCTGGGGTGGGCTGAGGGCCAAGTTTCCTTGAGGAACCTGGAGTGAGCACTCCGGCTTCTCCTGGTTCACAAAGGCTTCGAAAAGAAGCAGATCTTATATTTTCAAGTCAGTTGCTCCTGTCTTGGATCTGTTGCCAGGCAGCCGGCAATGCGGGACGCCCACTGACATTCACTTAATTCTACTTCACGTACCAATGAGATCGTTGGGCCAGGACATCTAAACATTCAACAGGTCCCCACCTGCCCTTTGTGGGAGCCTGGCCAATGACATGATTTGGAAGTAGTAAAAGTTTAAATGGCCTGGAAGATGGTGGACTTGGAGCCAAGAGCTAGATGTTTCCATCTCACACACCTCCTCGGGCCATTCACACCGGGCAGGAGTTGAAGTGGGGTCTTTAAAATCGGGACCAATATCTTTGTTTGAAAATGGCTTAGCTCCTCCCTCCACTCTGCATCCTGGAAAACAACCAAAGTTTGGAAATGGATATCACGTGAGGTGCCATGAATTGCAGCTGTTTTACCTCCTTTCATATTGTGACTAAATTGACTGAACCATGACCAAGCTAAAAATGGAAAAAAAATACATAGGGGCTAATTTCAACCTCACTGTCAATACCCATTCCTGGTCTGCATTCCCACTTCGGAACATTATCAGCCCTAACAAAACCTCATTGCCAGCATTCGCATTTCCAATCTACATCTCTCTTTATCAGCATTCCCACTTCTGAGCTGTACCCCTCATTTGACATGGCTCTGCCTTCTCTCCTATGCCATCTCTCAATGTCAACACTGTCACTTGTACACCTTCCCAATGTTCTGACAAAGAAAAACAGTGTGATTAGAAGGAAAAAGAAAGAAAGAAATTGTCTCCATTGCAAAAAAATGATGTGGATTATATCCCTCTCTTTAAAACATTTCACCTTCCTACAGAACTACAGTAAAATCCAGTGCATAACCTAACAAATTCAGACCATGAACTTTATCCTCCCTGTTGATATTTTTCAACCCCACTGCCCCCACAAGGCCAGTCTGTGATTTGTTCTTATGTTTTGCCTTCAGAGAGCACTGACCCTTGTTCTGCTATTACACATTCTGTTATCTGAGCTTTATGCCACTATTAGCACCTGCCTTAGTCTTTAACACTGTAATTACCACTCCCTTTGTCTAGTGTCCAGGACATCTTTGTCAAATCTCTCCTGAGCCCCCACCTATCTCTGACCTTCTATTTTGCTCCGCCTGCTCCATCCCCTCTCTTCAACCGTATGAAGCCTATCACATTTCTACCTCTCTTCAGCTCTGAAGAAGAGTCAAACCAACTTGAAACATTAATTCTGTTTCTCTCTCCACACATGTTGCCAGGCCTGCTGAGCATTTCCCAGCATTTTCTGTTTTTATTTTAAATTTTAGCTAATCTCTACCAACCATGTCAAACTTCATAGGTGGCAGACGTTTTAAAATTCTGCAGGTCTCCCATCTTTTGGCATTGAGGAGTTTGTACATTTATTACATATCGCCATGCATAGATGTCTGCACCATTGGAGTGAGGGGAGGAGTGCTCCAGAAGGGGAAAAGCTGCCTTCAGATTCAGTGAGACCACCTTTGGTACCCTCCTGCATGCAGTTCATGATAGACATCACCAGTTCCTGCCGAGCACTGGGAAGAGGAGGAAGCCTAGGCAGACTCATGTTGAGTCAGAGGAGGTGGCCGACGAGGCCAACAGTGTTGAGGTGGTGAGGAGGACTTGGTCCCAGTGCCACAAAAGGCTCAATGATCTCATGAGATCAGTTGCAGGTAGTAGATCTCTGCCTGTATACCCTTGGGATGGTATAAGTTTGTCTACACCTCCTCTGTTGGATTTCTGGGTTCCTCCTGATTCTCGGGGTCTGGCGCTGCTCTGTCCCTTCCTGAGGGACCACAGCATCCTGAGCCTCCCTGTGTTCCCTTCTTCTTCTCACTCTTCTCCGTCTCCTCCTCCTAATCCTTCTCTCTTCCTCACTGGAGGATGTGTCTCCAACTGAGACAACAATCCCCATCTGTCTCAGACACTTTTCACCCCACACCCCTGCTAATGGACAAGAAAATAATCTATCGAATGAGCTTTCTGAAAAATATCCAAAAGGTTCCCCTGTCCACTCAAATGAGCAGTCCCTGCAGTCAATAGAGTTTGAACTGCAAACTGAGACTCTGGTCTCAGCTGCAGTTTTAAAACCCGCCCAAACAAGCTTGCCCTTAAAAAATTGATTCCTCACCTGCCATAAATCTCGCCCTGAAGGTGTATTATTGCCTTCTGACTGTAATATTGCAGTGAGATGTGTTGTTGATTAGCTGACTTGCCTTTTAAATTGATATTTAAGTAATGTGGGCGGGTTCCTGACTTTTTGACCCGTCCGCATACGGTATTATGGGAAGCTGGTTTATGACATCGTAAATGGCACCCGATGTCATCATGCCCCATAAAATGCTCCACAAAGCGGAAAACAATCCCCATCTTGGAGCCTAAAATTCAGACCTTTGTGAGCAATAGACAAATGAATGTCTCAAAGCATAACTACTGATCATAGAACATGTGGTAAAAAGAGGCAGTTTTGATGAGAAATAATAGATCACTGCATTTTTCTATTTACTATATCATGGATTTTGACATAAAATGGAAGGAAAGTGACCACTCTGAACAAGAGGGACAGGCGAGATTTTCAATTGTTGATATTTTCCTGATGTGGATGAGGACATACGGTAATATGAAAACTATTTTTGCAAGTGTTTTATGCCCATGAATGTTTAGATTTCCTCTCATCTGTAGATGAGTGTTGAGAATATAAGCCAAAATGATAATATCATCAGCATGAGCATTGATGCACTTACAACCTCATCTAGCGGCCAGATGTTATATCAGAATTAAAGCAGCAATGAAAATCAACCATGGCATTTTGCCAGCAGGGCTATAGCTGCACTATGGTAATAGGAAAATTGCTTGTTCAGAGACACTAGTGTCTGTATAATAATTCCCTATCAGCATGAAAACATGACCTAAATGGCCTCTCTCCATGAGTTGAAGGTGAGCATGTCACATCATTTGCAGCTTCTAACAACAGCCAGAATACACTAATTATAAAATGTTTGCCACAGTGCAGTTCTCGACTGCCAAAGTCTTTTTGATCAAAATGTATGCAACTTCTGAAGGCATGGTGGAGATGATGAGGAAGCAGGGAATAATAATATACTCTTTATGGCTCTCTGGAAGAACGTGCTCAGAAAATTGGATAAACTGTTGGAAAAGAATTTACACATACTGCTGGGTTGTCTTTTAATACGCTGTTAAGGAAGGTCTACTTTTTTAACCTATTGTACTTTTGAGGTGTCTATCATGAATTGCATGGGCCAGAATTTTCCCTCGTCGGGTGGGCTCGGTGGGAGCAGGCGGGGGCGGTCGGGAAGCCGACTGCTGCCCGCGATCGGCTCCGAACCGCGATTACAGGTGGGCGGGCTAATTAGGGCCCACCCTACGCAGATCGTGAGCAGCAGCGCTGAGCATTGCCTGTGCGGGTGGGCGGGAGGAGGGAGAGCCGGGCCTAGTGCACAGCTTGTGCATGCGCACGAAAGAGCACTTCAGTCTCCCTGAGTCACAGAGCTGCCCCAGGGAGATTGAAGCGCTTTTTTAAAAAAATTAATAAAGACAGTAAAAATTTATAAAAACATGTCCCCTCGTGTGACTTTGTCACAAGAGATGGGACATATTTTTAATTCCAAAATAAAGTTTTTAATTAATGTTTGTTTGCTTTAGGAAACCTCATCCCGCTCATGGATGAGGTTTCCTAAAAAATGTAAAGGCCGCTTGGACCTTTCACCTGCCCGCCAACCGTAAGGCTGGTTGGGCAGCGTAAATTTTAATTTAATTAGCTTGTTAATGGCCTTAATAAGCCTTTTAATTATCGACGGGTGCGCAGCCGACTCTGGCGTGCGCCCGCTGAATGAAATATCGCGCGAGTGCGCGATGACGTCGGGACGCACGCACCCAAGTCATTGCTCATCATTTTACACTCGAGTGTGTTGGACGTGCGCCCTTCACGCCGGGCATAAAATTCAGCCCATGGATAGCTCCTTGCCTGTCCGCTTTATTCTATATATGTATATAGTTTCAAGCAGCTCATAAAGACACGCTGTTAACATGCAGAAGACTATGAAGACACATTCTATAACCAACACCATTACAACGGAGGTAATAACACAATCTCGAAGTGAGTTCTACAGACAAGGATAGTGTGCAAATCTTTACTGTTAACTGCTCTGAAAGGATAGCAGAGGCATCTCTTTGGGTCTTGGCATCAACGTTAGCAGCTCTTGTGGTGCTATTCTGATCACATTGCGGTTATAAATGATCAACAGTGATATCTTAGTACTGTCTGGTAAATGATGACTCGGTCGCATCATCTGGTCTATGTGGTTTTGATTTGTAGTGAATCCAGGAACAAAAGAAAATTTTATCCTGCACCCTGCAAAATTGGACCAAACATATTGGGCAGAATTTTGCCCTTGATGGGTGGGCGGGCCCCACTGGCTTGGTGGCGGGCAGGCAGCCGATCAACACCGCCGAAAAGGGCCCCGCCGCCATTTTGAATGGGCGGGCCGCCTGTGCGAGGGGGAGGGGGGTGGTAGTGGGGATTCCCCAAATACGAGAGTGCGCTCTCTCACGCATGACATCTCCCTGACGCAAAGTGCTGCCTCAGGGAGAGCGCTGAAAGACTGGCAAATATAAAAAATAGAACAATAAAAAACTCATTAACATGTCCCCCTCATGTGAAAATGTCACACAAGATGGGACATGTTAATGAAATAAACAAAAACTTTATTTAATGTTTTTAAAACTGCTATCAAACCTCATCCCACCACTGGATGAGGTTTGTAAAAAAATCACCTACCCACCTGCCCGTTGGGCCCATGCGCCGAGCCGAAGTTTGCACGGGCCCCTCAAAATCGTCGATGATTGGCAAGTTAAGGGCTTTAACGAGGTCTATAATTAATAGCAGGCGCGCGTCCCACTGCATAGCGCGCCCGCCGACCGAAATATCGCGATGCCGTGCGCTGATGTCAGGACGTTCGCGTGACATTTTAAGCACTGGTGTGCGTGCTCCGCTACCCGCACGGCAGCCAGAAGATTCTGCCCATTAGGTCTGTTAGTGCAATGCAGTACACTGACAGTACTGGTACTGATCTTGGAAAGGACATGGGAAGAGGAGTAGGCCATTCAACCTCTTGGGTGCACATTATTGAACATACAGGCCTTCAACTTGCTGCTTCTAAGTGTAGTGTGCACTATAATTAACCAGGAAAGCATAGCAAAATAAGATATGTCCAGCACTCCCTTCATTAACCCTGCCAAAAATACTCATTTTAACCTCCTCCCATAATCGGTAATCCGCTTTTGTTTCTCAAAGTCCAGTTGAAATTCCCTTCCTGAGTTTACAAATTCTCTTCCTAAACTTCATCTCCTTCTTCTCCTTTCCGTCCCTCCCTGAAACACATTTCTTTGACTTTTGCACTGCAATTTGGAAATGCATGACAAGAGGGGACTTGTCACGTATAAGATTCCTATTAATATAATCTGACAAAGCATATTCTCAAAGGAAATTTAAAATTATGGAGCATAATGACATTAATTTTATTGCAATGAAGGATTATATCTAGTTCATGGATTTTTTAAATAAAAATATCAATCACAGATAGAACCTTTTGTATTGTTGGTATTTCTCCATATAATAGGCCTAAACAATAGTATTTTTTTAATTTTGACAACATAAGAAAACAAGGGACAACACACACAACACAATATAAATCATATTGCAACAGATCATTGGATTGCTTTCATATGACATCACTCTGGAAACAAATATTGTCTTTTCTTTCCCAAACAAACCCTACACAGCTTTTTTAAGGATGTACCAGCTACATTGGTTTCTCATATACCAGAGTTTTCAAAGCCTTTTTAATATTGGACAAATCATCTGCAATTACTTCAGTTTGAAACCTTCAATTAAATTCAATTATAAATAACATAATATGCACCTGTAAACCAGTTAGTCTGGGATTCCATCAAATTTACTCGATTTCTTTGTAAAAGCAGGTACTGTATCTCTGACACCAACTGAGTCAAAACCAAATGCGTCCTTTGCCTGACCATTAACCTCTTTATTATTTTACTTCCTCTGGCTGCAGTCGACAGAGGGTCAATCTGTAGGCAAAGCCATCTCTATTTCCCACAATGCTTAAGCAATTCATCTTCAGTTAGGCTAGAATGGGAGTGGACTAAAAGGTCAGCACCTATGGAGGAGCAGCAGGTGAAAATGAGCTATCTGGACCTCATAGCCTTTACTGTTCAACTTAAATGTCAGGATTTAAACCATTAAGCAAAATGAAGTTCGGGGTTTCTTTATAAAAATCAGCTATTGCTGTTCAACTGAGATTTGAGGCTCTTGGGCTTTTGGATTTCTATCTGGATGGGCCTATTAACAAAGTCAGCTTCAAATCTTGTATTACTTTCACATTGTCATTTTTGCAGATGTGTTCTGTTTGACTATACACTTTATATGGTTGTATAACCAAGGCTTCTAATTTTCAGATTTTATCATTTCTGAATCAAAAACTCAGATAAAATCCAGCTGCTTTTGTATGTCAAAAGAAAAGAGAATGTTTGCAATCAGAAAATTTTCATCATTAAAAACAGCAGCATTTTCTTCCACATGAAATTTCATTTAGCAATCTACATGTAACACAGGTGAATTCTAAATCATGCTACTGGAAGTACTGAAGAATGAAGTACTCAGTGCATTAACTGAGAGTGCATGTGTGTGATGCACCAGAACTACTATGTACAAATATTATGGCCAGAATTTTGCCCTTGACGGGTGGGCCCGACCGACTCGGTGGTGGGCGGGCAGCCGATTGCCGCCGCCGAAACAGGCTGCGCCGCTATTTTCCGTGAACGGGCCTATTAAGGCCCGCCCAGCGGGTTAGCAACTCCCGTGGAGAACGGGAAAATAGTCGCGGGGGTGGGCAGCCTCAGACTGCCGCTACCAATGGGGAACCAGCAGTCTGTATAAAGAGTGGCCAGGCAGTCTGCTTGAGGCAGTGCACCATGGCCACTCAGGGAGAGAGAGAGGCAGCTGTGGTTCCACAGGAGCATGAGCAGGAGGAGTGGGGCAGGCTGCAGGAGAGGCCAGCCGGGGGGGCCACTGTGCCCCTCACTTCTCCGATGCATGCCTTGCTGTCCTCCTCCAAGAGGTTTCCAGCCGTTGGGATGTATTGTATCCGGATGATGGGAGGAGGAGGGCCCCCCATGTCACCAGGCAGGCGTGGGAGGAGGTTGGTGACGCTGTCAGTGCCCATGATGATGTGCAGTGCTCAGGTACGCAGTGCCGCAAGAGATTCAATGGTTTGCTGCGTTCTGGAAGGGTGAGTACTATGTCGGCCTTGGCTATTTGACCCAGCAGGTAGCCGTAGCCTTTGAGCACCCCCCCTCCCGCCATGTCTTAGTGTCGTTACTGCATTGGGTACTTGGCGCACGCTGGGTGGGCAAACGGGTACTGACCATGCTTACATCAGCCTTAGTGGTTTTGGAGAAGATGGATTCTCCCTGCAGCATACGTTGGTGTTTGTCGCATTTGAGTAGTCTGGGGGCAACCTGCAGGGGAGGCAGCTAGACACATACACAGAACTCCAACACATGTCTTATTGATGGTGATGAGATGGTGGAAGGGGAGCCTCAAGGTGTTGTGGCCAAGTGCCATCTACTAGCATCGGCGCCGCACCTAGTTGTGCCTCCGTGCCATGGGCGCTAAGACCCGTGTACTATTCAAAGTGATGGACACTGATTGTGTCCAAGGTGGCCGTTGGGGGAGGGGTTGGGAGCAGCCGTACTATCTTCTGGGGACTGATCACCAGTAGTGTGGACAGGAGATGCTGGAGGCCTCAGATGGGCCACTGTGGTTGGGGTGCGGCGTGCGCATGCAGAGTAAATGAGCGATCAGCCCCAATAAATCCTCTTCTCTGTTCTGCAGGCAAAAAGTGAACACAATCAGCGGGAGCGCCAGAGGACAGGAGGTGGGCACGCCCTGCTCCAGCGCCTCACGGCCTTTGAGGAGCAGGCCATGGAGCTGGGGAGGAGGCAGGTGGCCAAGGCAGCAGGTGGCGGTGAGGCTGGGGTCCAGCGGCCAGGTATTTGAGGTCCACAGTCCCATTCACTCTGTCTGCCTACCATCAAAACCACTGATGGCTGGTGCAATCGTTAATGCTGAAACATTGCTCATTCACAGACTGAGACACTCTGACGTGTGGGTCATACACAAAGGTCCCTCGTCCCCTTGAGGAATCGTGTCTCCACCACCTTCCAAAGTCACCTTATCCCATTTGTGACCAATCCCCATGGCCTTACATGCCATGGCATCGCTGCTGCACAGCCAAAGACTTATTGTATCTTAGGGGGCTTGGGACCTCCACCAACCTTTCAGCCAGCGCGCCCCACATTTCTCTGTCCAAAAGGTCCTCAGCACCTCAGCTGTGAACCTCATGGCACTCAACTTAAATAAATGCCAACATGTTACTCATCCCTGCGCCAAGGGGAAATGTTGCCTTCTGCCCACCCGGTCTATGCCCCTCCTAACGGTATGAAGGTCAATAATGTGACCTGTCAATCTCCTGTGATCCACGGCAAATGTCGCAAGTGTTTGCAATGTTTCCATAGCACCGCGACTCTCCAGGCCAGCATGCATTCAGGTCAGGTACATCTGTACTCTCGCCACTCTAATGGTACATAACATGCCATGTGGCATTCCTTAGGCCATCTGTCCAGCCTGTCTGTATGTGCGTCTAATGTTTGTCCCTCCTCTTGACTCTTTTCTACCCCACTAATGTTCGTCTCCTTAGGGTCTTGAAGGTTGAGCGGCGTATGAGGCTGGGGGGGAAAGGGATGAAAGGCTTAACTTACTGTATGCTAACTGATGCACTGTCCTTGTTGTTAATTTCAGCATCATCAGAAGAGTCTCCATCCGATCAAACTCCCTCTCCATGAGAGCCACCAATCTCTCAATGGAGGAAGCCTGAAGCTCTGCCCTGAGGTTCATGCCTTCACGTGCATTCTGCCTGGACTCCTCCATCGCAGAGACCAACTGAAGCACACCCTCATGCAACCCTGCCAGATGCATGGCCACGCCCAAAGATACTGCAGCCCCCCCTCCACACCTGAGGGTGCCAGCAGCCGTGGGCTTGCAATGGAGAAATTTCTGTTATATTTTGGACATAATAAAGTCCACTTTTCTTACCATGGCTGAGGGTGTTTCCTTTGTGCTGCATTTTTCTTTTTCACAGACATATCATGAGTGTTTGAGTGGACATTGATGTTTCTGTACTAAGCCCTTAGTTGCAGCTAATGAGGTGGAAGATGTAGCACCTAAGTGCCACGTGTGGAAGCACCAGGCAATGCTGTTCCTGCTGATCCATGTGTGTGGAGCTAGCTGAAGGTTCATTGGATTAAATTGTCCCGGGTGTCCCTGCCTCGTTGGTGTAGTAGTGGGTTGGTGTGCTGCCCCTCATCATTGCCCTGTGTTTCCTCATCCTCTGAGCCACTGCTGGATTCATCATGTGCAGCCTCATCCACTGCAATAAGGTCTTCATCGTCAACTGCATCCCCCCTTTCCAGCGCAAGATTGTGCAGAGCGCAGCATGCTACCACTATCACAGACGCGATCTGGGGGGTACTGAGTGGTCCAGGCATCAGAAGCACATCTTGAGAAGACCGATGGCTCTCTCCACCACAGCCCTAGTGGTGCCGTGGCTCCTATTGTAGTGCTGCTCAGCTTCTGTTCTTGGATGGCGGAGAGGCATCATGAGCCACCTTCTGAGGGGATAGCCCTTGTCACCCACCAGCCAACCATCCAGCCGAGCCGGAGCACTGAAGAGCTCGGGCACCTGGGAGTTTCTGAGGATGTAGGCATCGTGGGAGCTGCCTGGGTACCTTGCACAAACTTGCAGTATCTGCAACAAAAACAGAAACAGAAATACCTGGAAAAACTCAGCCGGTTTGGCAGTATCGGCGGAGGAGAGCACAGTTGACGTTTCGAGTCCTCACGACCCTTCAAAAGAACGTTATGTTAGGTCATGAGGACTCGAAACGTCAATTGTGCTCTCCTCCGCCGATGCTGCCAGATCTGCTGAGTTTTTCCAGGTATTTCTGTTTCTATTTTTGTTTTGGATTTCCAGCATTCGCAGTTTTTTGCTTTTATTATTATTGCAGTATCTGCATCCTGTGATCACACACTATCTGCGCGTTCATGGAGTGGAATCCCTTCCTGTTGACGAAGGCACCGGGCTCACATCCTGGCGCCTTGATGGCCACATGTGTACAGCCTATTGCACCCTGGACATGGGGGAAGCCAGCAATGGCCGCGAAGCCTCTGGCTCGCTGTGCCTGACTTGCTTGGTCACAGCGGAAGTGGATGAAGGTCAATACCTGTCTGAACAGAGTGTCTGTAACCTGCTTGACACAAGTGTGGACAGCTAATTGGGAGACACCGCAAAGATCACCCACCGAGCCCTGGAAGGAGCCAGAGGCATAGAAGTGGAGGGCAACTGTGAGCTTCAGAGCTGCTGGCATGGGGTGTCCACCCACACAGTTAGGAGATATCTCAGGGCCAATCATCTGACAGATATAGGTGACTGTCTCCCTTGAGAGTCGGAGCCTCCTTCGGCACTGCACCTCAGTCATATTAAGGTAGCTGCTTCACCGCCTGTATACCCTGGCAGCAGGATAGTGGCGTCTTCTGTGGCCCCTTGCACCTTGGACAACCCCTTGGCCCTGCGCCCCTTGTGCCTGCGCCTGGCCTACCAAAGGTGGCTCCCCTGGAGGCTGATTGTCCAGTCCTGGCCTCCTCCTTATTCTATCCCTCCCTTCCTCCTCAGGGGAGCTGCCTCCAGTGGAGAGGTCAGTACCCATATCCCCAGGCTAAATGGAGGCCTCCGGAAAGCTGCAGGCCCGAGAAAGATTACTGTCTGCAGACTGGTTTCAAAGTACACAAAAAGCTCTTGGAAATTGATGTGAACTGTTAACAATCAAACAGGCAACTTTAAAATACTTTCTGCAACTAAAACTTTGTGGAAAACATGAACAACCCCTCTGAGTCCACATATCCCGCCAGTGCATGACTTTCAATAAAAAATCTCCTACCCGCCTGCCGGTTAGGCTCATGCGCCGACCTGAAACTCGCACGGGCCCCTCAAAATCCTGGACAATTGGCAAGTTAAGGGACTTAACAAGGCCTTTAATTAATGGCGGGCGCGCGTCCCACTGCTGTGCACGCCCACCAACCGAAATATCGCGATGCTGCGCGCTGAGGTCGGTACGCTCGCGTGACATTTTAAGCGCTGATGTGTGGGCTATGCCATCCGCACGTCAGCCAGAAAATCCTGCCCTATGTTTCCATATTTTATGGGATTGAAACTTAATTTTACAATTCATCTTTGGGGAGTGGTAGTTGTCAGATTTAATTGGGATTGATTCTTAAATCAAAAGAATAAACTATAACTTACTACTATTAAATTTACCTTCTTTAAAAATAAAATGAAGCAATTACCTATCATTCCTATATATATTTGTTAGGTTACTTTGTTTTAGAAAAGTGTTATGGCACAGCTGATGGTAAATGCTGAGTTGTTCAAATCCCAAAGGGAAACTTAAAACAACTGCCACAACTTGTTTTGTAGTTTGTATAAATTTCAAGATGCATGCCTTGAATTCAGTAGTAATATGACCACCAAGTCTTATAGTTTTTATAAAACTAAATTAAACATTTATTAATAAGAGAAATACTTTTAAAAAGATATATAGATCTATAAATTACTACTACAATAACTTCTAAATGCTTGAATCAATCTAACTGCCAGTTACACTTTCGTTAAAGCAACAGTAAGACACAATGGGCAGAATTTTGCCGTCGGCGAGCACGGGGCGGGCCCACTTGCCGACGCGTAAAATGACGCGGGATGACATCGGACGGAACGCCCGACGTCATCCTGGTCCATTTAAATTTTCAGGAAGGCGGGCCCTCAGCAAAATCAGCTGTTCGCCCACTGACCTGTCAATGGCCAACTTAGGCCATTGACAGGATCAATTACGCAATTAAAGGACCTGCCTGTCCAACCTTAAGATTGGGGGGCAGGCCAGGAGCCCCAGTGGGCGGCGGCGGGATGAGGTTTCATGCAGAGTTTTAAAAAGTTTAATAAAGTTATAGTGCAAATTATGAACATGTCCCATCTCATGTGACATTGTCACATGAGGGGGACATGTTAGGGATTTTTTTTTCTATTTTTCATATTTTTCACAGTGTAAGTTATCTCCCTGAGGCAACACTTAGCCTCAGGGAAATGTGTGCTCTTTCGTGCGCATGCATGAAAGAGCGCACTCTCGCTTTTGGGGAATTCCCCCCGCCCACACAGGAAGCCCATAGCGCTCCCCACTGGATGTCACGCTGGGCGGGCCTTAATTGGCCCACCCACGTAAAATGGCAGCAGGGCCTGCTTCTCCAGTGGGGATCAGCTCCCCACCCGCTGGAGACTGGGTCGGGCTCGCCCGACCGACAGGCAGAAAATTCTGCCCATAGATTTTAAAAGACCCAGGCAAAGAAACATGAACAAGTCGGATTCAAAGTGAGTTCTCTTATCTTCAGTCCCTGGAGACAGCAGCTTGAGGCATAGATGCTGAAGGCTTTTCACCCTTGTTAGATCTCCAAGTGCCTCCCTTACAGTCTTCTCTCCTTTATACGTATTTTCCTCTTTGAATGCAAATTCCCATTGTTTCACTATGTCTTTTGAACTTTACCTCTCTACTAATAAAAAATCTATCCTAGTATCAATTCCACCAGTAATCTTTGTGAAAAATAAATAAACACACTGGCCAGAATCTTCGGGTCAGCAAGCAGGGGCAGGCCCCGCTCACCGACGCATAAAATGACACGCGGTAACATTGGGCGTGCGTCCCAATGTCACCGCGCGTCATTCTGGTCCTCAGTTCAGCGGGCGCGCAGCGGAGTCGGCTGCGTGACCACCAAATTGTCAAAGGCCTATTAAGGCCATTTAAAAACTAATAGGGCAGAATTTTGCCGTCGACGAGCAGGGGTTGGGGCCCGCTCGCTGACGCGTAAAATGACATGGGATGACGTCAGGCGGAACCCCCAACATCATCCCGGTCCATTTACATTTTCAGGAAGGCGGAGGCGCAGCAAAATCAGCTGCGGACCCACCAACCTGTCAATGGCCAATTGGGGCCATTGACAGGATCAATTATACAATTAAAGGACCTGCCCATCTAACCTTAAGGTTGACGGGCAGGCCAGGAGCCCCGGCGGGGAATAGATAAAACATGAAACTTCATCCACCGTTGGGATGAGGTTTCATGTAGGGTTTTAAAAAGTTTAATAAAGTTATTATGTGAATTATAAACATGTCCCATCTCATGTGACATTGTCACATGAGGGGGACATGTTAGGGATTTTTTTTTCTCTATTTTTCGTATTTTTCAAAGTGTAAGTGATCTCCCTGAGGCAGCTCTTAGTCTCAGGGAGATGTGCACTCGTTCGTGCGCATGCACAAAAGAGCATACTTTCGCTTTTGGGGAACCCCCCACCCCGCCCGCACAGGAAGCCTATAGTGCTTCCTGCTGGATGTCACGCTGGGCGGGCCTTAATTGACCCGCCCATGTTAAATGGTGGTGTGGCCCGCTTTGCCGGTGGGGATCGGCTCCCCGCCCGCCCGAAGGCAGAAAATTCTGCCCTAGCGGTTATTAACTGAGCTGCCTGTCCAACCTTAAGGTTGGCGGGCAGGCAGAGAGCCCAAGTGGCCTTCGCATTTATCATGAAACCTCATCCACAGGCGGGATGAGGTTTCATGAAGCGTTTATAAATTAAATACATTTTTTAATTAAAATTCATTGACATGTCCCAGCTCATGTAAGGGGACATACCTTAAAAATATTTATTTTCTTTTATTAAACTTTTAAAAAATCAAACTAACCTCCATGAGGCAGCTCTGTGCCTCAGGGAGATTTCTGTGCTCTTTCACGCGCATGTGTGGAAGAGCACAGGCCCCGACTCAGCCTACTCCCCCCACCTGCACAGGGAGTGCTCAGTGCTTATTTGCCTGCTCACGCAAAATGGCGGCGCACAGCCGATCACAGACAGCGATCGGCTGCGTGCCCACCCGTGCCCGCTCCCGCCCAACCCCCCCCAACTAGGAGAAAATTCTCCCCACTATTTCTCACTACTTCTGCTGGCTAGGTATACATTACACCCACCTCCCTCCCCCACTTTGAATTCCAGCCACCATAGTTTGTTTAAAAATGCAAATGTTCCCTTTACAGGTTCTCAAGCTTCCCATGTTTCCCTAATTAACATTTCAAACCTAACATCTCTTCTTACATCAAAACACCCAGACTAGCTGCCTCTAATTCAATTAAGTCTCACAGACACACACACACACACACACAGGCACCTACGTAGACACATTATTACTCTATTTTAATAAATTCCAATAACATTATGGAAATTATATCTTCCTGACAAAGGAATGAAAGAATTGCAGAGCATTGAATGTAGACATGCAATTCATAGATTTAAATCAAAATTTGGGGGTAACATTTTTCATCTGTTACAAAAACAATGCATTCAAACATCAGAGTGCAGACAGGATGGTTACCATTCCAGTTTGATTTATACATTTAGACTTATAAAATAGTCTAGTTACCTCCTCAAAGAACTCCAGTCAATTAATTTGGATTCTAAATATAAGCTAACTGCTTCTTAAAGCCTCGTTGGTCCTCAGAAAAGTATTGATGACAGCCGATTTAATGCTTTTCGCATAATTTTGATTGTATTTTTCCATGAAGGATATTAAACTAATTGGGCCTCAATTTCTAAGTTTGCAATTCGCTGGGTTTGGTGATCAGGATATAATAATTCCTGTTTAACTACAGCTTCATTTATTTCCTCTAATTTCCTTAGTGATTCTGAAGTGTATCTCATTTGGCTCAGTTGCCATAGGTACTTGTTTGAGTTTCTTCATGCATGTTTTACTGATGTAGGCCTGTTTATAGATTCATAGTTCAAAATAATTGGAATTAGATTTTACTCATAGTCTTCACTTGAAAAGACTTACAAAAAGGTTGGTGAAAGATCTTCCAGTTCATGAAGCACTCCATTAAGCATGGTAAGGCACAACTTTAACCATGCAAACTCCTGGCGAAAGTAAAAAAAAACAGGGAAAACAATTGGCAGTCATTGACCCTGGGAAATTCCTTTCTAACTCACCAGATAATCAAATGAATTTCCAGGATGGCAATTTCTGTAGCTACTCATAATCCACCGAACCCATTAAGTTACTTTATATAATTGGAAATACCTTCTTTACTTGGGAATTTCACATGTTCATTTTTAAAGGACAATGGATCCCATTGTATGATTTAATTGTCTGTTTCGGGGCTGATACTGCTCTGCAAAGGCTGATGTGAAGTATCTATTTAACATATCAACCATTTTCTAATTCACTATAAAACCTCTTCCCAGCTTGTACCTTAAAGGACACAACTGGCCTTTAACACAACAATTGCTTCACATGTAGCTAGTACATTTTTTTGGCCCCTTTTCTTGCTGTGATCTAGAATCTACATTTATGGAACCACATCAAATAGAATCATTGAGAGAATTTTAACCTGGTGGAGAATGTGGCTTTGGATGATGGTGAAAGATGCTGGTGATGCTGGGTGGGAGGGGGTTTAAACCAGCAAAGATACCAGCATATGAGAAGCCATCTTCAACCCATTGGTTTCCATATATAATTCAAGTGCATCATGCTGCTTGCTGGCAATCCCTAGTAGAGATGAAAGTTGATTATAAACATATGTTAACAGTTCAATCGGAGCAATATTTCAACTCACTTTCAAATGTAATGGCACATTTATGGGTTTCCCAGGCTTCCTGAAACTTGCCAATGAAAGCAAGGAGCGAACACAATGACAATTGAGGGGGTTGAATCAAATTTGTGGAAATACTGCAATAAATACTCACTATGTTATGAGCCCTGTAGAGACCATTAGCATTTAAAGAGAAATTTGAACACCCGGTGATTAACTGAAAGAAATTACGTCACAAGGTTTCATGGGGAGAATTTTCCCCCCATTGGGGGCATTGTGCAGGGCAGGCGCAAACCCGCTCTGGTCTGCACTGCCCTTTTACATGGGCGGGCCAATTAAGGCCCACCCAGCGTGTCGTGCACCCGGAAGCGCTGAGCGCTCCCTGTGCGGGTGGGGGAGGATTCCCTGAGTCAGTGCCTGCACTCTTTCATGCATGCAGAAATGCCTCAGGGAGATTAGTTTAAGTTTTAAAAAGCTGAATAAAGGAAAGAAAAACTTTTAAGACATGTCCCCTGTCACATGAGCAGGGACATGGCAGTGAATTTTAAAAAATTTTTAAATTTAATTTAAAAACCCTTCATAAAACCTCATCCCGCCCATGGATGAGGTTCCATGAGAAGTGCAAAGGCCGTCTGCGCTCTTCGCCTGCCCGCCAACCTTAAGGTTGGACGGGCAGCATTCTTAACTGTTTTAATTGATTTCTTAATGGCCTTCATTGGCAGTTGACATTTTGGCAGTCGCATAGCCGACTCCGGCATGTGCCCGCCGAATGAAATATCGCGATGACATTGGGACGCACGCCTGACGTCATCGCATGTCATTTTATGCGTCGGCGAGCAGGCCCCGCCCCCGCTCGCTGACCTGAAAATTCTGCCCCATGTTTTTAAACAAAAGCAAACCTCACTGGATATAAAAAATATTAAACAAAGCAAGCGCTATTAACTTAACACTATAGTTTGTCAAAGTTTAGAATATAAACCCAGTACCCCTTTTGCTTCCTAATTCATGCCAAGCGTTTCATTATACATTATGAGATCTAAGGATCCATTTGCTTCTCCTTTTAGAATTCAAACTAAGTATGCCACAGCTCTCTGCAATTCACTTTACTTTTTCCTCAGTGTTCCAGCTATTCTCTGAGGTATGAGATTTCATAGGGACCCTTCCATTAGCTTTTGGCTAAGCAATCCTCCAACTTCTCTTCAAAATCTCATGGTTGTGGACTTCGCCGCTGAAGTTTAGGGTGCACTGTATTCATGCTCAATGATTTAAAGATTATGAACACCCCTGGTTCCTATTGGCCTCTATACTGCTTGGCTTGGCTTTGGACAGATACAAATTATGTTACAGCTCTTGGCAGACTCACTCTTTCTCTGCCTTCTCCAAGCTAACTCTGTCTCCAAACTGAGCATGTGCTCCCACCTACATTCCACATAGTGAACAATAAAGTTAGTATATTCTCTGCTTAAGGTGCAGGCCTGGCTAACATTTCGCTCCCTCGACTCAGTGAGCTGCACTATTTCTTTGTGTTCCCAAGTTGAACTGCTAACAGCCTGCGCCTGTGAGCAAACAGACAGATAAATAAGCAAAGGAATCTCCCTAACTCCCACAGACCATAGCAAGGTGTCATTCTTGGGACGTTCCAAACTAGAATATTTAACTAATTACCTTTTGCTTTCAAGTCACACCCTGTGACCCACATGACTAATTTATATCTCAAATGGAATTAACGGTCCTCTCTCCAGTCTCCCTGGTTCCACCAAGAAACTCCCTTGTTTATAAAGATGCTTTTAGCTTCCTTGATCTGGGAGCTATATGAATAATCCAAATCTCTTATTGAAATAAATGTAGATCTCCTGTCCCTAACAAAAGCTCAAAGCTGGATCATTTATTGTTGGAGTTCTCTCCCTTCTAACTCTAACCTTATCAAATAAACACAGGTTACCCTTTGAAACTGTAATTACCTCAAGTCTGTTTGAATTGCACTTTCTTCAGGGTGACTTATCAGTTTCTCAATCAGATGTTTCCATTTACCTTATATTTAACACTTCCTAAAATTAGATATTCACAACACTACTAGTGTGCTAGTGGGAAAGATTTGTTCAGAGTGCTTTAGCTGAGAGTTTACCTTCTTACACTTTGGAGGTTTTTTCTATCATATCAGGATGAATGGTGCCTTGGCTGTCTTAGATTGAATGCAGTATGACCAGTACCAAAAACAGCAGCCTGCTCTTGAGAGACCTGTAGCTGGAGCACAGAGGGGTCAACAGAAGAGTGCAGCTCACAGGAGGCACGACCTAAGACAAGGAGTGTAGAGCCAGAGGCTGAGTTTCCTTGACATGTTTGGACAGCAATGCGTCATAGGCTCAGGTTGTCACGACAAGTGGTGGCAGACATCTGTGGCCTTTCAAAGCAGGGGTTCTCAACCAGGGGTCCATGAGAAGGTTTCAAGAGGATGAGGATCCTCATTGTAAATGAATCTCAAAATCGGTTACACCATGACTTTGTCTCTGCCCAGATACAGGAAGTGTCTTTTTTAAATAACTTACCAAACTCCTGTTTCCCTCAGTCATCTCCTCCAACCAACAGAAACATCCTCAATAAAGCTGTTCTGATTGGTTTTGATTTTCAAACAGAAACCTACCCTGTCTGCCCCACACATTTACTGTTTCCTATAAATCAATCACAACCCATTCAACTCTGCTTTTAATCATGGATTTGATTAGTTGTATCTCTTCTAAAATTTGCTTTTATATGTGTCTGTATTTATCAAACAATTTCTTCAGGAGGGAAACGTGCACTTACCCTCCTTCATTCATTCATTCATTCAGCTTGCTGCCAACTATTTACATACTTTTAATTTTCAGTGTTTTAATCTTTTAACCTCAGTATCCAGTGATCTTTAATCACAAGTTTCATCATTTTATTGCTGCAGACTTTTTATACTTTAAGAATCTGAACATTGTCCCAGAATTTACCTTCACAAAAAAAGAGTCAACACGGGAACCAAGCTGCACAAATGCCTATTTTTTGTCCATAAATTGGATTTATCTCCCAAACAGAAATATTAACTAATTAGCTTTCCAGCTCATGTTTTATACATTTCAATCCAATCATTCGTTCTTTTCCCAGATTAAACAATCTCCCTTTCATTTTCTTTGTTTCTTGGATTCTTTCTTTTGCTGTCATATAGCAGTTAACATAAGCAACTTTTGCTAAGTTTGTATTTGCATCAAGGTCTGTTCATTAAACACATTTAACTTCATATAAAATATATGTAGCAGGATAAAAGCAGCATGTATCTACTGGCACAAACAATGTCAGATGTGGCATAGAAGTGCATAGCTTGATAGAGAATCTATACAAATGGCTTGGAATTAGTTTGCTTTTATAGATGGTTGTGTGTGTTCATGTAGATTGGACATATATTTTTGCCTAATTTTAGTAACAAATATCAAAGCTGATGTGATAGCTTAACCAAAATAATGCTTGGTTATACATACTGCTTTACAGGATGTCTATATTAGCAGTGTTGCATAATATGTGTAGATATATATAGCTTCCCTTAATTAATCTCTGGGTAAAAGCACTGATCCAATGTGATACCACCAGTGTTTTGGTTAGATCCCTGGGCTGTGCTCCATTAGCCATCCTAAGTCAAACAGCAGTGATTGTGCCTTCAACATCTGTTAGAGGGTAAAATAAAGTCAACCAGAATTTCCTTTCTTGATTGCCATCCAGCAGACCCTGCTGGAAAGTGCATGTGTGCAGCCATCACACAAAGCAGGATCATGTTGATGATGGTGCAACTGAATACAGTACTGCATCTTCTGCAGCACTGGAAGTGTTGGTTCCATATGGTACAACCTACTTACGTGATGTTGTATTTTCAACAATGACTTCAATGAAAACAAAACAGTGAAGCCAAGATGAACAGTGATCCTGATATGCGCCCGTGCTTGACAAAGATACCTTCATGTCTTGACAGAATTGTTGCCCAGCAACAAATTTCACATTAAGTAAGTTAAAACAAAATAATAATAAATGCAATATTTAATTATGTAACTAATTTTTATACAGAAAAAGTAATGGTGCTCAGAAGCAAAAGAGCGTGAGATCCTGTTCTAGAAGAAGATATCTGAATATAGACTGGGATAGTAGTAGCGTAATGGGCAGAGGGGAGCAAGAGCTCCTAGAGTGTGTTCAGTAAAATTTTCTACAGCAGTGTGTTTCCACTTCAATGTGAATGGGGGCACTTCTAGACCTGGGGCAGAAATTTTCGCTCAGCGCCTGACCTGCTCAAGCGTGAAATGATGCACATTGACGTCAGCCAAATGTGCTGACGTCAACCTGCAGTTGCGCAATAGTTCAGTCGGTGGGCATGCCCTGGAGCTAGCAGCACACCCGCCGGCAATTAAAAGAATTGTTAAGGCCATTAAGTAATCAGTTAACTTAAATTTTTAGCTGCCCGTCCAACCTAACGGTTGGCGGGCTGATGAAAAGGCCAGGTTTTTTTGGAAACCTCATCCATGGGCAGGATGAGGTTTCCAAAAGCAAATAAAAATAAAATAAAAACTTAATTTTTCATTAATAACACATCCCTGCTCATGTAACAAAGTCACATGAGGGGACATGTTTCACTACATTTAAAAATTTTTTTTTCATATCTCTTCATCTCCCTGAGGCAGCTCTGTGCCTCAGGAAGATTATGAAGCGCTCATTTGCACGCATGCTTGAAGGTTGCCCTCCTCCACACACCACTCCACCCCCCTCCCCTCCCCTGCACAGGCAGCACTCAACACTGCCGCTCGTGTTTCAAGCAGGGCGGGCCTTAATTGACCCACCAGTGTGAAATCACGGTCTGGTGCTGAACGCGGGCAGCAGTTGGCTATCTGCCCTCCAAGAGCAAAATTCTGCCCTGGTTCTTGGGAATGAGGTGGGCCAAGTAGATCAAGTGTAGGTAGGAGAACATTTAGCAGATAGTGATCATTGTATCATAAGGTTTAGGTGACTATGGAAAAGGACAAAGAATAATACAGATTGAGAATAATTAACTGGGGGAAAGCCAGCTTCATTGTGGTAAGAATGGATCTGGGCCAAATAAATTGGATTCAAAGGTTGGAAGGAGAAAACAGTAACTGAACAATGGGGTATCTTCAAAGATGAGATAGTTTGGGCACAGTCAAGGTATATTTCTGTGAAGGTGAAAGGCAGGGCAAAGAAATCCAGACATCCATGGATGACAAATTAAAATAAAGAAGAAAAAGTGTGCTTATAACATATGTCAGGTATAAATACAATTGAGAACCAGACTGAATACCGAAGGGTCAGAGGGGAGATGAAAAAGCAAATAAGCGAAACAAAGAGGAAATATGAAAAGAGACTGGCAGATAACATAAAAGGGAATCCCATAGACTTCTATAGACGTATAAATAGTAAAAAGGTGGTAAGAGGAGGAGTAGGACTGATTAGTGACCAAAAAGAGGATTTATGCATGGAAGCGGAGGGCATAGCTGAGGTATTAAATGAATACTTTGTACCTGTCTTTACCAAGGAAGATGAAGCTACCCAGACCATGGTGAAAAAGGAGGTAATTCAGTCCCTAGAAGTGTTTAAATTTGATAAGGAGGAGTTATTGGATAGGCTGCCTGTACTTAGTTGATAAGGCACCAGGATCGGATGAGATGCATCCAAGATACTGATGGAATTGAGAGTGGAAATTGCAGAGGCACTGGCCACAATTTTTCAGTCTTCCTTAGAAGAAAGGCACTCTGGTGGTGCCTGAGGACTGGAGAATTGTCCAGAAAAGATGTAAAGATAAGCCCAACAACTACAGCCCAGTTGATTTAACTTCAGTGGTGGTGAAACTTCTAAAAACAATAATTTAGGACAAAATTAATAGTCACATGGGCAAATGCGGGTTAATTAAGGAAAGCTAGCATGGATTTCTAAAGGGAAAATTGTGCTTAACTAACTTGCTGGAGTTTTTGAAAAGGTAACAGAGAGAGTTGATGAGGGCAATGCTGTGATGTGGTGTACATGGATTTCCAAAAGGCACTTGATACAGTGGAACACAACAGACTTGAGCAAAGTTATAGCTCATGGAATAAAAGGGGTCGTAACAACTTAGATACAAAATTGGCTAACTGACAAGAAACAGTAAGTAGTGGTTAATAGATGTTTTTCAGGTTGGAGGAAGGTTTGTAGTGGAGTACTCCAGGGGTCAGTGTTGGGTCCCTTGCTTTTCCTGATATATCTATATAGGGCATAATTTCAAAATTTGCAGATGATACAAAATGTGGAAGCATTTTGCGTAAACTGTGCGGAGGATAGTATAGAATTTCAAAAGGACACAGACAGGTTGGTGGAGTGGTTGGAGAGGTGGCACATGGGGTAGAATTTTCTGCTTGTCGAGGGGTGGGGGGGGAGGGGGGGAGGGGGAGGTGCGAGTCCAACTCAAATGAGCATAAAATGATACGCGATATTTCAGTTGGTAGGCGCATGTGTGAGTCGGTGCCACGCCCGCCATTAATTAAGAGGCCAGTTAAGGCCGTTGACAACCCAATTGACGGCGATTTAACGTTGCCCATGATTGTTTGCTCATCGTGCGGGCAAGGCAGGCAGTCAGGCAGCCCACAATTTGCAAAACCTCTTCCACGGACGGGATAAAAAGGGGCAGCAGCGTTGCCAGTGTGAGTAGTGAGGAGTTTTGGAGATAGTTTGCTGCTGGTTGCTTCTTGGCACTTGGCAGCTTCATCTCTGTTTGAGGCTTCATTTCCAGACTCATTGGTGTTTCCAAGGCCCCCTGAGGATTTGGACCATGTGGACCCTTCCAGGGTTTTCAGACAGCCTTTCCTTACCCTGGTAATGGGGATTGAGGTCTCCGCTGGAGGCACCTCCTCTGAAGAGGAAGAGAGGGCCAGAAGGGAGAAGAGGCCACGCGTCCCGATGCAGCTTCCAGGGAAGGGACCTGTGTGAGGAGAGGTGCAGGCACAAGGGTATAGGGCTAACAGGTAGTCCAAGGCGGAAGGGGCAGCAGAAGACGCCACTATCCTGCTGCCAGGGTTTACAGGCAGCAATGCAGCTACCTCATTATTTCCAAGGTGCAATGCTGAAGGAGGCTCCACCTCTCAAGTGAGGCAGTGACCTCAATTTGTCAGATCATGACACCTCTCCACCAACCAAGAACAGAGGCAGAGCAGCAGTACAACAGGAGCCATGCCTCCACAAGGGCAGGGGTAGAGAGAACCATAGGTCTTAAGATGCGCTCCTGATGGCCTGGAGCGTTCAAGAGGTGCACTAAAATATTCCCCAGAGTGGGTGTCACTGATAGTGGTTGCATGTTGCACTCTCCACAATCTGAACTGGCAAGGGGGGATCCACTAGAGGCAGAGGATCTTGATGCAGCTCCACAGGCCATAAATGGTGAACCCAATAGTGAGTCAGAAGAGGAGCACGGTGAGGAGAATGCTGAGGGTGAGGAGCCAGGCCTCGGTAACTTCCAGGGAGGCAGGGACACCAGGGACATCTTGACCCAACGTTTCTTCAGCTAGGCTGCCAAAGAACCACTCCCACCTCATGCCAGGGCTGCTGCCTCCATCCAGGATTTCAGAAATGACCCTTTCCTTTGCCCCCAAGATATACTCCGTGCCTGTGCAATAAAGTTTCGAGCCACCCACGTCCAGCATTACATAGTGGCCTACCCAGCATCTACAAAACAAATGAAGCATACTCAGGCCAATAACACAAAAGCAAATGTAATATAATGTTGGTACTCACAGATTATGAATAGAACAATATCAGGTGTTGATGGTCACAACATTAAAAAAAGGAAAAAAAATGGGAGAACAAAAGATCACCCATGACCAGTCCCTCTTGTGCTTAAGGTGCTTTAAACTTACGTTTACGGGTGCTACATCTAGGTGCTCCCCCCTCGATGGCACCGGCATTGGAGACAGCCTGCTGACTCTGCTGTCCTGTTGGCCTTGATGATCTTAGCGGTTGTCCTCTGGCCAGTGAAGCCTGTGTTGGCCCCACCTGGGAGGAAGCAGCCAGTGCCACTGGCATCTCCCCAGTCATCACAGCCTCATCAGGTACCATGGTCACTGGCAGGGGGCAGAGGAGCTGCTGTCGTCATCTGGAGCACCCTGAGAGGAGCCCACAGAGACGACAAGCAGCTCGCGCACCAATGTGAGGTCGCTGTGGACCTCCCTGCTCACCATTGATGGATGGCCACCTAGCTGGGATACTGGGTGCCTCTTCCATCTCCCACGATGGCACTGACCACCTGAGGTTATTGCCTGTGTGAGGGCTTGCAGGTCTGAGCGCAACCCCAGGAACCCCTGATTCTGTTCCTGGAGCAGTCTCTCCATGAGAGTCGCCACTCTCTCCATGGAGGAGGCACTGCGCTCGGCCATGAGGGTCAACGTGGTGCTGTTGCTCCACAGGGACTCCTCCACAACAGAGACCATGGCACGCGGACCCTCATGGATCTCTGCCAGATCCTCCGGCATACCCCGCTGGACATCCTGCATCTGCTGCCTAATGGATGATTCCAGAGGCTCATCATCAGCCTTCGACTGAGCATCGTCCTGGTTCCCAGCAGGTGAACTGACTGCCAGCGCCTGGGTACTCTCTGCCTGCACCTCAAATGATTATGAAATGCCCCCACCAATATGCACTAAGATACTAGCCACTGAACTAATGCCCACTAAGATGCTGGTATCTGCACAGGTGCCTGGCTCAGAGAGTGGGTGTGACACAGATGCTTCTGGAGCATGATGGTCTTCCAGTGTCAGGGATAGTGCCTGGAGGTCCTGCATTTGGCTGCTTAGTGTCAGACCTAAGGGAGAAGAAGGACATGTCATTAGTTTAAGTCATCACACTGTCACTGTGCATGCCAGGCACCCTAGTGAGACAATGGAGATCTGTATCATGGTGACATCGTCTTTCAATGATCAATGAGGAATCCAGTCTGGAGGCTCCCATCAATGATGAGACCATGCAAGATTGTTTGCATCATCTGAAACTCTCACCTCTGTGCACTGCATTCTTACCTTCATCTGACACCCCAGCCTCTCCATGGTGGCACCGAGGTGCATGGTGCCTCTCGAGCTCCAAGGCCTCCTGTTCGAATCTGGTGAGGATGAGGTGGTGTGGGGGTCCTCCACCAGTCCGCAACCTCTCAATATTATTATGGGATGTTTTCTTCTGAAAGGACAGAGGAGCATTGATTAGTCCACTCTCTACCTGCAGCGCCATTGCAGCCTGGCCAACTCCAGCTGAGGAACACCTTGCAGGGCACGTCTGGGTCGTGGCCCTTGAGCCACAAAGATCTCAGTCAGTGCAGCCAGGGTTCACCCGCTTGGCTAGTTCTGGCGTCACTGCCAGTTGGCACTCAGACTCTAATGCCCCTGAGCTCCACTGGTGGATGGCCAACCCAAAACACTTCAATGCACTGACCCATGCCAACACAGTACTCACCCTTCCTGAGTGCAGCAGGTTATTAAACCTCTTCAGGCACTGCACCCAGGTGTGCTGCAGCACATCGTGGCTGCTCACCCGGGCTGCCACCTCCTCCTGTGCCCTCTTTGTGAGGTGCAGTGGCCTCCTCCTCCCATCTCTGGGGACAAGGGTGTACCTTCTGGCAGCCACCTCCTCCAGGAGGGTGGGAGGCACTCATCGGAAAAACGGGGGGGCCGAGTGCCCAGCTGACCACACCTCCCGCCTGGCGTCTACATCTTCATTTGTGGCCATGTCGCTGCTGTAACTCTGACGCGGGCAGCCTCCCTGGGGCTGCCTGCACCATTTTTGAACCAGCCGCTGCGTCGCCATTGGACCCGGCGGCCGACAGGCCCCGGCCTCCCCATCGCCCCTTCTTGAACATTCTTCAGCCAGCGTTCATGCTGGGCGGGCCTTAATTGGCCCGCCAGCATGAAATTGCGGTCGTGGCCCAATCGTGGGCAGCGGTTGGCTTCCCGACCACTCTTGCTGTCCCCCACCGAGCCCGCCCAACAAAGGCAAAATTCTGCCCATGTAGTTCAATGTGGAGAAATGTGAAGTGACTCATTTTGGTAGGAAGAACATGGAGAGATAATACAAAACAGAGGGTACAATTCGAAAGAAGCAGAGCGACCTGGGTGTATATGTGCACAAGGTGGCAGAACTGGTTGAGAGAGCAATTAATAAACCATATGGTATCTTAGGCTTTATTCATAGGGGCATAGAGTACAAGAGCAAGGAGGTTACATTGAACTTGTTTAAGACACTAGCTCGGCCTCAGCTGAAGTATTGTGCTCAGTCCCGGGTGCCACACTTTAGGAAGGATGTGAAGGTACTAGAGAGAGTGCAGAAAAGATTCACAGGAATAGCTCCAGGAATGAGGAACTTCAGCTATGGATTGTAGAGGTTGTAGAGGTTGGGACTGTTTTCCTTGGAGAAAAGAAGGCTTGAGAGGAGATTTGATAGTGGTATTCAAAATGATGAGGGGTCTGGATAGAGTAGATAGGGAGAAACTGTTTCCACTTGTGAAATGACTGAGAAGGAGAGAGCACAGATTTAAAATAATTGGCAAAAGAGGCAAAGGCGAGATGAAAAAAATAATTTTTCACGCAGCGAGTCGTTAGGGTCTGGAATGTGCTACTTGAGAGTGTAGTGGAGGCAGATCCAATCGAGGTATTCGAAAGGGAATTAAACTGTTATCTGAAAAGGAAGAATCTGCAGGGATATGGGAGAAGGTGGGAGAATGGCACTAGGTGAATTGCTCATTAGGAGAGCAGACACGATGGACCGAATGGCCTCCTTCTGATCTAACAATTCTGTGTGGAGAAGCATAGAATTACTGGCAGCAACTATTGGATTTCTGCATTATCCTTCGCATATGAGGGCTCCAGAAGTTGCTGTCAATTTCAGTGGAGTAATGATAGCGAACACTGATAGTTTTGCCATCATTACCACTGCAAAATTTGGGCTATGAATTGGTACTGGCAAGGTAAGATTGTTGCAGCTTCTCCTTATGAAGATGATCATACTGAGTGTTAAATGGTAGGTGCATTGCTGAAAATTAATTGTGCTGGTGAGTAGCTGGGAGGTCTTGCATCTCTAATGGCCAGTGTCACAGTTTGTGGGCAGAATTGTCCCAGATTTGCATTAAGTGTGGTAGTGGGCAGGAAAAAGGACATTTTACCCGCCAGCTGTAATGATGGCTTTTCGCACTGTATCGTCCCATTCTCACCTGATTTATTATGCAACCACAGGGAACACGCTGTCTCATTGGCGGGCAGCCTCCAATTTGCCCACCAGGCTGTTACCTCACTGCTTCCTCATGCAGGACGCCATATTGTTATGGTCCCAGCTGAGATTACCCCTGGACAAGCTTGATCCCAGGGTAGAACCCAGCTTGATAGATCCTAACTTTTATTTGTTTGTTTAGATGCGTGGAGAGTGGTTACTGAACAGTCATGGAAGTCAGCTGATGAACTTTTAACAAAAGAGTAAAACAATTATTAAGCAAGAAAAAATGAACTATATTACAATACTTCATCCCCCACAACTATACCTTTACTGATATAATACAGATTCGTAAGGATAACACAAGTTACAAAAGTTATCTTATACTTCAGTGTTCACAGTAAGTACACAGTCCATGTAAACCTGTGGTCAGACACACCATACTCTGAAACCAAGTGACAGATGCCACCTCAGCCAGATGCTATGGACCTCTCCTCAACTCACCCCAGTTGCTTGTCACGCCATGCCCCAACCAGTCTCACTGAATTCCATCATTCACACAAGGATTTCCAATCTCCGCTTTTCGAAGAACTCACTTTGGAATCTTCTCCTAAATGATGCTTTCTCTCAGACGCCTTCCGCAAGGGTTCACCTCCAGGGTTTCAAACTCTCCTTCCAATGTTCCTTTTCCCTGGGTCACCACATGCATTCAAGCTTTATTCCACGCTCTCTCTCTCTCACTGACTCAGCAGACAACAGTACACCACTGCTTCACATGCCTATAGTAAAGAGTTACAGACCTTCAGTTGTCTGTTTGGACCTTCCTTCCTCTTGAAAGTTGTTCTAGCTTTAAATCTGCTTTCTGCAGCTTTTGTCTCTTTAAATCTGAAGCTTGGAGTCTTGCTCTCTGCCCCTCACTCTTAATTTCACTTAACAGGACCTTTTCCAGGTTGCTGTTTTTCCTATGACTAGAAGGTCGTGCTTGGGATTTTCTCCTGTTCCAGACCTCTGGATTCTTGGGGACTTTCTTCTTTAGCTTAGGACTGGATATATGTCCCTTTTGCTCCATTCTCTCTCTAGCAGCTACCTTCAACCAACTTTAGATTGGAACTGGCTATCTGTCCCTTCTAGGCTGCATCTGCCTGGCAGCTGTCTTCAAAACTGAACTCAAAACTGCTTTTCTAGTTCTTTGTGTGTGTGTCTGTGGGAGGAACCCGCCTCTCTGGACACCTGTTGCTAGGCAACAGCACTGTTTTCTACATTTGTTTGTCTAACTTAGCTGCAACAGTCGTTAAACTCTCGTTAGAAATGCAAGCACCTTTTAAAGTGAAACTAAAACTCAGTTTGATCTTTCTTAACAGACAGATACAGAAATACAATTCAAATTTAAACTCTAAAGCTAAAACTCATTCCTAACACCCAAAAATACCAGTATAACTTACTATCTCTATTTCCTGATGATATTTAAGCTGCAGCTGCGTGGTCACTTCTCAATGTTTGCAGCCCAGGAGGTCACCGGTGAAGACATGGCCCCAAAAGCCCTGATTCAGTGATGCATCCCTGGGATGCCTTCTGGACACTGTACAGGCCTGCCATGGTGTCCTTTCCCCCCATTCTGGCCACAGGAAGCCCATCAGTCTCAGCACTCCGGTTTAGGTGGCGGTGGCAGAGGTGGTTAGTGCCAATGCTGTACACAAGAGGTCGAACATCCAGTGTAGAAAGTGGATAAATTATCTCATCCATGTGGCCAGGTTAAGGCAACTATCTCATGACTCTAAACTCACAAACTCACAAGGCCATCACACATCTCACTCACTGCCAGCTCAAGGGACATTACCACTCACTCTCTCACACAAACCTTCACATCACCATCTGGCCTCATCTCCTCTGGCGATCGCCTCCTCAGCCCTCACCATCTTGAGGCCACTTGCACAGATCAACATGTGCCCTCACACACACACCCTAGGATATTCCCCTTCCTCAGTACAGCTGTCGCCCTGCAGCCTCTTCCCTTTCCTGAGGCCACTTCTCCCCCTTCCCCAAGCAAGCCCAAACTCTGCAGCCGTTGAAAAGCCTTACGGTTGGTCTGGTAGGCAGAGACCTGCCCGTGAGCCCTCCTAAAAGTGATGTGGTGCTGCCTGCAAAGCCTGGCGCTAATAACCGCGAATGCTGCCGGAAGAAAGGTAGCCAAACAAACCTCGAAGTCCTGAGCGAAGTGCAAGTCACCAGGTGCATGCTACTAATGTTGCCTGGATAATCCAGCGTGGGGGCATGAATCTAGCGGGAAGGGCTTATAGTTAGAGGCAAATGTATTAAGATGACATTCCCGCATCTGGTGGTGGGAAACGTGGCCTGCCATTGATGGACGGAGTGGACAATCACAAACTGGTTTCACAACGGTATAAAACCAATTTTTGGTCATGTCGCCATATTGTCCGCTCATGCCAGCCATGACGGCCGATGCCAATGGGGCAGAAAATTCCGCCCTATGTATTTTATTGTTGTCCATGATCAAAGTGTTTTAATGTGTGAGGTTAGTGTGTTTTCTTACTCTGAGTGATTTTTCCCAATTTAAATGATTTCCAGCAGCAAGCTTTTGTGAATTTAAAAAGTAAAGAAGATTATTTATTATCACACACTTGGAGAGGAAGTTTAAACACAACATCTTACACACTATCACACACACACAGAAGGAGTAGATACAGATGAAGAAAAAAATACGATTTCAGTCTGGAATTATTTCACTCTCTCTCACAGCAGTCCTTTAGTTTCTTGGATGAATTAATGCTTAAGCTGGAGTGCAGGTCTTGTAAAAGCAGAGGATTCTTAGTAAGCTGTGAGATTTCTTGTAATTGAATTGCCAGGAGGTTGGCTCTGAACTTGGTGTTGGAGCAGTTGGGGGCCAATCCTTCTCCAACTTTCTGGGTATAGCTGTTTTAGCTTGGCCGCATAATTGTCTTGCAGTGGCTTAGATGGTGCTTCTGATGGTATCCATCATGGTGTTTTCGATCTGAACATCTCCTGTTGTTATTTTTAAAAGAACAGGTAACAAGCATGGCTGTCTTAACCATGTGACCTGTGACGAGTCTAAAATCCTCCTTCCAAAAAAGGTGGTGGGTTGGGATGATACACATCCCGTGTTGCAGCCTTTCATACTTTGAGAGTTTGAGACATACAAGTTCTTTGTGTTTGGATATGGAGCCATCACAATACAATGAAAGGTCAATGGGATCCATTTCATATTTGTCTACCACCCGTGGAGTTTTGATGTCTGGAGAAACATGAACATAAGATGTCTGCAAACCCATTTGTCTGTAAGTTTTGGTCCATTCTTAAACAAAGAGACGTGTGAATCTAACAAGTGGCTGTGGCATTCCTTCACTTGGGTCCATATTTAATCAGGTATTGGCTGCAGACTTTATCGTCCAACAATGCCTAAGAAGTCATGCTCCAGCTATCTTAAACAGTTTTTGGTGTCCATTTTTAAAACAAAATACAGTTTTAAAATTTGTAATATCTTCATGTCTGTACTGGGCATGATGCCAGGGATGCTGAAACTCCATTGATCTCCTGTGCTCCTCCTCTGTATTCTGATTTGGGAAGTTTGTTGAGGTCCACCTCTGGTTCTCTCCCTCCCCCTCATACTCTGTGCTCTCGTCCTACAACGACGGAAAGAAAGACCAATGAGTGGCATTTGTTCATGTGATGGATGAGGTGCATTAGGTGAGGGTGACCATGAGAGGGAGGCATGAAATTGCTCAAGGATGAGGGTAAGTGGAAGTGGTGGATGGATAGATGAGGATTGATGAAATGCATAGAAAGAGGAGGGGTACACCTGCAAAATAACTGGATGCAAAAAGTGATGTGATAGTGTAGGCTTGACAAGGCGGATGGAGGGGGTGGGGTGACACACACACAAGGATATAGGTGAATATGCAACTGTATCACCTTTCCTGATCTGGTTAGGTCATTAAAGCAATTTCTGCACTAATTTCATGAGAGAGACAGTATGCTCCTGCTGCTGGGGAAGAGTATCCATCGCCAGCTCCCCACTGACCCCGACAGCACATCAAGTAAGATATCACTGAACCGACTTTGCTAGTCTGGAATCCATTTTCACACCTTACCTTCTTTTGTCTCCAACTCTAACTCTTCCAAATTCCATTTTCAATTTAGCCCTTTAAATAGTGGAGTAGAAATTACGACATGCATATCCTCATTGCGCCCATAGCTATACAGTGGATGCCAAACCAGATGTAAAATACTCATGAGAGCTGGTTAAGTGAAACAGCCACTGACAGATACATTGAATTTTCTTCTGGGTTTCTCATGTAACATCGGACCCCTTCCAAACCTCTTCTCAATCTCTCTGTGATACTCAATCTCTCCTCGGTGACTCTCAATTTCTCTCATAATGATTCTAAGTCTCTATCTCAGTGTTTCATAGTCTCTCTCCCTCGATGAATCTCAGTCCCTTTCTGTGGCTCTCAGTTTCTCTCAGTGACTTTTAGTCTTTCCCAATGATTCTGTCTCTCAGTCATTTGAGGTCCTTCTCTCAGCGATTCTCTGTTCCCCACTCTCGTACTCTCCCCCCACTCTCTCTCTCTCTGTCAGTGATACAGTCTCTCCCAGTGATTCTCAGTTTGTCTCTTAGTGATTCTCAGTCTAACCCTCTCAGTGATTCTCAGTTTAACCCTCTCAGTGATTCTCAGTCTAACCCTCTCAGTGATTCTCAGACTAACTCTCTCAGGGCTTCTCAGCAGGTGTCAAAATAATTATTTTTTCGAGGGCTCTTCTTGAGGTGTTCTCTTTTTAAGGGCTACTTTTTGATTTTCGAGGCTACTTTTTGGTTTTTAGGGGCCTTTTTCTCATTCATGCTAACTGGGGCCTTAGTATATGCAAAATGGTTGCATGTTTGGCTTGAACACAGTCACTGCACCTTGAGTGATTCACAGTATGTGAAACAATTTGAGATGTGATAACATCAAAGCAAATCTTTCTTATGAAATTAAACTTTTCAGTATTAAATTATCCAATTAACACGGTGTTCATTACAATAACATCCATTACATTTGTCTCCATCCAGTAGCTCCTGAACTTATGCAGCCTTAAACTAGAGACTCCACATTCATTTGCAAAGAATTCATTATCTCAGTGGCTTCAAGTTTTCCTGGCACCCATTTAGCTGAATATTCATTTGTTGGTGGGTTTAAAACTGTTCTCTCTCCTTCACAGCTTCTTTCACCTTTGCAACCTCTCTCCCCATCGCCAGTCTCTCTCTCCCCCTCACAGTCCCTCTCCCTCGCAGCCCCCCTCGGTGTCACCCTTGTGGTTACCCTCCTCACCGCAGCCTCTCATTCTGCCCCTGCAGCCTCTCTTCCCCGCTCCCTGCAGCCTCTCCATCCCCTGCATCATCTCCCCACCTGCAGCCTCTCCCCTCCCTGCAGCCTCTCCCATCCTGAAACCTCTCCCCTCCCTGGAGCCTCTCCCCTCCCTGCAGCCTTTCAGCCCCCCTCCACCTTTTCCCTCCCCCACAGCCTCACTCCCCCTCACAACCTCTCCTCCCCGACAGCCTCTCCCTCCTCCACAGCCTTTCCCCACCCTCTTCAGCCTCGCACCCGGCCTGCAGCCTCTCCCCCACCACCCTCCCCTGCAGCTTACGCCATTGTGGCCTCTTCCACCATGCAGCCTCGCTCCCCTGCAGACCCTCTCCTCCCAGCAGCCTCTCTCACCACTGCCATCCAGCGCTCAAGCTGCCACTCACTTTCCCCATTGCTCACTGCTCCTCCAATCACAGGCTGTTTCTTTCCTGCATTTGCTGTTGATATGTTCACTAGCAAGTGTGGGAGAGAAACAGCCTGTGATTGGAGGAGCAGCTTCTCACCGATTCTGTCACTTCCAGGTACAGGGGTGACTTTCCTCTCATTGGTCACTCTCTGTGATTGAATTTTCCTGGGTATTTTGGGGGCTTTTGGGAGTGAATTCGCCCAGCACCCCAATGTATTTTGAACCCTACTTCTCAGTGTCTCTGTGATTCACGATCTCTCTTCCTTTGATTCCCACTTTCTCTGTGAATTTCAGTCTCTCTCTCTCTCTCTCTCACAGTGATTTTCAGTTTTTAACCCTGTGATTCTCAATCTCTCCCACTCTCTCAGTGATTCTCAGTCTCTCTCTCTCAGGGTAGGATTTTTAGGTTGGCATGCGGGCATGATCAGCGGGCCCGGGAGCGGCCAAGGAACGAACTGCCACCTGCGATTGGCCCCCGGCTGTGATTTCATGCTGGCTGGCCAATTAACGGTCAGCCAGCATGAAGCACACACTGAGATGATCATCGCTTCCTGGGTTAGGGGCAGGAGGTAGGCAAACGCTGAAGCCAGCATGGGTGAGGGGGAGCGCTCACAGAAAGCTCCCTGAAGGCAGAAAGCTGCCTTGGGGAGCTGAACACTTCAAAAGTATCAGATAAAGATTTTTAAATCTGGGAAAAAATGTCCATGCAACACAAGCAGTCACCTGAGCATAGACATTATAAAAATTCTGTGCATAGATTTTTTTAAAATTTAATAACGGAAACCTCATCCCGCCCTTGGATGAGGTTTCCTGAAAAATGCAAACGCCATCTGGCTGATTCACCCACCCGCCAACCGTAACGTTGAACGGGCAGTGAAGAATCCCAGTTAATTGTGCCGTTAATGGGCTTAATAGCCCTCTTAATTGTCAGTGGGCGCGCTTCCGAGTTTAGCATGTGCCCGCAGACAGAAAATATCCCGCGACTGCGCGATGACGTCGGGACGCTCGCCCGACGTCATCACGCACTATTTTACAGTCGAGTGGGTCGGGCGCAACCCACCCACTCAGTGAAAAATTCTGGCCTCAGTGAATCTCAGTCTCTCTCTGAATCTCAGTCTCTCCCACTCTCTCAATGATTCTCAGTCTCTCTCCTTTGGTGATTCCCATTCTCTCTCTCTCAGTGATTCTGAATCTCTCTCTCAATGTTTCCCTGTCTCTTTCTCAGTGATTCTGTCTCTCTCATGACTCACAGACTCCCATAGTGATTCTCAATCTCTCTGTGGTTCTCAGTCTCTGTCAATAATTCTATTACCCTCTCAATAATTCTCAGTCTCACTCAGTGTTTCAAAGTCTCTCTCAGATTCTCAGTCTTTCTCTGATTTTTGTTGGGTTTGAAATGCAATCATTACTACATATCCTATCTGGCTTGCTGTAGTCATGTGACCTCTGCCATGAGGTTCTTCCTGCAGGCAGCCATCTTACATTCGGTTCAATAAAGACATTACATTAGAAAGACTGTAGTAGCTTGTAACATGGTGTCAGAAGTGGAGCTGAGATTGAATTTTGAAAAGCTGGAAGAGAAGCCAGAGCTACTGAAAGAGGAATACTGAAATGTCCCAATCTGCTAAAAGCTGTTGAAAAAAAAACATGGACAAGGGAAGGTTAACACAAGCTGAAGGCTGCAAGTAAAATACCAGGTGAAACATAAATGGCTGTAAATGTTCCACTCCCAGCTCCTGTCTAAATGAAAGCAGATATGCAGCAAACTGGCAATTTTTCTACTTGCAATGGCAAAACTACAAGATTGCAACGGATTAAATTAACAAACCAGAACGGATACGAACAGCAACACTTTTTACACTGCTGGGAAGAGATAGATGCAAATTGTATTCCACCTTAAATCTATCAGAAGAACAGAAAAAACAGAGAGCAAAAGATTTTGAAACCTAGAAAGCATGCTTTGAGAACCAAGTGAACCTAACTTATGAATGGTATGTGTTCAACATTAGGGCTTAAGGTGAAAAAGAATCCATTGGTCAATATGTGACTGCAGTAATATAGCTTTCAGAATCATGTAAATTCAGGCAACGAAAAGATGATCTCATTAAAGATAGAATTGTCTTAGGCATAAGAGATCCGACAGTGAGTGCAAGTCTACAGAGAGAGAAGAAAGCGATAGACGTATGCAGAAACATGGAAGTTGTAAAACATCAGCTAGAGCACATGTATGGCAGAACTGACCAGGAGATATATTGGACAGAATTTTTTGCTCAGTGTGCGGGTGCATGCCCAACACACTCAAGCATGAAGTAGCGCATGATGATGTCAGGCGAGAGTCCCGATGTCATCGTGTACTTGCAAGAGTCAGCAGCAATCCCCCCAACAACTAAGAGGCCTATAAAGTCCATTAACATATTAATCAACCGTGATTTTTCACTGTCTGTCCAACGTTACGATTGGCGGGCAGGCGAATCGGCCAGGCGGCCTTTGCCTTTTTGAGGAAATCTTATCCAAGGGCAGGATGAGGTTTCCGATATTAATTTAAAAAAATAATGTTTGCACAGAATTTTCATCTGGTATGTGTTCTGGTGATTGATTCTGATGCGTGGGCATTTTTTCACTGTTTTTACAATCTTTATTTTTGGCATTTTAAATTCTTCAGCTCCCTGAGGCAGCTCCCTGTCTTCAGGGAGCTTCCTGTGAGCACTCCCCTGCACCTGTGCTGACTTCAGCCCTTGCCCTCCTCCCATCCCCACCCCAGCAGTGCTGAGCCTTTCAGCCCACCTTTCACACTGGCTGGCCATTAATTGGCCAGCCAGCGTGAAATCGAAGTTGGGGGCCGATCACGGTCAGGAGTCCGTTCTCCGGCTGCTTCTGGGCCCACCAATCGCGGGTGCCTGCTGAACTCAAAATCCTGCCCATTATGCTAAGAGACATTTCAGGCCAAAAGAGCAGAACAATCGCGGGCAAAGGATGCAAATACTGCGGAGGACATCATACAAAAGAAAAGAAGGATTTTCCAGCATGGGGAAAGCAGTATTTTACTGCAAGGAACAGATTCATTTCGCACAGCAGTGTTTGGCTGGAAAGAAGCAAAACAGGCCTAAACAAATGGCCACTGGAGAAATATCAGCAGCAGAGACTGATGAAGCACTGTACACCATACAACGGGCTGGTTCCATGAAATCTATAGGTGATAAATGGTTTGTGACTATTAGAATGATGACCGCAGAAGGAGAGCATCAAGTGAACATGAAGTGTCAGATACAAACTGCTGCGTCATGCAGCATCATGACCTTCACAGACCTGTGCAAAGTGGCTCAAAATGGCCATCCAAAAATGAAGCCCTTGAAAGTAAGGTTGAGGCTATATGATGGCATGATACTCACACCGAGAGGACAAATTAGTTTGACAGCCCAGTGCAAATGGAAGAAATGAAGATCTGGAGTTCCAGATCATAGATGGTACACAACAGCCACTCATCTCAGCTGGACCAAGACTAAAGCTTGGACTGGTAACCCTAAATGTGCCAACAGATTTATAACGTGTCACAACACACAAAACCATTGACTGCTGGACAGATCCTAGAGGAGTATAAAGATATGTTTACAGGGTTGGAATGTTTACCAGGACAATATCATCTAGAAGTATATGAGGCTGTAAGACCAGTTCAGCATCTGCCAACAAGAGTTCCAGCTGCCCTCAAGTTGAGCCTAAAAAACAAGATAGAAGAGCTGGAAAAGAGGGGAGTAATCAAAAAAGTGACAACTCCTACAGACTGGATTAGCAGCATGGTAGCAGTGAAACAACCTGGAAAGCTGAGAGTATACTTAGACCCAAAAGATCTAAATAAAGCGTTGAAGTGATCTAAGTACCCCATGCCAACCATCAAGGGAATTTGCCGCATGTTGTGAAGGCAAAGATATTCACTACCCTAGATGTGAAGGATGGTTACTGGCAAGTGAAGCTGGATGAAAGCAGCAGTTTTCTAACAGTATTCTGGAAGATCTTCCTGGAATGGAAACCATAATAGATGATCTATTAGTCTATGGATGTGGAGACACAATGGAAGAAGCCATTGTTGATCATGATCAGAATTTAATATGACTGTTAGAGAGAACCTGCCAGATGAACATGAAGCTGAACAAGAAAAAAAAGGTAATTGAAGATGCCTGAAGTCAAATACATAGACCATGTACTGACAGCAAAAGGTCTTCACCCAGATCCTGACAAGGTGAGAGCCATAGCAGCAATGTAGCAACCAGCAGATGTGAAAGCAGTGCAATGATTTGTTGGATTCATGAACATTTTAGCTACATTTTTGCCTAATTTGTCGACAGAGTGTGAATCATTACACAAGCTCACTGCCAAGGATCTGCAGTGGTACTGGGGTACAGAATAAAAAGCAGCATTCACAAAAATCAAACAACTAGTGACGACACCAGTGCTGAAGTACTATGACATCAATGATGAAGTCACCTTTTGATGATGCCAGCGAGACAGGTCTTGGAGCAACCCTAATGCAGCAAGGACAACCAGTCGCATTTGCATCCAGGGCATTAACGCAAACTGAATGACACTACGCACAGATTGAGAAAGATTGTTTCCTATTGTTTTTGCTTGTGAGCATTTTCATCAATATCTGTTTGGGAAAGACAAAGTAACAGTGGAGTCCAACCACAAGCCACTTCAAAGCATTTTTCTCAAACTGCTACTATCTGCTCCAAAGCATCTGCAAAGACTGTTACTTCATTTACAGAGATATCATGACATGACATGACATACACGCAAGGGAAACAGAGGTACATCGCTGACATGCTGTCGAGAGCAGCATCCCCTGTGAAAAGTGTTGAGGATGCCACAACAGAATGTGAAATCTTCCAGATTCAATGTGAAGCAGCAGCATGACATGCGCTGAAAGTCATCAACCCAGCAGAGACATTGAATATGACAGACACACGCCTTGGTCAAATTAAGCAAACTACCAAATGAGGTGCAACTCTCCAAGTGCTGCAAGAAGTAGTGATGAAAGGATAGCCTGAGAGTATCAAGGACACACCTGTGGTCCCAAGAGCATATTGGGCATATAGAGATGAAATGACAGTCCAATATGGCATCTTGTACAAAAGAAATAGAGTCATCATCCCTCAGGAGATGAGAGGAGAAATGCTGAAGCACATCCATGCAAACCATGAAGGAATTGAATCGACCATGAGAAAGGCAAGAGAAGTGTTCTACTAGCCAAAAATGAGCAAAGACCACATTGGCCCCTGCAGTGCTTCTAATGAGTACCAAGCTAAACAAGCTAGAGAGCCATTGGTGATGCATGACATTCCAGAAAGACCATGGATGAAGCTGGGAGTTGGCCTCTTCACTATAGCAGGAGCTGATTATCTTGTCACTGTGGACTACAATTCTGACTACTGGGAGGTAGACCAGCTGACTTCAATGACGACAGGAGCAATAGTAGAATGCTTGAAAGCATACTTCAGTCATTACAGCATTCCAGACATTGTGGTGAATGATATTGGTCCTCAGTTCATCAGCGAAGAATTCAGGCGCTTCACAAAGGATCGGGAAATTCAACATTATACATCATCACCACATTATCCCCAGGAAAGGCTGAGGCGGCAGTGAAAATCACTAAAGGAATCATGAAGAAATGAAGCAAATCTAGTTCAGGTGTATACAAGGCAATCCTTGAGTGGAGAAACACACTGACTGAAGGCATGGAAAGGAGTCCAGTCCAAAGACTAGTGTCACGCTGCACCCAAAATACTTTTCCAATAGCAAAAAAGCTACTGAAACCAGAAGTAGTGACAGGCGTGACAGAAAAAATCAAGGTGTAACGGCAGAAAGGCAAATTTCATTTTGACAAGACTGCCAAACCATTACCAGAGTTGAACATTGGAGAGCCCATCAGGGTACAAACCTTCAATGCTCTCAACAGTAGTCAGCCCTTGGCAACGTGAGACATGTGTAGAGCAGTTGTCACCTCGATTGTACGTGATGGAATGAATGACCAGAGATACCAGCACAGGCATATATGATCAACTAGAGAAGCTATTCCTTCACTGCAGGCAGCTGATCAGGAAGATGGGATCTCACCAGCTGCACAGAGTACAGAACAATCATCACTCCCAGAGGTCCACCAGTCCCCAACAATGCTAATGGAACAACAGCAACAGTTACCACAGCAACAACAAGTGCCACAGGAATGACACTCCCTGAAGAGGGACCATCACCCAGATGAACAGCCAATGCCAGTGCACATGGGTATCATTAAGAAGCCTGCACAACCTTAATGACTATGTATGCAAAGCATGAGCAGCGACTAATGAGAATAACAAACAGTTGGTTAATGCATGAGAACAGTTGTGTTATAGTGGGTAACTTGAGTAACACACAGTTACGCATGATAGTGCATGCAAACTTGTCATCAGTGGCGTTTGTGTCTTTTGTTCATTATGAAAAGGGGGTTGTTTGGGTTTTGAAATGTAATCATTGCTACAAGTCCTATCTGGCTTGCTGTAGTCATGTGACCTCTGCCATGAGGGATTCCCTGCAGGCAGCCATCTTACATTCAGCTCAGTAAAGATACTACACTAGAAAGACAGTAGTCTTTGAGCATGTAACAATAATCAGAACCTCAATGATTCTGAGTCTCACGCTCTCTCTCTCTGAGGTTTTCTGTCTCATACTTTGTGATTTTAATACCCTCTCTCACTGAGTCTCAGTGATTCTCAGTGTCAGTCTCAGTGATTCTCAGCCTCCCTTGGGATTCCCAGTTTCTCTGAGGTTCTCAATCTCTCTCTCACTGATTCTGTCTCTGAGATTCTCAGTATCTCTCTGTGATTTTTAGTCTCTCTCTGATATTCAGTCTCTTTGATTCTCTGTCTTTCACATTGATTTCCTCTCTCTCGCTCTTTCTGTGTTTCTCAGTCTCCCTCTCTGTGACTTTCATTCTCTCTCTGTGATTCCCAGTCTCTTTCAGTGTTTCACAGTCTCTCTCCCTCATTCTTAGTCTTTCTCTCTTGGTGATTCTCTGTCTTGCTCTGTCAATGATTCTCAGTCACTCTCAGTGATTATCAGTCTCACTTTGTGATGCTCCATCTCTCTCTTGATGATTCTCAGTCTCTCTCGTTCTCCCTCTCTCTTATTCTCCATCTCTCTCTCTCAGTGATTGTCGCTCTCTCTCCCAATGATTCCAGTCTCTCTCTGTGATTCGCCATCTCTCACAGTGATTTCCAGTCTCTCTCCCAATGATTCCCAGCCTCTACTTATCCATTATTTTCAGACTGCCTCGCAGTGATTCTCAGTTCAAACCTCTTGGTGATTCTAAGTCTCCCTCTCTCTCTCTATGATTCCCAGCCTATCCCTCTCAGTGATTCTCAGTCTAACACTTGGTGATTCTCAGTGTCTCTGTGATTCTCAGTCTCTCTCTCTCTATCATGGATTGTCAGTCTAACCCTCTTGGTGATTCTCAGTCTTTCTTTGTCAGTGATTATAATTCTAAGTTAAACTAACTTGGCAGGAGGATGAGAATCAGGAGGTAACCTTAGAGATGATAAACAAGCTGTACAAAGATTTGGGAAAGACAGGTAGCACTAGGGTAAGAAATGGTTAGGCATTAGGTAGATTCAGAGTAAGGGGGATGAAATTAAGTTTAAATTAGGTTTACTGTGCATGTATGTGAATGCAGGGAGTGTGGTCAAAAATGGTTGGTCAGTTGCAGGCACAGAGAACCATGTGGAAATATGATGTTGTGATCTGGTGACCTGGGTCAAAAAAGAGCAAGACTGGGTACTAAATATTCCTGGATACAAGGAGGTTGATTTTATAAAGGGACAGATTGCTTGCCACAGTGTGACTAGCTCTCATGAAGAAAATTAAGGGAGGCCTGCCATAGGATCCATACAAGTGGGAGGGGGCGGGGTGGGTGGGGGGTGGTTGCTGGAGGTGGGGGGTTGTGCCAGTGGTGTGAGAATTGTCGGGGGGGGTTACTGCCAAACCTGTGATGGTGGGAGTGGTGGTGGGATATGGCCAAAGCTGTTCAAAGCTGTTGGAGCGCAATGTGGGGCGGGGGGACAGGGTGTGTGTGTAGCTGTGGGTCAGAACTGTTGGAGTGGGCAAACAGGAGGAGGACAGGTACTGTGCATGCGCCACATTTAAAGGTACTTATTACAGGGCAAACAGCGTCCCAGCACCATGCAGCCTGGGACATGGGACAGTAGGCTCAGATATGGGACAATCCCTTAAAATAATGGATGGTTATCACCCTGGCCTGCCCCATCCCCCCTGCCTAACAGTCAGTCAGCACAGCTCACCAAGGTGAAATCTGGTTGCCCCAGAGTGATATTGCACTGCGTGGGGGTGGGGGGCCTTATTTATTGCAAAGTGGGACATCTGCCCTCAGGGACAGGAAGTCCCACCCTAAAGAGCTGCAAGCTAATCTGATTGGCTGGTAGCTCTGTAGTCACAGAGCTACCAGAAGACAGTAGGGGCCACTTTTGGGACAACAACCAGTTTGCACGAAGAAGTGAAGATGTTTCCCGGACTTCAGACAAGTCTGGGAATTTGGGGCAGGCATGTCTGGAAGACCCCAGCATGGGGGAAGGGGATGGGGGGGTCAGTTTGGAGATGCTCAGGGAAGGAACAAAGGGGGATACCATCTTGGACGTGAGGTGTCCCCTATAGGCATAAGAGACCCCCAAAAGAGGTACCCACTTCCTGCCCAACAGCATCCCACACCGTCAAAGCCGCTGAGCTGCCCGCCTTGCTTCCAACTTTCCCCACAGATGGGAAGCAGAATGAGGCCCTAGTGGCAGTTAATTGTCCACTTAAGAGCCTCAATAGGCCTATGGGTGGGCAGGCTGCCTGACACCTTGACACCTTACCTGCCCACTGTAATATCGGGGACAGGTCAAGGGTGGGCAGGAAGGTGGCGGGCTAGCCACCCGCTTTATTTTATGTGTACCCCACCTTCAAATTTGCTGGCAGGGGCCATAAAATTCACCCCAAGGTGTTCTGAAAGATAGAGAAGAAAGGAAAGGAGGGCTGGCTGTATTAAGGAGAAGATTACAGTCCTGAAGAGAGAGGATATCCTAGAGGGTTTAAGGACAGAATTTATTTGGTTAGAGTTAAGAAGCAATGGAGGTACCATTACACTACTGGGTTCACTCCATAGCTCACTTAGTTTTTCTTTTATTCCATGGGATGCAGGCATCAGTGGCTAGGCCAGCATTTATTGCCCATCCCTAATTGCTCTTGAGAAGGTGGTGGTGAGCTGACTTCTTGAACCGCTGTAGTCCAACTGGTGTAGGTACACCCACAGTGCTGTTAGGAAGGAAATTCCAGGATTTTGACCTAGCTAATAGTGGGAAAGATATAGGGGAACTAATTTGCAAGGGAATTATGAAGAGCTGCAATAATTATAGAGTAGTTATAAGGGGGGGCCTTTAACCATCTTACCATAGACTGGGATAGTAATAGTGTAATAGAACTAAAGAGTTTCTGAAGTGTGCTCAGGAGAATGAAGTGGAGGCTACTGACTCCATGCCATTCTCTGGCAACCATCTGAAACTAAAACCAGACTGTTCACAACCTTGGAATCATATTTAACCCAGCCATGGGCTTCTGACCATATATTCATGCCATTATTTAGACCACCTATTTCCACCTCATTTACATTATCTAACTTCGCTCATGTATCAGTCAATATCCTGCTGAAACCCTTGTTCATGTCTTTGCCTCTTGTTTAGACTATTCTAATGCATACCTGGCTGGTTTCCCACATTCTACCCTCCAAAAACTTGAGGTCATCCAAAACAATGCTGCCCTTGTCCGAACTCACATCAGGTCCTGTTCAACCTATCACCCTGTGCTCACTGAGAGATGGCGAACATTGGTTCTTGGTCCAGCAACATCTTTGATTTTAAAATTCTCATCCTTGTTTTGAAATCCCTCCATGGCCTTGCCCTTTCCTATTTCTGAAAACTCCTCGAGTCCCATAACCCTGAGTTACCTGTGCTCTTCTAATTCTAATCTTTTGAGCGTCCTCAATTTTAATTGATGCACCATTGGTGGTCATGCCTTCAGTTGCCCAAGCCCTAAGCTCTGGAATGCCCTCCTCGTGCACCTCTCTACCTCAGTTTGCTCCTTTATGACACTCCTTAAAACCACCTCTTTGACCAAGCTTTTGGTCATCTGGCCTAATATCTCCTTATGTGACTCAGTGTGGTATTTTGTTTTATAATGCTCCTGTGAAATGCCCTGGGAGGTTTTATGGTTTTAAACATATAAATATAACTTATTATGGTTGATTCTCAGTCTCTCTCAGTGATTCTGCATCTCTGTGATTTGAATTCCCTCACACAGTGATTCTCAGCATGTGATTCTCAGTCTGTGTGATTATCCATCTCTTTCTCAGTGATTCATCTCTCTGTGTGATTCACAGTCTCTTTCAGTAATTCTCAGTCTCAGTCAGAGATTCTCAGAATTTCACAGCTATTCTCTCTTTGATTCTCCATCTCTGAGTGATTCTCCATCTCTCTCACAGTGATTCCCAATCTCTCTCAATATCTGTCACAGTGATTGTATATCTCCGTGATTCCCAATCTGTCTCAGTATCTCTCAGTGACTAAATATCTCAGTGTTTCCCAATCTCTCTCAGTATCTGTCACAGTGATTATAAATCTGTCAGTGATTCCCAATCTCTCCCAGTATCTGTCACAGTGATTGTATATCTCAGTGATTCCCAATATCCCTCAGTATCTGACACAGTGATTGTGTATCTCAGTGAATCCCAATCTCTCCCAGTATCTGTCACAGTGAATGTATATCTCTCGGATTCCCAATTTCTCTCAGTATCTGTCACAGTGATTGTATATCTCTCAGTGATTCCCAATCTCTCTCAGTATCTGTCACAGTGATTGTATATCTCAGTGACTCCCAATCTCTCTAAGTATCTGTCAGTGATTGTATATCTCTCAGTGATTCCCAATCTCTGTCAGTATCTGTCAGTGATTGTATATCTGAGTGATTCCCAATCTCTCTCAGTATCTGTCACAGTGATTGTATCTCTCAGTGATTCCAAATCTCTCTCAGTATCCCTCAGCGATTCCCAATCTCTCTCAGTGATAGTATCTCTCAGTGATTCCCAATCTTTCTCAGTATCTCTCAGTGATTTCCAATCTCGCTCAGTGATTCCCAATCTCTCTGAGTATCTCTCAGTGATTGTATATCTCTCAGTGATTCCCAATCTCTCTCAGAATCTCTCACAGTGATTGTATATCTCAGTGATTCCCAATCTCTCTGAGTATCTCTCAGTGATTGTAAATCTCAGTGATTCCCAATCTCTCTCAGTATCTCTCAGTAATTGTATACCTCCCAGTGATTCCCAATCTCTCTCAGTATCTGTCAGTGATTGTATATCTATCAGTGATTCCCAATCTCTCTCAGTATCTCTCAGTGACTGTATCTCTCAGTGATTTCCAATCTCTCTCAGTATCGCTAAGTGATTCTATATCTCTCAGTGGTTCCCAATCTCTCTCAGTGTCTCTCAGTGATTGTATATCTCAGTGATTCCTAATCTCTCTCAGTATCTGTCAGTGATTGTAAATCTCTCAGTGATTCCCAATCTCTCTCAGAATCTGTCACAGTGATTGTATATCGCTCAGTGATTCCCAATCTCTCTCAGTATCGCTCAGTGATTCTATATCTCTCAGTGATTCCCAATCTCTCTCAGTGTCTCTCAGTGATTGTATATCTCAGTGATTCCCAATCTCTCTCAGTATCTGTCAGTGATTGTATATCTCTCAGTGATTCCCAATCTCTCTCAGAATCTGTCACAGTGATTGAATATCGCTCAGTGATTCCCAATCTCTCTCAGTATCGCTCAGTGACTCTATATCTCTCAGTGATTCCCAATCTCTCTCAGTGTCTCGCAGTGATTGTATACCTCAGTGATTCCCAATCTCTCTCAGTATCTCTCAGTGATTGTATATCTCACTGATTCTGAATCTCTCTCAGTATCTCTCAGTGATTGTATACTTCTCAGTGATTCCCAATCTCTCTCAGTATCTGTCAGTGATTGTATATCTCTCAGTGATTCCCAATCTCTCTCAGTATCTCTCAGTAACTGTATCTCTCAGTGATTCCCAATCTCTCTCAGTATCTGTCACAGTGATTATATATCTCAGTGATTCCCAATCTCTCTCAGTATCTGTCAGTGATTGTATATCTCTCAGTGATTCCCAATCTCTCTCAGTATCTCAAAGTGACTGTATCTCTCAGTGATTCCCAATCTCTCTCAGTGTCTCTCAGTGATACCCAATCTCTCTCAGTATCTCTCAGTGACTGTATCTCTCAGTGATTCCCAATCTCTCTCAGTATCTCTCAGTGACTGTATCTCTCAGTGATTCCCAATCTCTCTCAGTATCTGTCACAGTGATTATATATCTCAGTGATTCCCAATCTCTCTCAGTATCTGTCAGTGATTGTATATCTCTCAGTGATTCCCAATCTCTCTCAGTATCTCACAGTGACTGTATCTCTCAGTGATTCCCAATCTCTCTCAGTGTCTCTCAGTGATACCCAATCTCTCTCAGTATCTCTCAGTGACTATCTCTCAGTGATTCCCAATCTCTCTCAGTATCTCTCAGTGACTGTATCTCTCAGTGATTCCCAATCTCTCTCAGTATCTCTCAGTTATTATACATCTCTCAGTGATTCTATATCTCTTGGTGATTCCCAATCTGTCTCAGTATCTCTCAGTGACTGCATCACTCAGTGATTCCCAATCTCTCTCAGTATCTGTCAGTGATTGTATATCACTCAGTGATTCCAAATCTCTCTCAGTATCTCTCAGTGACTGTATCTCTCAGTGATTCCCAATCTCTCTCAGTATCTCTCAGTGATTATACATCTCTCAGTGATTCCGAATCTCTCTCAGTATCTCACAGTGATTGTATATCTCTCAGTGATTCCCAATCTCTCTCATTATCTCTCAGTCATTGTATATCTCTCAGTGATTCCCATTCTCTCTCAGTGTCTCTGAGTGATTGTATTTCTCAGTGATTCCCAATGTCTCTCAGTATCTCTCAGTCATTGTATATCTCTCAGTGATTCCCAATCGCTCTCAGTATCTCTCAGTGACGGTATCTCTCAGTGATTCCCAATCTCTCTCAGTATCTGTCACAGAGATTGTATATCTCTCAGTGATTCCCAATCTCTCTCACTATCGCTCAGTGATTGTCTATCTCTCATTGATTCCCAATCTCTCTCAGTCTCTCTCAGTGATTGTATATCTCAGTGATTCCCAATCTCTCTCAGTCACAGTGATTGTATCTCGCAGTAATTCCCAATCTCTCTCAGTATCTCTCAGGGATTGTATATCACAGTGATTCCTAATCTCTCTCAGTATCTCTCAGTGACTGTATATCTCTCAGTCATTCCCAATCTTTCTCAGTATCTGTCACAGTGATTGTATATCTCAGTGATTCCCAATCTCCCTCAGTATCTATCAGTGACTGTATATCTCAGTGATTCGCAATCTCTCTCAGAATCTGTCTCCGTGATTGTATCTCTCAGTGATTCCCAATCTCTCTCAGTATTTCTCAGTGATTGTATATCTCAGTGATTCCCAATCTCTCTCAGTATCTGTCAGTGACTGTATATCTCAGTGATTCCCAATCTCTCCCAGTATCTGTCACAGTGATTGTATCTCACAGTGATTCCAAATCTCTCTCAGGGATTGTTTATCTCAGTGATTCCCAATCTCTCACAGCATCTCTCAGTGATTCCAAATCTCTGTCAGTATCTGTCAGTGATTGTATATCTCAGTGATTCCCAATCTCTCTCAGTATCTGTCACAATGATTGTATCTCTCAGTGATTCCCAATCTCTCTCAGTATCCCTCAGCGATTCCCAATCTCTCTCAGTGATTGTATCTCTCAGTGATTCCCAATTTTTCTCAGTATCACTCAATGATTCCCAATCTCTCTCAGTGATTCCCAATCTCTCTCAGCATCTGTCACAGTGATTGCATATCGCTCAGTGATTCCCAATCTCTCACAGTATCGCTCAGTGATTGTATATCTCTCTTTGATTCCCAATCTCTCTCAGTGTCTCTCAGTGATTGTATATCTCAGTGATTCCCAATCTCTGTCAGTATCTGTCAGTGACTGTATATCTCAGTGATTCCCAATCTCTCCCAGTATCTGTCACAGTGATTGTATCTCACAGTGATTCCAAATCTCTCTCAGGGATTGTATATCTCAGTGATTCCCAATCTCTCACAGCATCTCTCAGTGATTCCAAATCTCTGTCAGTATCTGTCAGTGATTGTATATCTCAGTGATTCCCAATCTCTCTCAGTATCTGTCACAATGATTGTATCTCTCAGTGATTCCCAATCTCTCTCAGTATCCCTCAGCGATTCCCAATCTCTCTCAGTGATTGTATCTCTCAGTGATTCCCAATTTTTCTCAGTATCACTCAATGATTCCCAATCTCTCTCAGTGATTCCCAATCTCTCTCAGCATCTGTCACAGTGATTGCATATCGCTCAGTGATTCCCAATCTCTCACAGTATCGCTCAGTGATTGTCTATCTCTCATTGATTCCCAATCTCTCTCAGCCTCTCTCAGTGATTGTATATCTCAGTGATTCCCAATCTCTCTCAGTCACAGTGATTGTATCTCGCAGTAATTCCCAATCTCTCTCAGTATCTCTCAGGGATTGTATATCACAGTGATTCCTAATCTCTCTCAGTATCTCTCAGTGACTGTATATCTCTCAGTCATTCCCAATCTTTCTCAGTATCTGTCACAGTGATTGTATATCTCAGTGATTCCCAATCTCCCTCAGTATCTATCAGTGACTGTATATCTCAGTGATTCGCAATCTCTCTCAGAATCTGTCTCCGTGATTGTATCTCTCAGTGATTCCCAATCTCTCTCAGTATTTCTCAGTGATTGTATATCTCAGTGATTCCCAATCTCTCTCAGTATCTGTCAGTGACTGTATATCTCAGTGATTCCCAATCTCTCCCAGTATCTGTCACAGTGATTGTATCTCACAGTGATTCCAAATCTCTCTCAGGGATTGTTTATCTCAGTGATTCCCAATCTCTCACAGCATCTCTCAGTGATTCCAAATCTCTGTCAGTATCTGTCAGTGATTGTATATCTCAGTGATTCCCAATCTCTCTCAGCCTCTCTCAGTGATTGTATATCTCAGTGATTCCCAATCTCTCTCAGTATCTGTCAGTGACTGTATATCTCAGTGATTCCCAATCTCTCCCAGTATCTGTCACAGTGATTGTATCTCACAGTGATTCCAAATCTCTCTCAGGGATTGTATATCTCAGTGATTCCCAATCTCTCACAGCATCTCTCAGTGATTCCAAATCTCTGTCAGTGATTGTATATCTCAGTGATTCCCAATCTCTCTCAGTATCTGTCACAATGATTGTATCTCTCAGTGATTCCCAATCTCTCTCAGTATCCCTCAGCGATTCCCAATCTCTCTCAGTGATTGTATCTCTCAGTGATTACCAATTTTTCTCTGTATCTCTCAATGATTCCCAATCTCTCTCAGTGATTCCCAATCTCTCTCAGCATCTGTCACAGTGATTGCATATCGCTCAGTGATTCCCAATCTCTCACAGTATCGCTCAGTGATTGTATATCTCTCTTTGATTCCCAATCTCTCTCAGTGTCTCTCAGTGACTGTATCTCTCAGTGATTCCTAAATCTCTCTCAGTATCTCTCAGTGACTGTATCTCTCAGTGATTCCCAATCTCTCTCAGTATCTGTCACAGTGATTGTATATCTCTCAGTGATTCCCAATCTCACTCAGTATCTGTCACAGTGATTGTATATCTCTCAGCGATTCCCAATCTCTCTCAGCATCTGTCACAGAGTTTGTATATCGCTCAGTGATTCCCAATCTCTCTCAGTATCGCTCAGTGATTGTATATCTCTGAGTGATTCCCAATCTCTCTCAGTATCTCTCAGTGACTGTATCTCTCAGTGATTCCCAATCTGTCTCAGTATCTCTTAGTGATTGTATATCTCTGAGTGATTCCCAATCTCTCTCAGTATCTGTCAAAGTGATTGTATATCTCTCAGTGATTCCCATTCTCTCCCAGTATCTGCCACAGTGATTGAATATCTCTCAGTGATTCCTACTCTCTCTGAGTATATCTCAGTGATTGTATATCTCTCAGTGATTCCCAATCTGTCTCAGTATCTCTCAGTGATTTTATATCTCTCAGTCATTCCCATCTCTCTCACTATCTGTCACAGTGATTGTATCTCTCAGTGATTCCCAATCTCTCTCAGTATCTCGCAGTGATTGTATATTTTAGTGATTCCCAATCTCTCTTAGTATCTGTCACACTGATTGTATCTCTCAGTTATTCCCAATCTCTCTCAGTATCTCTCAGTGATTGTATATCGCAGTGATTCCAAATCTCTCTCAGTACCTGTCACAGTGATTACATATCACTCAGTGATTCCCAATCTCTCTCAGTGTCTCTCAGTGATTGTATATCTCAGTGATTACCAATCTCTCTCAGTACCTCTCAATGACTGTATCTCTGAGTGATTCTCAATCTCTCAAAGTATCTCTCATTGACAGTATCCCTCAGTGATTTTGAATCTCTCTTAGTATCTGTCACATGATTTTATATTTCTCAATGATTCCCAATCTCTCTCAGCATCTGTCACAGTGATTGTATATCGCGCAGTGATTCCCAATCACTCTCAGTATCGCTCAGTGGTTGTATATCTCTCCGTGATTCCCAATCTCTCTCAGTGTCTCTCAGTGATTGTATATCTCAGTGATTCCCAATCTCGCTCAGTATCTCTCAGTGATTGTATTTCTCAGTGATTCCCAATCTCTCTCTGTATCTCTCAGTCATTGTATACCTCTCATTGATTCCCAATCTCTCTCAGTATCTGTCAGTGATTGTATATCTCTCAGTGATTCCCAATCTCTCTCAGTATCTCACAGTGACTGTATCTCTCAGTGATTCCCAATCTCTCTCAGTATCTGTCACAGTGATTATATATCTCAGTGATTCCCAACCTCTCTCAGTACCTGTCACAGTGATTATATATCTCTCAGTGATTCCCAATCTCTCTCAGTGTCTCTCAGTGATTGTATATCTCAGTGATTCCCAATATCTCTCAGTATCTGTCAATGAGTGTATCTCTCAGTGATTCCCAATCTCTCTCAGTATCTCTCAGTGATTATATATCTGTCAGTCATTCCGAATCTCTCTCATTATCTCTTAGTTATTGTATATCTCTCAGTGATTCCCAATCTCTCTCAGTATCTCTCAGTGATTGTATATCTCTCAGTGATTCCCAATCTCTCTCAGTGTCTCTCAGTGATTGTATATCTCAGTGATTCCCAATCTCTCTCAACATCTCTCAATGACTGTATCTCTCAGTTATTCCCAATCTCTCTCAGTATTTCTCAGTGACTGTATCTTTCAGTGATTCCCAATCTCTCTCAGTATCTGTCACAGTGATTGTATATCTCTAAGTGATTACCAATCTCTCTCAGCATCTGCCACAGAGATTGTATATCGCTCAGTGATTCCCAATCTCTCTCAGTATCGCTCAGTGATTATATATCTCTCATTGATTCCCAATCTCTCTCAGTCACAGTGATTGTATCTCTCAGTGATTCCCAATCTCTCTCAGTATCTCTCGGTGATTGTATATCACAGTGATTCCTAATCTCTCTCCGTATCTCTCAGTGACTGTATATCTCTCAGTCATTCCCAATATTTCTCAGTATCTGTCACAGTGATTGTATATCTCAGTGATTCCCAATCTCTCTCAGTATCTCTCAGTGATTGTATATCTCTCAGTGATTCCCAATCTCCCTCAATTTCTGTCAGTGACTGTATATCTCAGTGATTCGCAATCTCTCTCAGTATCTGTCACCGTGATTGTATCTCTCAGTGATTCCAAATCTCTCTCAGAGATTGTATATCTCAGTGATTCCCAATCTCTCTCAGCATCTCTCAGTGAATCCCAATCTCTGTCAGTATCTGTCAGTGATTGTATATCTCAGTGATTTCCAATCTCTCTCAGTATCTGTCACAGTGATTGTATCTCTCAGGGATTCCAACTCTCTCTCAGTATCCCTCAGCGATTCCCAATCTCTCTCAGTGATTGTATCTCTCAGTGATTCCCAATCTCTCTCAGTGATTGTATTTCTCAGTGATTCCCAATCTCTCTCAGTATCTCTCAGTCATTGTATACCTCTCAGCGATTCCCAATCTCCCTCAGTATCTGTCAGTGATTGTATATCTCTCAGTGATTCCCAATCTCTCTCAGTATCTCACAGTGACTGTATCTCTCAGTGATTCCCAATCTCTCTCAGTATCTGTCACAGTGATTATATATCTCAGTGATTCCCAACCTCTCTCAGTACCTGTCACAGTGATTATATATCTCTCAGTGTTTCCCAATCTCTCTCAGTGTCTCTCAGTGATTGTATATCTCAGTGATTCCCAATCTCTCTCGGTATCACTCAGTGATTTTATATCTCAGTGATGCCCAATCTCTCTCAGTATCTGTCAGTGATTGTATATCTCTCAGTGATTCCAAATCTCTCTCAGTATCTCACAGTGACTGTATCTCTCACTGATTCCCAATCTCTCTCAGTATCTCTCAGTGATTGTATATCTCAGTGATTCCCAATCTCTCTCAGTATCTCACAGTGAATGTATCTCTCAGTGATTCCCAATCTCTCTCAGTATCTGTCAGTGATTGTATATCTCTCAGTGATTCCCAATCTCTCTCAGTATCTTTCAGTGGCTGTATCGGTCAGTGATTCCCAATCTCTCTCAGTATCTCTCAGTGATTCCCAATCTCTCTCAGTGTCTCTCAGTGATTCCCAATCTCTCTCAGTATCTCTCAGTGACTGTATCTCTCAGTGATTCCCAATCTCTCTCTGTATCTCTCAGTGACTGCATCACTCAGTGATTCCCAATCTCTCTCAGTATCTCTCAGTGATTGTATATCACTCAGTGATTCCAAATCTCTCTCAGTATCTCTCAGTGACTGTATCTCTCAGTAATTCCCAATCTCTCTCAGTATCTCTCAGTGATTATACATCTCTCAGTGATTCCGAATCTCTCTCAGTATCTCACAGTGATTGTATATCTCTCAGTGATTCCCAATCTCTCTCAGTATCTCTCAGTCATTGTATATCTCTCAGTGATTCCCATTCTCTCTCAGTGTCTCTCAGTGATTGTATTTCTCAGTGATTCCCAATGTCTCTCAGTATGTCTCAATGACTGTATCTCTCAGTGATTCCCAATCACTCTCAGTATCTCTCAGTGACTGTATCTCTCAGTGATTCCCAATCTCTCTCAGTATCTGTCACAGTGATTGTATATCTCTCAGTGTTTCCCAATCTCTCTCAGTATCGCTCAGTGATTGTCTATCTCTCATTGATTCCCAATCTCTCTCAGTCTCTCTCAGTGATTGTATATCTCAGTGATTCCCAATCTCTCTCAGTCACAGTGATTGTATCTCGCAGTAATTCCCAATCTCTCTCAGTATCTCTCAGGGATTGTATATCACAGTGATTCCTAATCTCTCTCAGTATCTCTCAGTGACTGTATATCTCTCAGTCATTTCCAATCTTTCTCAGTATCTGTCACAGTGATTGTATATCTCAGTGATTCCCAATCTCTCTCAGTATCTATCAGTGACTGTATATATCAGTGATTCGCAATCTCTCTCAGAATCTATCTCCGTGATTGTATCTCTCAGTGATTCCCAATCTCTCTCAGTATTTCTCAGTGATTGTATATCTCAGTGATTCCCAATCTCTCTCAGTATCTGTCAGTGACTGTATATCTCAGTGATTCCCAATCTCTCTCAGTATCTGTCACAGTGATTGTATCTCACAGTGATTCCAAATCTCTCTCAGGGATTGTATATCTCAGTGATTCCCAATCTCTCACAGCATCTCTCAGTGATTCCAAATCTCTGTCAGTATCTGTCAGTGATTGTATATCTCAGTGATTCCCAATCTCTCTCAGTATCTGTCATAATGATTGTATCTCTCAGTGATTCCCAATCTCTCTCAGTATCCCTCAGCGATTCCCAATCTCTCTCAGTGATTGTATCTCTCAGTGATTCCCAATTTTTCTCAGTATCACTCAATGATTCCCAATCTCTCTCAGTGATTCCCAATCTCTCTCAGCATCTGTCACAGTGATTGCATATCGCTCAGTGATTCCCAATCTCTCACAGTATCGCTCAGTGATTGTATATCTCTCTTTGATTCCCAATCTCTCTCAGTGTCTCTCAGTGATTGTATATCTCAGTGATTCCCAATCTCTGTCAGTATCTCTCAATGACTGTATCTCTCAGTGATTCCCAATCTCTCTCAGTATCTCTCAGTGACTGTATCTCTCAGTGATTCCTAATCTCTCTCAGTATCTCTCAGTGACTGTATCTCTCAGTGATTCCTAATCTCTCTCAGTATCTCTCAGTGACTGTATCTCTCAGTGATTCCCAATCTCTCTCAGTATCTGTCACAGTGATTGTATATCTCTCAGTGATTCCCAATCTCACTCAGTATCTGTCACAGTGATTGTATATCTCTCAGCGATTCCCAATCTCTCTCAGCATCTGTCACAGAGTTTGTATATCGCTCAGTGATTCCCAATCTCTCTCAGTATCGCTCAGTGATTGTATATCTCTGAGTGATTCCCAATCTGTCTCAGTATCTCTCAGTGACTGTATCTCTCAGTGATTCCCAATCTGTCTCAGTATCTCTTAGTGATTGTATATCTGTGAGTGATTCCCAATCTCTCTCAGTATCTGTCAAAGTGATTGTATATCTCTCAGTGATTCCCATTCTCTCCCAGTATCTGCCACAGTGATTGAATATCTCTCATTGATTCCTAATCTCTCTCAGTATATCTCAGTGATTGTATATCTCTCAGTGATTCTCAATCTGTCTCAGTATCTCTCAGTGATTGTATATCTCTCAGTCATTCCCAATCTCTCTCACTATCTGTCACAGTGATTGTATCTCTCAGTGATTCCCAATCTCTCTCAGTATCTCTCAGTGATTGTATATCTCAGTGATTCCAAATCTCTCTCAGTACCTGCCACAGTGATTACATATCTCTCAGTGATTCCCAATCTCTCTCAGTGTCTCTCAATGATTGTATATCTCAGTGATTACCAATCTCTCTCAGTATCTCTCATTGACAGTATGCCTCAGTGATTCCGAACCTCTCTTAGAATCTGTCACATGATTGTATATTTCTCAGTGATTCCCAATCTCTCTCAGCATCTGTCACAGTGATTGTATATCGCGCAGTGATTCCCAATCACTCTCAGTATCGCTCAGTGGTTGTATATCTCTCCGTGATTTCAAATCTCTCTCAGTGTCTCTCAGTGATTGTATATCTCAGTGATTCCCAATCTCGCTCAGTATCTCTCAGTGATTGTATTTCTCAGTGATTCCCAATCTCTCTCAGTATCTCTCAGTCATTGTATACCTCTCATTGATTCCCAATCTCTCTCAGTATCTGTCAGTGATTGTAGAACTATCAGTGATTCCCAATCTCTCTCAGTATCTCACAGTGACTGTATCTCTCAGTGATTCCCAATCTCTCTCAGTATCTGTCACAGTGATTATATATCTCTCAGTGATTCCCAATCTCTCTCAGTGTCTCTCAGTGATTGTATATCTCAGTGATTCCCAATCTCTCTCAGTGTCTGTCAGTGATTGTATATCTCTCAGTGATTCCCAATCTCTCTCAGTATCTCATAGTGACTGTATCTCTCAGTGATTCCCAATCTCTCTCAGTATCTATCACTGATTGTATATCTCTCAGTTATTCCCAATCTCTCTCAGTATCTTTCAGTGACTGTATCGCTCAGTGATTCCCAATCTCTCTCAGTATCTCTCAGTGACTGTATCACTCAGTGATTCCCAATCTCTCTCAATATCTGTCACAGTGATTGTATACCTCAGTGATTCCCAATCCCTCTCAGTATCTGTCAGTGATTGTATATCACTCAGTGATTCCAAATCTCTCTCAGTATCTCTCAGTGATTCCCAATCTCTCTCAGTATCTCTCAGTGATTATATATCTGTCAGTCATTCCGAATCTCTCTCAGTATCTCTTAGTGATTGTATATCTCTCAGTGATTCCCAATCTCTCTCAGTATCTCTCAGTGATTGTATATCTCTTAGTGATTCCCAATCTCTCTCAGTGTCTCTCAGTGATTGTATATCTCAGTGATTCCCAATCTCTCTCAACATCTCTCAATGACTGTATCTCTCAGTTATTCCCAATCTCTCTCAGTATTTCTCAGTGACTGTATCTTTCAGTGATTCCCAATCTCTCTCAGTATCTGTCACAGTGATTGTATATCTCTAATGATTACCAATCTCTCTCAGCATCTGTCACAGAGATTGTATATCGCTCAGTGATTCCCAATCTCTCTCAGTATCGCTCAGTGATTATATATCTCTCATTGATTCCCAATCTCTCTCAGTCACAGTGATTGTATCTCTCAGTGATTCCCAATCTCTCTCAGTATCTCTCGGTGATTGTATATCACAGTGATTCCTAATCTCTCTCCGTATCTCTCAGTGACTGTATATCTCTCAGTCATTCCCAATATTTCTCAGTATCTGTCACAGTGATTGTATATCTCAGTGATTCCCAATCTCTCTCAGTATCTCTCAGTGATTGTATATCTCTCACTGATTCCCAATCTCCCTCAGTATCTGTCAGTGACTGTATATCTCAGTGATTCGCAATCTCTCTCAGTATCTGTCACCGTGATTGTATCTCTCAGTGATTCCCAATCTCTCTCAGTATTTCTCAGTGATTGTATATCTATCAGTGATTCCCAATCTCTCTCAGTATCGGTCAGTGACTGTATATCTCAGTGATTCCCAATCTCTCTCAGTATCTGTCACAGTGATTGTATCTCTCAGTGATTCCAAATCTCTCTCAGGGATTGTATATCTCAGTGATTCCCAATCTCTCTCAGCATCTCTCAGTGAATCCCAATCTCTGTCAGTATCTGTCAGTGATTGTATATCTCAGTGATTTCCAATCTCTCTCAGTATCTGTCACAGTGATTGTATCTCTCAGGGATTCCAAATCTCTCTCAGAATCCCTCAGCGATTCCCAATCTCTCTCAGTGATTGTATATCTCAGTGATTCCCAATCTCTCTCAGTATCTCTCAGTGATTGTATTTCTCAGTGATTCCCAATCTCTCTCAGTATCTCTCAGTCATTGTATACCTCTCAGCGATTCCCAATCTCCCTCAGTATCTGTCAGTGATTGTATATCTCTCAGTGATTCCCAATCTCTCTCAGTATCTCACAGTGATTGTATATCTCAGTGATTCCCAATCTCTCTCAGTATCTGTCACAGTGATTATATATCTCAGTGATTCCCAACCTCTCTCAGTACCTGTCACAGTGATTATATATCTCTCAGTGTTTCCCAATCTCTCTCAGTGTCTCTCAGTGATTGTATATCTCAGTGATTCCCAATCTCTCTCGGTATCTCTCAGTGATAGTATATCTCAGTGATTCCCAATCTCTCTCAGTCTCTGTCAGTGATTGTATATCTCTCAGTGATTCCAAATCTCTCTCAGTATCTCACAGTGACTGTATCTCTCACTGATTCCCAATCTCTCTCAGTATCTCTCACGGTGATTATATATCTCAGTGATTCCCAATCTCTCTCAGTATCTGTCAGTGATTGTATATCTCTCAGTGATTCCCAATCTCTCTCAGTATCTCTCAGTGACTGTATCTCGTAGTGATTCCCAATCTCTCTCAGTGTCTCTCAGTGATTCCCAATATCTCTCAGTATCTTTCAGTGACTGTATCTCTCAGTGATTCCCAATCTCTCTCAGTATCTCTCAGTGACTGTATCTCTCAGTGATTCCCAATCTCTCTCAATATCTGTCACAGTGATTGTATATCTCAGTGATTCCCAATCCCTCTCAGTATCTGTCACTGATTGTATATCACTCCGTGATTCCAAATCTCTCTCAGTATCTCTCAGTGACTGTATCTCTCAGTGATTCCCAATCTCTCTCAGTATCTCTCAATGATTGTATATCTGTCAGTGATTCCGAATCTCTCTCAGTATCTCTCAGTGATTGTATATCTCTCAGTGATTCCCAATCTCTCTCAGTATCTCTCAGTGATTGTATATCTCTCAGTGATTCCCAATCTCTCTCAGTGTCTCTCAGTGATTGTATATCTAAGTGATTCCCAATCTCTCTCCGTATTTCTCAATGACTGTATCTCTCAGTTATTCCCAATCTCTCTCAGTATTTCTCATTGACTGTATCTTTCAGTGTTTCCCAATCTCTCTCAGTATCTGTCACAGTGATTGTATATCTCTAAGTGATTACCAATCTCTGTCAGCATCTGTCACAGAGATTGTATATCGGTCAGTGATTCCCAATCTCTCACAGTATCTGTCACAATGATTGTATCTCTCAGTGATTCCCAATCTCTCTCAGTATCGCTCAGTGATTGTATATCTCTCAGTGATTCCCAATCTCTCTCAGTGTCTATCAGTGATTGTATATCTCAGTGATTCCCTATCTCTGTCAGTATCTCTCAATGACTGTATCTCTCAGTGATTCCCAATCTCTCTCAGTATCTCTCAGTGACTGTATCTCTCAGTGATTCCCAATCTCTCTCAGTATCTGTCACACTGATTGTATATCTCTCAGTGATTCCCAATCTCTCTCAGCATCTGTCGCAGAGTTTTTATATCGCTCAGTGATTCCCAATCTCTCTCAGTATCGCTCAGTGATTGTATATCTCTCAGTGATTCACAATCTCTCTCATTGTCTCTCAGTGATTGTATATCTCAGTGATTCCCAATCTCTCTCAGTATCTCTCAGTGATTGTATATCTCAGTGATTCCCAATCTCTCTCAGTATCTCTCAGTGATTGTATACCTCTCTGTGATTCCCAATCTCTCTCAGTATCTGTCACAGTGTTTGTATCTCTCAGTGAATCCAAATCTCTCAGTATCTGTCACAGTGATTGTATATCTCTGAGTGATTCCCAATCACTCCCAGTAATTCTCAGTGACTTTAACTCTCAGTGATTCCAAATCTGTCTCAGTATCTCTCAGTGATTGTATATTTCTGAGTGATTCCCAATCTCTCTCAGTATCTGTCAAAATGATTGTATATCTCTCAGTGATTCCCATTCTCTCCCAGTATCTGCCACAGTGAATGTATATCTCTCAGTGATTCCTCATCTCTCTCAGTATCTCTCAGTGATTGTATATCTCTCAGTGATTCCCAATCTGTCTCAGTATCTCTCAGTGATTGTATATCTCTCAGTCATTCCCAATCTCTCTCACTATCTGTCACAGTGATTGTATCTCTCAGTGATTCCCAATCTCTCTCAGTATCTCTCAGTGACTCTATATCTCAGTGATTCCGAATCTCTCTCAGTATCTCTCACAGTGATTATATATCTCTCAGTGATTCCCAATCTCTCTCAGTGTCTCTCAGTGATTGTATATCTCAGTGATTACCAATCTCTCTCAGTATCTTTTATTGACAGTATCCCTCAGTGATTCCGAATCTCTCTTAGTATCTGTCACATGATTGTATATTTCTCAATGATTCCCAATCTCTCTCAGCATCTGTCACAGTGATTGTATATCGCTCAGTGATTCCCAATCTCTCTCAGTATTGCTCAGTGATTGTATATCTCTCCGTGATTCCCAATCTCTCTCAGTGTCTCTCAGTGATTGTATATCTCAGAGATTCCCCATCTCTCTCAGTATCTCACAGTGATTGTATTTCTCAGTGATTCCCAATCTCTCTCAGTATCTCTCAGTCATTGTATACCTCTCAGTGATTCCCCATCTCTCTCAGTATCTGTCAGTGATTGTATATCTCTCAGTGATTCCCAATCTCTCTCAGTATCTCTCAGTGACTGTATCTCGTAGTGATTCCCAATCTCTCTCAGTGTCTCTCAGTGATTCCCAATATCTCTCAGTACCTTTCAGTGACTGTATCTCTCAGTGATTCCCAATCTCTCTCAGTATCTCTCAGTGACTGTATCTCTCAGTGATTCCCAATCTCTCTCAATATCTGTCACAGTGATTGTATATCTCAGTGATTCCCAATCCCTCTCAGTATCTGTCACTGATTGTATATCACTCAGTGATTCCAAATCTCTCTCAGTATCTCTCAGTGACTGTATCTCTCAGTGATTCCCAATCTCTCTCAGTATCTCTCAATGATTATATATCTCTCAGTGATTCCCAATCTCTCTCAGTATCTGTCACAGTGATTATATATCTCAGTGATTCCCAACCTGTCTCAGTACCTGTCACAGTGATTATATATCTCTCAGTGATTCCTAATCTCCCTCAGTGTCTCTCAGTGATTGTATATCTCAGTGATTCCCAATCTCTCTCATTATCTGTCAATGAGTGTATCTCTCAGTGATTCCCAATCTCTCTCAGTGATTGTATATCTCAGTGATTCCCAATCTCTCTCAGTATCTCTCACTGATTGTATACCTCTCAGTGATTCCCAATCTCTCTCAGTATTTCTCAGTGATTGTATATCTCAGTGATTCCCAATCTCTCTCAGTATCTGTCAGTGACTGTATATCTCAGTGATTCCAAATCTCTCTCAGTATCTGTCACAGTGATTGTATCTCTCAGTGATTCCAAATCTCTCACAGGGATTGTATATCTCATTGATTCCAAATCTCTCTCAGCATCTCTCAGTGGATCCCAATCTCTGTCAGTTTCTGTCAGTGATTGTATATCTCAGTGATTCCCAATCTCTCTCAGTATCTGTCACAGTGATTGTATCTCTCAGTGATTCCAAATCTCTCTCCGTATCCCTCAGCGATTCCCAATTTCTCTCAGTGATTGTATCTCTCAGTGATTCCCAATCTTTCTCTGTATCTCTCAGTGATTCCCAATCACCCTAAGTGATTCCCAATCTCTCTCAGCATCTGACACAGTGATTGTATATCGCTCAGTAATTCCCAATCTCTCTCATTATCGCTCAGTGATAGTTTATCTCTCAGTGATTCCCAATCTCTCTCAGTGTCTCACAGTGATTGTATATCTCAGTGATTCCCAATCGCTCTCAGCATCTGACACAGTGATTGTATATCGCTCAGTAATTCCCAATCTCTCTCATTATCGCTCAGTGATAGTTTATCTCTCAGTGATTCCCAATCTCTCTCAGTGTCTCACAGTGATTGTATATCTCAGTGATTCCCAATCTCTCTCAGTATCTCTCAGTGATTGTATTTCTCAGTGATACCCAATCTCTCTCAGTATCTCTCAGTCATTGTATACCTCTCAGTGATTCCCAATCTCTCTCAGTATCTGTCAGTGATTGTATATCTCTCAGTGATTCCCAATCTCTCTCAGTATCTCACAGTGACTGTATCTCTCAGTGATTCCCAATCTCTCTCAGTATCTCTCAGTGATTGTATACCTCTCAGTGATTCCCAATCTCTCTCAGTGTCTCTCAGTGATTGTATATCTAAGTGATTCCCAATCTCTCTCAGTATTTCTCAATGACTGTATCTCTCAGTTATTCCCAATCTCTCTCAGTATTTCTCATTGACTGTATCTTTCAGTGTTTCCCAATCTCTCTCAGTATCTGTCACAGTGATTGTATATCTCTAAGTGATTACCAATCTCTCTCAGCATCTGTCACAGAGATTGTATATCGGTCAGTGATTCCCAATCTCTCTCAGTATCACTCAGTGATTAGATATCTCTCATTGATTCCCAATCTCTCACAATGTCTCTCAGTGATTGTATGTCTCAGTGATTCCCAATCTCTCTCAGTCACAGTGATTGTATCTCTCAGTGATTCCCAATCTCTCTCAGTATCTCTCAGTGATTGTATATCACAGTGATCCCAAATCTCTCTCAGTATCTCTCAGTGACTGTATATCTCTCAGTCATTCCCAATCTTTCTCAGTATCTGTCACAGTGATTGTATATCTCAGTGATTCCCAATCTCTCTCAGTATCTCTCAGTGATTGTATATCTCTCACTGATTCCCAATCTCCCTCAGTATCTATCGGTGACTGTATATCTCAGTGATTCGCAATCTCTCTCAGAATCTGTCTCCGTGATTGTATCTCTCAGTGATTCCCAATCTCTCTCAGTATTTCTCAGTGATTGTATATCTCAGTGATTCCCAATCTCTCTCAGTATCTGTCAGTGACTGTATATCTCAGTGATACCCAATCTCTCTCAGTATCTCTCACAGTGATTGTATCTCTCAGTGATTCCAAATCTCTCTCAGGGATTGTACATCTCAGTGATTCCCAATCTCGCTCACCATCTCTCAGTGATTCCAAATCTCTGTCAGTATCTGTCAGTGATTGTATATCTCAGTGATTCCCAATCTCTCTCAGTATCTGTCACAATGATTGTATCTCTCAGTGATTCCCAATCTCTCTCAGTATCGCTCAGTGATTGTATATCTCTCAGTGATTCCCAATCTCTCTCAGTGTCTATCAGTGATTGTATATCTCAGTGATTCCCTATCTCTGTCAGTATCTCTCAATGACTGTATCTCTCAGTGATTCCCAATCTCTCTCAGTATCTCTCAGTGACTGTATCTCTCAGTGATTCCCAATCTCTCTCAGTATCTGTCACACTGATTGTATATCTCTCAGTGATTCCCAATCTCTCTCAGCATCTGTCGCAGAGTTTGTATATCGCTCAGTGATTCCCAATCTCTCTCAGTATCGCTCAGTGATTGTATACCTCTCAGTGATTCGCAATCTCTCTCATTGTCTCTCAGTGATTGTATATCTCAGTGATTCCCAATCTCTCTCAGTGATTGTATATCTCAGTGATTCCCAATCTCTCTCAGTATCTCTCAGTGATTATATACCTCTCTGTGATTCCCAATCTCTCTCAGTATCTGTCACAGTGTTTGTATCTCTCAGTGAATCCAAATCTCTCAGTATCTGTCACAGTGATTGTATATCTCTGAGTGATTCCCAATCACTCCCAGTAATTCTCAGTGACTGTATCTCTCAGTGATTCCCAATCTGTCTCAGTATCTCTCAGTGATTGTATATTTCTGAGTGATTCCCAATCTCTCTCAGTATCTGTCAAAATGATTGTATATCTCTCAGTGATTCCCATTCTCTCCCAGTATCTGCCACAGTGATTGTATATCTCTCAGTGATTCCCAATCTGTCTCAGTATCTCTCAGTGATTGTATATCTCTCAGTCATTCCCAATCTCTCTCACTATCTGTCACAGTGATTGTATCTCTCAGTGATTCCCAATCTCTCTCAGTATCTCACAGTGACTGTATCTCTCTGTGATTCCCAATCTCTCTCAGTATCTGTCACAGTGATTATATATCTCAGTGATTCCCAATCTCTCTCAGTACCTGTCAGTGATTGTATATCTCTCAGTGATTCCCAATTTCTCTCAGTATCTCTCAATGCCTGTATCTCTCAGTTATTCCCAATCTCTCTCAATGTCTCTCAGTGATTCCCAATCTCTCTCAGTATCTTTCAGTGACTGTATCTCTCATTGATTCCCAATCTCTCACAGTGTCTCTCAGTGATTGTATCTCTCAGTGATTCCCAATCTCTCTCAGTCACAGTGATTGTATCTCTCAGTGGTTCCCAATTTCTCTCAGTATCTCTCAGTGATTGTATATCACAGCGATTCCTATTCTCTCTCAGTATCTCTCAGTGACTGCATATCTCTCAGTCATTCCCAATCTTTCTCAGTATCTGTCACAGTGATTGTATATCTCAGTGATTCCCAATCTCTCTCAGTATCTCTCAGTGATTGTATATCTCTCAGTGATTCCCAATCTCCCTCAGTATCTGTCTGTGACTGTATATCTCAGTGATTCGCAATCTCTTTCAGTATCTGTCACCGTGATTGTATCTCTCAGTGATTGCAATCTCTCTCGGTATTTCTCAGTGATTGTATATCTCAGTGATTCCCAATCTCTCTCAGTATCTGTCAGTGACTGTATATCTCAGTGATACCCAATCTGTCTCAGTATCTGTCACAGTGATTGCATCTCTCAGTGATTCCAAATCTCTCTCAGGGATTGTATATCTCAGTGATTCCCAATCTCTCTCAGCATCTCTCAGTGAATCCCAATCTCTGTCTGTATCTGTCAGTGATTGTATATCTCAGTAATTCCCAATCTCTCTCAGTATCGCTCAGTGATAGTTTATCTCTTAGTGTTTCCCAATCTCTCTCAGTGTCTCTCAGTGATTGTATATCTCACTGATTCCCAATCTCTCTCAGTACCTCTCAGTGATTGTATTTCTCAGTGATTCCCAATCTCTCTTATTATCGCTCAGGGATTGTATACCTCTCAGTGATTCGCAATCTCTCTCAGTATCTGTCAGTGATTGTATATCTCTCAGTGATTCCCAATCTCTGTCAGTATCTCACTGTGTCTGTATCTCTCAGTGATTCCAAATCTCTCTCAGTATCTGTCACAGTGATTATATAGCTCAGTGATTCCCAACCTCTCTCAGCACCTGTCACAGTGATTATATATATCGCAGTGATTCCCAATCTCTCTCAGTGTCTCTCAGTGATTGTATATCTCAGTGATTCCCAATCTCTCTCAGTATCTGTCAATGAGTGTATCTCTCAGTGATTCCCAATCTCTCTCAGTATTTCTCAGTTACTGTATCCCTCAGTGATTCCCAATCTCTGTCAGTATCTGTCACAGTGATTGTATATCTCTCAGTGATTCCAAATCTCTCTCAGCATCTGTCACAGTGATTGTCTATCGCTCAGTGATTCCCAATCTCTCTCAGTATTGCTCAGTGAATGTAGATCTCTCAGTGTTCCCAATCTCTCTCAGTTTCTCTCAGTGATTGTATATCTCACTGATTCCCAATCTCACTCAGTATCTCTCAATGATTCTATATCTCAGTGATTCCCAATCTCTCTCAGTATCTCTCAGTGATTGTATACCTCTCAGTGATTCCAAATCTCTCTCAGTATCTGTCAGTGATTGTATACCTCTCAGTGATGCCAAATCTCTCACAGTATCTCACAGTGACTGTATCTCTCAGTGATTCCCAATCTCTCTCAGTATCTGTCACAGTGATTATAATTCTCAGTGATTCCCAATTTCTCTCAGTATCCCTCAGTGACTGTATCTCTCAGTTATTCCCAATCTCTCTCAGTGTCTCTCAGTGATTCCCAATCTCTCTCAGTATCTTTCAGTGACTGTATCTCTCAGTGATTCCCAATCTCTCGCAGTATCTCTCAGTGACTGTATCTCTCAGTGATTCCCAATCTCTCTCAGTATCTGTCACAGTGATTATAATTCTCAGTGATTCCCAATTTCTCTCAGTATCCCTCAGTGACTGTATCTCTCAGTTATTCCCAATCTCTCTCAGTGTCTCTCAGTGATTCCCAATCTCTCTCAGTATCTTTCAGTGACTGTATCTCTCAGTGATTCCCAATCTCTCGCAGTATCTCTCAGTGACTGTATCACTCAGTGATTCCCAATCTCTCTCAGTATCTGTCACAGTGATTGTATATCTCAGTGATTCCCAATCTCTCTCAGTATCTGTCAGTGATTGTATATCACTCAGTGATTCCAAATCTCTCTCAGTATCTCTCAGTTACTGTATCCCTCAGTGATTCCCAATCTCTCTCAGTATCTGTCACAGTGATTGTATATCTCTCAGTGATTCCCAATCTCTCTCAGCATCTGTCACAGTGATTGTCTATCGCTCAGTGATTCCCAATCTCTCTCAGTATTGCTCAGTGAATGTAGATCTCTCAGTGTTCCCAATCTCTCTCAGTGTCTCTCAATGATTGTATATCTCAGTGATTCCCAATCTCTCTCAGTATCTGTCAGTGATTGTATACCTCTCAGTGATTCCAAATCTCTCACAGTATCTCACAGTGACTGTATCTCTCAGTGATTCCCAATCTCTCTCATTATCTGTCACAGTGATTATATATCTCATTGATTCCCAATCTCTCTTAGTATCTGTCAGTGATTGTATATCTCTCAGTGATTCCCAATTTCTCTCAGTATCTCTCAGTGACTGTATCTCTCAGTTATTCCCAATCTCTCTCAGTGTCTCTCAGTGATTCCCAATCTCTCTCAGTATCTTTTAGTGACTGTATCTCTCAGTGATTCCCAATCTCTCTCAGTATCTCTCAGTGACTGTATCTCTCAGTGATTCCCAATCTCTCTCAGTATCTGTCACAGTGATTGTATATCTCAGTGATTCCCAATCTCTCTCAGTATCTGTCAGTGATTGTATATCACTCAGTGATTCCAAATCTCTCTCAGTATCTCTCAGTGACTGTATCTCTCAGTGATTCCCTATCTCTCTCAGTATCTGTCACAGTGATTGTATATCTCTAAGTGATTACCAATCTCTCTCAGCATCTGTCACAGAGATTGTATATCGCTCAGTGATTCCGCAGCTCTCTCAGTATCGTTCAGTGATTATCTATCTCTCATTGATTCCCAATCTCTCACAGTGTCTCTCAATGACTGTATCTCTCAGAGGTTCCCAATCTCTCTCAGTATCTGTCACAGTGATTGTATATCTCAGTGGTTCCCAATCTCTCTCAGCATCTCTCAGTGATTGTATATCACAGTGATTTCTAATCTCTCTCAATATCTCTCAGTGACTGTATATCTCTCAGTGATTCCCAAACTCTCTCAGTCTCTGTCACAGTGATTGTATATCTCAGTGATTCCCAATCTCTATCAGTATCTCTCAGTGATTGTATATCTCTCAGTGATTCCCAATCTCCCTCAGTATCTGTCAGTGACTGTATATCTCAGTGATTCGCAATCTCTCTCAGTATCTGTCACCGTGATTGTATCTCTCAGTGATTCCCAATCTCTCTCAGTATTTCTCAGTGTTTGTATATCTCAGTGATTCCAAATCTCTCTCAGTATCTGTCAGTGACTGTATATCTCAGTGATTCCCAATCTCTCTCAGTATCTGTCACAGTGATTGTATCTCTCAGTGATTCCAAATCTCTCTCAGGGATTGTATATATCAGTGATTCCCAATCTCTCTCAGCATCTCTCAGTGATTCCCAATCTCTGTCAGTATCTGTCAGTGATTGTATATTTTAGTGATTCCCAATCTCTCTCAGTATCTGTCACAGTGATTGTATATCTCTGAGTGATTCCCAATCTCTCTCAGTAATTCTCAGTGACTGTATCTCTCACTGATTCCCAATCTGTCTCAGTATCTCTCAGTGATTGTATATCTCTGAGTGATTCCCAATCTCTCTCAGTATCTGTCAAAGTGATTGTATATCTCTCAGTGATTCCCATTCTCTCCCAGTATCTGCCACAGTGATTGTATATCTCCCAGTGATTCCTAATCTCTCTCAGTATCTCTCAGTGATTGTATATTTCTCAGTGATTCCCTATCTGTCTCAGTATCTCTCAGTGACTGTATATCTCTCAGTCATTCCCAATCTTTCTCAGTATCTGTCACAGTGATTGTATATCTCAGTGATTCCCAATCTCTCTCAGTATCTCTCAGTGATTGTATATCTCTCAGTGATTCCCAATCTCCCTCAGTATCTGTCTGTGACTGTATATCTCAGTGATTCGCAATCTCTCTCAGTATCTGTCACCGTGATTGTATCTCTCAGTGATTGCAATCTCTCTCGGTATTTCTCAGTGATTGTATATCTCAGTGATTCCCAATCTCTCTCAGTATCTGTCAAAATGATTGTATATCTCTCAGTGATTCCCATTCTCTCCCAGTATCTGCCACAGTGATTGTATATCTCTCAGTGATTCCCAATCTGTCTCAGTATCTCTCAGTGATTGTATATCTCTCAGTCATTCCCAATCTCTCTCACTATCTGTCACAGTGATTGTATCTCTCAGTGATTCCCAATCTCTCTCAGTATCTCACAGTGACTGTATCTCTCTGTGATTCCCAATCTCTCTCAGTATCTGTCACAGTGATTATATATCTCAGTGATTCCCAATCTCTCTCAGTACCTGTCAGTGATTGTATATCTCTCAGTGATTCCCAATTTCTCTCAGTATCTCTCAATGCCTGTATCTCTCAGTTATTCCCAATCTCTCTCAATGTCTCTCAGTGATTCCCAATCTCTCTCAGTATCTTTCAGTGACTGTATCTCTCATTGATTCCCAATCTCTCACAGTGTCTCTCAGTGATTGTATCTCTCAGTGATTCCCAATCTCTCTCAGTCACAGTGATTGTATCTCTCAGTGGTTCCCAATTTCTCTCAGTATCTCTCAGTGATTGTATATCACAGCGATTCCTATTCTCTCTCAGTATCTCTCAGTGACTGCATATCTCTCAGTCATTCCCAATCTTTCTCAGTATCTGTAACAGTGATTGTATATCTCAGTGATTCCCAATCTCTCTCAGTATCTCTCAGTGATTGTATATCTCTCAGTGATTCCCAATCTCCCTCAGTATCTGTCTGTGACTGTATATCTCAGTGATTCGCAATCTCTCTCAGTATCTGTCACCGTGATTGTATCTCTCAGTGATTGCAATCTCTCTCGGTATTTCTCAGTGATTGTATATCTCAGTGATTCCCAATCTCTCTCAGTATCTGTCAGTGACTGTATATCTCAGTGATACCCAATCTGTCTCAGTATCTGTCACAGTGATTGCATCTCTCAGTGATTCCAAATCTCTCTCAGGGATTGTATATCTCAGTGATTCCCAATGTCTCTCAGCATCTCTCAGTGAATCCCAATCTCTGTCTGTATCTGTCAGTGATTGTATATCTCAGTAATTCCCAATCTCTCTCAGTATCGCTCAGTGATAGTTTATCTCTTAGTGTTTCCCAATCTCTCTCAGTGTCTCTCAGTGATTGTATATCTCACTGATTCCCAATCTCTCTCAGTACCTCTCAGTGATTGTATTTCTCAGTGATTCCCAATCTCTCTTAGTATCGCTCAGGGATTGTATACCTCTCAGTGATTCGCAATCTCTCTCAGTACCTCTCAGTCATTGTATACCTCTCAGTGATTCCCAATCTCTCTCAGTATCTGTCAGTGATTGTATATCTCTCAGTGATTCCCAATCTCTCTCAGTATCTCACAGTGATTGTATCACTCAGTGATTCCCAATCTCTCTCAGTATCTGTCACAGTGATTATATATCTCAGTGATTCCCAAACTCTCTCATTACCTGTCACAGTGATTATATATCTCTAAGTTTTCCCAATCTCTCTCAGTGTCTCTCAGTGATTGTATATCTCAGTGATTCCCAATCTCTCTCAGTATCTGTCAATGAGTGTATCTCTCAGTGATTCCCAATCTCTCTCAGTATCTCTCAGTGATTGCATATTTCAGTGATTCCCAATCTCTCTCAGTATCTCTCAGTGATTGTATACCTCTCAGTGATTCCCAATCTCGCTCAGTATCTGTCAGTGATTGTATATTTCTCAGTGATTCCAGATCTCTCTCAGTATCTCACAGTGACTGTATCTCTCAGTGATTCCCAATCTCTCTCAGTATCTGTCACAGTGATTATATATCTCAGTGATTCCTAATCTCTCTCGGTATCTGTCAGTGATTGTATATCTCTCAGTGATTCCCAATCTCTCTCAGTGATTCCCAATATCTCTCAGTATCTCTCAGTGACTGTATCTCTCAGTGATTCCCAATCTCTCTCAGTGATTCCCAATATCTCTCAGTATCTCTCAGTGACTGTATCTCTCAGTGATTCCCAATCTCTCTCAGTATCTGTCACAGTGATTGTATATCTCAGTGATTCCCAATCCCTCTCAGTATCTGTCAGTGATTGTATATCACTCAGTGATTCCAAATCTCTCTCAGTATCTCTCAGTGAATGTATCTCTCAGTGTTTCCCAATCTCTCTCAGTATCTCTCAGTCACTGTATCCCTCAGTGATTCCCAATCTCTCTCAGTATCTGTCACAGTGATTGTATATCTCTCAGCAATTCCCAATCTCTCTCAGCATCTGTCACAGTGATTGTCTATCGCTCAGTGATTCCCAATCTCTCTCAGTTTTTCTCACTGATTGTAGATCTTTCAGTGATTCCCAATCTCTCTCAGTGTCTCTCAGTGATTGTATATCACAGTGATTCCCAATCTCTCTCAGTATCTCTCAGTGATTGTATATCTCAGTGATTCCCAATCTCTCTCTGTATCTCTCAGTGATTGTATACCTCTCAGTGATTCCCAATCTATCTCAGTATCTCTCAGTGATTGCATATCTCTCTGCGATTCTAGATCTCTCTCTAAGTCTCACAGTGACTGTATCTCTCAGTGATTCCCAATCTCTCTCAGTATCTGTCACAGTGATTATATATCTCAGTGATTCCCAATCTCGCTCAGTATCTTTCAGTGATTGTATATCTCTCAGTGATTCCCAATCTCTCTCAGTATCTCTCAGTGACTGTATCTCTCAGTGATTCCCAATCTCCCTCAGTGTCTCTCAGTGATTCCCAAAATCTCTCAGTATCTCTCCCTGACTGTATCTCTCAGTGATTCCCAATCTCTCTGAGTATCTCTCAGTCACTGTATCCCTCTGTGATTCCCAATCTCTCTCAGTATCTGTCACAGTGATTGTATATCTCTCAGTAATTCCCAATCTCTCTCAGCATCTGTCACAGTGATTGTCTATCGCTCAGTGATTCCCAATCTCTCTCAGTATTGCTCACTGATTGTAGACCTTTCAGTGATTCCCAATCTCTCTCAGTGTCTCTCAGTGATTGTATATCTCAGTGATTCCCAATCTCTCTCAGTATCTCTCAGCAATTGTATATCTCAGTAATTCCCAATCTCTCTCAGTATCTGTCAGTGATTGTATACCTCTCAGTGATTCCAAATCTCTCTCAGTATCTCACAGTGACTGTATCTCTCAGTGATTCCCAATCTCTCTCAGTATCTGTCTCAGTGATTATATATCTCAGTGATTCCCAATCTCTCCTAGTATCTGTCAGTGATTGTATATCTCTCAGTGATTCCCAATTTCTCTCAGTATCTCTCAGTGACTTTATCTCTCAGTTATTCCCAATCTCTCTCAATGTCTCTCAGTGATTCCCAATATCTCTCAGTATCTTTCAGTGACTGTATCTCTCAGTGATTCCCAATCTCTCTCAGTATCTCTCAGTGACTGTATCTCTCAGTGATTCCCAATCTCTCTCAGTATCTCTCTGTGAATATATATCTCTCAGTGATTCCGAATCTCTCTCAGTATCTCTCAGTGATTGTATATCTCACAGTGATTCCCAATCTCTCTCAGTATCGCTCAGTGATTGTACATCTCTCAGTGATTCCCAATCTCTCTCAGTGTCTCTCAGTGATTGTATATCTCAGTGATTCCCAATCTCTCTCAGTATCTCTCAATGACTGTAACTCTCAGTTATTCCCAATCTCTCTCAGTATTTCTCAGTGACTGTATCTCTCAGTGATTCCCAATCTCTCTCAGTATCTGTCACAGTGATAGTATACCTCTAAGTGATTACCAATCTCTCTCAGCATCTGTCACAGAGATTGAATATCGCTCAGTGATTCCCAATCTCTCTCAGTATCGCTCAGTGGTTATATATCTTTCATTGATTCCCAATCTCTCACAGTGTCTCTCAGTGATTGTATATCTCAGTGATTCCCAATCTCTCTCAGTCACAGTGATTGTATCTCTCAGTGATTCCCAATCTCTCTCAGTATCTCTCAGTGATTGTATATCACAGCGAATGCTAATCTCTCTCAGTATCTCTCAGTGACTGTATATCTCTCAGTCATTCTAAATCTTTCTCAGTATCTGTCACAGTGATTGTATATCTCAGTGATTCCCAATCTCTCTCAGTATCTCTCAGTGATTGCTTATCTCTCAGTGATTCCCAATCTCCCTCAGTATCTGTCAGTGACTGTATATCTCAGTAATTCCCAATCCCTCTCAGTATTTCTCAGTGATTGTATATCTCAGTGATTCCCAATCTCTCTCAGTATCTGTCAGTGACCCTATATCTCAGTGATTCCCAATCTCTCACAATATCTGTCACAATGTTTGTATCTCTCAGTGATTCCAAATCTCTCTCAGGGATTGTATATCTCAGTGATGCCCAATGTCTCTCAGCATCTCTCAGTGATTCCCAATCTCTGTCAGTATCTGTCAGTGATTGTATATCTCAGTGATTTCAAATCTCTCTCAGTATCTGTCACAGTGATTGTATCTCTCTGTGATTTCCAATCTCTCTCAGTATCCCTCAGCGATTCCCAATCTCTCTCAGTGATTGTATCTGCCAGTGATTCCGAATCTTTCTCAGTATCTCTCATGAATTCCCAATCTCTCTCAGTGACTCCCAATCTCTCTCAGTATCTCTAAGTGATTGCATATCTCTCAGTGATTCCTAATCTCTCTCAGTATCTCTCACAGTGATTGTATATCTCAGTGATTCCCAATCTCTCTCAGTATCTGTCACAGTGATTGTATTTCTCAGCGATTCACAATCTCTCTCAGTATCTCTCTGTGATTGTATCTCTCAGTGATTCCCAATGTCTCTCAGTATCTGTCACAGTTATTGTATCTCTCAGTGATTCCCAATCTCTCTCAGTATCTCTCAGTGACTGTATATCTCAGTGATTCCCAATCTCTCTCAGTATCTCTCAGTGATAGTATATCTCAGTGATTCTGAATCTCTCTCATTATCTCTCAGTGATTGTATATCTCTCAGTGATTCCCAATCTCTCTTAGTATCTCTCAGTGATTGTATATCTCAGTGATTCCCAATCTCTCTCAGTATCTCTCAGTGATTCCCAATCTCTCTCAGTATCTCGCAGTGATTCCCAATCACTCTCAGTTTCTCTCAGTGATTCCCAATCTCTCTCAGTATCTCTCAGTGATTCCCAATCTCTGCCAGTATCTGTCAGTGACTGTATATCTCAGTGATTCACAATCTCTCTCAGTATCTCGCAGTGACTGTACCTCTCAGTGATTCCCAATCTCTCTCAGTATCTCTAAGTGATTGTATATCTCTCAGAGATTCCCAGTCTCTTTCTGTATCTCTCAGTGATTGTGTATCTCTCAGTGATTCCCAATATCTCTCAGTATCTCTCAGTGATTGTGTATATCTCAGTGATTCCCAATCTCTCTCAGTATCTCTCAGTGATTGTATCTCTCAGTGATTCCCAATCTCTCTCAGTATCTGTCACAGTGATTGTATCTCTCAGTGAGTCCCAATCTCTCTCAGTATCTCTCAGTGATTGTATATCTCCATGATTCTCTATCTCTCTCAGTATCTGTCACAGTGATTATATATCTCTCAGTTATACCCAATCTGTCTCAGTATCTCTCAGTGATTGTATATCTCTCAGTGATTTCCAATCTCTCTCACTATCTCTCAGTGATTCCTAATCTCTCTCATTATCTCTCAGTGATTGTATATCTCTCAGTGATTCCCAATCTCTCTCAATATCTCTCAGTGACTGTATCTCTCAGTGATTCCCAATCACTCTCAGTATCTCTCAGTGATTCCCAATCTCTCTCAGTATCTCTCATTGATTGTATATCTCTCAGTGATTCCCAATCTCTCTCAGTATCTCTCAGTGACTGTATCTCTCAGTGATTCCCAATGTCTCTCAGTATCTCACAGTGATTGTGTATTTCTCAGTGATTCCCAAATTCTCTCAGTATCTCTCAGTGATTCCCCATCTCTCTCAGTATCTCTCAGTGACTGTATCTCTCAGTGATTCCCAATGTTTCTCAGTGATTGTATATCTCTCAGCGATTCCCAATCTCTCTCAGCATCTCTCAATGATTGTATATCTCTCAGTGATTCCCAATCTCTCTCAGTATCTCTCAGTGATTCCCAATCTCTCTCACTATCTCTCAGTGATTGTGAATCTCTCAGCGATTCCCAATCTCTCTCAGTGATTGTATCTGCCAGCGATTCCCAATCTCTCTCAGCATCTCTCAGTGATTGTATATCTCTCAGTGATTCCCAATCTCTCTCAGTATCTCTCAGTGATTCCCAAAATCTCTCAGTATCTCGCAGTGATTGTGTATCTCTCAGAGATTCCCAATCTCTCTCAGTATCTCTCAGTGATTTCCCATCTCTCTCAGTAACTCTCAGTGACTGTATCTCTCAGTGATTCCCAATCTCTCTCAGTATCTCTCAGTGATTCCCAATCTCTCTCACTATCTCTCAGTGATTCCTAATCTCTCTCATTATCTCTCAGTGATTGTATATCTCTCAGTGATTCCCAATCTCTCTCAGTATCTCAGAGATTGTGTCTTCCTCAGTGATTCCAAATCTCTCTCAGTATCTCGCAGTGATTGTATCTCTCAGTGATTCCCAATCTCTCTCAGTATCTCTCAGTGACTGTATCTCTCAGTGATTCCCAATCTTTCTCAGTTTCTCTCAGTGATTCCCAATCTTTCTCAGTTTCTCTCAGTGATTCCAAATCTCTCTCAGTATCTCGCAGTGATTGTATCTCTCAGTGATTCCCAATCTCTCTCAGTATCTCTCAGTGACTGTATCTCTCAGTGATTCCCAATCTTTCTCAGTTTCTCTCAGTGATTCCCAATCTTTCTCAGTTTCTCTCAGTGATTCCCAATCTCTCTCAGTATGTGTCACAGTGATTGTATCTCTCAGTGATTCCCAATCTCTCTCAGTATCTCTCAGTGACTGTATCTCTCAGTGATTCCCAATCTCTCTCAGTATCTCTCAGTGACAGTATCTCTCAGTGATTCCCAATCTCTCTCAGTATCTCTCAGTGACTGTATCTCTCAGTGATTCCCAATCTGTCTCAGTATCTCTCAGTGATTCTATGTCTCTCAGTGATTCCCAAGCTCTCTCAGTATCTGTCAAAATGATTGTATATCTCTCAGTGATACCCATTCTCTCCCAGTATCTGCCACAGTGGTTTTATATCTATCAGTGATTCCCAATCTCTCTCAGTATCCCTCAGTGATTGTATATCTCCCAGTGATTCCCAATCTCTCTCAGTATCTCTCAGTTGCTGTATCTCTCAGTGATTCCCAATCTTCTCAGTATCTCTCAGTGATTGTATATCTCAGTGATTCGCAATCTCTCTCATTATCTGTCACAGTGATTGTATATCACTCAGTGATTCCCAATCTCTCTCAGTATCGCTCAGCGATTCCCAATCTCTCTCAGTGATTGTATCTCTAAGTGATTCCCAATCTTTCTCAGTATCTCTCAGTGATTCCCAATCTCTCTCACTGATTCCCAATCTCTCTCAGTAACTCTCTGTGATTGTATATCTCTCAGTGATTCCCAACCTCTCTCAGTAACTCTCACAGTGAATGTATATCTCAGTGATTTCCATTCTCTCTCAGTATCTCGCAGTGATTGTATATCTCAGTGATTCCCAATCTCTCTCAGTATCTGTCACAGTGATTGTATCTCTCAGTGATTCCCAATCTCGCTCAGTATCTGTCAGTGATTGTATATCTCAGTGATTCCGAATCTCTCTCAGTATCTCTCAGTGATTGTATCTCTCAGTGATTCCCAATCTCTCCCTGTATCTGTCACAGTTATTGTTTATCTCAGTGATTCCCAATCTCTCTCAGTATCTCTAAGTGACTGTATATCTCAGTGATTCCCAACCTCTCCCTGTATCTCTCAGTGATTGTATATCTCAGTGATTCCCAATCTCTCTTAGTATCTCTCAGTGATTGTATATCTCAGTGATTCCCAATCTCTCTCAGTATCTCTCAGTTTTTCCCAATCTCTCTCAGTATCTCGCAGTGATTCCCAATCACTTTCAGTTTCTCTCAGTGATTCCCAATCTCTCTCAGTATCTCTCAGTGATTCCCAATCTCTGCCAGTATCTGTCAGTGACTGTATATCTCAGTGATTCCCAATCTCTCTCAGTGTCTCTCGGTGGCTGTATCTCTCAGTGATCCCAATCTCTCTCAGTATTTCTCAGTGATTGAATATCTCTCAGTGATTCCCAATCTCTTTCTGTATCTATCAGTGATTGTGTATCTCTCAGTGATTCCCAATATCTCTCAGTATCTCTCAGTGATTGTGTATCCCACAGTGATTCCCAATCTCTCTCAGTATCGATCAGTGATTGTATATCTCAGTGATTCCGAATCCCTCTCAGTACCTGTCACAGTGATTATATATCTCTCAGCGATTCCCAATCTATCTCAGTATCTCTCAGTGACAGAATCTCTCAGTGATTCCCAATCTCTCTCAGTATCTCTCAGTGACTGTATCTCTCAGTGATTCCCAATCTCTCTCAGTATCTCTCAGTGATTGTATATCTCATCGATTCCCTATCTCTCTCAGTATCTGTCACATTGATTATGTATCTCTCAGTTATTCCCAATCTGTCTCAGTATCTCTCAGTGATTGTATATCTCTCAGTGATTCCCAATCTCTCTCACTATCTCTCCGTGATTCTGAATCTCTCTCATTATCTCTCAGTGATTGTATATCTCTCAGTGATTCCCAATCTCTCTCAGTATCTCGCGGTGATTGTATCTCTCAGTGATTCCCAATCTTTTCAGTATCTCTCAGTTGACTGTATCTCTCAGTGATTCCTATTCACTCTCAGTATCTCTCAGTGAATGTATATATCAGTGATTCCCAATCTCTCTTAGTATCTCTCAGTGATTGTATATCTCAGTGATTCCCAATCTCTCTCAGTATCTCTCAGTGATTCCCAATCTCTCTCAGTATCTCGCAGTGATTCCCAATCACTCTCAGTTTCTCTCAGTCATTCCCAATCTCTCTCAGTATCTCTCAGTGATTCCCAATCTCTGCCAGTATCTGTCAGTGACTGTATATCTCAGTGATTCCCAATCTCTCTCAGTATCTCTCAGTGACTGCATCTCTCAGTGATTCCCAATCTCTCTCAGTATCTCTCAGTGATTGTATATCTCTCAGTGATTCCCAATCTCTTTCTGTATCTCTCAGTGATTGTGTATCTCTCAGTGATTCCCAATCTCTCTCAGTATCGCTCAGTGATTGTATATCTCAGTGATTCCGAATCTCTCTCAGTACCTGTCACAGTGATTATTTATCTCTCAGAGATTCCCAATCTCTCAGTGATTGTATATCTCAGTGATTTCGAATCTCTCTCAGTATCTCTCAGTTATTGTGTATCTCTCAGTGATTCCCAATATCTCTCAGTATCTCTCAGTGATTGTGTATCTCTCAGTGATTCCCAATCTCTCTCAGTATCGCTCAGTGATTGTATCTCTCAGTGATTCCCAATCTCTCTCAGTATCTGTCACAGTGATTGTATCTCTCAGTGAGTCCCAATCTCTCTCAGTATCTCTCAGTGATTCCCAATCTCTCTCAGTATCTTGCAGTGATTCCCAATCACTCTCAGTTTCTCTCAGTGATTCCCAATCTCTCTCAGTATCTCTCAGTGATTCCCAATCTCTGCCAGTATCTGTCAGTGACTGTATATCTCAGTGATTCCCAATCTCTCTCAGAATCGCTCAGTGATTGTATATCTCAGTGATTCCGAATCTCTCCCAGTACCTGTCAGAGTGATTATTTATCTCTCAGCGATTCCCAATCTCTCTCAGTATCTCTCAGTGATTGTATCTCTCAGTGATTCCCAATCTCTCTCAGTATCTGTCACAGTGATTGTATCTCTCAGTGATTCCCTATCTCTCTCAGTATCTCTCAGTGATTGTATATCTCCGTGATTCCCTATCTCTCTCAGTATCTGTCGCAGTGATTATATATCTCTCAGTTATTCCCAATCAGTCTCAGTATCTCTCAGTGATTGTATATCTCTCAGTGATTTCCAATCTCTCTCACTATCTCTCAGTGATTCCTAATCTCTCTCATTATCTCTCAGTGATTGTATATCTCAGTGATTCCCAAACTCTCTCAGTATCTCAGAGATTGTGTCTCCCTCAGTGATTCCAAATCTCTCTCAGTATCTCGCAGTGATTGTATCTCTCAGTGAATCCCAATCTCTCTAAGTATCTCTCAGTGACTGTATCTCTCAGTGATTCCCAATCACTCTCAGTATCTCTCAGTGATTCCCAATCTCTCTCAGTATCTCTCTTTGATTGTATATCTCTCAGTGATTCCCAATCTCTCTCAGTATCTCTCAGTGACTGTATCTCTCAGTGATTCCCAATGTCTCTCAGTATCTCACAGTGATTGTGTATCTCTCAGAGATTCCCAATCTCTCTCAGTATTTCTCAGTGATTCCCCATCCAGCTCAGTATCTCTCAGTGACTGTATCTCTCAGTGATTCCCAATGTCTCTCAGTGATTGTATATCTCTCAGCGATTCCAAATCTCTCTCAGCATCTCTCAATGATTGTATATCTCTCAGTGATTCCCAATCTCTCTCAGTATCTCTCAGTGATTGTATCTCTCAGTGATTCCCAATCTCTCTCTGTATCTGTCACAGTTATTGTATCTCCCAGTGATTCCCAATCTCTCTCAGTATCTCTCAGTGACTGTATATCTCAGTGATTCTCAATCACTCTCTGTATCTGTCACAGTTATTGTATCTCTCAGTGATTCCCAATCTCTCTCAGTATCTCTCAGTGATTGTGAATCTCTCATTGATTCCCAATCTCTCCCTGTATCTCTTAGTGACGGTATCTCTCAGTGATTCCCAATCTCTCTCAGTATCTCTCAGTGACTGTATCTCTCAGTGATTCCCAATCTCTCTCAGTATCTGTCAGTGACTCTATATCTCAGTGATTCCCAATCTCTCACAATATCTGTCACAGTGATTGTATCTCTCAGTGATTCCCAATCTCTCTCAGGGATTGTATATCTCAGTGATTCCCAATCTCTCTCATTATCTCTCAGTGATTGTATATCTCTCAGTGATTCCCAATCTCTCTCAGTATCTCAGAGATTGTGTCTCTCTCAGTGATTCCAAATCTCGCTCAGTATCTCGCAGTGATTGTATCTCTCAGTGATTCCCAATCTTTCTCAGTATCACTCAGTTGACTGTATCTCTCAGTGATTCCCAATCACTCTCAGTATCTCTCAGTGATTTCCAATCTCTCTCAGTATCTCTCATTGATTGTATATCTCTCAGTGATTCCCAATCTCTCTCAGTATCTCTCAGCGATTGTGTATCTCTCAGTGATTCCCAATGGCTCTCAGTGATTGTATATCTCTCAGCGATTCCCAATCTCTCTCAGCAGCTCTCAGTGATTCTATATCTCTCAGTGATTCCCAATCTCTCTCAGTATCTCTCAGTGATTTCCAATCTCTCTCAGTATCTCTCATTGATTGTATATCTCTCAGTGATTCCCAATCTCTCTCAGTATCTCTCAGCGATTGTGTATCTCTCAGTGATTCCCAATGGCTCTCAGTGATTGTATATCTCTCAGCGATTCCCAATCTCTCTCAGCAGCTCTCAGTGATTCTATATCTCTCAGTGATTCCCAATCTCTCTCAGTATCTCTCAGTGATTCCCAATCACTGTCAGTATCTCTCAGTGATCATGTATCTCTCAGCGATTCCCAATCTCTCTCAGTGATTGTATCTGCCAGCGATTCTCAAACTTTCTCAGTATCTCTCAGTGATTCCCAGTCTCTCTCAGTGATTCCCAATCTCTCTCAGTATCTCTAAGTGACTGTATATCTCAGTGATAACCAATCTCTCTCAGTATCTCTCAGTGATTGTATATCTCAGTGATTCCCATTCTCTCTTAGTATCTCTCAGTGATTGTATATCTCAGTGATTCCCAATCTCTCTCAGTATCTCTCAGTGATTCCCAATCTCTCTCAGTATCTCGCAGTGATTCCCAATCACTCTCAGTTTCTCTCAGTGATTCCCAATCTCTCTCAGTATCTCTCAGTGATTCCCAATCTCTGCCAGTATCTGTCAGTGACTGTATATCTCAGTGATTCACAATCTCTCTCAGTATCTCTCAGTGACTGTACCTCTCAGTGATTCCCAATCTCTTTCTGTATCTCTCAGTGATTGTGTATCTCTCAGTGATTCCCAATATCTCTCAGTTTCTCTCAGTGATTGTATCTCTCAGTGATTCCCAATCTCTCTCAGTATCTGTCACAGTGATTGTATCTCTCAGTGATTCCCAATCTCTCTCAGTATCGCTCAGTGATTGTATCTCTCAGTGATTCCCTATCTCTCTCAGTATCTGTCGCAGTGATTATATATCTCTCAGTTATTCCCAATCAGTCTCAGTATCTCTCAGTGATTGTATATCTCTCAGTGATTTCCAATCTCTCTCACTATCTCTCAGTGATTCCTAATCTCTCTCATTATCTCTCAGTGATTGTATATCTCTCAGTGATTCCCAAACTCTCTCAGTATCTCAGAGATTGTGTCTCCCTCAGTGATTCCAAATCTCTCTCAGTATCTCGCAGTGATTGTATCTCTCAGTGAATCCCAATCTCTCTCAGTATCTCTCAGTGACTGTATCTCTCAGTGATTCCCAATCACTCTCAGTATCTCTCAGTGATTCCCAATCTCTCTCAGTATCTCTCATTGATTGTATATCTCTCAGTGATTCCCAATCTCTCTCAGTATCTCTCAGTGACTGTATCTCTCAGTGATTCCCAATGTCTCTCAGTATCTCACAGTGATTGTGTATCTCTCAGAGATTCCCAATCTCTCTCAGTATTTCTCAGTGATTCCCCATCTCTCTCAGTATCTCTCAGTGACAGTATCTCTCACTGATTCCCAATGTCTCTCAGTGATTGTATATCTCTCAGCGATTCCCAATCTCTCTCAGCATCTCTCAATGATTGTATATCTCTCAGTGATTCCCAATCTCTCTCAGTATCTCTCAGTGATTGTGAATCTCTCAGCGATCCCCAATCTCTCTCAGTGATTGTATCTGCCAGCGATTCCCAATCTCTCTCAGCATCTCTCAGTGATTGTATATATCTCAGTGATTCCCAATCTCTCTCAGTATCTCTCAGTGATTCCCAATCTCTCTCAGTATCTCTCAGTGAATGTGTATCTCTCAGAGATTCCCAATCTCTCTCAGTATCTCTCAGTGATTCCCAATCTCTCTCAGTATCTCAGAGATTGTGTCTCTCTCAGTGATTCCAAATCTCTCTCAGTATCTCGCAGTGATTGTATCTCTCAGTGATTCCCAATCTTTCTCAGTATCACTCAGTTGACTGTATCTCTCAGTGATTCCCAATCACTCTCAGTATCTCTCAGTGATTTCCAATCTCTCTCTGTATCTCTCATTGATTGTATATCTCTCAGTGATTCCCAATCTCTCTCAGTATCTCTCAGTGTTTGTATATATCTCAGTGATTCCAATTCTCTCTCAGCATCTCTCAGTGATTGTGTGTCTCTCAGAGATTCCCAATCTCTCTCAGTATCTCTCAGTGATTCCCCATCTCTCTCAGTATCTCTCAGCGATTGTGTATCTCTCAGTGATTCCCAATGGCTCTCAGTGATTGTATATCTCTCAGCGATTCCCAATCTCTCTCAGCAGCTCTCAGTGATTCTATATCTCTCAGTGATTCCCAATCTCTCTCAGTATCTCTCAGTGATTCCCAATCACTGTCAGTATCTCTCAGTGATCATGTATCTCTCAGCGATTCCCAATCTCTCTCAGTGATTGTATCTGCCAGCGATTCCCAAACTTTCTCAGTATCTCTCAGTGATTCCCAGTCTCTCTCAGTGATTCCCAATCTCTCTCAGTATCTCTAAGTGACTGTATATCTCAGTGATAACCAATCTCTCCCAGTATCTCTCAGTGATTCCCAATCTCTCTCAGTATCTCGCAGTGATTCCCAATCACTCTCAGTTTCTCTCAGTGATTCCCAATCTCTCTCAGTATCTCTCAGTGATTCCCAATCTCTGCCAGTATCTGTCAGTGACTGTATATCTCAGTGATTCACAATCTCTCTCAGTATCTCTCAGTGACTGTACCTCTCAGTGATTCCCAATCTCTTTCTGTATCTCTCAGTGATTGTGTATCTCTCAGTGATTCCCAATATCTCTCAGTTTCTCTCAGTGATTGTATCTCTCAGTGATTCCTAATCTCTCTCAGTATCTGTCACAGTGATTGTATCTCTCAGTGATTCCCAATCTCTCTCAGTATCGCTCAGTGATTGTATCTCTCAGTGATTCCCAATCTCTCTCAGTATCTGTCACAGTGATTGTATCTCTCAGTGAGTCCCAATCTCTCTCAGTATCTCTCAGTGATTGTATATCTCCGTGATTCCCTATCTCTCTCTGTATCTGTCGCAGTGATTATATATCTCTCAGTTATTCCCAATCAGTCTCAGTATCTCTCAGTGATTGCATATCTCTCAGTGATTTCCAATCTCTCTCACTATCTCTCAGTGATTCCTAATCTCTCTCAGTATCTCGCAGTGATTGTATCTCTCAGTGAATCCCAATCTCTCTCAGTATCTCTCAGTGACTGTATCTCTCAGTGATTCCCAATCACTCTCAGTATCTCTCAGTGATTCCCAATCTCTCTCAGTATCTCTCTTTGATTGTATATCTCTCAGTGATTCCCAATCTCTCTCAGTATCTCTCAGTGACTGTATCCCTCAGTGATTCCCAATGTCTCTCAGTATCTCACAGTGATTGTGTATCTCTCAGAGATTCCCAATCTCTCTCAGTATCTCTCAGTGATTCCCCATCTCTCTCAGTATCTCTCAGTGACTGTATCTCTCAGTGATTCCCAATGTCTCTCAGTGATTGTATATCTCTCAGCGATTCCCAATCTCTCTCAGCATCTCTCAATGATTGTATATCTCTCAGTGATTCCCAATCTCTCTCAGTATCTCTCAGTGATTCCCAATCTCTCTCAGTATCTCTCAGTGATTGTGAATCTCTCAGCGATTCCCAATATCTCTCAGTGATTGTATCTGCCAGCGATTCCCAATCTCTCTCAGCATCTCTCAGTGATTGTATATATCTCAGTGATTCCCAATCTCTCTCAGTATCTCTCAGTGATTCCCAATCACTCTCAGTATCTCTCAGTGATTGTGTATCTCTCAGAGATTACCAATCTCTCTCAGTATCTCTCAGTGATTCCCAATCTCTCTCAGTAACTCTCAGTGACTGTATCTCTCAGTGATTCCCAATGTCTCTCAGTGATTGTATATCTCTCAGCGATTCCCAATCTCTCTCAGCATCTCTCAGTGATTGTATATCTCTCAGTGATTCCCAATCTCTCTCAGTATCTCTCAGTGATTCCCAATCTCTCTCACTATCTCTCAGTGATTCCTAATCTCTCTCATTATCTCTCAGTGATTGTATATCTCTCAGTGATTCCCAATCTCTCTCACTATCTCAGAGATTGTGTCTCCCTCAGTGATTCCAAATCTCTCTCAGTATCTCGCAGTGATTGTATCTCTCAGTGATTCCCAATCTTTCTCAGTATCTCTCAGTGATTCCCAATCTCTCTCAGTGATTCCAAATCTCTCTCAGTATCTGTCACAGTGATTGTATCTCTCAGTGATTCCCAATCTCTCTCACTATCTCTCAGTGACTGTATCTCTCAGTGATTCCCAATCTCTCTCAGTATCTCTCAGTGACAGTATCTCTCAGTGATTCCCAATCTCTCTCAGTATCTCTCAGTGACTGTATCTCTCAGTGATTCCCAATCTCTCTCAGTATCAGTCACTGTGATTGTATATCTCTCAATGATTCCCAAACTCTCTCAGCATCTCTCAGTGACTGTATCTTTCAGTGATTCCCAATGTCTCTCAGTGATTGTATATCTCTCAGCGATTCCCAATCTCTCTCAGCAGCTCTCAGTGATCGTATATCTCGCAGTGATTCCCAATCTCTCTCAGTATCTCTCAGTGATTCCCAAACTCTCTCAGTATCTCTCAGTGATTGTGAATCTCTCAGCGATTCCCAATCTCTCTCAGCGATTGTATCTGCCAGCGATTCCCAATCTTTCTTAGTATCTCTCAGTGATTCCCAATCTCTCTCAGTGATTCCCAATCTCTCTCAGTATCTCTCAGTGATTGTATATCTCTCAGTGATTCCCAATCTCTCTCAGTATCTCTCACAGTGATTGTATATGTCAGTGATTCCCAATCTCTCTCAGTATCTCGCCGTGATTGTTTATCTCAGTGATTTCCAATCTATCTCAATATCTGTCACAGTTATTGAATCTCTCAGTGATTCCCAATCTATCTCAGTATCTGTCACAGTGATTTTATATCTCTCAGTGATTCCCAATCTCTCTCAGTATCTCTCAGTGACTGTATCTATCAGTGATTCCCAATCTGTCTCAGTATCTCTCAGTGATTGTATATATCTCAGTGATTCGCAATATATCTCAGTATCTCTGAAAGTGATTGTATATCTCTCAGTGATACCCATTCTCTCCCAGTATCTGCCACAGTGATTGTATATCTCAGTGATTCCCAATCTCTCTCAGTATCTGTCAGTGACTCTATATCTCAGTGATTCCCAATCTCTCACAATATCTGTCACAGTGATTGTATCTCTCAGTGATTCCAAATCTCTCTCAGGGATTGTATATCTCAGTGATTCCCAATGTCTCTCAGCATCTCTCAGTGATTCCCAATCTCTGTCAGTATCTGTCAGTGATTGTATATCTCAGTGATTCCCAATCTCTCTCAGTATCTGTCACAGTGATTGTATCTCTCAGTGATTCCCAATCTCTCTCAGTATCTCTCAGTGATTCCCAATCTCTCTCAGTGATTGTATATCTCTCAGCGATTCCCAATCTCTCTCAGCTGCTCTCAGTGATTCTATATCTCTCAGTGATTCCCAATCTCTCTCAGTATCTCTCAGTGATTCCCAATCTCTGTCAGTATCTCTCAGTGATTGTGTATCTCTCAGCGATTCCCAATCTCTCTCAGTGATTGTATCTGCCAGCGATTCCCAATCTTTCTCAGTATCTCTCAGTGATTCCCAATCTCTCTCAGTGATTCCCAATCTCTCTCAGTATATCTAAGTGACTGTATATCTCAGTGATTCCCAATCTCTCTCAGTATCTCTCAGTAATTGTATATCTCAGTGATTCCCAATCTCTCTTAGTATCTCTCAGTGATTGTATATCTCAGTGATTCCCAATCTCTCTCAGTATCTCTCAGTGATTCCCAATCTCTCTCAGTATCTTGCAGTGATTCCCAATCACTCTCAGTTTCTCTCAGTGATTCCCAATCTCTCTCAGTATCTCTCAGTGATTCCCAATCTCTGCCAATATCTGTCAGTGACTGTATATCTCAGTGATTCCCAATCTCTCTCAGTATCTCTCAGTGACTGTATCTCTCAGTGATTCCCAATCTCTCTTAGTATCTCTCAGTGATTGTATATCTCAGTGATTCCCAATCTCTCTCAGTATCTCTCAGTGATTCCCAATCTCTCTCAGTATCTTGCAGTGATTCCCAATCACTCTCAGTTTCTCTCAGTGATTCCCAATCTCTCTCAGTATCTCTCAGTGATTCCCAATCTCTGCCAGTATCTGTCAGTGACTGTATATCTCAGTGATTCCCAATCTCTCTCAGAATCGCTCAGTGTTTGTATATCTCAGTGATTCCGAATCTCTCCCAGTACCTGTCACAGTGATTATTTATCACTCAGCGATTCCCAATCTCTCTCAGTATCTCTCAGTGATTGTATCTCTCAGTGATTCCCAATCTCTCTCAGTATCTGTCACAGTGATTGTATCTCTCAGTGATTCCCTATCTCTCTCAGTGTCTCTCGTTGATTGTTTATCTCCGTGATTCCCTATCTCTCTCAGTATCTGTCACAGTGATTATATATCTCTCAGTTATTCCCAATCTGTCTCAGTATCTCTCAGTGACTGTATCTCTCAGTCATTCCCAATCTCTCTCAGTATCTCTCAGTGACTGTATCTCTCAGTGATTCCCAATCTCGCTCAGTATCTCTCAGTGATTGTATATCTCAGTGATTCCCAATCTCTCTCAGTATCTCTCAGTGATTGTATCTCTCAGTGATTCCCAATCTCTCTCTGTATCTGTCACAGTTATTGTATCTGTCAGTGATTCCCAATCTCTCTCAGTATCTCGCAGTGAATGTATCTCTCAGTGATTCCCAATCTTTTCAGTATCTCTCAGTTGTCTGTATCTCTCAGTGATTCCCAATCACTCTCAGTATCTCTCAGTGATTTCCAATCTCTCTCAGTATCTCTCAGTGATTCCCAATCTCTCTCAGTATCTCTCAGTGACTGTATCTCTCAGTGATTCCCAATGTCTCTCAGTGATTGTATATCTCTCAGTGATTCCCAATCTCTCTCAGCATCTCTCAGTGATTGTGTATCTCTCAGTGATTCCCAATCTCTCTCTGTATCTCTCAGTGATTGTATCTCTCAGTGATTCCCAATCTCTCTCTGTATCTGTCACAGTTATTGTATCTGTCAGTGATTCCCAATCTCTCTCAGTATCTCGCAGTGAATGTATCTCTCAGTGATTCCCAATCTTTTCAGTATCTCTCAGTTGTCTGTATCTCTCAGTGATTCCCAATCACTCTCAGTATCTCTCAGTGATTTCCAATCTCTCTCAGTATCTCTCAGTGATTCCCAATCTCTCTCAGTATCTCTCAGTGACTGTATCTCTCAGTGATTCCCAATGTCTCTCAGTGATTGTATATCTCTCAGTGATTCCCAATCTCTCTCAGCATCTCTCAGTGATTGTGTATCTCTCAGTGATTCCCAATCTCTCTCAGCATCTCTCAGTGATTGTGTATCTCTAATTGATTCCCAATCTCTCCCTGTATCTCTTAGTGACTGTATCTCTCAGTGATTCCCAATCTCTCTCACTATCTCTCAGTGACTGTATCTCTCAGTGATTCCCAATCTCTCTGAGTGTCTCTCAGTGATTGTATAGCTATCAATGATTCCCAATCTCTCTCAGTATCTCTCAGTGACAGAATCTCTCAGTGATTCCCAATCTCTCTCAGTATCTCTCAGTGACTGTATCTCTCAGTGATTCCCAATCTCTCTCAGTATCTGTCACAGTGATTATATATCTCTCTGTTATTCCCAATCTGTCTCAGTATCTCTCAGTGATTGTATATCTCTCAGTGACTCCCAATCTCTCTCACTATCTCTCAGTGATTCCTAATCTCTCTCATTATCCCCCAGTGATTGTATATCTCTCAGTGATTCCCCACTCTCTCAGTATCTCAGAGATTGTGTCTCTCTCAGTGATTCCCCATCACTCTCAGTATCTCGCAGTGATTGTATCTCTCAGTGATTCCCAATTTCTCTCAGTATCTCTCAGTGACTGTATCTCTCAGCGATTTCCAATCTCTCTCAGTATCTCTCAGTGACTGTATCTCTCAGTGATTCCCAATCTCTCTCAGTGTCTCTCAGTGATTGTATAGCTATCAATGATTCCCAATCTCTCTCAGTATCTGTCACAGTGATTATATATCTCTCAGTTATTCCCAATCTGTCTCAGTATCTCTCAGTGATTGTGTATCTCTCAGTGATTCCCAATCTCTCTCAGTATCTCTCAGTGATTGTATATCTCAGTGATTCCCAATCTTTCTCAGTATCTCTCAGTGATTGTATCTCTCAGTGATTCCCAATCTCTCTCTGTATCTGTCACAGTTATTAAATATCCCAGTGATTCCCAATCTCTCTCAGTATCTCTCAGTGACTGTATATCTCAGTGATTCCCAATCACTCTCTGTATCTGTCACAGTTATTGTATCTCTCAGTGATTCCCAATCTCTCTCAGTATCTCTCAGTGATTGTGAATCTCTCATTGATTCCCAATCTCTCCCTGTATCTCTTAGTGACGGTATCTCTCAGTGATTCCCAATCTCTCTCAGTATCTCTCAGTGACTGTATCTCTCAGTGATTCCCAATCTCTCTCAGTATCTCAGAGATTGTGTCTCTCTCAGTGATTCCCCATCACTCTCAGTATCTCGCAGTGATTGTATCTCTCAGTGATTCCCAATTTCTCTCAGTATCTCTCAGTGACTGTATCTCTCAGCGATTTCCAATCTCTCTCAGTATCTCTCAGTGACTGTATCTCTCAGTGATTCCCAATCTCTCTCAGTGTCTCTCAGTGATTGTATAGCTATCAATGATTCCCAATATCTCTCAGTATCTGTCACAGTGATTATATATCTCTCAGTTATTCCCAATCTGTCTCAGTATCTCTCAGTGATTGTGTATCTCTCACTGATTCCCAATCTCTCTCAGTATCTCTCAGTGATTGTATATCTCAGTGATTCCCAATCTTTCTCAGTATCTCTCAGTGATTGTATCTCTCAGTGATTCCCAATCTCTCTCTGTATCTGTCACAGTTATTGTATCTCCCAGTGATTCCCAATCTCTCTCAGTATCTCTCAGTGACTGTATATCTCAGTGATTCCCAATCACTCTCTGTATCTGTCACAGTTATTGTATCTCTCAGTGATTCCCAATCTCTCTCAGTATCTCTCAGTGATTGTGAATCTCTCATTGATTCCCAATCTCTCCCTGTATCTCTTAGTGACAGCATCTCTCAGTGATTCCCAATCTCTCTCAGTATCTCTCAGTGATTCCCAATCTCTGTCAGTATCTCTCAGTGATTGTGTATCTCTCAGCGATTCCCAATCTCTCTCAGTGATTGTATCTGCCAGCGATTCCCAATCTTTCTCAGTATCTCTCAGTGATTCCCAATCTCTCTCAGTGATTCCCAATCTCTCTCAGTATATCTAAGTGACTGTATATCTCAGTGATTCCCAATCTCTCTCAGTATCTCTCAGTAATTGTATATCTCAGTGATTCCCAATCTCTCTTAGTATCTCTCAGTGATTGTATATCTCAGTGATTCCCAATCTCTCTCAGTATCTCTCAGTGATTCCCAATCTCTCTCAGTATCTTGCAGTGATTCCCAATCACTCTCAGTTTCTCTCAGTGATTCCCAATCTCTCTCAGTATCTCTCAGTGATTCCCAATCTCTGCCAATATCTGTCAGTGACTGTATATCTCAGTGATTCCCAATCTCTCTCAGTATCTCTCAGTGACTGTATCTCTCAGTGATTCCCAATCTCTCTTAGTATCTCTCAGTGATTGTATATCTCAGTGATTCCCAATCTCTCTCAGTATCTCTCAGTGATTCCCAATCTCTCTCAGTATCTTGCAGTGATTCCCAATCACTCTCAGTTTCTCTCAGTGATTCCCAATCTCTCTCAGTATCTCTCAGTGATTCCCAATCTCTGCCAGTATCTGTCAGTGACTGTATATCTCAGTGATTCCCAATCTCTCTCAGAATCGCTCAGTGTTTGTATATCTCAGTGATTCCGAATCTCTCCCAGTACCTGTCACAGTGATTATTTATCACTCAGCGATTCCCAATCTCTCTCAGTATCTCTCAGTGATTGTATCTCTCAGTGATTCCCAATCTCTCTCAGTATCTGTCACAGTGATTGTATCTCTCAGTGATTCCCTATCTCTCTCAGTGTCTCTCGTTGATTGTTTATCTCCGTGATTCCCTATCTCTCTCAGTATCTGTCACAGTGATTATATATCTCTCAGTTATTCCCAATCTGTCTCAGTATCTCTCAGTGACTGTATCTCTCAGTCATTCCCAATCTCTCTCAGTATCTCTCAGTGACTGTATCTCTCAGTGATTCCCAATCTCGCTCAGTATCTCTCAGTGATTGTATATCTCAGTGATTCCCAATCTCTCTCAGTATCTCTCAGTGATTGTATCTCTCAGTGATTCCCAATCTCTCTCTGTATCTGTCACAGTTATTGTATCTGTCAGTGATTCCCAATCTCTCTCAGTATCTCGCAGTGAATGTATCTCTCAGTGATTCCCAATCTTTTCAGTATCTCTCAGTTGTCTGTATCTCTCAGTGATTCCCAATCACTCTCAGTATCTCTCAGTGATTTCCAATCTCTCTCAGTATCTCTCAGTGATTCCCAATCTCTCTCAGTATCTCTCAGTGACTGTATCTCTCAGTGATTCCCAATGTCTCTCAGTGATTGTATATCTCTCAGTGATTCCCAATCTCTCTCAGCATCTCTCAGTGATTGTGTATCTCTCAGTGATTCCCAATCTCTCTCTGTATCTCTCAGTGATTCCCAATCTCTCTCAGTATCTCTCAGTGATTGTGTATCTCTAATTGATTCCCAATCTCTCCCTGTATCTCTTAGTGACTGTATCTCTCAGTGATTCCCAATCTCTCTCACTATCTCTCAGTGACTGTATCTCTCAGTGATTCCCAATCTCTCTGAGTGTCTCTCAGTGATTGTATAGCTATCAATGATTCCCAATCTCTCTCAGTATCTCTCAGTGACAGAATCTCTCAGTGATTCCCAATCTCTCTCAGTATCTCTCAGTGACTGTATCTCTCAGTGATTCCCAATCTCTCTCAGTATCTGTCACAGTGATTATATATCTCTCTGTTATTCCCAATCTGTCTCAGTATCTCTCAGTGATTGTATATCTCTCAGTGACTCCCAATCTCTCTCACTATCTCTCAGTGATTCCTAATCTCTCTCATTATCCCCCAGTGATTGTATATCTCTCAGTGATTCCCCACTCTCTCAGTATCTCAGAGATTGTGTCTCTCTCAGTGATTCCCCATCACTCTCAGTATCTCGCAGTGATTGTATCTCTCAGTGATTCCCAATTTCTCTCAGTATCTCTCAGTGACTGTATCTCTCAGCGATTTCCAATCTCTCTCAGTATCTCTCAGTGACTGTATCTCTCAGTGATTCCCAATCTCTCTCAGTGTCTCTCAGTGATTGTATAGCTATCAATGATTCCCAATCTCTCTCAGTATCTGTCACAGTGATTATATATCTCTCAGTTATTCCCAATCTGTCTCAGTATCTCTCAGTGATTGTGTATCTCTCAGTGATTCCCAATCTCTCTCAGTATCTCTCAGTGATTGTATATCTCAGTGAATCCCAATCTTTCTCAGTATCTCTCAGTGATTGTATCTCTCAGTGATTCCCAATCTCTCTCTGTATCTGTCACAGTTATTAAATATCCCAGTGATTCCCAATCTCTCTCAGTATCTCTCAGTGACTGTATATCTCAGTGATTCCCAATCACTCTCTGTATCTGTCACAGTTATTGTATCTCTCAGTGATTCCCAATCTCTCTCAGTATCTCTCAGTGATTGTGAATCTCTCATTGATTCCCAATCTCTCCCTGTATCTCTTAGTGACGGTATCTCTCAGTGATTCCCAATCTCTCTCAGTATCTCTCAGTGACTGTATCTCTCAGTGATTCCCAATCTCTCTCAGTATCTCAGAGATTGTGTCTCTCTCAGTGATTCCCCATCACTCTCAGTATCTCGCAGTGATTGTATCTCTCAGTGATTCCCAATTTCTCTCAGTATCTCTCAGTGACTGTATCTCTCAGCGATTTCCAATCTCTCTCAGTATCTCTCAGTGACTGTATCTCTCAGTGATTCCCAATCTCTCTCAGTGTCTCTCAGTGATTGTATAGCTATCAATGATTCCCAATCTCTCTCAGTATCTGTCACAGTGATTATATATCTCTCAGTTATTCCCAATCTGTCTCAGTATCTCTCAGTGATTGTGTATCTCTCACTGATTCCCAATCTCTCTCAGTATCTCTCAGTGATTGTATATCTCAGTGATTCCCAATCTTTCTCAGTATCTCTCAGTGATTGTATCTCTCAGTGATTCCCAATCTCTCTCTGTATCTGTCACAGTTATTGTATCTCTCAGTGATTCCCAATCTCTCTCAGTATCTCTCAGTGATTGTGAATCTCTCATTGATTCCCAATCTCTCCCTGTATCTCTTAGTGACAGCATCTCTCAGTGATTCCCAATCTCTCTCAGTATCTCTCAGTGACTGTATCTCTCAGTGATTCCCAATCTCTCACAATATCTGTCACAGTGATTGTATCTCTCAGTGATTCCCAATCTCTCTCAGGGATTGTATATCTCAGTGATTCTGAATCTCTCTCATTATCTCTCAGTGATTGTATATCTCTCAGTGATTCCCAATCTCTCTCAGTATCTCAGAGATTGTGTCTCTCTCAGTGATTCCAAATCTCTCTCAGTATCTCGCAGTGATTGTATCTCTCAGTGATTCCCAATCTTTCTCAGTATCACTCAGTTGACTGTATCTCTCAGTGATTCCCAATCACTCTCAGTATCTCTCAGTGATTTCCAATCTCTCTCTGTATCTCTCATTGATTGTATATCTCTCAGTGATTCCCAATCTCTCTCAGTATCTCTCAGTGTTTGTATATATCTCAGTGATTCCAATTCTCTCTCAGCATCTCTCAGTGATTGTGTGTCTCTCAGAGATTCCCAATCTCTCTCAGTATCTCTCAGTGATTCCCCATCTCTCTCAGTATCTCTCAGCGATTGTGTATCTCTCAGTGATTCCCAATGGCTCTCAGTGATTGTATATCTCTCAGCGATTCCCAATCTCTCTCAGCAGCTCTCAGTGATTCTATATCTCTCAGTGATTCCCAATCTCTCTCAGTATCTCTCAGTGATTCCCAATCACTGTCAGTATCTCTCAGTGATCATGTATCTCTCAGCGATTCCCAATCTCTCTCAGTGATTGTATCTGCCAGCGATTCCCAAACTTTCTCAGTATCTCTCAGTGATTCCCAGTCTCTCTCATTGATTCCCAATCTCTCTCAGTATCTCTAAGTGACTGTATATCTCAGTGATAACCAATCTCTCTCAGTATCTCTCAGTGATTGTATATCTCAGTGATTCCCATTCTCTCTTAGTATCTCTCAGTGATTGTATATCTCAGTGATTCCCAATCTCTCTCAGTATCTCTCAGTGATTCCCAATCTCTCTCAGTATCTCGCAGTGATTCCCAATCACTCTCAGTTTCTCTCAGTGATTCCCAATCTCTCTCAGTATCTCTCAGTGATTCCCAATCTCTGCCAGTATCTGTCAGTGACTGTATATCTCAGTGATTCACAATCTCTCTCAGTATCTCTCAGTGACTGTACCTCTCAGTGATTCCCAATCTCTTTCTGTATCTCTCAGTGATTGTGTATCTCTCAGTGATTCCCAATATCTCTCAGTTTCTCTCAGTGATTGTATCTCTCAGTGATTCCTAATCTCTCTCAGTATCTGTCACAGTGATTGTATCTCTCAGTGATTCCCAATCTCTCTCAGTATCGCTCAGTGATTGTATCTCTCAGTGATTCCCAATCTCTCTCAGTATCTGTCACAGTGATTGTATCTCTCAGTGAGTCCCAATCTCTCTCAGTATCTCTCAGTGATTGTATATCTCCGTGATTCCCTATCTCTCTCAGTATCTGTCGCAGTGATTATATATCTCTCAGTTATTCCCAATCAGTCTCAGTATCTCTCAGTGATTGTATATCTCTCAGTGATTTCCAATCTCTCTCACTATCTCTCAGTGATTCCTAATCTCTCTCAGTATCTCGCAGTGATTGTATCTCTCAGTGAATCCCAATCTCTCTCAGTATCTCTCAGTGACTGTATCTCTCAGTGATTCCCAATCACTCTCAGTATCTCTCAGTGATTCCCAATCTCTCTCAGTATCTCTCTTTGATTGTATATCTCTCAGTGATTCCCAAACTCTCTCAGTATCTCTCAGTGACTGTATCTCTCAGTGATTCCCAATGTCTCTCAGTATCTCACAGTGATTGTGTATCTCTCAGAGATTCCCAATCTCTCTCAGTATCTCTCAGTGATTCCCCATCTCTCTCAGTATCTCTCAGTGACTGTATCTCTCAGTGATTCCCAATGTCTCTCAGTGATTGTATATCTCTCAGCGATTCCCAATCTCTCTCAGCATCTCTCAATGATTGTATATCTCTCAGTGATTCCCAATCTCTCTCAGTATCTCTCAGTGATTCCCAATCTCTCTCAGTATCTCTCAGTGATTGTGAATCTCTCAGCGATTCCCAATATCTCTCAGTGATTGTATCTGCCAGCGATTCCCAATCTCTCTCAGCATCTCTCAGTGATTGTATATATCTCAGTGATTCCCAATCTCTCTCAGTATCTCTCAGTGATTCCCAATCACTCTCAGTATCTCTCAGTGATTGTGTATCTCTCAGAGATTACCAATCTCTCTCAGTATCTCTCAGTGATTCCCAATCTCTCTCAGTAACTCTCAGTGACTGTATCTCTCAGTGATTCCCAATGTCTCTCAGTGATTGTATATCTCTCAGCGATTCCCAATCTCTCTCAGCACCTCTCAGTGATTGTATATCTTTCAGTGATTCCCAATCTCTCTCAGTATCTCAGAGATTGTGTCTCTCTCAGTGATTCCCCATCACTCTCAGTATCTCGCAGTGATTGTATCTCTCAGTGATTCCCAATTTCTCTCAGTATCTCTCAGTGACTGTATCTCTCAGCGATTTCCAATCTCTCTCAGTATCTCTCAGTGACTGTATCTCTCAGTGATTCCCAATCTCTCTCAGTGTCTCTCAGTGATTGTATAGCTATCAATGATTCCCAATCTCTCTCAGTATCTGTCACAGTGATTATATATCTCTCAGTTATTCCCAATCTGTCTCAGTATCTCTCAGTGATTGTGTATCTCTCACTGATTCCCAATCTCTCTCAGTATCTCTCAGTGATTGTATATCTCAGTGATTCCCAATCTTTCTCAGTATCTCTCAGTGATTGTATCTCTCAGTGATTCCCAATCTCTCTCTGTATCTGTCACAGTTATTGTATCTCCCAGTGATTCCCAATCTCTCTCAGTATCTCTCAGTGACTGTATATCTCAGTGATTCCCAATCACTCTCTGTATCTGTCACAGTTATTGTATCTCTCAGTGATTCCCAATCTCTCTCAGTATCTCTCAGTGATTGTGAATCTCTCATTGATTCCCAATCTCTCCCTGTATCTCTTAGTGACAGCATCTCTCAGTGATTCCCAATCTCTCTCAGTATCTCTCAGTGACTGTATCTCTCAGTGATTCCCAATCTCTCACAATATCTGTCACAGTGATTGTATCTCTCAGTGATTCCCAATCTCTCTCAGGGATTGTATATCTCAGTGATTCTGAATCTCTCTCATTATCTCTCAGTGATTGTATATCTCTCAGTGATTCCCAATCTCTCTCAGTATCTCAGAGATTGTGTCTCTCTCAGTGATTCCTAATCTCTCTCAGTATCTCGCAGTGATTGTATCTCTCAGTGAATCACAATCTCTCTCAGTATCTCTCAGTTGACTGTATCTCTCAGTGATTCCCAATCACTCTCAGTATCTCTCAGTGATTCCCAATCTCTCTCAGTATCTCTCATTGATTGTATATCTCTCAGTGATTCCCAAACTCTCTCAGTATCTCTCAGTGTTTGTATATCTCTCAGTGATTCCCAATGTCTCTCAGTATCTCACAGTGATTGTGTATCTCTCAGAGATTCCCAATCTCTCTCAGTATCTCTCAGTGATTCCCCATCTCTCTCAGTATCTCTCAGTGACTGTATCTCTCAGTGATTCCCAATGTCTCTCAGTGATTGTATATCTCTCAGCGATTCCCAATCTCTCTCAGCATCTCTCAATGATTGTATATCTCTCAGTGATTCCCAATCTCTCTCAGTATCTCTCAGTGATTCCCAATCTCTCTCAGTATCTCTCAGTGATTGTGAATCTCTCAGCGATTCCCAATATCTCTCAGTGATTGTATCTGCCAGCGATTCCCAATCTCTCTCAGCATCTCTCAGTGATTGTATATATCTCAGTGATTCCCAATCTCTCTCAGTATCTCTCAGTGATTCCCAATCACTCTCAGTATCTCTCAGTGATTGTGTATCTCTCAGAGATTACCAATCTCTCTCAGTATCTCTCAGTGATTCCCAATCTCTCTCAGTAACTCTCAGTGACTGTATCTCTCAGTGATTCCCAATGTCTCTCAGTGATTGTATATCTCTCAGCGATTCCCAATCTCTCTCAGCACCTCTCAGTGATTGTATATCTCTCAGTGATTCCCAATCTCTCTCAGTATCTCTCAGTGATTCCCAATCTCTCTCACTATCTCTCAGTGATTCCTAATCTCTCTCATTATCTCTCAGTGATTGTATATCTCTCAGTGATTCCCAATCTCTCTCAGTATCTCAGAGATTGTGTCTCCCTCAGTGATTCCAAATCTCTCTCAGTATCTCGCAGTGATTCCCAATCTCTCTCAGTGATTGTATCTCTAAGTGATTCCCAATCTTTCTCAGTATCCCTCAGCGATTCCCAATCTCTCTCAGTGATTGTATCTCTAAGTGATTCCCAATCTTTCTCAGTATCTCTCAGTGATTCCCAATCTCACTCACTGATTCCCAATCTCTCTCAGTATCTCTCTGTGATCGTATATCTCTCAGTGATTCCCAATCTATCTCAGTATCTCGCAGAGATTGTATATCTCAGTGATTCCCAATCTCTCTCAGTATCTGTCACAGTGATTGTATCTCTCAGTGATTCCCAATCTCGCTCAGTATCTCTCAGTGATTGTATATCTAAGTGATTCCGAATCTCTCTCAGTATCTCTCTGTGATTGTATCTCTCAGTGATTGCCAATCTCTCTCAGTATCTCTAAGTGACTGTATATCTCAGTGATTCCCAATCTCTCTCTGTATCTCTCAGTGATTGTATATCTCAGTGATTCCCAATCTCTCTTAGTATCTCTCAGTGATTGTATATCTCAGTGATTCCCAATCTCTCTCAGTATCTCTGAGTTTTTCCCAATCTCTCTCAGTATCTCGCAGTGATTCCCAATGGCTCTCAGTGATTGTATATCTCTCAGCGATTCCCAATCTCTCTCAGCAGCTCTCAGTGATTCTATATCTCTCTGTGATTCCCAATCTCTCTCAGTATCTCTCAGTGATTCCCAATCACTGTCAGTATCTCTCAGTGATCATGTATCTCTCAGCGATTCCCAATCTCTCTCAGTGATAGTATCTACCAGCGATTCCCAAACTTTCTCAGTATCTCTCAGTGATTCCCAGTCTCTCTCAGTGATTCCCAATCTCTCTCAGTATATCTAAGTGACTGTATATCTCAGTGATACCCAATCTCTCTCAGTATCTCTCAGTGATTGTATATCTCAGTGATTCCCAATCTCTCTTAGTATCTCTCAGTGATTGTATATCTCAGTGATTCCCAATCTCTCTCAGTATCTCTCAGTGATTCCCAATCTCTCTCAGTATCTCGCAGTGATTCCCAATCTCTGCCAGTATCTGTCAGTGACTGTATATCTCAGTGATTCACAATCTCTCACCGTATCTCTCAGTGACTGTACCTCTCAGTGATTCCCAATCTCTCTCAGTATCTCTCAGTGATTCCCAATCTCTTTCTGTATCTCTCAGTGATTGTGTATCTCTCAGTGATTCCCAATATCTCTCAGTTTCTCTCAGTGATTGTGTATCTCTCAGTGATTCCCAATCTCTCTCAGTATCGCTTAGTGATTGTATCTCTCAGTGATTCCCAATCTCTCTCAGTATCTGTCACAGTGATTGTATCTCTCAGTGAGTCCCAATCTCTCTCAGTATCTCTCAGTGATTGTATATCTCCGTGATTCCCTATCTCTCTCAGTATCTGTCGCAGTGATTATATATCTCTCAGTTATTCCCAATCAGTCTCAGTATCTCTCAGTGATTGTATATCTCTCAGTGATTTCCAATCTCTCTCACTATCTCTCAGTGATTCCTAATCTCTCTCATTATCTCTCAGTGATTGTATATCTCTCAGTGATTCCCAATCTCTCTCAGTATCTCAGAGATTGTGTCTCCCTCAGTGATTCCAAATCTCTCTCAGTATCTCGCAGTGATTGTATCTCTCAGTGAATCCCAATCTCTCTCAGTATCTCTCAGTGACTGTATCTCTCAGTGATTCCCAATCACTCTCAGTATCTCTCAGTGATTCCCAATCTCTCTCAGTTTCTCTCTTTGATTGTATATCTCTCAATGATTCCCAATCTCTCTCAGTATCTCTCAGTGACTGTATCTCTCAGTGATTCCCAATGTCTCTCAGTATCTCACAGTGATTGTGTATCTCTCAGAGATTCCCAATCTCTCTCAGTATCTCTCAGTGATTCCCCATCTCTCTCAGTATCTCTCAGTGACTGTATCTCTCAGTGATTCCCAATGTCTCTCAGTGATTGTATATCTCTCAGCGATTCCCAATCTCTCTCAGCATCTCTCAATGATTGTATATCTCTCAGTGATTCCCAATCTCTCTCAGTATCTCTCAGTGATTCCCAATCTCTCTCAGTATCTCTCAGTGATTGTGAATCTCTCTGCGATTCCCAATCTCTCTCAGTGATTGTATCTGCCAGCGATTCCCAATCTCTCTCAGCATCTCTCAGTGATTGTATATATCTCAGTGATTCCCAATCTCTCTCAGTATCTCTCAGTGATTCCCAATCTCTCTCAGTATCTCTCAGTGATTGTGTATCTCTCAGAGATTCCCAATCTCTCTCAGTATCTCTCAGTGATTCCCAATCTCTCTCAGTAACTCTCAGTGACTGTATCTCTCAGTGATTCCCAATGTCTCTCAGTGATTGTATATCTCTCAGCGATTCCCAATCTCTCTCAGCATCTCTCAGTGATTGTATATCTCTCAGTGATTCCCAATCTCTCTCAGTATCTCTCAGTGATTCCCAATCTCTCTCACTATCTCTCAGTGATTCCTAATCTCTCTCATTATCTCTCAGTGATTGTATATCTCTCAGTGATTCCCAATCTCTCTCAGTATCTCAGAGATTGTGTCTCCCTCAGTGATTCCAAATCTCTCTCAGTATCTCGCAGTGATTGTATCTCTCAGTGATTCCCAATCTCTCTCAGTATCTCTCAGTGACTGTATCTCTCAGTGATTCCCAATCTTTCTCAGTATCTCTCAGTGATTCCCAATCTCTCTCAGTGATTCCCAATCTCTCTCAGTATCTGTCACAGTGATTGTATCTCTCAGTGATTCCCAATCTCTCTCACTATCTCTCAGTGACTGTATCTCTCAGTGATTCCCAATCTCTCTCAGTATCTCTCAGTGACAGTATCTCTCAGTGATTCCCAATCTCTCTCAGTATCTCTCAGTGACTGTATCTCTCAGTGATTCCCAATCTCTCTCAGTGTCTCTCAGTGATTGTATAGCTATCAATGATTCCCAATCTCTCTCAGTATCTGTCACAGTGATTATATATCTCTCAGTTATTCCCAATCTGTCTCAGTATCTCTCAGTGATTGTGTATCTCTCAGTGATTCCCAATCTCTCTCAGTATCTCTCAGTGATTGTATATCTCAGTGATTCCCAATCTTTCTCAGTATCTCTCAGTGATTGTATCTCTCAGTGATTCCCAATCTCTCTCTGTATCTGTCACAGTTATTAAATATCCCAGTGATTCCCAATCTCTCTCAGTATCTCTCAGTGACTGTATATCTCAGTGATTCCCAATCACTCTCTGTATCTGTCACAGTTATTGTATCTCTCAGTGATTCCCAATCTCTCTCAGTATCTCTCAGTGATTGTGAATCTCTCATTGATTCCCAATCTCTCCCTGTATCTCTTAGTGACGGTATCTCTCAGTGATTCCCAATCTCTCTCAGTATCTCTCAGTGACTGTATCTCTCAGTGATTCCCAATCTCTCTCAGTATCTCAGAGATTGTGTCTCTCTCAGTGATTCCCCATCACTCTCAGTATCTCGCAGTGATTGTATCTCTCAGTGATTCCCAATTTCTCTCAGTATCTCTCAGTGACTGTATCTCTCAGCGATTTCCAATCTCTCTCAGTATCTCTCAGTGACTGTATCTCTCAGTGATTCCCAATCTCTCTCAGTGTCTCTCAGTGATTGTATAGCTATCAATGATTCCCAATCTCTCTCAGTATCTGTCACAGTGATTATATATCTCTCAGTTATTCCCAATCTGTCTCAGTATCTCTCAGTGATTGTGTATCTCTCACTGATTCCCAATCTCTCTCAGTATCTCTCAGTGATTGTATATCTCAGTGATTCCCAATCTTTCTCAGTATCTCTCAGTGATTGTATCTCTCAGTGATTCCCAATCTCTCTCTGTATCTGTCACAGTTATTGTATCTCCCAGTGATTCCCAATCTCTCTCAGTATCTCTCAGTGACTGTATATCTCAGTGATTCCCAATCACTCTCTGTATCTGTCACAGTTATTGTATCTCTCAGTGATTCCCAATCTCTCTCAGTATCTCTCAGTGATTGTGAATCTCTCATTGATTCCCAATCTCTCCCTGTATCTCTTAGTGACAGCATCTCTCAGTGATTCCCAATCTCTCTCAGTATCTCTCAGTGACTGTATCTCTCAGTGATTCCCAATCTCTCACAATATCTGTCACAGTGATTGTATCTCTCAGTGATTCCCAATCTCTCTCAGGGATTGTATATCTCAGTGATTCTGAATCTCTCTCATTATCTCTCAGTGATTGTATATCTCTCAGTGATTCCCAATCTCTCTCAGTATCTCAGAGATTGTGTCTCTCTCAGTGATTCCAAATCTCTCTCAGTATCTCGCAGTGATTGTATCTCTCAGTGATTCCCAATCTTTCTCAGTATCACTCAGTTGACTGTATCTCTCAGTGATTCCCAATCACTCTCAGTATCTCTCAGTGATTTCCAATCTCTCTCAGTATCTCTCATTGATTGTATATCTCTCAGTGATTCCCAATCTCTCTCAGTATCTCTCAGTGTTTGTATATATCTCAGTGATTCCAATTCTCTCTCAGCATCTCTCAGTGATTGTGTGTCTCTCAGAGATTCCCAATCTCTCTCAGTATCTCTCAGTGATTCCCCATCTCTCTCAGTATCTCTCAGCGATTGTGTATCTCTCAGTGATTCCCAATGGCTCTCAGTGATTGTATATCTCTCAGCGATTCCCAATCTCTCTCAGCAGCTCTCAGTGATTCTATATCTCTCAGTGATTCCCAATCTCTCTCAGTATCTCTCAGTGATTCCCAATCACTGTCAGTATCTCTCAGTGATCATGTATCTCTCAGCGATTCCCAATCTCTCTCAGTGATTGTATCTGCCAGCGATTCCCAAACTTTCTCAGTATCTCTCAGTGATTCCCAGTCTCTCTCATTGATTCCCAATCTCTCTCAGTATCTCTAAGTGACTGTATATTTCAGTGATAACCAATCTCTCTCAGTATCTCTCAGTGATTGTATATCTCAGTGATTCCCATTCTCTCTTAGTATCTCTCAGTGATTGTATATCTCAGTGATTCCCAATCTCTCTCAGTATCTCTCAGTGATTCCCAATCTCTCTCAGTATCTCGCAGTGATTCCCAATCACTCTCAGTTTCTCTCAGTGATTCCCAATCTCTCTCAGTATCTCTCAGTGATTCCCAATCTCTGCCAGTATCTGTCAGTGACTGTATATCTCAGTGATTCACAATCTCTCTCAGTATCTCTCAGTGACTGTACCTCTCAGTGATTCCCAATCTCTTTCTGTATCTCTCAGTGATTGTGTATCTCTCAGTGATTCCCAATATCTCTCAGTTTCTCTCAGTGATTGTATCTCTCAGTGATTCCTAATCTCTCTCAGTATCTGTCACAGTGATTGTATCTCTCAGTGATTCCCAATCTCTCTCAGTATCGCTCAGTGATTGTATCTCTCAGTGATTCCCAATCTCTCTCAGTATCTGTCACAGTGATTGTATCTCTCAGTGAGTCCCAATCTCTCTCAGTATCTCTCAGTGATTGTATATCTCCGTGATTCCCTATCTCTCTCAGTATCTGTCGCAGTGATTATATATCTCTCAGTTATTCCCAATCAGTCTCAGTATCTCTCAGTGATTGTATATCTCTCAGTGATTTCCAATCTCTCTCACTATCTCTCAGTGATTCCTAATCTCTCTCAGTATCTCGCAGTGATTGTATCTCTCAGTGAATCACAATCTCTCTCAGTATCTCTCAGTGACTGTATCACTCAGTGATTCCCAATCACTCTCAGTATCTCTCAGTGATTCCCAATCTCTCTCAGTATCTCTCTTTGATTGTATATCTCTCAGTGATTCCCAAACTCTCTCAGTATCTCTCAGTGACTGTATCTCTCAGTGATTCCCAATGTCTCTCAGTATCTCACAGTGATTGTGTATCTCTCAGAGATTCCCAATCTCTCTCAGTATCTCTCAGTGATTCCCCATCTCTCTCAGTATCTCTCAGTGACTGTATCTCTCAGTGATTCCCAATGTCTCTCAGTGATTGTATATCTCTCAGCGATTCCCAATCTCTCTCAGCATCTCTCAATGATTGTATATCTCTCAGTGATTCCCAATCTCTCTCAGTATCTCTCAGTGATTCCCAATCTCTCTCAGTATCTCTCAGTGATTGTGAATCTCTCAGCGATTCCCAATATCTCTCAGTGATTGTATCTGCCAGCGATTCCCAATCTCTCTCAGCATCTCTCAGTGATTGTATATATCTCAGTGATTCCCAATCTCTCTCAGTATCTCTCAGTGATTCCCAATCACTCTCAGTATCTCTCAGTGATTGTGTATCTCTCAGAGATTCCCAATCTCTCTCAGTATCTCTCAGTGATTCCCAATCTCTCTCAGTAACTCTCAGTGACTGTATCTCTCAGTGATTCCCAATGTCTCTCAGTGATTGTATATCTCTCAGCGATTCCCAATCTCTCTCAGCACCTCTCAGTGATTGTATATCTCTCAGTGATTCCCAATCTCTCTCAGTATCTCTCAGTGATTCCTAATCTCTCTCACTATCTCTCAGTGATTCCTAATCTCTCTCATTATCTCTCAGTGATTGTATATCTCTCAGTGATTCCCAATCTCTCTCAGTATCTCAGAGATTGTGTCTCCCTCAGTGATTCCAAATCTCTCTCAGTATCTCGCAGTGATTCCCAATCTCTCTCAGTGATTGTATCTCTAAGTGATTCCCAATCTTTCTCAGTATCCCTCAGCGATTCCCAATCTCTCTCAGTGATTGTATCTCTAAGTGATTCCCAATCTTTCTCAGTATCTCTCAGTGATTCCCAATCTCACTCACTGATTCCCAATCTCTCTCAGTATCTCTCTGTGATCGTATATCTCTCAGTGATTCCCAATCTCTCTCAGTATCTCGCAGAGATTGTATATCTCAGTGATTCCCAATCTCTCTCAGTATCTGTCACAGTGATTGTATCTCTCAGTGATTCCCAATCTCGCTCAGTATCTCTCAGTGATTGTATATCTAAGTGATTCCGAATCTCTCTCAGTATCTCTCTGTGATTGTATCTCTCAGTGATTGCCAATCTCTCTCAGTATCTCTAAGTGACTGTATATCTCAGTGATTCCCAATCTCTCTCTGTATCTCTCAGTGATTGTATATCTCAGTGATTCCCAATCTCTCTTAGTATCTCTCAGTGATTGTATATCTCAGTGATTCCCAATCTCTCTCAGTATCTCTGAGTTTTTCCCAATCTCTCTCAGTATCTCGCAGTGATTCCCAATGGCTCTCAGTGATTGTATATCTCTCAGCGATTCCCAATCTCTCTCAGCAGCTCTCAGTGATTCTATATCTCTCTGTGATTCCCAATCTCTCTCAGTATCTCTCAGTGATTCCCAATCACTGTCAGTATCTCTCAGTGATCATGTATCTCTCAGCGATTCCCAATCTCTCTCAGTGATAGTATCTGCCAGCGATTCCCAAACTTTCTCAGTATCTCTCAGTGATTCCCAGTCTCTCTCAGTGATTCCCAATCTCTCTCAGTATATCTAAGTGACTGTATATCTCAGTGATACCCAATCTCTCTCAGTATCTCTCAGTGATTGTATATCTCAGTGATTCCCAATCTCTCTTAGTATCTCTCAGTGATTGTATATCTCAGTGATTCCCAATCTCTCTCAGTATCTCTCAGTGATTCCCAATCTCTCTCAGTATCTCGCAGTGATTCCCAATCTCTGCCAGTATCTGTCAGTGACTGTATATCTCAGTGATTCACAATCTCTCACCGTATCTCTCAGTGACTGTACCTCTCAGTGATTCCCAATCTCTCTCAGTATCTCTCAGTGATTGTATATCTCTCAGTGATTCCCAATCTCTTTCTGTATCTCTCAGTGATTGTGTATCTCTCAGTGATTCCCAATATCTCTCAGTTTCTCTCAGTGATTGTGTATCTCTCAGTGATTCCCAATCTCTCTCAGTATCGCTTAGTGATTGTATCTCTCAGTGATTCCCAATCTCTCTCAGTATCTGTCACAGTGATTGTATCTCTCAGTGAGTCCCAATCTCTCTCAGTATCTCTCAGTGATTGTATATCTCCGTGATTCCCTATCTCTCTCAGTATCTGTCGCAGTGATTATATATCTCTCAGTTATTCCCAATCAGTCTCAGTATCTCTCAGTGATTGTATATCTCTCAGTGATTTCCAATCTCTCTCACTATCTCTCAGTGATTCCTAATCTCTCTCATTATCTCTCAGTGATTGTATATCTCTCAGTGATTCCCAATCTCTCTCAGTATCTCAGAGATTGTGTCTCCCTCAGTGATTCCAAATCTCTCTCAGTATCTCGCAGTGATTGTATCTCTCAGTGAATCCCAATCTCTCTCAGTATCTCTCAGTGACTGTATCTCTCAGTGATTCCCAATCACTCTCAGTATCTCTCAGTGATTCCCAATCTCTCTCAGTTTCTCTCTTTGATTGTATATCTCTCAATGATTCCCAATCTCTCTCAGTATCTCTCAGTGACTGTATCTCTCAGTGATTCCCAATGTCTCTCAGTATCTCACAGTGATTGTGTATCTCTCAGAGATTCCCAATCTCTCTCAGTATCTCTCAGTGATTCCCCATCTCTCTCAGTATCTCTCAGTGACTGTATCTCTCAGTGATTCCCAATGTCTCTCAGTGATTGTATATCTCTCAGCGATTCCCAATCTCTCTCAGCATCTCTCAATGATTGTATATCTCTCAGTGATTCCCAATCTCTCTCAGTATCTCTCAGTGATTCCCAATCTCTCTCAGTATCTCTCAGTGATTGTGAATCTCTCTGCGATTCCCAATCTCTCTCAGTGATTGTATCTGCCAGCGATTCCCAATCTCTCTCAGCATCTCTCAGTGATTGTATATATCTCAGTGATTCCCAATCTCTCTCAGTATCTCTCAGTGATTCCCAATCTCTCTCAGTATCTCTCAGTGATTGTGTATCTCTCAGAGATTCCCAATCTCTCTCAGTATCTCTCAGTGATTCCCAATCTCTCTCAGTAACTCTCAGTGACTGTATCTCTCAGTGATTCCCAATGTCTCTCAGTGATTGTATATCTCTCAGCGATTCCCAATCTCTCTCAGCATCTCTCAGTGATTGTATATCTCTCAGTGATTCCCAATCTCTCTCAGTATCTCTCAGTGATTCCCAATCTCTCTCACTATCTCTCAGTGATTCCTAATCTCTCTCATTATCTCTCAGTGATTGTATATCTCTCAGTGATTCCCAATCTCTCTCAGTATCTCAGAGATTGTGTCTCCCTCAGTGATTCCAAATCTCTCTCAGTATCTCGCAGTGATTGTATCTCTCAGTGATTCCCAATCTCTCTCAGTATCTCTCAGTGACTGTATCTCTCAGTGATTCCCAATCTTTCTCAGTATCTCTCAGTGATTCCCAATCTCTCTCAGTGATTCCCAATCTCTCTCAGTATCTGTCACAGTGATTGTATCTCTCAGTGATTCCCAATCTCTCTCACTATCTCTCAGTGACTGTATCTCTCAGTGATTCCCAATCTCTCTCAGTATCTCTCAGTGACAGTATCTCTCAGTGATTCCCAATCTCTCTCAGTATCTCTCAGTGACTGTATCTCTCAGTGATTCCCAATCTCTCTCAGTATCTCTCAGTGACTGTATCTCTCAGTGATTCCCAATCTCTCTCAGTATCAGTCACTGTGATTGTATATCTCTCAATGATTCCCAAACTCTCTCAGTATCTCTCATTGACTGTATCTCTCAGTGATTCCCAATCTGTCTCAGTATCTCTCAGTGATTCTATGTCTCTCACTGATTCCCAAGCTCTCTCAGTATCTGTCAAAGTGATTGTATATCTCTCAGTGATACCCATTCTCTCCCAGTATCTGCCACAGTGGTTGTATATCTATCAGTGATTCCCAATCTTTCTCAGTATCCCTCAGTGATTGTATATCTCCCAGTGATTCCCAATCTCTCTCAGTATCTCTCAGTGACTGTATCTCTCAGTGATTCCCAATCTCTCTCAGTATCTCTCAGTGTTTGTATATCTCAGTGATTCGCAATCTCTCTCAGTATCTGTCACAGTGATTGTATATCTCTCAGTGATTCCCAATCTCTCTCAGTATCCCTCAGCGATTCCCAATCTCTCTCAGTGATTGTATCTCTAAGTGATTCCCAATCTTTCTCAGTATCTCTCAGTGATTCCCAATCTCACTCACTGATTCCCAATCTCTCTCAGTATCTCTCTGTGATCGTATATCTCTCAGTGATTCCCAATCTCTCTCAGTAACTCTCACAGTGAATGTATATCTCAGTGATTTCCAATCTCTCTCAGTATCTCGCAGTGATTGTATATCTCAGTGATTCCCAATCTCTCTCAGTATCTGTCACAGTGATTGTATCTCTCAGTGATTCCCAATCTCGCTCAGTATCTCTCAGTGATTGTATATCTAAGTGATTCCGAATCGCTCTCAGTATCGATCAGTGATTGTATATCTCAGTGATTCCGAATCTCTCTCAGTACCTGTCACAGTGATTATATATCTCTCAGCGATTCCCAATCTCTCTCAGTACCTCTCAGTGAATGTATCTCACTGTGATTCCCAATCTCTCTCAGTATCTCTCAGTGACAGAATCTCTCAGTGATTCCCAATCTCTCTCAGAATCTCTCAGTGACTGTATCTCTCAGTGATTCCCAATCTCTCTCAGTATCTCTCAGTGATTGTATATCTCAGCGATTCCCTATCTCTCGCAGTATCTGTCACAGCGATTATGTATCTCTCAGTTATTCCCAATCTGTCTCAGTATCTCTCAGTGATTGTATATCTCTCAGTGATTCCCAATCTCTCTCACTATCTCTCAGTGAGTCTGAATCTCTCTCATTATCTCTCAGTGATTGTATATCTCTCAGTGATTCCCAATCTCTCTCAGTATCTCAGAGATTGTGTCTCTCTCAGTGATTCCAAATCTCTCTCAGTATCTCGCAGTGATTGTATCTCTCAGTGATTCCCAATCTTTTCAGTATCTCTCAGTTGTCTGTTTCTCTCAGTGATTCCCAATCACTCTCAGTATCTCTCAGTGATTTCCAATCTCTCTCAGTATCTCTCAGTGATTCCCAATCTCTCTCAGTATCTCTCAGTGACTGTATCTCTCAGTGATTCCCAATGTCTCTCAGTGATTGTATATCTCTCAGTGATTCCCAATCTCTCTCAGCATCTCTCAGTGATTGTGTATCTCTCAGTGACTCCCAATCTCTCTCTGTATCTCTCAGTGATTCCCAATCTCTCTCAGTATCTCTCAGTGATTGTGTATCTCTCATTGATTCCCAATCTCTCCCTGTATCTCTTAGTGACTGTATCTCTCAGTGATTCCCAATCTCTCTCAGTATCTCTCAGTGACTGTATCTCTCAGTGATTCCCAATCTCTCTCAGTGTCTCTCAGTGACTGTATAGCTATCAATAATTCCCAATCTCTCTCAGTATCTCTCAGTGACTGTATCTCAAAGTCATTCCCAATCTCTCTCAGTATCTCTCAGTGACTGTATCTCTCAGTGATTCCCAATCTCTCTCAGTATCTCTCAGTGATTGTATATCTCAGTGATTCCGAATCTCCCTCAGTATCTCTCAGTGATTGTATCTCTCAGTGATTCCCAATCTCTCTCTGTGTCTGTCACAGTTATTGTATCTCTCAGTGATTCCCAATCTCTCTCAGTATCTCACAGTGACTGTATATCTCAGTGATTCCCAATCTCTCTCAGTATCTCTCAGTGATTGTATAGCTCAGTGAGTAACAATCTCTCTCAGTATCTCGCAGAGATTTCCAATCTCTCTCAGTTTCTCTGTGATTTCCAATCTCTCTGTGACCGTATCTCTCAGTGATTCCTAATCTCTCTCAGTGTCTCTCAGTGATTGTATAGCTATCAATGATTCCCAATCTCTCTCAGTATCTCTCAGTGACAGAATCTCTCAGTGATTCCCAATCTCTCTCAGTATCTCTCAGTGACTGTACCTCTCAGTGATTCCCAATCTCACTCAGCATCTGTCACAGTGATTATATATCTCTCAGTTATTCCCAATCTGTCTCAGTATCTCTCAGTGATTGTATATCTCTCAGTGACTCCCAATCTCTCTCACTATCTCTCAGTGATTCCTAATCTCTCTCATTATCCCTCAGTGATTGTATATCTCTCAGTGATTCCCAATCTCTCTCAGTATCTCAGAGATTGTGTCTCTCTCAGTGATTCCAAATCTCTCTCAGTATCTCGCAGTGATTGTATCTCTCAGTGATTCCCAATCTTTTCAGTATCTCTCAGTTGTCTATTTCTCTCAGTGATTCCCAATCACTCTCAGTATCTCTCAGTGATTTCCAATCTCTCTCAGTATCTCTCAGTGATTCCCAATCTCTCTCAGTATCTCTCAGTGACTGTATCTCTCAGTGATTCCCAATGTCTCTCAGTGATTGTATATCTCTCAGTGATTCCCAATCTCTCTCAGCATCTCTCAGTGATTGTGTATCTCTCAGTGACTCCCAATCTCTCTCTGTATCTCTCAGTGATTCCCAATCTCTCTCAGTATCTCTCAGTGATTGTGTATCTCTCATTGATTCCCAATCTCTCCCTGTATCTCTTAGTGACTGTATCTCTCAGTGATTCCCAATCTCTCTCAGTATCTCTCAGTGACTGTATCTCTCAGTGATTCCCAATCTCTCTCAGTGTCTCTCAGTGACTGTATAGCTATCAATAATTCCCAATCTCTCTCAGTATCTCTCAGTGACTGTATCTCAAAGTCATTCCCAATCTCTCTCAGTATCTCTCAGTGACTGTATCTCTCAGTGATTCCCAATCTCTCTCAGTATCTCTCAGTGATTGTATATCTCAGTGATTCCGAATCTCCCTCAGTATCTCTCAGTGATTGTATCTCTCAGTGATTCCCAATCTCTCTCTGTGTCTGTCACAGTTATTGTATCTCTCAGTGATTCCCAATCTCTCTCAGTATCTCACAGTGACTGTATATCTCAGTGATTCCCAATCTCTCTCAGTATCTCTCAGTGATTGTATAGCTCAGTGAGTAACAATCTCTCTCAGTATCTCGCAGAGATTTCCAATCTCTCTCAGTTTCTCTGTGATTTCCAATCTCTCTGTGACCGTATCTCTCAGTGATTCCTAATCTCTCTCAGTGTCTCTCAGTGATTGTATAGCTATCAATGATTCCCAATCTCTCTCAGTATCTCTCAGTGACAGAATCTCTCAGTGATTCCCAATCTCTCTCAGTATCTCTCAGTGACTGTACCTCTCAGTGATTCCCAATCTCACTCAGCATCTGTCACAGTGATTATATATCTCTCAGTTATTCCCAATCTGTCTCAGTATCTCTCAGTGATTGTATATCTCTCAGTGACTCCCAATCTCTCTCACTATCTCTCAGTGATTCCTAATCTCTCTCATTATCCCTCAGTGATTGTATATCTCTCAGTGATTCCCAATCTCTCTCAGTATCTCAGAGATTGTGTCTCTCTCAGCGATTCCCCATCACTCTCAGTATCTCGCAGTGATTGTATCTCTCAGTGATTCCCAATTTCTCTCAGTATCTCTCAGTGACTGTATCTCGCAGCGATTTCCAATCTCTCTCAGTATCTCTCAGTGACTGTATCTCTCAGTGATTCCCAATCTCTCTCAGTGTCTCTCAGTGATTGTATAGCTATCAATGATTCCCAATCTCTCTCAGTATCTCTCAGTGATTGTGTATCTCTCAGTGATTCCCAATCTCTCTCAGTATCTCTCAGTGATTGTATATCTCAGTGATTCCCAATCTTTCTCAGTATCTCTCAGTGACTGTTTCTCTCAGTCATTCCCAATCTCTCTCAGTATCTCTCAGTGACTGTATCTCTCAGTGATTCCCAATCTCTCTCAGTATCTCTCAGTGATTGTATATCTCAGTGATTCCGAATCTCCCTCAGTATCTCTCAGTGATTGTATATCTCAGTGATTCCCAATCTCTCTCTGTATCTGTCACAGTTATTGTATCTCTCAGTGATTCCCAATCTCTCTCAGTATCTCACAGTGACTGTATATCTCAGTGATTCCCAATCTCTCTCAGTATCTCTCAGTGATTGTATAGCTCAGTGAGTCCCAATCTCTCTCAGTATCTCGCAGAGATTTCCAATCTCTCTCAGTTTCTCTCAGTGATTTCCAATCTCTCTCAGTATCTCTCAATGATTCCCAATCTCTGCCAGTATCTCTCAGTGACTGTATCTCTCAGTGATCCCCAATCTCTCTCAGTATCTCTCAGTGATTGTATATCTCAGTGATTCCCAATCTTTCTCAGTATCTCTCAGTGACTGTATCTCTCAGTCATTCCCAATCTCTCTCAGTATCTCTCAGTGACTGTATCTCTCAGTGATTCCCAATCACGCTCAGTATCTCTCAGTGATTGTATATCTCAGTGATTCCCAATCTCTCTCAGTATCTCACAGTGATTGTATCTCTCAGTGATTCCCAATCTCTCTCTGTATCTGTCACAGTTATTGTATCTGTCAGTGATTCCCAATCTCTCTCAGTATCTCGCAGTGATTGTATCTCTCAGTGATTCCCAATCTTTTCAGCATGTCTCAGTTGTCTGTATCTCTCAGTGATTCCCAATCACTCTCAGTATCTCTCAGTGATTTCCAATCTCTCTCAGTATCTCTCAGTGATTCCCAATCTCTCTCAGTATCTCTCAGTGACTGTATCTCTCAGTGATTCCCAATCTCTCTCAGTGATTGTATATCTCTCAGTGATTCCCAATCTCTCTCAGTATCTGTCACAGTGATTATATATCTCTCAGTTATTCCCAATCTGTCTCAGTATCTCTCAGTGATTGTGTATCTCTCAGTGATTCCCAATCTCTCTCAGTATCTCTCAGTGATTGTATATCTCAGTGATTCCCAATCTTTCTCAGTATCTCTCAGTGATTGTATCTCTCAGTGATTCCCAATCTCTCTCTGTATCTGTCACAGTTATTGTATCTCTCAGTGATTGCCAATCTCTCTCAGTATCTCTCAGTGACTGTATATCTCAGTGATTACCAATCTCTCTCTGTATCTGTCACAGTTATTGTATCTCTCAGTGATTCCCAATCTCTCTCAGTGTATCTCAGTGATTGTATAGCTATCAATGATTCCCAATCTCTCTCAGTATCTCTCAGTGATTGTGTATCTCTCAGTGATTCCCAATCTCTCTCAGTATCTCTCAGTGATTGTATATCTCAGTGATTCCCAATCTTTCTCAGTATCTCTCAGTGACTGTATCTCTCAGTCATTCCCAATCTCTCTCAGTATCTCTCAGTGACTGTATCTCTCAGTGATTCCCAATTTCTCTTAGTATCTCTCAGTGACTGTATCTCTCAGCGATTTCCAATCTCTCTCAGTATCTCTCAGTGACTGTATCTCTCAGTGATTCCCAATCTCTCTCAGTGTCTCTCAGTGATTGTATAGCTATGAATGATTCCCAATCTCTCTCAGTATCTGTCACAGTGATTATATATCTCTCAGTTATTCCCAATCTGTCTCAGTATCTCTCAGTGATTGTGTATCTCTCAGTGATTCCCAATCTCTCTCAGTATCTCTCAGTGATTGTATATCTCAGTGATTCCCAATCTTTCTCAGTATCTCTCAGTGATTGTATCTCTCAGTGATTCCCAATCTCTCTCTGTATCTGTCACAGTTATTGTATCTCTCAGTGATTCCCAATCTCTCTCAGTATCTCTCAGTGACTGTATATCTCAGTGATTACCAATCTCTCTCTGTATCTGTCACAGTTATTGTATCTCTCAGTGATTCCCAATCTCTCTCAGTATCTCTCAGTGATTGTGAATCTCTCATTGATTCCCAATCTCTCCCTGTATCTCTTAGTGACTGTATCTCTCAGTGATTCCCAATCTCTCTCAGTATCTCTCAGTGACTGTATCTCTCAGTGATTCCGAATGTCTCTCAGTGTCTCTCAGTGATTGTATAGCTATCAATGATTCCCAATCTCTCTCAGTATCTCTCAGTGATTGTGTATCTCTCAGTGATTCACAATCTCTCTCAGTATCTCTCAGTGATTGTATATCTCAGTGATTGCCAATCTTTCTCAGTATCTCTCAGTGACTGTATCTCAAAGTCATTCCCAATCTCTCTCAGTATCTCTCAGTGAATGTATCTCTCAGTGATTCCCAATCTCTCTCAGTATCTCTCAGTGATTGTATATCTCAGTGATTCCGAATCTCTCTCAGTATCTCTCATTGATTGTATCTCTCAGTGATTCCCAATCTCTCTCTGTGTCTGTCACTGTAATTGTATCTCTCAGTGATTCCCAATCTCTCTCAGTATCTCACAGTGACTGTATATCTCAGTGATTCCCAATCTCTCTCAGTATCTCTCAGTGATTGTATAGCTCAGTGAGTCCCAATCTCTCTCAGTATCTCGCAGAGATTTCCAATCTCTCTCAGTTTCTCTCAGTGATTTCCAATCTCTCTCAGTATCTCTCAGTGATTCCCAATCTCTGCCAGTATCTGTCAGTGACTGTATATCTCAGTGATTCCCAATCTCTCTCAGTATCTCTCAGTGACTGTATCTCTCAGTGGTTCCCAATCTCTCTCAGTATCTCTCAGTGATTGTATATCTCTCAGTGATTCCCAATCTCTTTCTGTATCTCTCAGTGATTGTGTATCTCTCAGTGATTCCCAATCTCTCTCAGTATCGCTCAATGATTGTATATCTCAGTGATTCCGAATCTCTCTCAGTACCTTTCACAGTGATTATATATCTCTCAGTGATTCCCAATCTCTCTCAGTATCTCTCAGTGACAGAATCTCACAGTGATTCCCAATCTCTCTCAGTATCTCTCAGTGACTGTATCTCTCAGTGATTCCCAATCTCTCTCAGCATCTGTCACAGTGATTATATATCTCTCAGTTATTCCCAATCTGTCTCAGTATCTCTCAGTGATTGTATATCTCTCAGTGACTCCCAATCTCTCTCACTATCTCTCAGTGATTCCTAATCTCTCTCATTATCCCACAGTGATTGTATATCTCTCAGTGATTCCCAATCTCTCTCAGTATCTCAGAGATTGTGTCTCTCTCAGCGATTCCCCATCACTCTCAGTATCTCGCAGTGATTGTATCTCTCAGTGATTCCCAATTTCTCTCAGTATCTCTCAGTGACAGAATCTCTCAGTGATTCCCAATCTCTCTCAGTATCTCTCAGTGACTGTATCTCTCAGTGATTCCCAATCTCTCTCAGCATCTGTCACAGTGATTATATATCTCTCAGTTATTCCCAATCTGTCTCAGTATCTCTCAGTGATTGTATATCTCTCAGTGACTCCCAATCTCTCTCACTATCTGTCAGTGATTCCTAATCTCTCTCATTATCCCTCAGTGATTGTATATCTCTCAGTGATTCCCAATCTCTCTCAGTATCTCAGAGATTGTGTCTCTCTCAGCGATTCCCCATCACTCTCAGTATCTCGCAGTGATTGTATCTCTCAGTGATTCCCAATTTCTCTCAGTATCTCTCAGTGACTGTATCTCTCAGCGATTTCCAATCTCTCTCAGTATCTCTCAGTGACTGTATCTCTCAGTGATTCCCAATCTCTCTCAGTGTCTCTCAGTGATTGTATAGCTATCAATGATTCCCAATCTCTCTCAGTGTCTCTCAGTGATTGTGTATCTCTCAGTGATTCACAATCTCTCTCAGTGATTGTATATCTCAGTGATTCCCAATCTTTCTCAGTATCTCTCAGTGACTGTATCTCTCTGTCATTCCAAATCTCTCTCAGTATCTCTCAGTGACTGTATCTCTCAGTGATTCCCAATCTCTCTCTGTATCTCTCAGTGATTGTATATCTCAGTGATTCCGAATCTCCCACAGTATCTCTCAGTGATTGTATCTCTCAGTGATTCTCAATCTCTCTCAGTATCTCGCAGAGATTTCCAATCTCTCTCAGTTTCTCTCAGTGATTCCCAATCTCTGCCAGTATCTGTCAGTGACTGTATATCTCAGTGATTCCCAATCTCTCTCAGTATCTCTCAGTGACTGTATCTCTCAGAGATTCCCAATCTCTCTCAGTATCGCTCAATGATTGTATATCTCAGTGATTCCGAATCTCTCTCAGTACCTTTCACAGCGATTATATATCTCTCAGCGATTCCCAATCTCTCTCAGTATCTCTCAGTGACAGAATCTCTCAGTGATTCCCAATCTCTCTCAGTATATCTCAGTGACTGTATCTCTCAGTGATTCCCAATCTCTCTCAGTATCTGTCACAGTGATTATATATCTCTCTGTTATTCCCAATCTGTCTCAGTATCTCTCAGTGATTGTATATCTCTCAGTGACTCCAATCTCTCTCACTATCTCTCAGTGATTCCTAATCTCTCTCATTATCCCTCAGTGATTGTATATCTCTCAGTGATTCCCAATCTCTCTCAGTATCTCAGAGATTGTGTCTCTCTCAGTGATTCCCCATCACTCTCAGTATCTCGCAGTGATTGTATCTCTCAGTGATTCCCAATTTCTCTCAGTATCTCTCAGTGACTGTATCTCTCAGCGATTTCCAATCTCTCTCAGTATCTCTCAGTGACTGTATCTCTCAGTGATTCCCAATCTCTCTCTGTATCTGTCACAGTTATTGTATCTGTCAGTGATTCCCAATCTCTCTCAGTATCTCGCAGTGATTGTATCTCTCAGTTATTACCAATCTTTTCAGTATCTCTCAGTTGTCTGTATCTCTCAGTGATTCCCAATCACTCTCAGTATCTCTCAGTGATTTCCAATCTCTCTCAGTATCTCTCAGCGATTCCCAATCTCTCTCAGTATCTCTCAGTGACTGTATCTCTCAGTGATTCCCAATGTCTCTCAGTGATTGTATATCTCTCAGTGATTCCCAATCTCTCTCAGCATCTCTCAGTGATTGTGTATCTCTCAGTGATTCCCAATCTCTCTCAGTATCTCTCAGTGATTCCCAATCACTCTCAGTATCTCTCAGTGATTGTGTATCTGTCATTGATTCCCAATCTCTCCCTGTATCTCTTAGTGACTGTATCTCTCAGTGATTCCCAATCTCTCTCAGTATCTCTCAGTGACTGTATCTCTCAGTGATTCCCAATCTCTCTCAATGTCTCTCAGTGATTGTATAGCTATCAATGATTCCCAATCTCTCTCAGTATCTCTCAGTGACAGAATCTCTCAGTGATTCCCAATCTCTCTCAGTATCTCTCAGTGACTGTATCTCTCAGTGATTCCCAATCTCTCTCAGTATCTGTCACAGTGATTATATATCTCTCTGTTATTCCCAATCTGTCTCAGTATCTCTCAGTGATTGTATATCTCTCAGTGACTCCCAATCTCTCTCACTATCTCTCAGTGATTCCTAATCTCTCTCATTATCCCTCAGTGATTGTATATCTCTCAGTGATTCCCAATCTCTCTCAGTATCTCAGAGATTGTGTCTCTCTCAGTGATTCCCCATCACTCTCAGTATCTCGCAGTGATTGTATCTCTCAGTGATTCCCAATTTCTCTCAGTATCTCTCAGTGACTGTATCTCGCAGCGATTTCCAATCTCTCTCAGTATCTCTCAGTGACTGTATCTCTCAGTGATTCCCAATCTCTCTCAGTGATTTCCAATCTCTCTCAGTATCACTCAGTGATTCCCAATCTCTGCCAGTATCTGTCAGTGACCGTATATCTCAGTGATTCCCAATTTCTCTCAGTATCTCTCAGTGACTGTATCTCGCAGCGATTTCCAATCTCTCTCAGTATCTCTCAGTGACTGTATCTCTCAGTGATTCCCAATCTCTCTCAGTGATTTCCAATCTCTCTCAGTATCACTCAGTGATTCCCAATCTCTGCCAGTATCTGTCAGTGACCGTATATCTCAGTGATTCCCAATTTCTCTCAGTATCTCTCAGTGACTGTATCTCGCAGCGATTCCCAATCTCTCTCAGTATCTCTCAGTGACTGTATATCTCAGTGATTCCCAATCTCTCTCAGTGATTTCCAATCTCTCTCAGTATCACTCAGTGATTCCCAATCTCTGCCAGTATCTGTCAGTGACCGTATATCTCAGTGATTCCCAATCTCTCTCAGTATCTCTCAGTGACTGTATCTCTCAGTGATTCCCAATCTTTCTCAGTATCTCTCAGTGACTGTATCTCAAAGTCATTCCCAATCTCTCTCAGTATCTCTCAGTGACTGTATCTCTCAGTGATTCCAAATCTCTCTCAGTATCTCTCAGTGATTGTATATCTCAGTGATTCCGAATCTCCCTCAGTATCTCTCAGTGATTGTATCTCTCAGTGATTCCCAATCTCTCTCTGTGTCTGTCACAGTTATTGTATCTCTCAGTGATTCCCAATCTCTCTCAGTATCTCACAGTGACTGTATATCTCAGTGATTCCCAATCTCTCTCAGTATCTCACAGTGATTGTATAGCTCAGTGAGTCCCAATCTCTCTCAGTATCTCGCAGAGATTTCCAATCTCTCTCAGTTTCTCTCAGTGATTTCCAATCTCTCTCAGTATCTCTCAGTGATTCCCAATCTCTGCCAGTATCTGTCAGTGACTGTATATCTCAGTGATTCCCAATCTCTCTCAGTATCTCTCAGTGACTGTATCTCTCAGTGATTCCCAATCTCTCTCAGTATCTCTCAGTGATTGTATATCTCTCAGTGATTCCCAATCTCTTTCTGTATCTCTCAGTGATTGTGTATCTCTCAGTGAATCCCAATCTCTCTCAGTATCGCTCAATGATTGTATATCTCAGTGATTCCGAATCTCTCTCAGTACCTTTCACAGTGATTATATATCTCTCAGCGATTCCCAATTTCTCTCAGTATCTCTCAGTGACAGAATCTCTCAGTGATTCCCAATCTCTCTCAGTATCTCTCAGTGTCTGTATCTCTCAGTGATTCCCAATCTCTCTCAGCATCTGTCACAGTGATTATATATCTCTCAGTTATTCCCAATCTGTCTCAGTATCTCTCAGTGATTGTATATCTCTCAGTGACTCCCAATCTCTCTCACTATCTCTCAGTGATTCCTAATCCCTCTCATTATCCCTCAGTGATTGTATATCTCTCAGTGATTCCCAATCTCTCTCAGTATCTCAGAGATTGTGTCTCTCTCAGCGATTCCCCATCACTCTCAGTATCTCGCAGTGATTGTATCTCTCAGTGATTCCCAATCTCTCTCAGTATCTCTCAGTGACTGTATCTCTCAGCGATTTCCAATCTCTCTCAGTATCTCTCAGTGACTGTATCTCTCAGTGATTCCCAATCTCTCTCAGTGTCTCTCAGTGATTGTGTATCTCTCAGTGATTCCAAATCTCTCTCAGTATCTCTCAGTGATTGTATATCTCAGTGATTCCGAATCTCCCTCAGTATCTCTCAGTGATTGTATCTCTCAGTGATTCCCAATCTCTCTCTGTATCTGTCACAGTTATTGTTTCTCTCAGTGATTCCCAATCTCTCTCAGTATCTCACAGTGACTGTATATCTCAGTGATTCCCAATCTCTCTCAGTATCTCTCAGTGATTGTATAGCTCAGTGAGTCCCAAACTCCCTCAGTATCTCGCAGAGATTTCCAATCTCTCTACAGTTTCTCTCAGTGATTTCCAATCTCTCTCAGTATCTCTCAGTGATTCCCAATCTCTGCCAGTATCTGTCAGTGACTGTATATCTCAGTGATTCCCAATCTCTCTCAGTATCTCTCAGTGATTGTATATCTCTCAGTGATTCCCAATCTCTTTCTGTATCTCTCAGTGATTGTGTATCTCTCAATGATTCCCAATCTCTCTCAGTATCGCTCAATGATTGTATATCTCAGTGATTCCGAATCTCTCTCAGTACCTTTCACAGTGATTATATTTCTCTCAGCGATTCCCAATCTCTCTCAGTATCTCTCAGTGACAGAATCTCTCAGTGATTCCCAATCTCTCAGTATCTCTCAGTGACTGTATCTCTCAGTGATTCCCAATCTCTCTCAGTATCTGTCACAGTGATTATATATCTCTCAGTTATTCCCAATCTGTCTCAGTATCTCTCAGTGATTGTATATCTCTCAGTGACTCCCAATCTCTCTCACTATCTCTCAGTGATTCCTAATCTCTCTCATTATCCCTCAGTGATTGAATATCTCTCAGTGATTCCCAATCTCTCTCAGTATCTCAGAGATTGTGTCTCTCTCAGTGATTCCCCATCACTCTCAGTATCTCGCAGTGATTGTATCTCTCAGTGATTCCCAATTTCTCTCAGTATCTCTCAGTGACTGTATCTCTCAGTGATTCCCAATCTCTCTCAGTATCTCTCAGTGACTGTATCTCTCAGTGATTCCCAATCTCTCTCAGCATCTGTCACAGTGATTATATATCTCTCAGTTATTCCCAATCTGTCTCAGTATCTCTCAGTGATTGTATATCTCTCAGTGACTCCCAATCTCTCTCACTATCTGTCAGTGATTCCTAATCTCTCTCATTATCCCTCAGTGATTGTATATCTCTCAGTGATTCCCAATCTCTCTCAGTATCTCAGAGATTGTGTCTCTCTCAGCGATTCCCCATCACTCTCAGTATCTCGCAGTGATTGTATCTCTCAGTGATTCCCAATTTCTCTCAGTATCTCTCAGTGACTGTATCTCTCAGCGATTTCCAATCTCTCTCAGTATCTCTCAGTGACTGTATCTCTCAGTGATTCCCAATCTCTCTCAGTGTCTCTCAGTGATTGTATAGCTATCAATGATTCCCAATCTCTCTCAGTATCTCTCAGTGATTGTGTATCTCTCAGTGATTCACAATCTCTCTCAGTGATTGTATATCTCAGTGATTCCCAATCTTTCTCAGTATCTCTCAGTGACTGTATCTCTCTGTCATTCCAAATCTCTCTCAGTATCTCTCAGTGACTGTATCTCTCAGTGATTCCCAATCTCTCTCTGTATCTCTCAGTGATTGTATATCTCAGTGATTCCGAATCTCCCACAGTATCTCTCAGTGATTGTATCTCTCAGTGATTCTCAATCTCTCTCAGTGTCTCGCAGAGATTTCCAATCTCTCTCAGTTTCTCTCAGTGATTCCCAATCTCTGCCAGTATCTGTCAGTGACTGTATATCTCAGTGATTCCCAATCTCTCTCAGTATCTCTCAGTGACTGTATCTCTCAGTGATTCCCAATCTCTCTCAGTATCGCTCAATGATTGTATATCTCAGTGATTCCGAATCTCTCTCAGTACCTTTCACAGCGATTATATATCTCTCAGCGATTCCCAATCTCTCTCAGTATCTCTCAGTGACAGAATCTCTCAGTGATTCCCAATCTCTCTCAGTATATCTCAGTGACTGTATCTCTCAGTGATTCCCAATCTCTCTCAGTATCTGTCACAGTGATTATATATCTCTCTGTTATTCCCAATCTGTCTCAGTATCTCTCAGTGATTGTATATCTCTCAGTGACTCCCAATCTCTCTCACTATCTCTCAGTGATTCCTAATCTCTCTCATTATCCCTCAGTGATTGTATATCTCTCAGTGATTCCCAATCTCTCTCAGTATCTCAGAGATTGTGTCTCTCTCAGTGATTCCCCATCACTCTCAGTATCTCGCAGTGATTGTATCTCTCAGTGATTCCCAATTTCTCTCAGTATCTCTCAGTGACTGTATCTCTCAGCGATTTCCAATCTCTCTCAGTATCTCTCAGTGACTGTATCTCTCAGTGATTCCCAATCTCTCTCTGTATCTGTCACAGTTATTGTATCTGTCAGTGATTCCCAATCTCTCTCAGTATCTCGCAGTGATTGTATCTCTCAGTTATTACCAATCTTTTCAGTATCTCTCAGTTGTCTGTATCTCTCAGTGATTCCCAATCACTCTCAGTATCTCTCAGTGATTTCCAATCTCTCTCAGTATCTCTCAGCGATTCCCAATCTCTCTCAGTATCTCTCAGTGACTGTATCTCTCAGTGATTCCCAATGTCTCTCAGTGATTGTATATCTCTCAGTGATTCCCAATCTCTCTCAGCATCTCTCAGTGATTGTGTATCTCTCAGTGATTCCCAATCTCTCTCAGTATCTCTCAGTGATTCCCAATCACTCTCAGTATCTCTCAGTGATTGTGTATCTGTCATTGATTCCCAATCTCTCCCTGTATCTCTTAGTGACTGTATCTCTCAGTGATTCCCAATCTCTCTCAGTATCTCTCAGTGACTGTATCTCTCAGTGATTCCCAATCTCTCTCAATGTCTCTCAGTGATTGTATAGCTATCAATGATTCCCAATCTCTCTCAGTATCTCTCAGTGACAGAATCTCTCAGTGATTCCCAATCTCTCTCAGTATCTCTCAGTGACTGTATCTCTCAGTGATTCCCAATCTCTCTCAGTATCTGTCACAGTGATTATATATCTCTCTGTTATTCCCAATCTGTCTCAGTATCTCTCAGTGATTGTATATCTCTCAGTGACTCCCAATCTCTCTCACTATCTCTCAGTGATTCCTAATCTCTCTCATTATCCCTCAGTGATTGTATATCTCTCAGTGATTCCCAATCTCTCTCAGTATCTCAGAGATTGTGTCTCTCTCAGTGATTCCCCATCACTCTCAGTATCTCGCAGTGATTGTATCTCTCAGTGATTCCCAATTTCTCTCAGTATCTCTCAGTGACTGTATCTCGCAGCGATTTCCAATCTCTCTCAGTATCTCTCAGTGACTGTATCTCTCAGTGATTCCCAATCTCTCTCAGTGATTTCCAATCTCTCTCAGTATCACTCAGTGATTCCCAATCTCTGCCAGTATCTGTCAGTGACCGTATATCTCAGTGATTCCCAATTTCTCTCAGTATCTCTCAGTGACTGTATCTCGCAGCGATTCCCAATCTCTCTCAGTATCTCTCAGTGACTGTATATCTCAGTGATTCCCAATCTCTCTCAGTGATTTCCAATCTCTCTCAGTATCACTCAGTGATTCCCAATCTCTGCCAGTATCTGTCAGTGACCGTATATCTCAGTGATTCCCAATCTCTCTCAGTATCTCTCAGTGACTGTATCTCTCAGTGATTCCCAATCTTTCTCAGTATCTCTCAGTGACTGTATCTCAAAGTCATTCCCAATCTCTCTCAGTATCTCTCAGTGACTGTATCTCTCAGTGATTCCAAATCTCTCTCAGTATCTCTCAGTGATTGTATATCTCAGTGATTCCGAATCTCCCTCAGTATCTCTCAGTGATTGTATCTCTCAGTGATTCCCAATCTCTCTCTGTGTCTGTCACAGTTATTGTATCTCTCAGTGATTCCCAATCTCTCTCAGTATCTCACAGTGACTGTATATCTCAGTGATTCCCAATCTCTCTCAGTATCTCACAGTGATTGTATAGCTCAGTGAGTCCCAATCTCTCTCAGTATCTCGCAGAGATTTCCAATCTCTCTCAGTTTCTCTCAGTGATTTCCAATCTCTCTCAGTATCTCTCAGTGATTCCCAATCTCTGCCAGTATCTGTCAGTGACTGTATATCTCAGTGATTCCCAATCTCTCTCAGTATCTCTCAGTGACTGTATCTCTCAGTGATTCCCAATCTCTCTCAGTATCTCTCAGTGATTGTATATCTCTCAGTGATTCCCAATCTCTTTCTGTATCTCTCAGTGATTGTGTATCTCTCAGTGAATCCCAATCTCTCTCAGTATCGCTCAATGATTGTATATCTCAGTGATTCCGAATCTCTCTCAGTACCTTTCACAGTGATTATATATCTCTCAGCGATTCCCAATTTCTCTCAGTATCTCTCAGTGACAGAATCTCTCAGTGATTCCCAATCTCTCTCAGTATCTCTCAGTGTCTGTATCTCTCAGTGATTCCCAATCTCTCTCAGCATCTGTCACAGTGATTATATATCTCTCAGTTATTCCCAATCTGTCTCAGTATCTCTCAGTGATTGTATATCTCTCAGTGACTCCCAATCTCTCTCACTATCTCTCAGTGATTCCTAATCCCTCTCATTATCCCTCAGTGATTGTATATCTCTCAGTGATTCCCAATCTCTCTCAGTATCTCAGAGATTGTGTCTCTCTCAGCGATTCCCCATCACTCTCAGTATCTCGCAGTGATTGTATCTCTCAGTGATTCCCAATCTCTCTCAGTATCTCTCAGTGACTGTATCTCTCAGCGATTTCCAATCTCTCTCAGTATCTCTCAGTGACTGTATCTCTCAGTGATTCCCAATCTCTCTCAGTGTCTCTCAGTGATTGTGTATCTCTCAGTGATTCCAAATCTCTCTCAGTATCTCTCAGTGATTGTATATCTCAGTGATTCCGAATCTCCTTCAGTATCTCTCAGTGATTGTATCTCTCAGTGATTCCCAATCTCTCTCTGTATCTGTCACAGTTATTGTTTCTCTCAGTGATTCCCAATCTCTCTCAGTATCTCACAGTGACTGTATATCTCAGTGATTCCCAATCTCTCTCAGTATCTCTCAGTGATTGTATAGCTCAGTGAGTCCCAAACTCCCTCAGTATCTCGCAGAGATTTCCAATCTCTCTACAGTTTCTCTCAGTGATTTCCAATCTCTCTCAGTATCTCTCAGTGATTCCCAATCTCTGCCAGTATCTGTCAGTGACTGTATATCTCAGTGATTCCCAATCTCTCTCAGTATCTCTCAGTGATTGTATATCTCTCAGTGATTCCCAATCTCTTTCTGTATCTCTCAGTGATTGTGTATCTCTCAATGATTCCCAATCTCTCTCAGTATCGCTCAATGATTGTATATCTCAGTGATTCCGAATCTCTCTCAGTACCTTTCACAGTGATTATATTTCTCTCAGCGATTCCCAATCTCTCTCAGTATCTCTCAGTGACAGAATCTCTCAGTGATTCCCAATCTCTCAGTATCTCTCAGTGACTGTATCTCTCAGTGATTCCCAATCTCTCTCAGTATCTGTCACAGTGATTATATATCTCTCAGTTATTCCCAATCTGTCTCAGTATCTCTCAGTGATTGTATATCTCTCAGTGACTCCCAATCTCTCTCACTATCTCTCAGTGATTCCTAATCTCTCTCATTATCCCTCAGTGATTGAATATCTCTCAGTGATTCCCAATCTCTCTCAGTATCTCAGAGATTGTGTCTCTCTCAGTGATTCCCCATCACTCACAGTATCTCGCAGTGATTGTATCTCTCAGTGATTCCCAATTTCTCTCAGTATCTCTCAGTGACTGTATCTCTCAGCGATTTCCAATCTCTCTCAGTATCTCTCAGTGACTGTATCTCTCAGTGACTCCCAATCTCTCTCTGTATCTGTCGCAGTTATTGTATCTGTCAGTGATTCCCAATCTCTCTCAGTATCTCGCAGTGATTGTATCTCTCAGTGATTCCCAATCTTTTCAGTATCTCTCAGTTGTCTGTATCTCTCAGTGATTCCCAATCACTCTCAGTATCTCTCAGTGATTTCCAATCTCTCTCAGTATCTCTCAGTGATTCCCAATCTCTCTCAGTATCTCTCAGTGACTGTATCTCTCAGTGATTCCCAAGGTCTCTCAGTGATTGTATATCTCTCAGTGATTCCCAATCTCTCTCAGCATCTCTCAGTGATTGTGTATCTCTCAGTGATTCCCAATCTCTCTCAGTATCTCTCAGTGATTCCCAATCTCTCTCAGTATCTCTCAGTGATTGTGTATCTCTCATTGATTCCCAATCTCTCCCTGTATCTCTTAGTGACTGTATCTCTCAGTGATTCCCAATCTCTCTCACTATCTCTCAGTGACTGTATCTCTCAGTGATTCCCAATCTCTCTCAGTGATTGTATAGCTATCAATGATTCCCAATCTCTCTCAGTATCTCTCAGTGGCAGAATCTCTCAGTGATTCCCAATCTCTGTCAGTATCTCTCAGTGACTGTATCTCTCAGTGATTCCCAATCTCTCTCAGTATCTGTCACAGTGATTATATATCTCTCTGCTATTCCCAATCTGTCTCAGTATCTCTCAGTGATTGTATATCTCTCAGTGACTCCCAATCTCTCTCACTATCTCTCAGTGATTCCTAATCTCTCTCATTATCCCTCAGTGATTGTATATCTCTCAGTGATTCCCAATCTCTCTCAGTATCTCAGAGATTGTGTCTCTCTCAGTGATTCCCCATCACTCTCAGTATCTCGCAGTGATTGTATCTCTCAGTGATTCCCAATTTCTCTCAGTATCTCTCAGTGACTGTATCTCGCAGCGATTTCCAATCTCTCTCAGTATCTCTCAGTGACTGTATCTCTCAGTGATTCCCAATCTCTCTCAGTGTCTCTCAGTGATTGTATAGCTATCAATGATTCCCAATCTCTCTCAGTATCTGTCACAGTGATTATATATCTCTCAGTTATTCCCAATCTGTCTCAGTATCTCTCAGTGATTGTGTATCTCTCAGTGATTCCCAATCTCTCTCAGTATCTCTCAGTGATTGTATATCTCAGTGATTCCCAATCTCTCTCTGTATCTGTCACAGTTATTGTATCTGTCAGTGATTCCCAATCTCTCTCAGTATCTCGCAGTGATTGTATCTCTCAGTTATTACCAATCTTTTCAGTATCTCTCAGTTGTCTGTATCTCTCAGTGATTCCCAATCACTCTCAGTATCTCTCAGTGATTTCCAATCTCTCTCAGTATCTCTCAGCGATTCCCAATCTCTCTCAGTATCTCTCAGTGACTGTATCTCTCAGTGATTCCCAATGTCTCTCAGTGATTGTATATCTCTCAGTGATTCCCAATCTCTCTCAGCATCTCTCAGTGATTGTGTATCTCTCAGTGATTCCCAATCTCTCTCAGTATCTCTCAGTGATTCCCAATCACTCTCAGTATCTCTCAGTGATTGTGTATCTGTCATTGATTCCCGATCTCTCCCTGTATCTCTTAGTGACTGTATCTCTCAGTGATTCCCAATCTCTCTCAGTATCTCTCAGTGACTGTATCTCTCAGTGATTCCCAATCTCTCTCAATGTCTCTCAGTGATTGTATAGCTATCAATGATTCCCAATCTCTCTCAGTATCTCTCAGTGACAGAATCTCTCAGTGATTCCCAATCTCTCTCAGTATCTCTCAGTGACTGTATCTCTCAGTGATTCCCAATCTCTCTCAGTATCTGTCACAGTGATTATATATCTCTCTGTTATTCCCAATCTGTCTCAGTATCTCTCAGTGATTGTATATCTCTCAGTGACTCCCAATCTCTCTCACTATCTCTCAGTGATTCCTAATCTCTCTCATTATCCCTCAGTGATTGTATATCTCTCAGTGATTCCCAATCTCTCTCAGTATCTCAGAGATTGTGTCTCTCTCAGTGATTCCCCATCACTCTCAGTATCTCGCAGTGATTGTATCTCTCAGTGATTCCCAATTTCTCTCAGTATCTCTCAGTGACTGTATCTCGCAGCGATTTCCAATCTCTCTCAGTATCTCTCAGTGACTGTATCTCTCAGTGATTCCCAATCTCTCTCAGTGATTTCCAATCTCTCTCAGTATCACTCAGTGATTCCCAATCTCTGCCAGTATCTGTCAGTGACCGTATATCTCAGTGATTCCCAATTTCTCTCAGTATCTCTCAGTGACTGTATCTCGCAGCGATTCCCAATCTCTCTCAGTATCTCTCAGTGACTGTATATCTCAGTGATTCCCAATCTCTCTCAGTGATTTCCAATCTCTCTCAGTATCACTCAGTGATTCCCAATCTCTGCCAGTATCTGTCAGTGACCGTATATCTCAGTGATTCCCAATCTCTCTCAGTATCTCTCAGTGACTGTATCTCTCAGTGATTCCCAATCTTTCTCAGTATCTCTCAGTGACTGTATCTCAAAGTCATTCCCAATCTCTCTCAGTATCTCTCAGTGACTGTATCTCTCAGTGATTCCAAATCTCTCTCAGTATCTCTCAGTGATTGTATATCTCAGTGATTCCGAATCTCCCTCAGTATCTCTCAGTGATTGTATCTCTCAGTGATTCCCAATCTCTCTCTGTGTCTGTCACAGTTATTGTATCTCTCAGTGATTCCCAATCTCTCTCAGTATCTCACAGTGACTGTATATCTCAGTGATTCCCAATCTCTCTCAGTATCTCACAGTGATTGTATAGCTCAGTGAGTCCCAATCTCTCTCAGTATCTCGCAGAGATTTCCAATCTCTCTCAGTTTCTCTCAGTGATTTCCAATCTCTCTCAGTATCTCTCAGTGATTCCCAATCTCTGCCAGTATCTGTCAGTGACTGTATATCTCAGTGATTCCCAATCTCTCTCAGTATCTCTCAGTGACTGTATCTCTCAGTGATTCCCAATCTCTCTCAGTATCTCTCAGTGATTGTATATCTCTCAGTGATTCCCAATCTCTTTCTGTATCTCTCAGTGATTGTGTATCTCTCAGTGAATCCCAATCTCTCTCAGTATCGCTCAATGATTGTATATCTCAGTGATTCCGAATCTCTCTCAGTACCTTTCACAGTGATTATATATCTCTCAGCGATTCCCAATTTCTCTCAGTATCTCTCAGTGACAGAATCTCTCAGTGATTCCCAATCTCTCTCAGTATCTCTCAGTGTCTGTATCTCTCAGTGATTCCCAATCTCTCTCAGCATCTGTCACAGTGATTATATATCTCTCAGTTATTCCCAATCTGTCTCAGTATCTCTCAGTGATTGTATATCTCTCAGTGACTCCCAATCTCTCTCACTATCTCTCAGTGATTCCTAATCCCTCTCATTATCCCTCAGTGATTGTATATCTCTCAGTGATTCCCAATCTCTCTCAGTATCTCAGAGATTGTGTCTCTCTCAGCGATTCCCCATCACTCTCAGTATCTCGCAGTGATTGTATCTCTCAGTGATTCCCAATCTCTCTCAGTATCTCTCAGTGACTGTATCTCTCAGCGATTTCCAATCTCTCTCAGTATCTCTCAGTGACTGTATCTCTCAGTGATTCCCAATCTCTCTCAGTGTCTCTCAGTGATTGTGTATCTCTCAGTGATTCCAAATCTCTCTCAGTATCTCTCAGTGATTGTATATCTCAGTGATTCCGAATCTCCCTCAGTATCTCTCAGTGATTGTATCTCTCAGTGATTCCCAATCTCTCTCTGTATCTGTCACAGTTATTGTTTCTCTCAGTGATTCCCAATCTCTCTCAGTATCTCACAGTGACTGTATATCTCAGTGATTCCCAATCTCTCTCAGTATCTCTCAGTGATTGTATAGCTCAGTGAGTCCCAAACTCCCTCAGTATCTCGCAGAGATTTCCAATCTCTCTACAGTTTCTCTCAGTGATTTCCAATCTCTCTCAGTATCTCTCAGTGATTCCCAATCTCTGCCAGTATCTGTCAGTGACTGTATATCTCAGTGATTCCCAATCTCTCTCAGTATCTCTCAGTGATTGTATATCTCTCAGTGATTCCCAATCTCTTTCTGTATCTCTCAGTGATTGTGTATCTCTCAATGATTCCCAATCTCTCTCAGTATCGCTCAATGATTGTATATCTCAGTGATTCCGAATCTCTCTCAGTACCTTTCACAGTGATTATATTTCTCTCAGCGATTCCCAATCTCTCTCAGTATCTCTCAGTGACAGAATCTCTCAGTGATTCCCAATCTCTCAGTATCTCTCAGTGACTGTATCTCTCAGTGATTCCCAATCTCTCTCAGTATCTGTCACAGTGATTATATATCTCTCAGTTATTCCCAATCTGTCTCAGTATCTCTCAGTGATTGTATATCTCTCAGTGACTCCCAATCTCTCTCACTATCTCTCAGTGATTCCTAATCTCTCTCATTATCCCTCAGTGATTGAATATCTCTCAGTGATTCCCAATCTCTCTCAGTATCTCAGAGATTGTGTCTCTCTCAGTGATTCCCCATCACTCTCAGTATCTCGCAGTGATTGTATCTCTCAGTGATTCCCAATTTCTCTCAGTATCTCTCAGTGACTGTATCTCTCAGCGATTTCCAATCTCTCTCAGTATCTCTCAGTGACTGTATCTCTCAGTGACTCCCAATCTCTCTCTGTATCTGTCGCAGTTATTGTATCTGTCAGTGATTCCCAATCTCTCTCAGTATCTCGCAGTGATTGTATCTCTCAGTGATTCCCAATCTTTTCAGTATCTCTCAGTTGTCTGTATCTCTCAGTGATTCCCAATCACTCTCAGTATCTCTCAGTGATTTCCAATCTCTCTCAGTATCTCTCAGTGATTCCCAATCTCTCTCAGTATCTCTCAGTGACTGTATCTCTCAGTGATTCCCAAGGTCTCTCAGTGATTGTATATCTCTCAGTGATTCCCAATCTCTCTCAGCATCTCTCAGTGATTGTGTATCTCTCAGTGATTCCCAATCTCTCTCAGTATCTCTCAGTGATTCCCAATCTCTCTCAGTATCTCTCAGTGATTGTGTATCTCTCATTGATTCCCAATCTCTCCCTGTATCTCTTAGTGACTGTATCTCTCAGTGATTCCCAATCTCTCTCACTATCTCTCAGTGACTGTATCTCTCAGTGATTCCCAATCTCTCTCAGTGATTGTATAGCTATCAATGATTCCCAATCTCTCTCAGTATCTCTCAGTGGCAGAATCTCTCAGTGATTCCCAATCTCTGTCAGTATCTCTCAGTGACTGTATCTCTCAGTGATTCCCAATCTCTCTCAGTATCTGTCACAGTGATTATATATCTCTCTGTTATTCCCAATCTGTCTCAGTATCTCTCAGTGATTGTATATCTCTCAGTGACTCCCAATCTCTCTCACTATCTCTCAGTGATTCCTAATCTCTCTCATTATCCCTCAGTGATTGTATATCTCTCAGTGATTCCCAATCTCTCTCAGTATCTCAGAGATTGTGTCTCTCTCAGTGATTCCCCATCACTCTCAGTATCTCGCAGTGATTGTATCTCTCAGTGATTCCCAATTTCTCTCAGTATCTCTCAGTGACTGTATCTCGCAGCGATTTCCAATCTCTCTCAGTATCTCTCAGTGACTGTATCTCTCAGTGATTCCCAATCTCTCTCAGTGTCTCTCAGTGATTGTATAGCTATCAATGATTCCCAATCTCTCTCAGTATCTGTCACAGTGATTATATATCTCTCAGTTATTCCCAATCTGTCTCAGTATCTCTCAGTGATTGTGTATCTCTCAGTGATTCCCAATCTCTCTCAGTATCTCTCAGTGATTGTATATCTCAGTGATTCCCAATCTTTCTCAGTATCTCTCAGTGACTGTATCTCTCAGTCATTCCCAATCTCTCTCAGTATCTCTCAGTGATTGTATCTCTCAGTGATTCCCAATCTCTCTCTGTATCTGTCACAGTTATTGTATCTGTCAGTGATTCCCAATCTCTCTCAGTATCTCTCAGTGACTGTATCTCTCAGTGATTCCCAATCTCTCTCAGTGACTGAATCTCTCAGTGATTCCCAATCTCTCCCATTATCTGCCATAATGATTGTATATCTCACAGTGATTCCCAATCTCTCTCAGTATCTATCAGTGACTGAATCTCAGTGATTCCCAAGCTCTCTCAGTATCTTGCAGTGATTGTGTATCTCTCAGTGATTCCCAATCTCTTTCAGTATCTCTCAGTGATTGTCTATCTCTCAGTGATTCCCAATATCTCTCAGTGATTGTGTATCTCTCAGTGTATCTCAATCTCTCTCAGTATCGCTCATTGATTGTATATCTCTGTGATTCCCAATCTCTCTCAGTACCTGTCAGAGTGATTATATATCTCTCAGTGATTCCCAATCTCTCTCAGTATCTCTCAGTGACTGTATCTCTCAGTGATTCCCAATCTCTCTCTGTATCTCTCAGTGATTGTATATCTCTCAGTGATTCCCAATCTCTCTCAGTATCTCTCAGTGATTGTATATCTCTCAGTGATTCCCAATCTCTCTCACTATCTGTCACAGTTATTGTATCTCTCAGTGATTCCCCATCACTCTCAGTATCTCGCAGTGATTGTATCTCTCAGTGATTCCCAATCTCTCTCAGTATCTCTCAGTGACTGTATCTCTCAGCGATTTCCAATCTCTCTCAGTATCTCTCAGTGACTGTATCTCTCAGTGATTCCCAATCTCTCTCAGTGTCTCTCAGTGATTGTGTATCTCTCAGTGATTCCAAATCTCTCTCAGTATCTCTCAGTGATTGTATATCTCAGTGATTCCGAATCTCCCTCAGTATCTCTCAGTGATTGTATCTCTCAGTGATTCCCAATCTCTCTCTGTATCTGTCACAGTTATTGTTTCTCTCAGTGATTTCCAATCTCTCTCAGTATCTCACAGTGACTGTATATCTCAGTGATTCCCAATCTCTCTCAGTATCTCTCAGTGATTGTATAGCTCAGTGAGTCCCAAACTCCCTCAGTATCTCGCAGAGATTTCCAATCTCTCTACAGTTTCTCTCAGTGATTTCCAATCTCTCTCAGTATCTCTCAGTGATTCCCAATCTCTGCCAGTATCTGTCAGTGACTGTATATCTCAGTGATTCCCAATCTCTCTCAGTATCTCTCAGTGATTGTATATCTCTCAGTGATTCCCAATCTCTTTCTGTATCTCTCAGTGATTGTGTATCTCTCAATGATTCCCAATCTCTCTCAGTATCGCTCAATGATTGTATATCTCAGTGATTCCGAATCTCTCTCAGTACCTTTCACAGTGATTATATTTCTCTCAGCGATTCCCAATCTCTCTCAGTATCTCTCAGTGACAGAATCTCTCAGTGATTCCCAATCTCTCAGTATCTCTCAGTGACTGTATCTCTCAGTGATTCCCAATCTCTCTCAGTATCTGTCACAGTGATTATATATCTCTCAGTTATTCCCAATCTGTCTCAGTATCTCTCAGTGATTGTATATCTCTCAGTGACTCCCAATCTCTCTCACTATCTCTCAGTGATTCCTAATCTCTCTCATTATCCCTCAGTGATTGAATATCTCTCAGTGATTCCCAATCTCTCTCAGTATCTCAGAGATTGTGTCTCTCTCAGTGATTCCCCATCACTCTCAGTATCTCGCAGTGATTGTATCTCTCAGTGATTCCCAATTTCTCTCAGTATCTCTCAGTGACTGTATCTCTCAGCGATTTCCAATCTCTCTCAGTATCTCTCAGTGACTGTATCTCTCAGTGACTCCCAATCTCTCTCTGTATCTGTCGCAGTTATTGTATCTGTCAGTGATTCCCAATCTCTCTCAGTATCTCGCAGTGATTGTATCTCTCAGTGATTCCCAATCTTTTCAGTATCTCTCAGTTGTCTGTATCTCTCAGTGATTCCCAATCACTCTCAGTATCTCTCAGTGATTTCCAATCTCTCTCAGTATCTCTCAGTGATTCCCAATCTCTCTCAGTATCTCTCAGTGACTGTATCTCTCAGTGATTCCCAAGGTCTCTCAGTGATTGTATATCTCTCAGTGATTCCCAATCTCTCTCAGCATCTCTCAGTGATTGTGTATCTCTCAGTGATTCCCAATCTCTCTCAGTATCTCTCAGTGATTCCCAATCTCTCTCAGTATCTCTCAGTGATTGTGTATCTCTCATTGATTCCCAATCTCTCCCTGTATCTCTTAGTGACTGTATCTCTCAGTGATTCCCAATCTCTCTCACTATCTCTCAGTGACTGTATCTCTCAGTGATTCCCAATCTCTCTCAGTGATTGTATAGCTATCAATGATTCCCAATCTCTCTCAGTATCTCTCAGTGGCAGAATCTCTCAGTGATTCCCAATCTCTGTCAGTATCTCTCAGTGACTGTATCTCTCAGTGATTCCCAATCTCTCTCAGTATCTGTCACAGTGATTATATATCTCTCTGTTATTCCCAATCTGTCTCAGTATCTCTCAGTGATTGTATATCTCTCAGTGACTCCCAATCTCTCTCACTATCTCTCAGTGATTCCTAATCTCTCTCATTATCCCTCAGTGATTGTATATCTCTCAGTGATTCCCAATCTCTCTCAGTATCTCAGAGATTGTGTCTCTCTCAGTGATTCCCCATCACTCTCAGTATCTCGCAGTGATTGTATCTCTCAGTGATTCCCAATTTCTCTCAGTATCTCTCAGTGACTGTATCTCGCAGCGATTTCCAATCTCTCTCAGTGACTGTATCTCTCAGTGATTCCCAATCTCTCTCAGTGTCTCTCAGTGATTGTATAGCTATCAATGATTCCCAATCTCTCTCAGTATCTGTCACAGTGATTATATATCTCTCAGTTATTCCCAATCTGTCTCAGTATCTCTCAGTGATTGTGTATCTCTCAGTGATTCCCAATCTCTCTCAGTATCTCTCAGTGATTGTATATCTCAGTGATTCCCAATCTTTCTCAGTATCTCTCAGTGACTGTATCTCTCAGTCATTCCCAATCTCTCTCAGTATCTCTCAGTGATTGTATCTCTCAGTGATTCCCAATCTCTCTCTGTATCTGTCACAGTTATTGTATCTGTCAGTGATTCCCAATCTCTCTCAGTATCTCTCAGTGACTGTATCTCTCAGTGATTCCCAATCTCTCTCAGTGACTGAATCTCTCAGTGATTCCCAATCTCTCCCATTATCTGCCATAATGATTGTATATCTCACAGTGATTCCCAATCTCTCTCAGTATCTATCAGTGACTGAATCTCAGTGATTCCCAAGCTCTCTCAGTATCTTGCAGTGATTGTGTATCTCTCAGTGATTCCCAATCTCTTTCAGTATCTCTCAGTGATTGTCTATCTCTCAGTGATTCCCAATATCTCTCAGTGATTGTGTATCTCTCAGTGTATCTCAATCTCTCTCAGTATCGCTCATTGATTGTATATCTCTGTGATTCCCAATCTCTCTCAGTACCTGTCAGAGTGATTATATATCTCTCAGTGATTCCCAATCTCTCTCAGTATCTCTCAGTGACTGTATCTCTCAGTGATTCCCAATCTCTCTCTGTATCTCTCAGTGATTGTATATCTCTCAGTGATTCCCAATCTCTCTCAGTATCTCTCAGTGATTGTATATCTCTCAGTGATTCCCAATCTCTCTCACTATCTGTCACAGTTATTGTATCTCTCAGTGATTCCCAATCTCTCTCAGTACCTCTCAGTGATTGTATATCACAGTGATTCCCAATCTCCCTCAGTATCTCTCAGAGACTTTTTATCTCTCAGTGATTCCCAATCTTTCTCAGTATCTGTCACAGTGATTGTATATCTCAGTGATTCCCAATCTCTCTCAGTATCTGTCAGTGACTGTATATCTCAGTGATTCGCAATCTCTCTCAGTATCTGTCACCGTGATTGTATCTCTCAGTAATTCCCAATCTCTCTCAGTATTTCTCAGTGATTGTATATCTCAGTGATTCCCAATCTCTCTCAGTATCTGTCACAGTGATTGTATCTCTCAGTGATTCCAAATCTCTCTCAGGGATTGTATATCTCAGTGATTCCCAATCTCTCTCAGTATCTCTCAGTGTTTCCCAATCTCTCTCAGTATTTCTCAGTGATTGTGTATCTCTCACTGTTTCCCAATCTCTCCCTGTATCTCTTAGTGACTGTATCTCTCAGTGATTCCCAATCTCTCTCAGTATCTCTCAGTGACTGTATCTCTCAGTGATTCCCAATCTCTCTCAGTATCTCTCAGTGATTGTATAGCTCTCAATGATTCCCAATCTCTCTCAGTATCTCTCAGTGATTGTGTATCTCTCAGTGATTCCCAATCTCTCTCAGTATCTCTCAGTGTTTGTATATCTCATTGATTCCCAATCTTTCTCAGTATCTCTCAGTGACTGTATCTCTCAGTGATTCCCAATCTCTCTCAGTGTCTCTCAGTGACTGTATCTCTCAGTGATTCCAAATGTCCCTCAGTACCTCTCAGTGATTGTATATTTCTCAGTGATTCCCAATCTCTCTCAGTATCTCTCAGTGATTCCCAATCTCTCTCCGTATCTCTCAGTGAGTGTATCTCTCAGTGATTCCCAATGTCTCTCAGTGATTGTATATCTCTCACTGATTCCCAGTCTCTCTCCGCATCTCTCAGTGATTGTGTATCTCTCAGTGATTCCCAATCTCTCTCAGTATCTGTCAGTGATTCCCAATCTTTCTCAGTATATCTCAGTGATTGTGTATCTCTCAGTGATTCCCAATCTCTCTCTGTATCTCTTAGTGACTGTATCTCTCAGTGATTCCCAATCTTTCTCAGTATCGCTCAGTGACTGTATCTCTCAGTGATTCCCAATCTCTCTCAGTATCTCTCAGTGATTTTATAGCTCTCACAGATTCCCAATCTCTCTCAGCATCTCTCAGTGATTGTTATCTCTCACTGATTCCCAATCTCTCTCAGTATCTCTCAGTGATTCCTAATCTCTTTCAGTATCTCTCAGTGATTGTATATCTCTCAGTGATTCCCAATCTCTCTCAGTATCTCTCAGTGATTGTGTATCTCTCAGTCATTCCCAATCTCTCTCAGTATATCTCAGTGACTATATCTCTCAGTCATTCCCAATCTCTCAGTGATTCCCAATCTCTCTCATTATCTCTCAGTGATTGTATATCTCTCAGTGATTCCCAATCTCTCTCAGTTTCTCTGTGATTGTGTATCTCTCAGTCATTCTCAATCTCTCTCAGTGAGTGTATATCTCTCAGTGATTCCCAATCTCTCTAAGTATCTCTCAGTGATTGGATATCTCTCAGTGATTCCCATTCTCTCTCAGTATCTCTCAGTGATTGCATATCTCTCAGTGATTCCCAATCTCTCTCAGTATCTCTCAGTGATTGTATATCTCTCAGTGATTCCCAATCTCTCTCAGTTTCTCTCAGTGATTGTATATCTGCAGTGATTCCCAACCTCTCTCAGTGATTGTATATCTCTCAGTGATTCCCAATCTCTCTCAGTATCTCTCAGTGATTGTGTATCTCTCAGTGATTCCCAATTTCTCTCAGTATCTCTGTGATTGTGTATCTCTCAGTGATTCCAAATCTCTCTCAGTGATTGTGTATCTCTCAGTGATTCCCAATCTCTCTCAGTAATTGTATATCTCTCAGTGATTCCCAATTTCTCTCAGTATCTCTCAGTGATTGTATATCTCTCAGTGATTCCCAATCTCTCTCTGTATCTCTCAGTGATTGTATATCTCTCAGTGATTCCCAATCACTCTCAGTACCTCTCAGTGATTGTGTATCTCTCAGTGATTCCCAATCTCTCTCAGTATCTCTCAGTGATTCCCAATCTCTCTCAGTGTCTCTCAGTGACTGTATATCTCAGTGATTCCCAATCTCTCTCAGTATCTCTCAGTGACTCTATCTCTTAGTGATTCCCAATCTCTCTCAGTATCTGTCACAGTGATTGTATCTCTCAGTGATTCCCAATCTCTCTCAGTATCTGTCACAGTGATTGTATATCTCTCAGTGATTCCCAATCTCTCTCAGTATCTCTCAGTGACTGTATCTCTCAGTGATCCCCAATCTGTCTCAGTATCTCTCAGTGATTGTATATCTCTCAGTGATTCCCAATCTCTCTCAGTATCTGTCTAAGTGATTGTATATCTCTCAGTGATTCCCAATCTCTCCCAGTACCTGCCACAGTGATTGTATATCTCTCAGTGATTCCTAATCTCTCTCAGTATCTCTCAGTGATTGTATATCTCTCAGTGATTCCCAATCTGTCTCAGTATCCCTCAGTGATTGTATATCTCTGAGTCATTCCTAATCTCTCTCACTATCTGTCACAGTGATTGTATCTCTCTGTGATTCCCAATCTCTCTCAGTATCTCTCAGTGCTTGTATATCACAGTTATTCCCAATCTCTCTCAGTATCTCTCAGTGACTGTATATCTCTCAGTGATTCCCAATCTCCCTCAGTATCTGTCAGTGACTGTATATCTCAGTGATTCGCAATCTCTCTCAGTGTCTCTCAGTGATTCCCAATGCATTGTATATCTCTCAGTGATTCCCAATCTCTCTCAATATCTCTGAGACTGTATCTCTCAGTGATTCCCAATGTCTCTCAGTATCTCTCAGTGATTGTATATCTCTCAGTGATTCCCAATCTATCTCAGTATCTCTCAGTGATTGTGCATCTCTCAGTAATTCCCAATCTCTCTCAGTGATTCCCAATCTCTCTCAGTATCTCTCAGTGATTGTATCTCTCAGTGATTCCCAATGTCTCTCAGTGATTGTATATCTCTCAGTGATTCCCAATCTCTCTCAGCATCTCTCAGTCATTGTGTAGCTCTCAATGATTCCCAATCTCTCTCAGTATCTCTCAGTGATTCCCAACCTCTCTCAGTGATTGTTTATCTCTCAGTGATTCCAAATCTCTCTCAGTATCTCTTAGTGACTGTATCTCTCAGTGATTCCCAATCTCTCGCAAAATCTCTCAGTGATTCCCAATCTCTCTCAGTATCTCTCAGTGATTCCCAATCCTTCTCAGTAGTTCTCAGTGATTGTATATCTCTCAGTGATTCCCAATCTCTCTCAGTATCTCTCAGTGACTGAATCTCAGTGATTACCAATCTCTTTCAGTATCTCTCAGTGATTGTGTATCTCTCAGTGATTCCCAATATCTCTCAGTGATTGTGTATCTCTCAGTGTTTCCCAATCTCTCTCAGTATCGCTCATTGGTTGTATATCTCTGTGATTCCCAATCTCTCTCAGTACCTGTCACAGTGATTATATATCTCTCAGTGATTCCCAATCACTCTCAGTATCTCTCAGTGACTGTATCTCTCAGTGATTCCCAATCTCTCTCTGTATCTCTCAGTGATTGTATATCTCTCAGTGATTCCCAATCTCTCTCAGTATCTCTCAGTGATTGTATATCTCTCAGTCATTCCCAATCTCTCTCACTATCTGTCACAGTGATTGTATCTCACAGTGATTCCCAATCTCTCTCAGTACCTCTCAGTGATTGTATATCACAGTGATTCCCCATCTCCCTCAGTATCTCTCAGAGACTTTATATCTCTCAGTGATTCCCAATCTTTCTCAGTATCTGTCACAGTGATTGTATCTCTCAGTGATTCCAAATCTCTCTCAGGGATTGTATATCTCAGTGATTTGCAATCTCTCTCAGCATCTCTCAGTGATTCCCAATCTCTGTCAGTATCTGTCAGTGATTGTATATCTCAGTGATTTCCAATCTCTCTCAGTATCTGTCACAGTGATTGTATCTATCAGTGATCCCCAATCTCTCTCAGTATCCCTCAGCGATTCCCAATCTCTCTCAGTTATTGTATCTGCCAGTGATTCCCAATCTTTCTCAGTATCTCTCAGTGATTCCCAATCTCTCAGTGATTCCCAATCTCTCTCAGTATCTCTCACAGTGATTGTATATCTCAGTGATTCCCAATCTCGATCAGTATCTGTCAGTGACTGTATATCTCAGTGATTCGCAATCTCTCTCAGTATCTCTCAGTGATTCCTTATCTCTCTCAGTATCTCTCAGTGACTGTATCTCTCAGTGATTCCCAATGTCTCTCAGTGATTGTATATCTCTCAGTGATTCCCAATCTCTCTCAGTACCTGTCACAGTGATTATATATCTCTCAGTGATTCCCAATCTCTCTCAGTATCTCTCAGCGACTGTATCTCTCAGTGATTCCCAATCTCTCTCTGTATCTCTCAGTGATTGTATATCTCTCAGTGATTCCCAATCTCTCTCAGTATTTCTCAGTGATTGTATATCTCTCAGTGATTCCCAATCTCTCTCACTATCTGTCACAGTGATTGTATCTCTCAGTGATTCCCAATCTCTCTCAGTACCTCTCAGTGATTGTATATCACAGTGATTCCCATTCTCCCTCAGTATCTCTCAGAGACTTTATATCTCTCAGTGATTCCCAATCTTTCTCAGTATCTGTCACAGTGATTGTATATCTCAGTGATTCCCAATCTCTCTCAGTATCTGACCGTGACTGTATTACTCAGTGATTCGCAATCTCTCTCAGTATCTGTCACCGTGATTGTATCTCTCAGTAATTCCCAATCTCTCTCAGTATTTCTCAGTGATTGTATATCTCAGTGATTCCCAATCTCTCTCAGTATCTCTCAGTGACTGTATCTCTCAGTGATTCCCAATGTCTCTCAGTGATTGTATATCTCTCAGTGATTCCCAATCTCTCTCAGCATCTCTCAGTCATTGTGTAGCTCTCAGTGATTCCCAATCTCTCTCAGTATCTCTCAGTGATTCCCAACCTCTCTCAGTGATTGTTTATCTCTCAGTGATTCCAAATCTCTCTCAGTATCTCTTAGTGACTGTATCTCTCAGTGATTCCCAATCTCTCGCAGTATCTCTCAGTGATTCCCAATCTCTCTCAGTATTTCTCAGTGATTGTATATCTCTCAGTGATTCCCAATCTCTCTCAGTATCTCTCAGTCATTGTGTAGCTCTCAGTGATTCCCAATCTCTCTCAGTATCTCTCAGTGATTCCCAACCTCTCTCAGTCATTGTGTAGCTCTCAGTGATTCCCAATCTCTCTCAGTATCTCTCAGTGATTCCCAATCTCTCTCAGTATTTCTCAGTGATTGTATATCTCTCAGTGTTTCCCAATCTCTCTCAGTATCGCTCATTGATTGTATATCTCTGTGATTCCCAATCTCTCTCAGTACCTGTCACAGTGATTATATATCTCTCAGTGATTCCCAATCTCTCTCAGTATCTCTCAGTGACTGTATCTCTCAGTGATTCCCAATCTCTCTCTGTATCTCTCAGTGATTGTATATATCTCAGTGATTCCCAATCTCTCTCAGTATCTCTCAGTGATTGTATATCTCTCAGTCATTCCCAATCTCTCTCACTATCTGTCACAGTGATTGTATCTCTCAGTGATTCCCAATCTCTCTCAGTACCTCTCAGTGATTGTATATCACAGTGATTCCCAATCTCCCTCAGTATCTCTCAGAGACATTATATCTCTCAGTGATTCCCAATCTTTCTCAGTATCTGTCACAGTGATTGTATATCTCAGTGATTCCCAATCTCTCTCAGTATCTGTCAGTGACTGTATATCTCTGTGATTCCCAATCTCTTCAGTATCTGTCACAGTGATTGTATCTCTCAGTGATTCCAAATCTCTCTCAGGGATTGTATATCTCAGTGATTCGCAATATCTCTCAGCATCTCTCAGTGATTCCCAATCTCTGTCAGTATCTGTCAGTGATTGTATATCTCAGTGTTTTCCAATCTCTCTCAGTATCTGTCACAGTGATTGTATCTATCAGTGATCCCCAATCTCTCTCAGTATCCCTCAGTGATTCCCAATCTCTCTCAGTGATTGTATCTGCCAGTGATTCCCAATCTTTCTCAGTATCTCTCAGTGATTCCCAATCTCTCTCAGTGATTCCCAATCTCTCTCAGTATCTCTCAGTGACTGTATCTCTCAGTGATTCCCAATCTCTCTCAGTGTCTCTCAGTGACTGTATATCTCAGTGATTCCCAATCTCTCTCAGTATCTCTCAGTGACTCTATCTCTTAGTGATTCCCAATCTCTCTCAGTATCTGTCACAGTGATTGTATCTCTCAGTGATTCCCAATCTCTCTCAGTATCTGTCACAGTGATTGTATATCTCTCAGTGATTCCCAATCTCTCTCAGTATCTCTCAGTGACTGTATCTCTCAGTGATCCCCAATCTGTCTCAGTATCTCTCAGTGATTGTATATCTCTCAGTGATTCCCAATCTCTCTCAGTATCTGTCTAAGTGATTGTATATCTCTCAGTGATTCCCAATCTCTCCCAGTACCTGCCACAGTGATTGTATATCTCTCAGTGATTCCTAATCTCTCTCAGTATCTCTCAGTGATTGTATATCTCTCAGTGATTCCCAATCTGTCTCAGTATCCCTCAGTGATTGTATATCTCTGAGTCATTCCTAATCTCTCTCACTATCTGTCACAGTGATTGTATCTCTCTGTGATTCCCAATCTCTCTCAGTATCTCTCAGTGCTTGTATATCACAGTTATTCCCAATCTCTCTCAGTATCTCTCAGTGACTGTATATCTCTCAGTGATTCCCAATCTCCCTCAGTATCTGTCAGTGACTGTATATCTCAGTGATTCGCAATCTCTCTCAGTGTCTCTCAGTGATTCCCAATGCATTGTATATCTCTCAGTGATTCCCAATCTCTCTCAATATCTCTGAGACTGTATCTCTCAGTGATTCCCAATGTCTCTCAGTATCTCTCAGTGATTGTATATCTCTCAGTGATTCCCAATCTATCTCAGTATCTCTCAGTGATTGTGCATCTCTCAGTAATTCCCAATCTCTCTCAGTGATTCCCAATCTCTCTCAGTATCTCTCAGTGATTGTATCTCTCAGTGATTCCCAATGTCTCTCAGTGATTGTATATCTCTCAGTGATTCCCAATCTCTCTCAGCATCTCTCAGTCATTGTGTAGCTCTCAATGATTCCCAATCTCTCTCAGTATCTCTCAGTGATTCCCAACCTCTCTCAGTGATTGTTTATCTCTCAGTGATTCCAAATCTCTCTCAGTATCTCTTAGTGACTGTATCTCTCAGTGATTCCCAATCTCTCGCAAAATCTCTCAGTGATTCCCAATCTCTCTCAGTATCTCTCAGTGATTCCCAATCCTTCTCAGTAGTTCTCAGTGATTGTATATCTCTCAGTGATTCCCAATCTCTCTCAGTATCTCTCAGTGACTGAATCTCAGTGATTACCAATCTCTTTCAGTATCTCTCAGTGATTGTGTATCTCTCAGTGATTCCCAATATCTCTCAGTGATTGTGTATCTCTCAGTGTTTCCCAATCTCTCTCAGTATCGCTCATTGGTTGTATATCTCTGTGATTCCCAATCTCTCTCAGTACCTGTCACAGTGATTATATATCTCTCAGTGATTCCCAATCACTCTCAGTATCTCTCAGTGACTGTATCTCTCAGTGATTCCCAATCTCTCTCTGTATCTCTCAGTGATTGTATATCTCTCAGTGATTCCCAATCTCTCTCAGTATCTCTCAGTGATTGTATATCTCTCAGTCATTCCCAATCTCTCTCACTATCTGTCACAGTGATTGTATCTCACAGTGATTCCCAATCTCTCTCAGTACCTCTCAGTGATTGTATATCACAGTGATTCCCCATCTCCCTCAGTATCTCTCAGAGACTTTATATCTCTCAGTGATTCCCAATCTTTCTCAGTATCTGTCACAGTGATTGTATCTCTCAGTGATTCCAAATCTCTCTCAGGGATTGTATATCTCAGTGATTTGCAATCTCTCTCAGCATCTCTCAGTGATTCCCAATCTCTGTCAGTATCTGTCAGTGATTGTATATCTCAGTGATTTCCAATCTCTCTCAGTATCTGTCACAGTGATTGTATCTATCAGTGATCCCCAATCTCTCTCAGTATCCCTCAGCGATTCCCAATCTCTCTCAGTTATTGTATCTGCCAGTGATTCCCAATCTTTCTCAGTATCTCTCAGTGATTCCCAATCTCTCAGTGATTCCCAATCTCTCTCAGTATCTCTCACAGTGATTGTATATCTCAGTGATTCCCAATCTCGATCAGTATCTGTCAGTGACTGTATATCTCAGTGATTCGCAATCTCTCTCAGTATCTCTCAGTGATTCCTTATCTCTCTCAGTATCTCTCAGTGACTGTATCTCTCAGTGATTCCCAATGTCTCTCAGTGATTGTATATCTCTCAGTGATTCCCAATCTCTCTCAGTACCTGTCACAGTGATTATATATCTCTCAGTGATTCCCAATCTCTCTCAGTATCTCTCAGCGACTGTATCTCTCAGTGATTCCCAATCTCTCTCTGTATCTCTCAGTGATTGTATATCTCTCAGTGATTCCCAATCTCTCTCAGTATTTCTCAGTGATTGTATATCTCTCAGTGATTCCCAATCTCTCTAACTATCTGTCACAGTGATTGTATCTCTCAGTGATTCCCAATCTCTCTCAGTACCTCTCAGTGATTGTATATCACAGTGATTCCCATTCTCCCTCAGTATCTCTCAGAGACTTTATATCTCTCAGTGATTCCCAATCTTTCTCAGTATCTGTCACAGTGATTGTATATCTCAGTGATTCCCAATCTCTCTCAGTATCTGACCGTGACTGTATTACTCAGTGATTCGCAATCTCTCTCAGTATCTGTCACCGTGATTGTATCTCTCAGTAATTCCCAATCTCTCTCAGTATTTCTCAGTGATTGTATATCTCAGTGATTCCCAATCTCTCTCAGTATCTCTCAGTGACTGTATCTCTCAGTGATTCCCAATGTCTCTCAGTGATTGTATATCTCTCAGTGATTCCCAATCTCTCTCAGCATCTCTCAGTCATTGTGTAGCTCTCAGTGATTCCCAATCTCTCTCAGTATCTCTCAGTGATTCCCAACCTCTCTCAGTGATTGTTTATCTCTCAGTGATTCCAAATCTCTCTCAGTATCTCTTAGTGACTGTATCTCTCAGTGATTCCCAATCTCTCGCAGTATCTCTCAGTGATTCCCAATCTCTCTCAGTATTTCTCAGTGATTGTATATCTCTCAGTGATTCCCAATCTCTCTCAGTATCTCTCAGTCATTGTGTAGCTCTCAGTGATTCCCAATCTCTCTCAGTATCTCTCAGTGATTCCCAACCTCTCTCAGTCATTGTGTAGCTCTCAGTGATTCCCAATCTCTCTCAGTATCTCTCAGTGATTCCCAATCTCTCTCAGTATTTCTCAGTGATTGTATATCTCTCAGTGTTTCCCAATCTCTCTCAGTATCGCTCATTGATTGTATATCTCTGTGATTCCCAATCTCTCTCAGTACCTGTCACAGTGATTATATATCTCTCAGTGATTCCCAATCTCTCTCAGTATCTCTCAGTGACTGTATCTCTCAGTGATTCCCAATCTCTCTCTGTATCTCTCAGTGATTGTATATATCTCAGTGATTCCCAATCTCTCTCAGTATCTCTCAGTGATTGTATATCTCTCAGTCATTCCCAATCTCTCTCACTATCTGTCACAGTGATTGTATCTCTCAGTGATTCCCAATCTCTCTCAGTACCTCTCAGTGATTGTATATCACAGTGATTCCCAATCTCCCTCAGTATCTCTCAGAGACATTATATCTCTCAGTGATTCCCAATCTTTCTCAGTATCTGTCACAGTGATTGTATATCTCAGTGATTCCCAATCTCTCTCAGTATCTGTCAGTGACTGTATATCTCTGTGATTCCCAATCTCTTCAGTATCTGTCACAGTGATTGTATCTCTCAGTGATTCCAAATCTCTCTCAGGGATTGTATATCTCAGTGATTCGCAATATCTCTCAGCATCTCTCAGTGATTCCCAATCTCTGTCAGTATCTGTCAGTGATTGTATATCTCAGTGTTTTCCAATCTCTCTCAGTATCTGTCACAGTGATTGTATCTATCAGTGATCCCCAATCTCTCTCAGTATCCCTCAGTGATTCCCAATCTCTCTCAGTGATTGTATCTGCCAGTGATTCCCAATCTTTCTCAGTATCTCTCAGTGATTCCCAATCTCTCTCAGTGATTCCCAATCTCTCTCAGAATCTCTCACAGTGATTGTATATCTCAGTGATTCCCAATCTCGATCAGTATCTGTCAGTGACTGTATATCTCAGTGATTCGCAATCTCTCTCAGTATCTCTCAGTGATTCCTTATCTCTCTCAGTATCTCTCAGTGACTGTATCTCTCAGTGATTCCCAATGTCTCTCAGTGATTGTATATCTCTCAGTGATTCCCAATCTCTCTCAGCATCTCTCAGTGATTGTGTATCTCTCAGTGATTCCCAATCTCTCTCAGTATCTCTCAGTGATTCCCAATCTCTCTCAGCATCTCTCAGTGCTTGTGTCTCTCTCAGTGATTCCCAATCTCTCCCTGTATCTCTTAGTGACTGTATCTCTCAGTGATTCCCAATCTCTCTCAGTATCGCTCATTGATTGTATATCTCTGTGATTCCCAATCTCTCTCAGTACCTGTCACAGTGATTATATATCTCTCAGTGATTCCCAATCTCTCTCAGTATCTCTCAGTGACTGTATCTCTCAGTAATTCCCAATCTCTCTCTGTATCTCTCAGTGATTATATATCTCTCAGTCATTCCCAATCTCTCTCAGTATCTCTCAGTGACTGTATCTCTCAGTGATTCCCAATCTCTCTCAGTATCTCTCAGTGATTGTGTATCTAATTGATTCCCAATCTCTCTCAGTATCTCTCAGTGATTGTATACCTCTCAGTGATTCCCAATCTCTCTCAATATCTATCACAGTGATTGTATCTCTCAGTGATTCCCAATCTCTCTCAGTATCTCTCAATGACTGTATCTCTCAGTGATTCCCAATCTCTCTCAGTATCTCTCAGTGACTGTATCTCTCACTGATTCCCAATCACTCTCTGTACCTCTCAGTGATTGTATATCTAAGTGATTCCCAATCTCTCTCTGTATCTCTCAGTGATTGTATACCTCTCAGTGATTCCCAATCTCTCTCAATATCTGTCACAGTGATTGTAACTCTCAGTGATTCCCAATCTCTCTCAGTATCTCTCAGTGACAGTATCTCTCTGTGATTCCCAATCTCTCTCAGTATCTCTCAGTGACTCTATCTCTTAGTGATTCCCAATCTCTCTCAGCATCTGTCACAGTGATTGTATCTCTCAGTGTTTCCCAATCTCTCTCAGTATCTGTCACAGTGATTGTATATCTCTCAGTGATTCCCAATCTCTCTCAGTATCTCTCAGTGACTGTATCTCTCAGTGATCCCCAATCTATCTCAGTATCTGTCAGTGATTGTATATCTCTCAGTGATTCCCAATCTCACCCAGTACCTGCCACAGTGATTGTATATCTCTCAGTGAATCCCAATCTCTCCCAGTACCTGCCACAGTGATTGTATATCTCTCAGTGATTCCTAATCTCTCTCAGTATCTCTCAGTGATTGTATATCTCTCAGTGATTCCCAATCTGTCTCAGTATCCCTCAGTGATTGTATATCTCTGAGTCATTCCCAATCTCTCTCACTATCTGTCACAGTGATTGTATCTCTCTGTGATTCCCAATCTCTCTCAGTATCTCTCAGTGCTTGTATATCACAGTTATTCCCAATCTCTTTCAGTATCTCTCAGTGACTGTATATCTCTCAGTGATTCCCAATCTTTCTCAGTATCTGTCACAGTGATTGTATATCTCAATGATTCCCGATCTCTCTCAGTATCTCTCAGTGATTGTATATCTCTCAGTGATTCCCAATCTCCCTCAGTATCTGTCAGTGACTGTATATCTCAGTGATTCGCAATCTCTCTCAGTATCTCTCAGTGATTCCCAATGTCTCTCAGAGATTGTATATCTCTCAGTGATTCCCAATCTCTCTCAATATCTCTGAGACTGTATCTCTCAGTGATTCCCAATGTCTCTCAGTATCTCTCAGTGATTGTGTATCTCTCAGTGATTCCCAATCTCTCTCAGTGATTCCCAATCTCTCTCAGTATCTCTTAGTGACTGTATCTCTCAGTGATTCCCTATGTCTCTCAGTGATTGTATATCTCTCAGTGATTCCCAATCTCTCTCAGCATCTCTCAGTCATTGTGTAGCTCTCAGTGATTCCCAATCTCTCTCAGTATCTCTCAGTGATTCCCAACCTCTCTCAGTGATTGTTTATCTCTCAGTGATTCCCAATCTCTCTCAGTATCTCTTAGTGACTGTATCTCTCAGTGATTCACAATCTCTCTCAGTATCTCTCAGTGATTCCCAATCTCTCTCAGTATTTCTCAGTGATTGTATATCTCTCAGTGATTCCCAATCTCTCTCAGTATCTCTCAGTGACTGAATCTCAGTGATTCCCAAGCTCTCTCAGTATCTCGCAGTGATTGTCTATCTCTCAGTGATTCCCAATCTCTTTCAGTATCTCTCAGTGATTGTGTATCTCTCAGTGATTCCCAATATCTCTCAGTGATTGTGTATCTCTCAGTGTTTCCCAAACTCTCTCAGTATCGCTCATTGATTGTATATCTCTGTGATTCCCAATCTCTCTCAGTACCTGTCACAGTGATTATATATCTCTCAGTGATTCCCAATCTCTCTCAGTATCTCTCAGTGACTGTATCTCTCAGTGATTCCCAATCTCTCTCTGTATCTCTCAGTGATTGTATATCTCTCAGTGATTCCCAATCTCTCTCAGTATCTCTCAGTGACTGTATCTCTCAGTGATTCCCAATCTCTCTCAGTATCTCTCAGTGATTGTATATCTAAGTGATTCCCAATCTCTCTCAGTATCTCTCAGTGATTGTATACCTCTCAGTGATTCCCAATCTCTCTCAATATCTGTCACAGTGATTGTATCTCTCAGTGATTCCCAATCTCTCTCAGTATCTCTCAATGACTGTATCTCTCAGTGATTCCCAATCTCTCTCAGTATCTCTCAGTGACAGTATCTCTCAGTGATTCCCAATCTCTCTCAGTATCTCTCAGTGACTCTATCTCTTAGTGATTCCCAATCTCTCTCAGTATCTGTCACAGTGATTGTATCCCTCAGTGATTCCCAATCTCTCTCAGTATCAGTCACAGTGATTGTATATCTCTCAGTGATTCCCAATCTCTCTCAGTATCTCTCAGTGACTGTATCTCTCAGTGATCCCCAATCTGTCTCAGTATCTGTCAGTGATTGTATATCTCTCAGTGATTCCCAATCTCTTTCAGTATCTCTCAGTGATTGTGTATCTCTCAGTGATTCCCAATATCTCTCAGTGATTGTGTATCTCTCAGTGTTTCCCAATCTCTCTCAGTATCGCTCATTGATTGTATATCTCTGTGATTCCCAATCTCTCTCAGTACCTGTCACAGTGATTATATATCTCTCAGTGATTCCCAATCTCTCTCAGTATCTCTCAGTGACTGTATATCTCAGTGATTCCCAATCTCTCTCAGTATCTCTCAGTGACTGTATCTCTCAGTGATTCCCAATCTCTCTCAGTATCTCTCAGTGACTGAATCTCAGTGATTCCCAAGCTCTCTCAGTATCTCGCAGTGATTGTGTATCTCTCAGTGATTCCCAATCTCTTTCAGTATCTCTCAGTGATTGTGTATCTCTCAGTGATTCCCAATATCTCTCAGTGATCGTGTATCTCTCAGTGTTTCCCAAACTCTCTCAGTATCGCTCATTGATTGTATATCTCTGTGATTCCCAATCTCTCTCAGTACCTGTCACAGTGATTATATATCTCTCAGTGATTCCCAATCTCTCTCAGTATCTCTCAGTGACTGTATCTCTCAGTGATTCCCAATCTCTCTCTGTATCTCTCAGTGATTGTATATCTCTCAGTGATTCCCAATCTCTCTCAGTATCTCTCAGTGACTGTATCTCTCAGTGATTCCCAATCTCTCTCAGTATCTGTCACAGTGATTGTATCTCTCAGTGATTCCCAATCTCTCTCAGTATCTCTCAATGACTGTATCTCTCAGTGATTCCCAATCTCTCTCAGTATCTCTCAGTGACAGTATCTCTCAGTGATTCCCAATCTCTCTCAGTATCTCTCAGTGACTCTATCTCTTAGTGATTCCCAATCTCTCTCAGTATCTGTCACAGTAATTGTATCTCTCAGTGATTCCCAATCTCTCTCAGTATCTGTCACAGTGATTGTATATCTCTCAGTGATTCCCAATCTCTCTCAGTATCTCTCAGTGACTGTATCTCTCAGTGATCCCCAATCTGTCTCAGTATCTGTCAGTGATTTTATATCTCTCAGTGATTCCCAATCTCTCTCAGTATCTGTCAAAGTGATTGTATATCTCTCAGTGAATCCCAATCTCTCCCAGTACCTGCCACAGTGATTGTATATCTCTCAGTGATTCCTAATCTCTCTCAGTATCTCTCAGTGATTGTATATCTCTCAGTGATTCCCAATCTGTCTTAGTATCCCTCAGTGATTGTATATCTCTGAGTCATTCCCAATCTCTCTCACTATCTGTCACAGTGATTGTATCTCTCTGTGATTCCCAATCTCTCTCAGTATCTCTCAGTGCTTGTATATCACAGTTATTCCCAATCTCTCTCAGTATCTCTCAGTGACTGTATATCTCTCAGTGATTCCCAATCTTTCTCAGTATCTGTCACAGTGATTGTATATCTCAGTGATTCCCAATCTCTCTCAGTATCTCTCAGTGATTGTATATCTCTCAGTGATTCCCAATCTCCCTCAGTATCTGTCAGGGACTGTATATCTCAGTGATTCACAATCTCTCTCAGTATCTCTCAGTGATTCCCAATGTCTCTCAGTGATTGTATATCTCTCAGTGATTCCCAATCTCTCTCAATATCTCTCAGTGATTCCCAAACTCTCTCAGTGATTGTTTATCTCTCAGTGATTCCCAATCTCTCTCAGTTTCTCTTAGTGACTGTATCTCTCAGTGATTCCCAATCTCTCTCAGTATCTCTCAGTGATTCCCAATCTCTCTCAGTATTTCTCAGTGATTGTATATCTCTCAGTGATTCCCAATCTCTCTCAGTATCTCTCAGTGACTGAATCTCAGTGATTCCCAAGCTCTCTCAGTATCTCGCAGTGATTGTGTATCTCTCAGTGATTCCCAATCTCTTTCAGTATCTCTCAGTGATTGTGTATCTCTCAGTGATTCCCAATATCTCTCAGTGATTGTATATCTCTCAGTGATTCCCAATCTCTCTCAGTATCTCTCAGTGATTGTATATCTCTCAGTGATTCCCAATCTCTCTCACTATCTGTCACAGTGATTGTATCTCTCAGTGATTCCCAATCTCTCTCAGTACCTCTCAGTGATTGTATATCACAGTGATTCCCAATCTCCCTCAGTATCTCTCAGAGACTTTATATCTCTCAGTGATTCCCAATCTTTCTCAGTATCTGTCACAGTGATTGTATATCTCAGTGATTCCCAATCTCTCTCAGTATCTGTCAGTGACTGTATATCTCAGTGATTCGCAATCTCTCTCAATATCTGTCACCGTGATTGTATCTCTCAGTAATTCCCAATCTCTCCCAGTATTTCTCAGTGATTGTATATCTCAGTGATTCCCAATCTCTCTCAGTATCTGTCACAGTGATTGTATCTCTCAGTGATTCCAAATCTCTCTCAGGGATTGTATATCTCAGTGATTCGCAATATCTCTCAGCATCTCTCAGTGATTCCCAATCTCTGTCAGTATCTGTCAGTGATTGTATATCACAGTGATTTCCAATCTCTCTCAGTATCTGTCACAGTGATTGTATCTATCAGTGATCCCCAATCTCTCTCAGTATCCCTCAGCGATTCCCAATCTCTCTCAGTGATTGTATCTGCCAGTGATTCCCAATCTTTCTCAGTATCTGTCAGTGATTCCCAATCTCTCTCAGTGATTCCCAATCTCTCTCAGTATCTCTCACGGTGATTGAATATCTCAGTGATTCCCAATCTCGATCAGTATCTGTCGGTGACTGTATATCTCAGTGATTCGCAATCTCTCTCAGTATCTCTCAGTGATTCCTTATCTCTCTCAGTATCTCTCAGTGACTGTATCTCTCAGTGATTCCCAATGTCTCTCAGTGATTGTATATCTCTCAGTGATTCCCAATCTCTCTCAGCATCTCTCAGTGATTGTGTCTCTCTCAGTGATTCCCAATCTCTCCCTGTATCTCTTAGTGACTGTATCTCTCAGTGATTCCCAATCTCTCTCAGTATCTCTCAGTGACTGTATCTCTCAGTGATTCCCAATCTCTCTCAGTATCTCTCAGTGATTGTATAGCTCTCAATGATTCCCAATCTCTCTCAGTATCTCTCAGTGATTGTGTATCTCTCAGTGATTCCCAATCTCTCTTAGTGTCTCTCAGTGATTTTATATCTCATTGATTCCCAATCTTTCTCAGTATCTCTCAGTGACTGTATCTCTCAGTGATTCCCAATCTCTGTCAGTGTCTCTCAGTGACTGTATCTCTCAGTGATTCCAAATGTCCCTCAGTATCTCTCAGTGATTGTATATTTCTCAGTGATTCCCAATCTCTCTCAGCATCTCTCAGTGATTGTGTATCTCTCAGTGATTCCCAATCTCTCTCAGTATCTCTCAGTGATTCCCAATCTCTCCCCGTATCTCTCAGTGAGTGTATCTCTCAGTGATTCCCATTGTCTCTCAGTGATTGTATATCTCTTACTTATTCCCAATCTCTCTCCGCATCTCTCAGTGATTGTGTATCTCTCAGTGATTCCCAATCTCTCTCAGTATCTGTCAGTGATTCCCAATCTTTCTCAGTATCTCTCAGTGATTGTGTATCTCTCAGTGATTCCCAATCTCTTTCAGTATCTCTTACTGACTGTATCTCTCAGTGATTCCCAATCTCTCTCAGTATCGCTCAGTGACTGTATCTCTCAGTGATTCCCAATCTCTCTCAGTATCTCTCAGTGATTGTATAGCTCTCACAGATTCCCAATCTCTGTAAGCATCTCTCAGTGATTGTTATCTCTCAGTGATTCCCAATCTCTCTCAGTATCTCTCAGTGATTCCTAATCTCTCTCAGTATCTCTCAGTGATTGTATATCTCTCAGTGATTCCCAATCTCTCTCAGTATCTCTCAGTGACTGTATCTCTCAGTAATTCCCAATCTCTCTCTGTATCTCTCAGTGATTATATATCTCTCAGTCATTCCCAATCTCTCTCAGTATCTCTCAGTGACTGTATCTCTCAGTGATTCCCAATCTCTCTCAGTATCTCTCAGTGATTGTGTATCTAATTGATTCCCAATCTCTCTCAGTATCTCTCAGTGATTGTATACCTCTCAGTGATTCCCAATCTCTCTCAATATCTATCACAGTGATTGTATCTCTCAGTGATTCCCAATCTCTCTCAGTATCTCTCAATGACTGTATCTCTCAGTGATTCCCAATCTCTCTCAGTATCTCTCAGTGACTGTATCTCTCACTGATTCCCAATCACTCTCTGTACCTCTCAGTGATTGTATATCTAAGTGATTCCCAATCTCTCTCTGTATCTCTCAGTGATTGTATACCTCTCAGTGATTCCCAATCTCTCTCAATATCTGTCACAGTGATTGTAACTCTCAGTGATTCCCAATCTCTCTCAGTATCTCTCAGTGACAGTATCTCTCTGTGATTCCCAATCTCTCTCAGTATCTCTCAGTGACTCTATCTCTTAGTGATTCCCAATCTCTCTCAGCATCTGTCACAGTGATTGTATCTCTCAGTGTTTCCCAATCTCTCTCAGTATCTGTCACAGTGATTGTATATCTCTCAGTGATTCCCAATCTCTCTCAGTATCTCTCAGTGACTGTATCTCTCAGTGATCCCCAATCTATCTCAGTATCTGTCAGTGATTGTATATCTCTCAGTGATTCCCAATCTCACCCAGTACCTGCCACAGTGATTGTATATCTCTCAGTGAATCCCAATCTCTCCCAGTACCTGCCACAGTGATTGTATATCTCTCAGTGATTCCTAATCTCTCTCAGTATCTCTCAGTGATTGTATATCTCTCAGTGATTCCCAATCTGTCTCAGTATCCCTCAGTGATTGTATATCTCTGAGTCATTCCCAATCTCTCTCACTATCTGTCACAGTGATTGTATCTCTCTGTGATTCCCAATCTCTCTCAGTATCTCTCAGTGCTTGTATATCACAGTTATTCCCAATCTCTTTCAGTATCTCTCAGTGACTGTATATCTCTCAGTGATTCCCAATCTTTCTCAGTATCTGTCACAGTGATTGTATATCTCAATGATTCCCGATCTCTCTCAGTATCTCTCAGTGATTGTATATCTCTCAGTGATTCCCAATCTCCCTCAGTATCTGTCAGTGACTGTATATCTCAGTGATTCGCAATCTCTCTCAGTATCTCTCAGTGATTCCCAATGTCTCTCAGAGATTGTATATCTCTCAGTGATTCCCAATCTCTCTCAATATCTCTGAGACTGTATCTCTCAGTGATTCCCAATGTCTCTCAGTATCTCTCAGTGATTGTGTATCTCTCAGTGATTCCCAATCTCTCTCAGTGATTCCCAATCTCTCTCAGTATCTCTTAGTGACTGTATCTCTCAGTGATTCCCTATGTCTCTCAGTGATTGTATATCTCTCAGTGATTCCCAATCTCTCTCAGCATCTCTCAGTCATTGTGTAGCTCTCAGTGATTCCCAATCTCTCTCAGTATCTCTCAGTGATTCCCAACCTCTCTCAGTGATTGTTTATCTCTCAGTGATTCCCAATCTCTCTCAGTATCTCTTAGTGACTGTATCTCTCAGTGATTCACAATCTCTCTCAGTATCTCTCAGTGATTCCCAATCTCTCTCAGTATTTCTCAGTGATTGTATATCTCTCAGTGATTCCCAATCTCTCTCAGTATCTCTCAGTGACTGAATCTCAGTGATTCCCAAGCTCTCTCAGTATCTCGCAGTGATTGTCTATCTCTCAGTGATTCCCAATCTCTTTCAGTATCTCTCAGTGATTGTGTATCTCTCAGTGATTCCCAATATCTCTCAGTGATTGTGTATCTCTCAGTGTTTCCCAAACTCTCTCAGTATCGCTCATTGATTGTATATCTCTGTGATTCCCAATCTCTCTCAGTACCTGTCACAGTGATTATATATCTCTCAGTGATTCCCAATCTCTCTCAGTATCTCTCAGTGACTGTATCTCTCAGTGATTCCCAATCTCTCTCTGTATCTCTCAGTGATTGTATATCTCTCAGTGATTCCCAATCTCTCTCAGTATCTCTCAGTGACTGTATCTCTCAGTGATTCCCAATCTCTCTCAGTATCTCTCAGTGATTGTATATCTAAGTGATTCCCAATCTCTCTCAGTATCTCTCAGTGATTGTATACCTCTCAGTGATTCCCAATCTCTCTCAATATCTGTCACAGTGATTGTATCTCTCAGTGATTCCCAATCTCTCTCAGTATCTCTCAATGACTGTATCTCTCAGTGATTCCCAATCTCTCTCAGTATCTCTCAGTGACAGTATCTCTCAGTGATTCCCAATCTCTCTCAGTATCTCTCAGTGACTCTATCTCTTAGTGATTCCCAATCTCTCTCAGTATCTGTCACAGTGATTGTATCCCTCAGTGATTCCCAATCTCTCTCAGTATCAGTCACAGTGATTGTATATCTCTCAGTGATTCCCAATCTCTCTCAGTATCTCTCAGTGACTGTATCTCTCAGTGATCCCCAATCTGTCTCAGTATCTGTCAGTGATTGTATATCTCTCAGTGATTCCCAATCTCTTTCAGTATCTCTCAGTGATTGTGTATCTCTCAGTGATTCCCAATATCTCTCAGTGATTGTGTATCTCTCAGTGTTTCCCAATCTCTCTCAGTATCGCTCATTGATTGTATATCTCTGTGATTCCCAATCTCTCTCAGTACCTGTCACAGTGATTATATATCTCTCAGTGATTCCCAATCTCTCTCAGTATCTCTCAGTGACTGTATATCTCAGTGATTCCCAATCTCTCTCAGTATCTCTCAGTGACTGTATCTCTCAGTGATTCCCAATCTCTCTCAGTATCTCTCAGTGACTGAATCTCAGTGATTCCCAAGCTCTCTCAGTATCTCGCAGTGATTGTGTATCTCTCAGTGATTCCCAATCTCTTTCAGTATCTCTCAGTGATTGTGTATCTCTCAGTGATTCCCAATATCTCTCAGTGATCGTGTATCTCTCAGTGTTTCCCAAACTCTCTCAGTATCGCTCATTGATTGTATATCTCTGTGATTCCCAATCTCTCTCAGTACCTGTCACAGTGATTATATATCTCTCAGTGATTCCCAATCTCTCTCAGTATCTCTCAGTGACTGTATCTCTCAGTGATTCCCAATCTCTCTCTGTATCTCTCAGTGATTGTATATCTCTCAGTGATTCCCAATCTCTCTCAGTATCTCTCAGTGACTGTATCTCTCAGTGATTCCCAATCTCTCTCAGTATCTGTCACAGTGATTGTATCTCTCAGTGATTCCCAATCTCTCTCAGTATCTCTCAATGACTGTATCTCTCAGTGATTCCCAATCTCTCTCAGTATCTCTCAGTGACAGTATCTCTCAGTGATTCCCAATCTCTCTCAGTATCTCTCAGTGACTCTATCTCTTAGTGATTCCCAATCTCTCTCAGTATCTGTCACAGTAATTGTATCTCTCAGTGATTCCCAATCTCTCTCAGTATCTGTCACAGTGATTGTATATCTCTCAGTGATTCCCAATCTCTCTCAGTATCTCTCAGTGACTGTATCTCTCAGTGATCCCCAATCTGTCTCAGTATCTGTCAGTGATTTTATATCTCTCAGTGATTCCCAATCTCTCTCAGTATCTGTCAAAGTGATTGTATATCTCTCAGTGAATCCCAATCTCTCCCAGTACCTGCCACAGTGATTGTATATCTCTCAGTGATTCCTAATCTCTCTCAGTATCTCTCAGTGATTGTATATCTCTCAGTGATTCCCAATCTGTCTTAGTATCCCTCAGTGATTGTATATCTCTGAGTCATTCCCAATCTCTCTCACTATCTGTCACAGTGATTGTATCTCTCTGTGATTCCCAATCTCTCTCAGTATCTCTCAGTGCTTGTATATCACAGTTATTCCCAATCTCTCTCAGTATCTCTCAGTGACTGTATATCTCTCAGTGATTCCCAATCTTTCTCAGTATCTGTCACAGTGATTGTATATCTCAGTGATTCCCAATCTCTCTCAGTATCTCTCAGTGATTGTATATCTCTCAGTGATTCCCAATCTCCCTCAGTATCTGTCAGGGACTGTATATCTCAGTGATTCACAATCTCTCTCAGTATCTCTCAGTGATTCCCAATGTCTCTCAGTGATTGTATATCTCTCAGTGATTCCCAATCTCTCTCAATATCTCTCAGTGATTCCCAAACTCTCTCAGTGATTGTTTATCTCTCAGTGATTCCCAATCTCTCTCAGTTTCTCTTAGTGACTGTATCTCTCAGTGATTCCCAATCTCTCTCAGTATCTCTCAGTGATTCCCAATCTCTCTCAGTATTTCTCAGTGATTGTATATCTCTCAGTGATTCCCAATCTCTCTCAGTATCTCTCAGTGACTGAATCTCAGTGATTCCCAAGCTCTCTCAGTATCTCGCAGTGATTGTGTATCTCTCAGTGATTCCCAATCTCTTTCAGTATCTCTCAGTGATTGTGTATCTCTCAGTGATTCCCAATATCTCTCAGTGATTGTATATCTCTCAGTGATTCCCAATCTCTCTCAGTATCTCTCAGTGATTGTATATCTCTCAGTGATTCCCAATCTCTCTCACTATCTGTCACAGTGATTGTATCTCTCAGTGATTCCCAATCTCTCTCAGTACCTCTCAGTGATTGTATATCACAGTGATTCCCAATCTCCCTCAGTATCTCTCAGAGACTTTATATCTCTCAGTGATTCCCAATCTTTCTCAGTATCTGTCACAGTGATTGTATATCTCAGTGATTCCCAATCTCTCTCAGTATCTGTCAGTGACTGTATATCTCAGTGATTCGCAATCTCTCTCAATATCTGTCACCGTGATTGTATCTCTCAGTAATTCCCAATCTCTCCCAGTATTTCTCAGTGATTGTATATCTCAGTGATTCCCAATCTCTCTCAGTATCTGTCACAGTGATTGTATCTCTCAGTGATTCCAAATCTCTCTCAGGGATTGTATATCTCAGTGATTCGCAATATCTCTCAGCATCTCTCAGTGATTCCCAATCTCTGTCAGTATCTGTCAGTGATTGTATATCACAGTGATTTCCAATCTCTCTCAGTATCTGTCACAGTGATTGTATCTATCAGTGATCCCCAATCTCTCTCAGTATCCCTCAGCGATTCCCAATCTCTCTCAGTGATTGTATCTGCCAGTGATTCCCAATCTTTCTCAGTATCTGTCAGTGATTCCCAATCTCTCTCAGTGATTCCCAATCTCTCTCAGTATCTCTCACGGTGATTGAATATCTCAGTGATTCCCAATCTCGATCAGTATCTGTCGGTGACTGTATATCTCAGTGATTCGCAATCTCTCTCAGTATCTCTCAGTGATTCCTTATCTCTCTCAGTATCTCTCAGTGACTGTATCTCTCAGTGATTCCCAATGTCTCTCAGTGATTGTATATCTCTCAGTGATTCCCAATCTCTCTCAGCATCTCTCAGTGATTGTGTCTCTCTCAGTGATTCCCAATCTCTCCCTGTATCTCTTAGTGACTGTATCTCTCAGTGATTCCCAATCTCTCTCAGTATCTCTCAGTGACTGTATCTCTCAGTGATTCCCAATCTCTCTCAGTATCTCTCAGTGATTGTATAGCTCTCAATGATTCCCAATCTCTCTCAGTATCTCTCAGTGATTGTGTATCTCTCAGTGATTCCCAATCTCTCTTAGTGTCTCTCAGTGATTTTATATCTCATTGATTCCCAATCTTTCTCAGTATCTCTCAGTGACTGTATCTCTCAGTGATTCCCAATCTCTGTCAGTGTCTCTCAGTGACTGTATCTCTCAGTGATTCCAAATGTCCCTCAGTATCTCTCAGTGATTGTATATTTCTCAGTGATTCCCAATCTCTCTCAGCATCTCTCAGTGATTGTGTATCTCTCAGTGATTCCCAATCTCTCTCAGTATCTCTCAGTGATTCCCAATCTCTCCCCGTATCTCTCAGTGAGTGTATCTCTCAGTGATTCCCATTGTCTCTCAGTGATTGTATATCTCTTACTTATTCCCAATCTCTCTCCGCATCTCTCAGTGATTGTGTATCTCTCAGTGATTCCCAATCTCTCTCAGTATCTGTCAGTGATTCCCAATCTTTCTCAGTATCTCTCAGTGATTGTGTATCTCTCAGTGATTCCCAATCTCTTTCAGTATCTCTTACTGACTGTATCTCTCAGTGATTCCCAATCTCTCTCAGTATCGCTCAGTGACTGTATCTCTCAGTGATTCCCAATCTCTCTCAGTATCTCTCAGTGATTGTATAGCTCTCACAGATTCCCAATCTCTGTAAGCATCTCTCAGTGATTGTTATCTCTCAGTGATTCCCAATCTCTCTCAGTATCTCTCAGTGATTCCTAATCTCTCTCAGTATCTCTCAGTGATTGTATATCTCTCAGTGATTCCCAATCTCTCTCAGTATCTCTCAGTGATTGTGTATCTCTCAGTCATTCCCAATCTCTCTCAGTATATCTCAGTGACTATATCTCTCAGTCATTCCCAATCTCTCAGTGATTCCCAATCTCTCTCAGTATCTCTCAGTGATTGTATATCTCTCTGTGATTCCCAATCTCTCTCAGTATCTCTGTGATTGTGTATCTCTCAGTCATTCCCAATCTCTCTCAGTGAGTGTATATCTCTCAGTGATTCCCAATCTCTCTCAGTATCTCTCAGTGATTGTATATCTCTCAGTGATTCCCAATCTCTCTCAGTATCTCTCAGTGATTGCATATCTCTCAGTCATTCCCAATCTCTCTCAGTATCTCTCAGTGATTGTATATCTCTCAGTGATTCCCAATCTCTCTCAGTTTCTCTCAGTAATTGTATATCTCTCAGTGATTCCCAATCTCTCTCAGTATCTCTGTCATTGTGTATCTCTCAGTCATTCCCAATCTCTCTTAGTCATTGTATATCTGCAGTGATTCCCAATCTCTCTCAGTGATTGTATATCTCTCAGTGATTCCCAATCTCTCAGTATCTCTCAGTGATTGTGTATCTCTCAGTGATTCCCAATTTCTCTCAGTATCTCTGTGATTGTGTGTCTCTCAGTGATTCCCAATCTCTCTCAGTGATTGTATATCTCTCAGTGATTCCCAATTTCTCTCAGTATCTCTCAGTGTCTGTATCTCTCAGTGATTCCCAATGTCTCTCAGTGATTGTATATCTCTCAGTGATTCCCAATCTCTCCCAGTACCTGCCACAGTGATTGTATATCTCTCAGTGATTCCTAATCTCTCTCAGTATCTCTCAGTGATTGTATATCTCTCAGTGATTCCCAATCTGTCTCAGTATCCCTCAGTGATTGTATATCTCTGAGTCATTCCCAATCTCTCTCACTATCTGTCACAGTGATTGTATCTCTCTGTGATTCCCAACCTCTCTCAGTATCTCTCAGTGCTTGTATATCACAGTTATTCCCAATCTCTCTCAGTATCTCTCAGTGACTGTATATCTCTCAGTGATTCCCAATCTTTCTCAGTATCTGTCACAGTGATTGTATATCTCAGTGATTCCCAATCTCTCTCAGTATCTCTCAGTGATTGTATATCTCTCAGTGATTCCCAATCTCCCTCAGTATCTGTCAGTGACTGTATATCTCAGTGATTCGCAATCTCTCTCAGTATCTCTCAGTGATTCCCAATGTCTCTCAGTGATTGTATATCTCTCAGTGATTCCCAATCTCTCTCAATATCTCTGAGACTGTATCTCTCAGTGATTCCCAATGTCTCTCAGTATCTCTCAGTGATTGTATATCTCTCAGTGATTCCCAATCTCTCTCAGCATCTCTCAGTGATTGTGTATCTCTCAGTGATTCCCAATCTCTCTCAGTGATTCCCAATCTCTCTCAGTATCTCTCAGTCACTGTATCTCTCAGTGATTCCCAATGTCTCTCAGTGATTGTATATCTCTCAGTGATTCCCAATCTCTCTCAGCATCTCTCAGTCATTGTGTAGCTCTCAATGATTCCCAATCTCTCTCAGTATCTCTCAGTGATTCCCAACCTCTCTCAGTGATTGTTTATCTCTCAGTGATTCCCAATCTCTCTCAGTATCTCTTAGTGACTGTATCTCTCAGTGATTCCCAATCTCTCTCAGTATCTCTCAGTGATTCCCAATCTCTCTCAGTATTTCTCAGTGATTGTATATCTCTCAGTGATTCCCAATCTCTCTCAGTATCTCTCAGTGACTGATTCTCAGTGATTCCCAAGCTCTCTCAGTATCTCGCAGTGATTGTGTATCTCTCAGTGATTCCCAATCTCTTTCAGTATCTCTCAGTGATTGTGTATCTCTCAGTGATTCCCAATATCTCTCAGTGATTGTGTATCTCTCCGTGTTTCCCAATCTCTCTCAGTATCGCTCATTGATTGTATATCTCTGTGATTCCCAATCTCTCTCAGTACCTGTCACAGTGATTATATATCTCTCAGTGATTCCCAATCTCTCTCAGTATCTCTCAGTGACTGTATCTCTCAGTGATTCCCAATCTCTCTCTGTATCTCTCAGTGATTGTATATCTCTCAGTGATTCCCAATCTCTCTCAGTATCTCTCAGTGACTGTATCTCTCAGTGATTCCCAATCTCTCTCAGTATCTCTCAGTGATTGTATATCTAAGTGATTCCCAATCTCTCTCAGTATCTCTCAGTGATTGTATACCTCTCAGTGATTCCCAATCTCTCTCAATATCTGTCACAGTGATTTTATCTCTCAGTGATTCCCAATCTCTCTCAGTATCTCTCAATGACTGTATCTCTCAGTGATTCCCAATCTCTCTCAGTATCTCTCAGTGACAGTATCTCTCAGTGATTCCCAATCTCTCTCAGTATCTCTCAGTGACTCTATCTCTTAGTGATTCCCAATCTCTCTCAGTATCTGTCACAGTGATTGTATCTCTCAGTGATTCCCAATCTCTCTCAGTATCTGTCACAGTGATTGTATATCTCTCAGTGATTCCCAATCTCTCTCAGTATCTCTCAGTGACTGTATCTCTCAGTGATCCCCAATCTGTCTCAGTATCTGTCAGTGATTGTATGTCTCTCAGTGAATCCCAATCTCTCTCAGTATCTGTCAAAGTGATTGCATATCTCTCAGTGATTCCCAATCTCTCCCAGTACCTGCCACAGTGATTGTATATCTCTCAGTGATTCCTAATCTCTCTCAGTATCTCTCAGTGATTGTATATCTCTCAGTGATTCCCAATCTGTCTCAGTATCCCTCAGTGATTGTATATCTCTGAGTCATTCCCAATCTCTCTCACTATCTGTCACAGTGATTGTATCTCTCTGTGATTCCCAATCTCTCTCAGTATCTCTCAGTGCTTGTATATCACAGTTATTCCCAATCTCTCTCAGTATCTCTCAGTGACTGTATATCTCTCAGTGATTCCCAATCTTTCTCAGTATCTGTCACAGTGATTGTATATCTCAGTGATTCGCAATCTCTCTCAGTATCTCTCAGTGATTCCCAATGTCTCTCAGTGGTTGTATATCTCTCAGTGATTCCCAATCTCTCTCAATATCTCTGAGACTGTATCTCTCAGTGATTCCCAATGTCTCTCAGTATCTCTCAGTGATTGTATATCTCTCAATGATTCCCAATCTCTCTCAGCATCTCTCAGTGATTGTGTATCTCTCAGTGATTCCCAATCTCTCTCAGTGATTCCCAATCTCTCTCAGTATCTCTCAGTGACTGTATCTCTCAGTGATTCCCAATGTCTCTCAGTGATTATATATCTCTCAGTGATTCCCAATCTCTCTCAGCATCTCTCAGTCATTGTGTAGCTCTCAGTGATTCCCAATCTCTCTCAGTATCTCTCAGTGATTCCCAACCTCTCTCAGTGATTGTTTATCTCTCAGTGATTCCCAATCTCTCTCGCTATCTCTCAGTGACTGTATCTCTCAGTGATTCCCAATCTCTCTCAGTATCTCTCAGTGATTGTATAGCTCTGTGATTCCCAATCTCTCTCAGTATCTCTCAGTGATTGTGTATCTCTCAGTGATTCCCAATCTCTCTCAGTATCTCTCAGTGATTGTATATCTCAGTGATTCCCAATCTTTCTCAGTATCTCTCAGTGACTGTATCTCTCAGTGATTCCCAATCTCTCTCAGTATCTCTCTGTGACTGTATCTCTCAGTGATTCCCAATCTCTCTCAGTATCTCTCAGAGACTGTATCTCTCAGTTATTCCCAATCTCTCTCTGTATCTCTCAGTGATTCCCAATCTCTCTCAGTATCTCTCAGTGATTGTATATCTCTCAGTGATTCCCAATCTCTGTCAGTATTTCTCAGTGATTGTATATCTCTCAGTGCTTCCCAATCTCTCTCAGTATCTCTCAGTGACTGAATCTCAGTGATTCCCAAGCTCTCTCAGTATCTCGCAGTGATTGTGTATCTCTCAGTGATTCCCAATCTCTCTCAGTATCTCTCAGTGATTGTGTATCTCTCAGTGATTCCCAATATCTCTCAGTATCTCTCAGTGATTCTGTATCTCTCAGTGATTCCCAATCTCTCTCAGTATCGCTCAGTGATTGTATATCTCTGTGATTCCCAATCTCTATCAGTACCTGTCACAGTTATTATATATCTCTCAGTGATTCCCAATCTCTCTCAGTATCTCTCAGTGATTGTATCTCTCAGTTATTCCCAATCTCTCTCAGTATCTCTCAGTGACTGTATCTCTGTGATTCCCAATCTCTCTCAGTATCTCTCAGTGACTGTATCTCTGTGATTCTCAATCTCTCTCTGTATTTCTCAGTGATTCCCAATCTCTCTCAGTATCTCTCAGTGACTGTATCTCTCAGTGATTCCCAATCTCTCTCAGTACCTCTCAGTGATTGTATATCTAAGTGATTCCCAATCTCTCTCAGTATCTGTCACAGTGATTATATATCTCTCAGTGATTCCCAATCTCTCTTAGTATCTCTCAGTGATTCCCAATCTCTCTCAGTGATTGTATATCTCTCAGTGATTCCCAATCTCTCTCAGTATCTCTGTGATTGTGTATCTGTCAGTGATTCCCAATCTCTCTCAGTATCTCTCAGTGATTGTATATCTCTCAGTGATTCCCAATCTCTCCCAGTATCTCTCAGTGATTATATATCTCTCAGTGATTCCCAATCTCTCCCAGTATCTCTCAGTGATTGTATATCTCTCAGTGATTCCCAATCTCTCCCAGTATCTCTCAGTGATTGTATATCTCTCAGTGATTCCCAATCTCTCCCAGTATCTCTCAGTGATTGTATATCTCTCAGTGATTCCCAATCTCTCTCAGTGATTGTATATCTCTCAGTGATTCCCAATCTCTCTCAGTATCTCTCAGTGATTGTATATCTCTCTGTGATTTCCAATCTCTCTCAGTGATTGTATATCTCTGTGATTCCCAATCTCTCTCAGTATCTCTGTAATTGTGTTTCTCTCAGTGATTCCCAATCTCTCTCAGTGATTCCCAATCTCTCTCAGTGATTGTGTATCTCTCAGTGATTCCCAATCTCTCTCAGTGATTCCCAATCTCTCTCAGTGACTGTGTATCTCTCAGTGATTCCCAATCTCTCTCAGTGATTCCCAATCTCTCTCAGTGACTGTATATCTCTCAGTGATTCCCAATCTCTCTCAGTATCTCTCAGTGATTCCCAATCTCTCTCAGTATCTCTCAGTGATTCCCAATCTCTCTCAGTATCTCTCAATGACTGTATCTCTCAGTGATTCCCAATCTCTCTCAGTATCTCTCAGTGATTGTATATCTCTCAGTGATTCCCAATCTCTCTCAGTAACTCTCAGTGATTGTGTATCTCTCAGTGATTCCCAATCTCTCCCAGTATCTCTCAGTGATTGTATATCTCTCAGTGATTCCCAATCTCTCCCAGTATCTCTCAGTGATTGTATATCTCTCAGTGATTCCCAATCTCTCCCAGTATCTCTCAGTGATTGTATATCTCTCAGTGATTCCCAATCTCTCTCAGTGATTGTATATCTCTCAGTGATTCCCAATCTCTCTCAGTATCCCTCAGTGATTGTATATCTCTCAGTGATTTCCAATCTCTCTCAGTGATTGTTTATCTCTGTGATTCCCAATCTCTCTCAGTATCTCTGTGATTGTGTATCTCTCAGTGATTCCCAATCTCTCTCAGTGATTCCCAATCTCTCTCAGTGATTGTGTATCTCTCAGTGATTCCCAATCTCTCTCAGTGATTCCCAATCTCTCTCAGTGACTGTGTATCTCTCAGTGATTCCCAATCTCTCTCAGTGATTCCCAATCTCTCTCAGTGACTGTATATCTCTGTGATTCCCAATCTCTCTCAGTATCTCTCAGTGATTCCCAATCTCTCTCAGTGATTGCGTATCTCTCAGTGATTCCCAATCTCTCTCAGTGATTCCCAATCTCTCTCAGTGATTGTGTAGCTCTCAGTGATTCCCAATCTCTCTCAGTGATTCCCAATCTCTCTCAGTGATTGTGTATCTCTCAGTGATTCCCAATCTCTCTCAGTGATTGTGTAGCTCTCAGTGATTCCCAATCTCTCTCAGTGATTCCCAATCTCTCTCAGTGATTGTGTAGCTCTCAGTGATTCCCAATCTCTCTCAGTGATTCCCAATCTCTCTCAGTGATTGTGTAGCTCTCAGTGATTCCCAATCTCTCTCAGTGATTGCGTATCTCTCAGTGATTCCCAATCTCTCTCAGTGATTCCCAATCTCTCTCAGTGATTCCCAATCTCTCTCAGTATCTCTCAGTGATTCACAGTCTCCGCCTCCCCCTGAGTTGCCATAAATTAACCTGTGGCCGCTCCGAGTTTATTGGCGATCTCAGAATTCGCGGCTGTCCCGTCTTTCCAGCTGCGAATGAAAGTTTGGCGGGTGAGTCTGAGCTGCACAGAAAGACCGATATCCTGGCGCGAGGCCGGAGCCGGGAGCTGGAGCTGGGGTGAGAGGCGGGGCCGGGAGCTGGGGCCGGGGCGAAAGCGGGGGCCTGGCGCCTGGCGCCGGGGTGAGAGCGGGGGCCGGGGCCTGGCACCTGGAGCTGGGGTGAGAGGCGGGGCCGGGAGCTGGGGCCGGGGCGAAAGCGGGGGCCTGGCGCCTGGAGCCGGGGTGAGAGCGGGGGCCTGGAGTTGGGGCCGAGGCCGGGAGCTGGGGTTAGAACTGGGGCGGGGCCTGGCGCCTGGAGCTGGGGTGAGGACCCAGTCCGGGTTAGAGTCGGTCAGAAACGGTCCGGCGGTCGGACGGGCTGGAGAGATGTTAAAAGGTGTTGTTGACTCTATTCCCAAATCTTCCTGTTTCCCCCCCAGTTATAGAGACTTTGTAAACATTTCTCATATTGAGCCATTGTCAGAGCGTCTGGGCTAGTTTATTAGCACGAATTTATAGATTTGGTTTGGAGGACATTCTTTATTAACACATTAAGATATGTTTGGTTTTAACTCCCCCAAAGTCTGTTAGTGCCTGTTAAACCATTAGTGAATCACTCAGAACTTCAACAGAACAGGAATTGGTGAAGAGTAGAAGGCATTTGAAAAGCATTTCTCCCCCAAGCTACAACACATCCAGCTTGAAGCTGGGAAGTTGTGTCATGGGCAGCATTGGAAGTATCTTTAATGGTGGGATTGGTTTGGACACAGTATTTCATGGTTGAAGTGTACAAAATGAAAGAAGACATGCCAGAAAGATCAGTAAACACTTAAGTTGCATTTGCCATTGTGCCACCAAATATCTTGGCACACCTACCTACCTGCCAATAATTAACGGCCTTCACACACTCCCTTACAGCAGCAGTCAGTTTCTGAGTGCTGTCATTTGCTGCAAAGGGCACCTACAGGAATGGTACCAACAGTAGCTGTGACGCGCTTGCATCTTGGGCTTGTTGACGAGAGGCGACACTTCTGTTCTATTGACAGAGGTGCCTTAGTGCCAAAAAAGGTACCTCTTCTTGTACCCATCTTTTACAGCACAAGGGACAGATACTGAGCCATTTGCCTTCTAAATAGGGTTGCCAGCTGTGATTGGATGTATTCCTGGAAGTTTCAGCACATGATTTTCCCCCATGCTGCAGCCATTAGTTGGCCAACACATCCATTCTTGTGATGTACTGCCTTCCTACATCAATTGGAAAGCAAAAAGACTCATTGCCCAATTGGATGATGCTTTACTGTCAGCCAAACAGCCTCCTTTTTCCCATTTTCAATATTTTTATGTCCGATAAAGAGAAATGTTCAAAGAAATTAACAAAAAAACAATCATTTTTAATGTCCTAATGATTTTTCTCCAGGGTTGCACACAGCAGTGTCCTGGAAATTGATCTTAAATTCCTGGAGACTCCAGGCCAATCCTGGAACGTTGGTAATCCTACTGCAGAATCCATAATGTACTGAGTTTCCTTTAATTTCATTTTTGCCAAGCACATGTTTTCTGCCTGTTTCCTTTTACTCTTGGCAAAGTTTGGCAGTTGATTGAAATGCCATTTAAGTCTTTCCAAAGGTTGTATGATTTTTTGACCCCTCCAAGCAGCCACTTTAATTTTCCCCTCCAGCACGATTTGTTAATTTGTTCATTGGGTTAGCTCCTTGCACAAAGCCAAAGTTGCATTGGAAACTGTGAATAATTATGGAAATGAGATAACCCAGGAAAATTGTGTGCAATCAGTATACTATCTTTCAGTCTAGGATTCATCTATTTATGATCAAGCAGCCATAAAACATATCCGATTTGTATATATCTTAACTTGCCAAACTAAGACCTTGGTGTTCTGATTTAGGACTTATCCATTAAGGAGCCAGTGGTATTGATAAGGGATTATTCCAACTTGTAGGCTCATGAAATTCAAACAGTACAAATCAGTGAGTAAGAAATTAAAGCACATCAGAAATTGGGTTGCTGAATTTTTGTGTTGGATTTCACACAGCCCATAGTTTAGACACCTCAAGGTTCAACAGATATTCTGTAATGTTGCTTCATTCATGTGCTGAGATATTTAAAAGCTTCTCACTGCAGATAAAGGAAGTGGGTAAAGTGTGTGATAGAGGGTATTGTATACGGTCTATAGAAGCAATAGGTTTGTTACTGCTATTATACAGTGGGTGGAGCCAACTGAATTGAGCCCCCAATGTGTCAGAATGATATAAATATACTTTAGTTTGCAAAATGTAAACTTTTGTGCAAATATAAGTAGCTACATTTGTGATGGTGTCCAACAAATTCATTAAGAAAAGCCAAGAGAGCAAACACCGACAAGAGGGATCCCTAACCTACTAAATGTCAATACAAAAGTAATTCACAGTACTTCATTGGTCTTGCAATGGTTCACCATGGATTCTTCGGAAAAGCAAATCTAAGTGCCTAGTGCAATTAAAGTAATTTACAGGAAAGTCATACTTCAAGCAGTAAATTGCCATTTCTCTATTATCAATGGGTTTGATTTCAGTCCTTTTGTACAGTGAAGCAATTTGTTGACCCTATGGTATGAATAAAAGTATGAAACCATTCATGGTAACATAGTTTTACTGTTCAACTGAGCTTTTTTATTTTAAAAAATTATTATTGTAGTTTTTCCTTATTACATCTCCGTCAAGTGCTGTAAGATGTTTTTCTATGTTAAAGGCATTATATACCATAGACCGTGGGGTATAGGTTGGCCCAATGTATAAGACTACCCCATTTTTCCAGCCCCAAATATCGTGTTTATGCTCATACTTGCCATATGAGCTGATCCCCCACCCCCCCGCACCCCACCCACCCGGTGCCCCCCATCAGCCATACTCGCATTAATAGTCAGCCTCAATTTTTTGCCCCACAAATACCTTATCACTGGGCACAAAGGATCGAGTGGGTGACATGGGCTATGTTGCAAAGATGCACAGAGCAGACCTTACTTGGCAAACAAAGAAGAGAAATGAGTCTTCCAACAAAACAACAAGTATAAAGCTGGTTTCCAGCTAAAAATCATAACGTTTGCTAACTCATCAAATAACTGCTGCAGCAAGAGAATTCGGTGCTACTGAAACACTGGGGTGAGAATGGAATCTGCCATGAAGGAGATGCCCAAGATCAAATGCGCTATGAGAACAGGGATGGGGCAGGGAAGCGATGGCATAGTGTTATTGTCGCTGGACTAGTAACCCAGACACCAGGGTAGTGCTCTGGAGACTCGGGTTCGAAGCCAGCCACGGCAGATGGTGGAATTTGAATTCAATAAAAATCTGGACTTACATATCTAATGATAATAAAACACTAATGCCTTTTAGAGAAGGAAATCTGTCGTCCTTACCTGGTCCGGCCTACACGTGACTCCAGACCCACAGCAATGTGGTCTTAAATAGCAAGCCACTCAATCACAAAAAAGGAATGAACCGCTTGGCATCGAACTAGGCACCGGAACGGCAATCTCAGCCATGTTGACCCTGCAAAGCCCTCCTTACTAACATCTGGGCTAGTGCCAAAATTGGGAGAGTCAAGCAACAGCTCGAGGGATAATGCCTCAGACACCACCATCACCCACCAGCAGGACAGGCCCAGCAGAGAAGTGGCAGCACAATGGTATACAGTCGGGAGGAAGTTGCCCTGGGACTCCTCAACATTGACTCCAGACCCCATGAAGTCTTATGGCATCAGGTCAAACATGGGCAATGAAACTGCCTGCTGATTACTACGTACATCACTTGGAGGAAGCACTGAGGGTAGCAAGGGCTCAATGTACTCCAGGTGGGGGGGACTTCAATGTCCACTACGCCGTTACCAAGAGTGTCTCGGTAGTACCACTGCTGACCAAGCTGGCTGAGTTCTAAATGACATAGCTGCTAGACTGGATCTGCGGCAGGTGGTGATGGAACCAACAAGGGGGGAAAAGCATTCTTGACCTCATCCTCACCAACCTGCCTGCCGCAGATGCATCTGTCAATAACAGTTTCGGTAGGAGTGACTACCGCACACCGTCATTGTGGAGACAAAGTCCCGCCTTCACATTGAGGATACCCTCCATTGTGTTGTGTGCTAAATGGGATAGATTTTGGACAGATGTAGCAACTCAAGACTGGGCATCCATGAGGTGCTGTGGGCCATCATCAGCAGCAGAATTGTAGCTCTTGAGGCGACTCAGGTTGCGGGGCACCAGCTCCCATGGAGGGTTCAGGGCTTGGGGCCAATGTGGAATTCCATCTGAACAGGGGTACACTCAGACGGAAGACCACCGCGCACCTGCACCACCTTGAGACCCAGTATGACGTCAGGGCCGAGCACGACTGTCCTAAGGTCTTGAATGGCATTGGCCGCAAGCCGCATGTCCACGGATGCACGATGCACCAACTCCTGTGGTAGCATGCGGTTCACTCCTCCGCCACCCAGCACGTCCTCGATCCTGGTCACCCTGGCAGCCACAGCCCTCCTCTCCGCCAGCCGCTGAAAAGGGCGGAGGGGTAGATTCCTGAGCAGCGGCTCTTTGACGATAGCTGCTATTCCTGACAGTGGAGAGCTGCGTCGCGAGGTGACCATGTTTCAGACTTTGATCTGAACCTGGTAAAAGACAGGCAATGCCTGCAAGGAGCCACGAAGACCCCTCCAGTCTACAAATAGGAGCTGCATGTCATAATTCAGGCCGTGCACCTGGCGGAAGAAATACGTTGCCAGGGCACACCATCTCGGAGGGGGCTCGATGTAAAGGTATCGTGCAGGGCCTGAAAATGGAAGGTCGCCACCTGAATGCGTAGGCACACCAGCGCCTGACCGCCCTCCCTAAGCGGGAAACTCCGAACCTCAGCAGCGACCCAGTGCAATCTTTTGTCCCAGAAGAAGTCGACGAGCATTCTCTGGATTTTTGTGACAAAGTCCAGGGGAGGGTCAAAGTGACCAGCCGGTACCACAACATGGCAGCAATCAGCTGGTTTATGACCGGTAAGACAGCACTCGGAGCAGTCCTGTCCAGTGCTGCAGGCACTCGCCTGCAGTGGTGACTTTGACCTCCAGCTCCTGCTAGTTCGCTGGCCAGGATTCCTCAGCAGGGCAGACGTGGATCCCCAGGTAGAGGAGGCTGGTCCTGCTCCAGGTGAAAGGTCTGAGCTTCTCGGGTAGGGGATCCACCTGCCACTGACTGACCAGGAGTCCAAAACACTTGTCCCAGTTGATCCTGGTAGACGACGCGGCAGAGTAGTCCTCCTGGGACTCACGCATTCCCCGCAGGTCAGCCAGATTGGTGAACATGAGGAGCACGTCATCGGTGTAAGCTGAGAGGACTACCCTGATGCCTGGCCCGCACAGAACCAATCCCAACAACCTCCTCCACAAGAGGCACATGAAAGGCTCCACAGAGATAGAATACAATTGGCCAGGCAGGGGGCAGCCCTGACACACTCCTCTCCCAAAGCGAAGGGGCGCCGTCAGGGACCCATTAACCTTAATTAGACAGTCTGCGGCAGCATACACAAGTCGGATCTGGGCGACGAAATGCGTCCCGAACCCGAATGCTCGCAGAGTCCCAAATAAATATCTGTGATCCACCCAGTCGAATACCTTCTCCTGGTCAAGAGACAGGAAGGCGCTTGACAGGGAAAAGTGGATAATGCCCCGGACCAGATAGATGTTGTCAAAGATGCTGCGGCCTGGGACCGTGTAGGACTGGTCCGGGTGGATCATGTGATCCAACACAATGCAAAGGCGAGAAAGCATTGTCCTGGCAAAGATCTTGTAATCCGTGCTGAGGAGGGAGACCAAGCGCCAGTTCCTGAGGTGGCGGACATCCCCCTTTGGCAGCAGGGCAATCACAGCCCTATGCCACGAGGGGCATCTCATGGGTAGCGATCCTCTCCCCTAGGACCCCCGCGTAATCGTTCCCCAGGATGTCCCAGAATGCCCTGAAGAACTCCACGGTCAGCTGGTCCAGCCCCGGGGCTTTGACCCTGAAGAGGTTGTCGAGGGCACTGGTCGCTCAGCTCTTCCAGACTTATAGGGGAGTCAAGCTTTCCGGCGCCCTCCAGGCCTGCCTGCAGCAGGTTCCCTCACAAAACTCTGCGAGCATCCCCGCTGGATGGATCCGAAGAGAACAGGGCAGTGTAATATTCTCGGGCGATGGCCCTGATGCCCTCTGGATCCGAGACCAGGGATCTTTCGACCAGCAGCGTAAGGAGCTGCTGACGGACCCCGTGCCTTTTTTCCAGTGAGTAGAAAGGGGAGCCATGGTCCAGGCCCTGGAGGAACCGGATCCACGACCTCACGTACGCGCCGCGGGATGCAACGAGTTGCAGGTCCCGCAGTGCGCCCTTTTCTTTTGTACCACACGGCCGGGTCCGCATTGGGCTGACGGAAACGTGCCTCCAGGTCAAGTACCTCCTTCTCCAACTCCTCGACCCTGGATTTCCGCCTCCTTGTCCACCCCCACGCGTACTCCTGACAGAAGACACAGACGCAAGCCTTGTCCACATCGCACCATAGTCTCGAGGAGGGGAAGCCTCCCCGCTTCCTTCTCCAGCTGGCCCAGAAATGACGGAACAAGTCCAAGAACTGCTTGTCCTCCAGCAGCAGGTTTTTAAAGTGCCAGTAACTCTTTCTGAGTCAAACAATTAAACTAAATTAACAAAATGAGAGATAAAATAAACACAGCCCCTAAGTCAGGTCAGTTGTAAAACCGAAATCAAAGTTTAAAGAAAACTTACAAACATCAAACCAAAATGTGATTATCAGGGTCGATAAAACACCCCAGTCCCCGCGGTGCCCACCGGGCATGGAAGGCCTCGACAGTGCCAACAGACACCACGTGCTCCCTTTCCAGGGACACCTGGTCACGAACGTAGCCGCGGAAGAGGGCCAAACAGTCAGGCGGGACAACCCCCTCTATCGCCCGCTGCCTGGACCTGTTAATGGCCAACTTGGCCAGGCCCAGGAGTAGGTTCACGAGGAGGTCCTCCTCCCTCCCGGCCCCCCTCCGCACCGGATGTCCATAGATCAGGAGCGTGGGACTGAAGTGCAAACAAAACATTAATAAAAGGTTTTTTAAGTAACTGAAAAGGGATTGCAGCCTACAACAGCCTATGTAAACATGGTGCACGGACTCCACAAGATCACAAAAAGGGCAGGTATCCTGGGCGTCCAGGAACCTACACATTCTGCGGTTATAGGGAACTGCTGCATGCAACACCCTCCACCCCAGGTCCCCGATGGAAAGCGGGAGGACACCTCCGTAGAGGGCCTCCCAACGGGGACCTCTGCCGCCGGACGACAACAAGGCGCGCCAGGGCGTGTCCGGGCGGCGGGCGAGGGCAAGGAAGTGAAAGGTGTGCAGCAGCAGTCCATACAGGAAGCTCCTCCGCGCCGTGCTAAATGACACGGGGGGGCATGTCCCCGAGGCGGCTCATATTGCAGGGCACCAGCACCCGAGGGAGGGTTAGGGGCTTGGGGCCAATGTGGAATTCTGTCCGAACAGGGGAACGTTCAGACGGAAGACCACCGCGCACCTGCGCCACCTCGAGACCCAAAATTACATCGGGGCCAAGCACAACCGTCCTTAGGTCTTGAATGGCTTCGGCCACGAGCCAGATGCTCACAGACGCATGTCGCGCCAACTCCTGCGGGAGCGTCCAGCCTACTCCTCCGCCACCCAGCCCCAACCCTGGTCACCCCAGCTGCCACAGCCCTCCTCTCCGCCAGCCACTGAAAAGGACGGAGGGGCGGATTCCTGAGCAGCGGCTCTCTGACGATAGCCGCTACTCCTGACGGGGGAGAGCTGCGTCGCGAGGTGACCATGTTCCAGACTTTGATCAGGTCCTGTTAAAAGATGGGCAACGCCTGCAAGGAGCCACTAAGGCCCCTCTGCTCTATAAACAGGGGCTGCACGTCATAATTCAGGCCGTGCACCTGGCGGAAGAAATACGTCGCCAGGGCACACCATCTTGGAGGGGGCTCAACATAAAGGTATCGCTGCAGGGCCTGAAGGCGGAAGGTCGCCACACTAGCGCCTGGCCGCCCTCCCTAAGCGGGAGACTCAGAACCTCAGCAGTGACCCAGTGCAATCTTTTGTCCCAGAAAAAGTCGATGAGCATTCTCTGGATTTTCGTGACAAAGTCCGGGGGAGGGGTCAAAGTGACCAGCTGGTACCACAACATGGCGACAATCAGCTGATTTATGACCAGAACTTGACCCCGGTAAGACAGCACTCAGAGTAGTCCTGTCCAGCGCCGCAGGCAAGCGGTGGCTTTCGTCTTCAGTTCCTGCCAATTCGCCGGCCAGGATTCCTCAGCAGGGCAGACGTGGATCCCCAGGTAGAGGAGGCTGGTCCTGCTCCAGGTGAAAGGCCTGAGCTCCTCTGGTAGGGGATCCATCTGCCACTGGCCGACCAGGAGTCCAGAACATTTATCCCAGTTGATCCTGGCAGAAGATGCGGCAGAGAAGACCTCCTGGCACTCGCGCATCCTCCGCAGGTCAGCTGGGTCGGTGAACATGAGGAGCACGTCATCGGCGTAAGCCGAAAGGACCACCCCGACGCCTGGCCCGCACAGAACCAATCCCGACAACCTCCTCCACAAGAGGCGCAGGAAAGGCTCCGCGCAAATAGAATATAATTGGCCAGGCAGGGGGCAGCCCTGACGTACCCCTCTCCCAAAGCGAAGGGGCGCCGTCAGGGACCCGTTAACCTTAACAGAAGTCGGATCCAGGCAACAAAATGCGTCCCGAACCCGAATGCTTGCAGAGTTCCGAATAAATATTTGTGATCCACCCTGTCGAATGCCTTCTCCTGATCAAGGGACAGGAAGGCGCTCGACAGACCAGTCCTCTGGGAATAATGAATAATGTCCCGGACTAGATGGATGTTATCAAATATGGTGCGGTCCGGGACGGTATAGGACTTGTCAGGGTGGATCATGTGGTCCAGCACGGTGCCAGGCCGAGAAGACATGGCTCTGGCAAAGATTTTATAATCCGTGCTGAGGCGGGAGACCGGGCGCCAGTTTTTAAGAAGGCGGAGATCCCCCTTCTTAGGCAGCAGGGCAATCACCGCCCTGCGCCACGAGTGGGGCATCTCCCTGGTAGCAATACTCTCCCCCAGGACCCCCGCGATGTCGCTCCCCTGGACATCCCAGAACGCCCTGAAGAACTCCACGGTCAGCCCGTCCAGCCCCGGGAATTTGCCCCTGGAGAGGCTGTTGAGGGCGCTGGTCAGCTCCCCCAGACTTATAGGGGAGTCAAGCTTTCCGGCGCCCTCCAGGCCGACCTGCAGCAGGTCCTCCCACAAAACTCTGTGAGCATCCTCGCTGGACGGATCCGGAGAGAACAGGGCAGTGTAATAGTCTTGGGCGATGGCCCTGATGCCCTCCAGCCAGCAGTGTAAGGAGCTGCTGACGGACCCTGTGCCTTTTTTTCCAGCGAGTAGAAGAAGGGGGAGCCGCGGTCCAGGTCCTTGTGGAACCGGATCCGCGACCTCACGAACGCGCCCCGGGACCCGACGAGTTGCAGGTCCCGCAGCGCGCCTTTCTTCTCATCGTACACCGACCGCAGGGCTGGGTCCGCATCGGGCTGACAGAGATGTGCCTCCAGGTCAAGCACCTTCTTCTCCAACTCTTCGACCCTGGATTTCTGTCTCTTTGTCGACCCCCTTGCGTACTCCTGACAGAAAACACGAACGTGAGTCTTGCCCAGGTCCCACCATAGCCCCAAGGAGGGGAAGCCTCCCCGCTTCCTTCTCCAGCTGACCCAGAAATGACGGAAAGAGTCCAGGAACCGCTCATCCTCCAGCAGCAGGTTGTTAAAGTGCTAGTACGCGGACCCCGTCTGAGCGCAGAATGCAACGAGTTCTGCCCACACCAGATGGTGGTCTGTACACGGCACCTGCCGCACAGAAGCCGACGGAACACAGTATATGAACACCTTGGAAACGTAAAGGCGGTCGAGTCTTGACACTCCGACTCCAGGTGACACAAAACCAAAAATGCTGGAATCAAGATGAAGATGTCGCCACACGTCCACCAAGTCGAAGGACCCGACCAGGTCCCTTAACTTACTCACACCTAGAGAGCAGTGCTGGGCACCGTAACAGCCCCTGGCCCCGAGGGTAAAGAATTGTACTCAAACACAATCTATAACCTAATGGTCTGGCATTTGCATTTGCCAGAGGTGCCGAGTGAATGATCCATTTTGGCCTCCTCCAGAGGTCCCCAGCATCACAGATCCCAGTTTTCAGCCAATTCGATTCACTCCACGCGATATCAAGAAACGGCTGAAGGCACTGGATACTGCAAAGGCAATGGGCCTGACAATATTCCGACATTAGTACCAAAGACATCTGCTCCAGAACTTGCCGCACCCCTAATTAAGCTGTTCCAGTACAGCTACAACACTGGCATCTACCCAGCTATGTGGAAAATTGCCCAGGTATGCCCTGTACACACAAAGCAGGACAAATCCAACCCGGCCAATTACTGCCCCATCCGTCCACTCTCAATCATCAGTAAAGTAATGGAAGGGGTCATCAACAGTGCTATCAAATGGCACTTGCTTAGCAATGACCTGTTCACTGATGCCCAGTTTGGGTTCCTCCAGGGCCACTCAGCACCTGACCTCATTACAGCCTTGGTTCAAACATGGAGAAAAGAGTTGAACTCCCGAGGTGAGGTGAGAGTGATGCCCTTGACATCAAGGCAGCATTTGACTGAGTGTGGCATCAAGGAGCCCTAGAAAAACTGGAGTCAATGGGAATCGTGGGGGAAACTCTACACTGGTTGGAGTCATACCTAGCACAAAGGAAGATGTTTGTAGTTGTTGGAGGTCAGTCATCTCAGCTCCAGGACATCACTGTAGGAGTTCCTCAGGGTAGTGTCTTCTGCCTAACCACCTTCAGCTGCTTCATCAATGACCTTCCTTCCATCATAGGTGGGGATGTTTGCTGAACATTGTGCAATGTTCAGCACCATTTGCGACTCCTCAGGTACTGAAGCAGCCCATGCCCAAATGCATCAAGACCTGGACAATATCCAGGCTTGGGCTGACAAGTGGCAAGTAACATGTGCACCACACAAATGTCAGGCAATGGCTATCTCCAACAAGAGAGAATCCAACCATCGTCCCTTGATGTTCAATGGCATTACCATCACTGAATCCTCCACTATCAACATCCTGGGGGTTACCATTGACCAGAAACTGAACCGGACTAGCCATATAAATACAGTGGCTACAAGAGCAGGTCAGAAGATAGGAATTGTACGATGAGTAACCCACCTCCTGATTGCCCAAAGCCTGCCCACGATCTACAAGGCACAAGTCAGGAGTGTGATGGAATATTTCCCACTTGCCTGGATGAGTGCAGTTCCCACAACACTCAAGAGGCTTGACACCATCCAGGACAAAGCAGTCCACTTGATTGGCACCAAATTCACAAACGTTCACTCCCTCCACCACAGACGCACAGTAGCAGTAGTGTGTACCATCTAAAGATGCGCTGCAGGAATTCACCAAGGCTCCTTAAACAGCACCTTCCAAACCTATAACCACTACCATCTAGAAGGAGAAGGACCAGCAGATAGATGGGAACATCACCACCTGGAAGTTCCCCTCCAAGTCACTCACTATTCTGACTTGGAATATATTGCCGTTCCTTCACTGTCACTGAGTCAAAATCCTGGAACATTCTAACAGCACTGTGGGTATACCTACACAACATGTACTGCAGCAGTTCAAGGAGGCAGCTCACCACTGTCTTCTCAAGGGCAGCTAGGGATGGGCAATAAATGCTGGCCCATCCAGCGAAGCCCACACCCCATAAATGAATTTTAAAAAACAACCTTGAGAAACTTTTTAAAAAATTCTTTCACGGGATCTGTGCGTCACTGGCAAGGCCAGCATTTGTTGCCCATCCCTAAATTCCCTTGAACCTACCAGCTTCTTAGGCCATTTCAGAGGGCAGTTAAGAGCCAACCACGTTGCTGTGGGCCTGGAGTCACATGTAGGCCAGATCGGGTAAGGATGGCAGCTTTCCTTTCCTAAAGGACATTAGTGAACCAGATGGGGTTTTACAACAATCGAAAATAGTTTCATGGTCACCATTACTGAGCCTAGTTTTATAATCCAGATTTGTTAACTGAATTCAAATTCCAACGGCTGCCATGGTGGGATTTGAACCCATGTCCTCGGGTCATTAGTCTGGGTCTCTGGATTACTAGTCAAGAGACATTACCACCATGCCATTATCTTGCCCGCTGTACCGGAATGGGTCCTTGATAATCATCACAATGGTTACATCGTCAACAGAAATTAAATGCATATATACACACTTAAGTGGGCCAAATCAAACCCTGAGTCCAGCAAGGATTTTAGAGCAACAATTAACTGGTGCAGCTGCTTTATGGAATGAAAATGTCTAGTGTTGCAGCAGAAGACCAAGATTACTCAGAGACTACCAAAAGATCTCGATGCCAAAATGACCAGTTTGCAGTGATTCACCATCAGACAGCGGCAAAAGCACGAGTCCCCATTATGCCACATCGGCAACATGGATGGAACGCCCATGAGTTTCAATATACCTAGTAACTGAACTGTGGAGAGGAAGGGTTCAAAACAGTTCTAATGTAAATCACAGGACATGAGAAGAGAAGACATGATTCACAATGATATGAGCCTGCATTGCTGACAGAACAAAATTAAAGCCTATGGTAATTTTCAAATGTAAAACATGCTGAAAATCAAGCTCAGTAAAACAGTAAGTTCCCTGCAGGAATACTTGTGCGTGTCCATAACAACGGTTGGATGATTGAGGATGGAGTAAAGTTATGGATCAATAATGTTGTGGAATGGGCCTATGTAAAGAATGCAGCTAATTGTTGTGAGACATGTTCAGATATCATATAACTGATGAGATCAAAAGGTGCCTGCAAAGAAATAACACCCAGATTGAATTATACCATGGGGTCCAACATCCGTAGCTCAACCTTTTGGTGTGTGCCTCAACAACGATCACACTTGCACTGATTGGAATAGATGGATGATTGTTAGAGACAAAACCTACAGAAAGAGTAGAAATACGCAGGTTGCCCTGCTTGATGTTTTGTGTTATTTCATCATCAGATCTTGGGATGCTATTAGTGCAAAAACTGTCATCAGATCGCTCAAAAAATGCAGAATATCCAATTCAATGGATGGAGATGAAAATGATTTGTTTGTGGAGGGATGATTCTGAAACCGAAAACACTACATCTGATCCAGGGTGGGATCCTTACGATGATGCCATAGCCAAAGTGACTCGGAATGAATTTGATGAATTCTTTGCATCAGATGCCGAAGACAATGAACTTGACATTTTAAAATGCTTTCAGTGTGGTTAAAGGTATCTTTGTTCAATTCATTTAGTCAATATGACACATTAATGTGAATTACAGGTGTTTTGTTGTTTTCACTCACCTACGTTGGCGGTTCACATTTTATACTTCACATATAAGTCGACCCCCATTTTTGGAATGATTGTTGGAGGCTTCAACGGTTGACTTATGCACTGACATCTACAGTAACTTCAAATTATTGTTGTGTTGCCTTGATGTATTTGTACAAAGTTCTTTCTTTTAGTTGGTTTATGCTAAGATAGAATGTTACAATAGGAACTTAATTTGAATCTAAATGCTGTGGTAATCCTTAAATGATTCATTCTGTAAATTGAGGATCTAGACCAATCATAATGAGAGCTGTTGTTTTGTTAAAGAAAGAATGAGCTTATATTTATATAATGTCTTTTACACATTCAGGATATCCCAATGTTCTTTCCAACAATAGCAACTGGTATTTATGTAGTATTGTAGTAAAATATCCCAAGGTGCTTCAGAAGAATGTTATCAAACAAAGATTTGACACTGAGCCACGTAAGGAGATATTAGGACGGATGACCAAAAGCTTGGTCAAAGAGGTAGATTTTAAGGACCATCTTGAAGGAGGAGAGAAACATAGGGACAGAGAAGTTTAGGGTGGAAATTGCAGACCTTATGACATGGGCAGCTGATGACACACCAGTGGAGCAAATAAAATTGGGGATGTGCAAGTGGCCAAAATTAAAGGAGTACACAGATCTTGGAGGGTTGTAGTGCTGGAAGAAGTTAGAGATAGGGAGGGACAAGGGCATAGAGGGATTTGGAAACAAGAATAACAATTTTAAAATTGAGGTGTTGCCTGTTGCCAATTTGGGACAGAGAGCACTGAAGTGATGGATAAATGTGACTTGATGTGAGTTGCCACTGCATTTAGAATACAAGCAATAAAGTTTGGATGAGATCAGGTTTAAGGAGGGTAGAAGATGGGAGGCTGACCAAGAACTATTGGAATAATCAATTCTAGAGGTAAGAGGCATGGATGAGGGTTTCAGTAGCAGATGAGCCAAAGCAGGAGTGGAGAAGGGAAATGTTATGGAGATGAAAGTAGGCTGTCTTGGTGATGGCCCAATCTGCTGAGCCACGTAAGGAGCTATTAGGAAAGATGACCAAAATCTGTTACTCTTTAAAGTGCAGTAACTGCTGTTATCCAGACATTTATAACAGCTAATTTGTGCACAGCAAGGTCCTACAGACAGCAAATGACCAATTAATCTATTTTTGGTGGTGTTGGCTGAGGGATAAATGTTGGCCATTTAGGTTTTAATAAGAGTGATTTGAGAATCTGCTCTTAGACATTATTACTATTAACTGCTGCCCACTGCCAGTATGCAAGGTTTTTCCCTCTTCACAAGCTGTTTTAATGAAATGCTGCAAATTATTTTTTTAGTAAAATAACCTATAACACCTATAGTGAGTTTAATGTAACAAAACGCCCCAAGGCGTTTCACAAAAGTGTCAAACAAATTTGGTGCTGAGCCACATAAGGAGCTATTAGGGAAAGATGACCAAAAGCTTGGCAAAAGGTTTGCAGGACTGTCTTAAAGGAAGAAAGAGAAGGAGAGAGCAAAAGAGGTGATTCCTGAGCTTGGGGCTTAGGTAGCAGAAGGGACGACTACCAATGATGAAGCAGTTAATATCGAGGTCCACAAGAGGCCTGATTTGGACGAGGCTTGTAGGGGTAGAGGAGGTTACAGAGATAGTGAGGGACAAGGACTTGGTATATGAAAATAGTGATGAAAATGTTAAAATTGAGGTGTATGCTAACAAAGACTTTATGACATCTAGTGAGGGAAAATTTGTAGATTATATGAGTTAATGTGAAAACCAAAAATTGTAATCAATTGAAACTAATTGACTTACTATGTGTCTTGTAGGCATGGTACTGAGCTAACTTGAGCACTGAAGACTAATATTTTAGATCTGTTCTTCAGAAGTCTAACAGGTATGAGAACTTTTTTATTTATTAGCTGGGACATTCATGGATAGATTGGCTGGAAGCCTTTACCAGCTACAGTTCATTTAAGAAGCAGTTAAAGGACAGCAACTGATTTTAACCAAAATTATTTTCAGAGCATTATTACTAAGCAACCTTGAATTATGCAGTCACTTGAAGTGCTCACAGCTTAGACAAAATAGACCTGCTTAGTACAGGCTCAGAGCTCTGTTCAGTAGCTGATAAAAATTCAAAAGCAGTCTGTGGGATTTGACTAAACATTAATTTTAAATGTATTAAGTTGGCTTTGCAGATACCAGAGCGATATGAGATTATAGGTACCTTCTCTAAGAACTCTTGCATCTGACACCAAATTCTGAACAGAAAGCAAAGATGCCTGTGGATTTTAAAAATTCTTTTCATAGGCGTGAACATTGCTGGCTAGGCAAGCATTTTTATTGCCCATCCCTAACTGCCCTTGAGAAGATGGTGGTGAGCCACCGCCTTGAACTGCTGCAGCCCATATGGTGTAGGTACACCCACAGTGCTGTTAGGATATACTGTATGTTTTGCATTCTTGTGACAATGATGCTGTTTTGCAGCATCACTATATGATTAGTATAATGCTAATATATTACTGGAAAGGAGTCAATGCAGCTTTAAAATCTTGTTAAATGTCTTTTGAAGCCAAGGTGCATGTTGTAAGGCTTACTACAGTTCACATAGGTACCAGCTGCTCACGATCTTTATCAATGATTTGGATATGGGGACCAAATGTAATATTTCCAAGTTTGTGGATGAGGCAGAACTACCTGGGAATATGTGTTGCGAGGATGATGCAAAGAGATTTCGAGGGGATTTGTACAGGCTTAGTGAATGGGCAAGAACGTGGCAGATGGAATATAATTTGGATGTGTGTGAGGTTAGCTGCTTTGGAAACAGAGGTGCAGGGTATTTCTTAAATGGTGATAATTGGGAAGTCATCCAAAGGGACTTGGTGTCCTTGTTCATAAGTCATTTAAAGGTAACATGCAGGTGTAGCAAGCAATTAGGAAGGCAAATGGTATGTTGGCCTTTATTGCAAGAGGATTTGAGTGCAGGAGTAAAGATGTCTTGCTGCAATTGTATAGAGCTTTGGTTTGACCACACCTAGAATATTGTATACAGTTTTGGTCTTTTTACCTAAGGAAGAGATATACTTGCCATAGAGGGAGTGCAGCAGATGTTCACCAGACTAATTCCTAGGATGGCGGGATTGTACTAGGAGGAGAGATTGAGGAGACTGGGCCTGTATTCTCTGGAGTTTAGAAGAATGGGAGGGCTTTAAACTAACTTGGCAGGGGTGTGGGAACCAGGAGAGAATATTAGAGAGGAATACCAGGGTGCACAAAATACTGGGAGAGACAGATAACACTAGTATAGAGAATAGTAAGTTAATAGGTGGAGTCGGAGTAAGGGAGAAAGTAATGAAGTCTAAATCAGAGCTACTGTGTGCGTATGTGAATGCATGGAGTATAGTAAATAAGATTGGGGAATTACAGGTACAGATTGTCATGTGGAAATATGATGTTGTGGCAATAACCGAGATCTGGCTCAAGGAACAGAAGAACTGGGTGTTAAAATATTCCTGGGTGAAAGGTGTTAAGAAAAGATAGGAAAGGAGGAGGGATGGCAGTATTGTTAAGGAGAGCATGGCAGTGCTGGAGAAAGAGGATATCCCAGAGGGTTCAAGGACAGAATCAATTTGGCCTGGAGCTAAGGAACAAAAAGGGTGTAATTACATTGCTCAGTGTAGTCTATAGACCACCAACTCATGGGAAGGATGTAGAGGAACAAATCTGCAGGGAAATTACAGAGAGATGCAAACATTATAGAGTAGTTATAATGGGGAACTTTAATTACCCAAATGTAGACCGGGACAGTGGTAGTGTAAAGAGCAGAGAGGGGCAGGCGTTCCTGGATTGTGTTCAGGAGAATTTTCTACAGCAGTATGTGCCCAGTCCAATGAGGGAACATTTAGGAGATAGTGATCATTGTATCGTAAGGCTTAGAATGACGGTAGAAAAGGACGATAGGCAATCCAGAGTAAGTATAATTAACTGAGGTAGAGCCAACTTCAATGGGGCAAGAATGGAGCTGGGCCAGACAGGCTGGAACCAAAGGTTGGCAGGAAAAGCTGTAGCTGACTAATGGGCTACCTTCAAAAAAGAAATGGCTTGGGCACAGCCAAGGTACATTCCCTCAAAAGGGAAAGGTAGGGCAAACACATCCAGAGCTGTCTGGATGAAAATGGAGGTGGAAACTAAGATAAAGAAGTAAAAGTGTGCCTATGACTGGTGTCAGGTAGAAAATACAATTGGGAACCAAGTGGGAAACAGAAGGCCATGGTGACAGAGGAGGAAACTGTCACTAGAAGGGTTCAAAATTGATAAGGAGGAAGTGTTGGATAAACTATCGGTACTTAAAGTTGACAAGACACTGGGATCGGATGAGATGCATCCAAGGATATTGGAGGGTGAGAGTGGAAATTGCAGAGGCACTGGCCATAAAAAAAAAGGGGAGGTAGCAGAGGACTGGAGAATTGCAAACATTACGCTCTTTGCTCTTGTTAAAAAAAAGGTTGTCAGGATAAGCCCAGCAATTACAGACCAGTCAGTTTAACTTCAGTGGTGGGAAGCTTCTAGAAACAATTATTCGGGATAGAATTAATAGTCACATGAAAAAATGTGGGTTGATTAGGAATAGACCAGCATGGATTTCTGAAGGGAAAATTGTGTTTAACTAACTTGTTGGAGTTTTTTGAAGAGGTAACAGAGAGGGTTGATGAGGGTAATATTGTTGATGTGGTGTATGTGGATTTTCAAAAGGCATTCGATACAGTGCCACACAACAGACTTGTGAGAAAAGTTATAGCTCATGCAATAAAAGGGACAGTAGCAACATTGGTACAAAATTGGTTGAATAATAGGAAACAGAGAATAATGGTCAATAGATATTTTTCGGGCTGGAGGAAGGTTTGTAGTGGAGTTCCCCAGGGGTCAGAATTGGGACCCTCGCTTTTCCTGATATATATTAATGATCTAGATCTTGGTATGCAGGAGACAATTTCAAAGTTTGCGGATGATATGAACCTTGGGAGCATTGTAAACTGTGAAGAGGACAGATTAGAACTTCTAAAGGACATAGACAAGTTGGTGGAATGGGCAGATAAGTGGCAGATGAAGTTCAGTATGGAGAAATGTGAGGTGATGCATTGTGTTAAGAAGAACGTGGCGAGAAGAGGTATAATTCTTAAGGGGGTGCAGGAGCAGAGGGACCTGGGTGTATATGTGCATAGATCTTTGAAAGTTGCAGGACAGTTGGAGAGAGCAGTTAATAAAGCATACAGTATCCTGGGCTTTATTAATAGGACATTGAGGACAAGAGCAAGGAGGTTATGCTGAACTTATATAAGACACTAGTTAGACCTCAGCTGGAGTATTGTGTACAGTTCTGGGCACCACACAATAGGAAGAAATTGAACACATTGCAGAAGAGGTTTACAAGAGTGGTTCCAGGAATGAGAAACTTCAGCTATGAGGATAAATTGGAAAGTTGGGACTGGTCTCCTTGGAGAGGAGGAGGCTAAGAGGAGACTTGATAGAGGTGTTCAAAATCATGAAGGGACTGGATAGAGTAGATGGGGAGAAACTGTTCCCGCTTGTAAAAGGATCAAGAACGAGAGGGCACAGAGTTAAAGTGATTTGCAAAAGAAGCAAATGTGATGTGAGGAAAAAACTTTTTCACACAACAAGTGGTTCGGGTCTGGAATGCACTGCCTGGAAGTGTGGTGGAGGCAGGTTCAATCAAGGCATTCAAAAGGGCATTAGATGATTATTTGAATAGAAACAATAGGCAGGGGCACAGGGGAAAAGGCAGGAGATTGGCACTAAGTCATGTTGCTTATTTAGAGAGCCGGTGCAGACATGATGGGCTGAATGGCCTCCTTCTGCGCCGTAACAATCCTGTGATTTTGTGATCTCATTAAAACTAAAGGGACTAAAGAAGGATGTTTCCCTGGTTTTTGGTGTTGGGGCGGGGGGTGTCTAGAACCAGGGAACACAGTCTCAGAATAAGGGGCAAGCCATTTTGGACTGAAATGCGGAGGAATTTCTTCTCTTAAAGGGTAGCGAATCTTTGCAATTCCCGACCTCATAGGGCTGTGGAAGCTGAATCATTGAGTAAGGCAGAGATTGATAGATTTCTAGATACTAATGACATTAAAACTAATGACATTAAGGTGTATAGGGATGGCGCGGGAAAATGGCATTGAGGTAGACGATCAGCCATGATCTAGCTGAATGGCGGAGGTGGCTCAAGGGGCCGTTTGCGGAGGTTATGTACCTGCAAAACCTCACCAGCAGCTAAATCGTGAACGAGGAACGTGCTTTTCAATGGGACTCAATTAGATACGTTCCAGCAATGCAAGGATAGCATTAGTTTGGGCAGTTACTCTACAGCAAATTGTGGTATAGTATCTGTATACGACAGATGGAGGAGCCTGAGCAATACATTGGTGAAGATTTAAAAATTGAACAGAGCCATTATTGCAGCTCTGGACCAAGAGATTCGGACATTTCCAGGTTAATCCCTTCATTTGGGCTGCACTTCAGCTGCAATCATTCTGGTCGCTGCTCCGTCATGGCTGCCATCACCCTAGGGAAAGAGAGGGAGAAGAAAATGTAGATAAGCGAACATTGCCCACGCGATGGGCGATGCAGTGTACAAAGTACAGGTAAGTGAAGATGTAAACAAGTAAGTTGCGAAAGGTGGGACTTTACTATAATTTATTCTTCCATGGGATGTGGGTGTCACTGGCAAGGGAAGCATTTGTTGCCCATCCCTAATTGCCCTTGAACTGACCAGCCTTCTGGGCCGTTTAAGAGTTAACCGCATTACTCTGGATTTGGAGTCACGTGTAGGCCAGACTGAATAAGGATGGCAGATTCCCTTCCTTAAAAGATATTAGTGAATCAGATGGGTTTTCACAACAATCGATGATAGTTTCATGGCCACCATTACTGAGACTAGCTTTCAATTCCAGATTGAATTTAAATTCCACCAGCTGTCATGATGGGATTTGAACCCACGTCCCCATTAGCTTGGGCTCCCGACTCCTGTTCCTATGTTCCAAATACTTTGTCAGAGAAGTCAAGAAGATGGGTCAGCCAGGATACATCTCGGAATCCATACTAACCCTTAGTTATATAATCCAGATAATTTACAAGTTTACACCTAACCATTGATTTTTTTTAATTTTATGTCGGGGATGGCACTAAAACTAATTGATCTGTAGTTGCCTGAGTTTTGAATTGCACACCTCCCCTCCCCACCCCTACTCTCTCTGCTTTATTAATAATGGCACCATACTGACCTGTTTTCAATCTACTGCCACTTCTTCTCTCAATTAGCAATTAAACACTACCACATTAGATAAAATATTAGATAAAAAGACCAAACATTTATACAATATCTTTTGCATTCTCAAGTTATATCAAACAGCTGAAAAGCCAATGAAATATTTTGACATGCGGTCACTGTTATATAGATAGGCAAATGCAGCAGCCAATCTCTGCACAGCAAGAGCATTGCTAGGACACAATCAGAACAATCCTGCTTTTCTTTGGACAGTGCCAAAAGATCATCAGCTTAAGCAAGCATAGGGCGCCTTGGTCCCAAATATTCCGCTGCATTTTTCTTGTGATCACGTAATTTTTCCTCCTGAAGTTTTTACTTTTTAGAATTCTGGTGAAATGTATATAAGTTTAGAAAATCAAAACATTTGTGGTGGGAAGTTTTGAGTGGTTTTAAAATGAAGCTCCTCAAATTTCTGGCGTTAATTTAACTTTGCAAATAATGTGACATATTAGATATTTCAAAAGAAAAATAAAATGAAGATAAGGTAACCCAGCAACACACATCCATTATGTAAGTTCATTCCAAATATGAAAGATTATCATAGGATGAGTGGGGAAAAATTAGTTTTTGTAGAAGAATTGTTAATTTAAAATTATTACTGAAGATGAAGAGAGGTTAGGAGACATTTCTTTACACAGAGTGTTGGGAGTATGCATGCTTTACCTTAGGAAGTGGTGAGGCAGACAGGATTGCATCTTTTGAGGGACAGGTGGATAACTATTTAAAGCAGGGGAATATAAGGTGCTATGGGGAAAGAGGTCAGTGGGTTTAGTTTTGGATTGTTGTAACAAAGAGCTATGGGCTGAATGGCCTGCATTTGTACTACAAATTTATGTACTATGTATGTCCTTATGATATAAATAATAATTGGAAAAATTAGTGCTTTGATTTCTTATTCCCGCCAATGCAATTTCATTTTTCACTTCTGACCCAGTCTCAACCAGACAGCAAGCTGCAGTTTCCTAGCTCATTGGACCTGATTAACTGCAAAATATCACTTTTAGGTCAAGTTATGTCGTAACAATAAGTCATAACACAACCAAAGTAGCAAAAAAAACTCAGCCATTCAAATCATCCATTAATCCACAAACACAGTAATAATTCCTTGCCTGTTTGTATTTTCTTTCAGGATGGCTGCACATTGCATAAGGAAACTTGCCCTCCAAACACTGCAAACTAAAATAGGTTATTCTAATTGGTATTCTTGTATTGAGAGTACAAGGCATTTTAATACTTTGATGGTACAAACCATGATGGAAGTAATGATACCCCAAACTAGATACATCCTGCCCTATTGGAAACTGGGCCTTTGGATAAAGCCTGTAAAAACTTTCGTAACAGCTGATGAGGGTGAGGGGGAGCCTGCGATAGTGCAGCACCGAGAGAAAAAGGATCCAAGAGCACGAAGAACAGTAGGGAGCATTGGCAGAAAGATTCACCACCGCATCATTCACGTAATAGATGAAAATGGAGAGAACCTGGGAAATTTGCATAGAGCTGAAGTTATTCGGATCATGGATGAGCGTGGAGTCAAGGCTGTACCTCTCAGAGAAAATACAGACCCTCCAGTGTACAAACTAATGACAGGAAAACAGATCCATGAACAACAAATGAAACTCAGAGAAAAACAAAAAAACAATCCTAACACAGGTGAGTGGATGGATAGGTGAGATATTTATCCTTTTTTAATGAAACCTTTCCCTGCTCTCCCTCACCCACCAGACAGAGAGAACATTCAAAATATGGTGATTGATTTTATTAAAACTAGGGCCATGTGGTGTATAGCTACCCATCTGATGAGACATTAAGAACTTTGGGTTTTCTGGTAATTATGTTGGGGATTTGGGGGAGATGGTGGCATAGTGGTAATGTCACTGGACTAGTAATCCAGAGGCCCAGGCTAATACTTTGGGGACACAAGTTCAAATTCCATTGTGGCAACTGGTAGAATTTAAATTCAATTAATAAAAAATAAAATCTGTTAGTCCTGGTGATGGTAACCATGAAACTACCATTGATTGCTGTAAAAACCCATCTGGTTCACTAATGTCCTTTAGGGAAGGAAATCTGCCATTCCTACCTGATCTGGCCTACATGTGACTGCAGACCCACAGCAATGTGGTTGACTCTTAACTGCCCTCTGAATTTGCCTAGGAAGCCACTCAGTTCAAGGGCAATTGGGGATGGGTAACAAATGCTGGCCTCACCAGTGACGTCCACATCTCATGAAAGATTAGGCTTAAAAAAAATTAAAGGTCCAATGGAACTATTCAAAGAAGTGTAGAGTGTAGCCTCTCTCAAACACCTCTCAATCAGTACCATCGAAAACAGACTGACTGGGTGTTTGTCTAATTACTGTGTATGGAACATTGCTAAAACAGAATATCTCTTACGTTTATCTACACAATGATCATTACACCTCAAGTGCTTTGAGACATCCCCGTGTAATAAAAAACCACATAAATGCAAGTTTTGGGGGAATGTTTTCAGCAGATACTTCACGGGCAGGATTTTGACACCGTCAGGCAGGCGGGTGCAGCGGGCAGGCTCGGGAGTGGCCAGGAAACGACCTGCTGCCCATGATTGGCCACCGACCGCGATTTCATGCTGATTCGCCTGCCTGCCAACCGTAACGTTGGATGTGCAGTGAAAAATAGCGGTTAATTAATTGACTAATGGCCTTAATAGGCCTCTTAATTGTTGACGGGTGTGCTGCTGCCGACTCTTGCATGCGCCCACCGAAATATCGCGAGTGCAAGATGATGCCCAGACGCTTGCCCGACATCATCACACGCTATTTCACACTCGGGCATGTCAGGCTCGTGCCCGCACACCTAGTAGAAAATCCTGCCCCATGTGATTTTTGTCAAAAAGATCATAAATTCCAAAGAAATAGCGCTGGCAATTTATGTGCTTTTTGTTTGTACTCTAGTACGAGCATGAACACTTTAAAGGGGAGACAATTTCTGCTATTGGCATATTCAGCAATCCTGGTACAGATTCGGTCCAAAGTTGCACCCTTTTTTTGCCGACTTTTCATTTGCATTTTGCTGAACAATCTGCTGTGAACCAGTACAATTGGGCAGCATTTCAAAATGCAATTTGTAAGAAAATTTCACTGATCCTGGGGGAATTGCACCAAAAACACAGTGCGATCGAGCAGAAACTCGAGGTCAGAATATCCATAAAGCTAATTTATATTGCTTGGATAAAACACCTCAAATGGCTAATCTGACTTACCTCTGGATTCTTACAATGGTACTTATAACAAAATTGATTTTGCAAAATGAGCCTGGTGAGGGATAGTGGGCATTTTTTTTTAACAACAAAATGCTGGATTACTTTTACTAGCAACTTGATCTTCATGAGAGTTCTTCATGCCTGTTGCAGTTGTCCATTTTGATAACTGTTTGGTTGATGCTAGTTGTCAACCAAGATTTCCACCACTGCCTCTTTAACTGAAGTTATGTAGCAGTTCATTGGAAATTTCGTAAAGCTACTATTCTGTGGGTTTCATGCATCAATTAGAACAATAGGTTTTGCAATGTAAGCACATGGGCAGCGGGGGGAAACTGTTGCATTAGTTTGTGAATCTTTTTTAAAACATTTGTATTAAGAGCCTTGAAAGCTGAAGGAGAATAAATATTTGGTGGATATTCTTTCTTTTAATGGTTTGAAGTTGTCTTTTTCGTTACTAATTGTGCTAAAACATAGCTCTCCCTACCAGCTCAAAATGATCCTGAGTCGCTCGCAGATCCCTGCAGTCTTCCAGGGTCCACAGAGGCTTCAGGGTTGGCTCCTTGGGGACAAGGGCTACCCGCAGAGGCCGTGGCTGATGACACCCATGTGGTGTCCTCAGACTGCAGCAGAGCGACACTATAATGAGGCTCATGTAGCAGCTTGCAACTTGGTGGAGCAGACCATCGGGATGCTGAAAGTGCGTTTCTGGTTCCTGGACCAGTCAGGTGGAGCCCTGCAATACAGTCCACGGAGGGTATCACGCATTGTCTTCGTCTGCTGGGCCTTTTACAACCTGGCGCTGCAATGGGGAGACAAGCTGGCTGAAGTGGAGATGGGGGAGCTGGAGGTCTCCTTTGATGAGGAGGGCGCTGACGAGGGTGAGAGTGAGGGGGTCCTCGGTGGTGATGATGATGGGGATGAGGCTCTCGCACTGGCTAGACAAGGCAGGTGCACTCGGGACGCCCTCATAGCTTCTGGATTTGTGGATGATGATGACGACATGCAGTGAGGTGTCCCCATAGATCCTCACATCGCAGTTGTGAATGTTTGACTCCAGCCTGACTTATGGCAGCGCCAATACCCTCTGTGAGAATGCTCCTGTCATGGAGATGCAGCGGAGGCCCTAATAGTTGCTCAGTCGCAGAAGGATGATGACAACATGCAGTGAGGACACTCCATAGATCTTCACATAGCCTCTGTGAATGTCTGACTCCTGTCTGGCCGAGGGCAGCTCGCTTGTGCTCCATGATCAGGGCCACCTCAGAGATGCAGCCATGAAACTTTTAGACGCATCTGATGCTGTGTCCGCCTTCAGCACCTCAGCCCTTCAGGATGCATCACAGCATCACTGGTCACAGATGCTTGTGTGATGGGGGCCAGCCTCACCTTAAAGGTGCTGAGAGCGCACAGAGAGAATGAGGGAACTTGTGGTGCCTGCCCTCTACATTCTGGCAGCAATGACCAGCACCGGCGAGGTGCAGGCATCAGTAATGTTTCCAGGGAGTGTGAGGCCGGACCATTACTTTGGTCTGAATGCTGCACAGGGAAGAGGCCCTGGACTGGAACACCTGCCTTTTATCTTGTGCCGAAAGGTTTCACATCTGAACACTGACAAGAACGTTGCTCATCAGAACAAGGAGCCACAGGCAGGGAGACATTCTTAGGAGTTTATTGACAATAATGAACAGTATGTAAAAGTGATCAACATCCGTGCCAAGGCTGTGCAACTACTTTTACTTAATTTTCCTAACCCTGCTGCTACGCCTTGGTCCTCCCCAGACATCCACAGCGTAGGTGGAGGCAGCCTGCTGACTGCCACACCCTGTCTATGATGACTTTGGTGGGTGCCCTCTGGAGGGCCGAGACTTGGAGGGCACCGGCCTGCTTTCGGGGTCCTGCTGTGTGGCAGTGGCACCCTCCTCAGCCTATGAAGCTGGATCTGCGGAGGTCACAGGAAGAGGGGATTTGGATGGGCCGTTCACTCCCAGAGTCACCTGGGTGGATGGGCCCAGAGTGTGCACCTGCTGATCCTCCTCCCTATGAGTGCTCGAGGGCCCCTGGCCGACTCCGTAAGTGGAAGGGGTAGTTGGAGTGAGATCGAGCTGCCCAGCACCCCTCTCGTATACACACTGTTGAAGGCTAAATATGGAATCAGAGATGGAGTTAAGCCCACACAGCATTGCAGGAGTGAAGTCCTGGACCAAGGTCTCCATGTGAGCCGCCATCCTGTCGAGTGTTGACCTCGGTGCATTGCAATGGCGGCGCTATCACCACAGCCTGAAGACAAACTGACTCCTCCATCGTGCCTTGCAATCTGAGGAGTGCGTCCCTTCCTGATGTTCCTGAGCTTGCCTGTGCAGCTCCAGCAACTGTGCCATGGTCGAGTCCAGAGGCTCGTCATCTGACTCGGACTCAGCAACGTTCTGGCCTCCAGCAGCCCTCCGAGTGCGGGGGACCTGGGAAGTCCCTGCCTCAGCCTGCTCTGGATCAGAAAGTGCAATGTGCTCACCAGATTGTGATCCCGAGGCTACTCTAAAGCTAGGTCCCACCGAGGTGTGTGTCTCTGCGCTGGTAGAGGGTGTGGGTGAGCGCTGTGACAGGACTTCAGGGAGGGTGCCTTCAGATTCCTCCTCAAGAGGTTTCTTTGGGGCTTGATTGGAGATCCTGGGTCATGAATTCTGTCAGCTGTTTGGCAGATGTGCCTGCGAAAGCAAGGGGAGATAAATAGTGCACGGCAGTGGCCTGTGAAAGAGGACACATCACTCACGGCATGGTTATCTGGTGGATGTTGTACTGCTGGATCCTCACTTGATAGAGCACCACCGACCTCACCATCAGCACAGGACTGGTCCAGATCATCGCCGCCCAGTTGGACGGCCCTGTTTTCGAATTCTGTCAGAACTTTGATCTCCGGCATCCCTCCACCTGTCTGCAACCTTTCCCTCCTGTTGTGAGCCAGTTTGTCCTGCATGGATAGAGATGGGAAGAGTGTATCAGGATGCCTGCCAAACCAGATGATAAGGATGCCTGGCCTGTGTGGATGGTGAGTGGTCCCATGGACAGGATGAGGACAATGACAGTGTGTGTGAAAGAGTGAATGGTGATGTCCCTTGCACTGGCAGTGAGTGAGGGCCCTGTGGATGTGTGATGAGTTTGTGAGTGTGAGTTGGGAGTGAAGAAAAGAGTGACTTACCCTGGCAGAACAGAGGAGATCATTCATCCTTTTGCGGCACAGGGTGGCTGTCCTCCTCTGCAGGGCGTTTGCGCTGACCGCCGCTGCCACCACTTCCCAAGCAGGGTTGGTAACTTTGCTGCCCATCCTGCGGTCCGAGTGGGGGTAGAGCACATCCTGGTGGACCTCCACGGCATCCAGCAGTCGCTCGAGGATCCTGTTGTTGAAGTGGGGGGCTGCAGTCTTTTTTCCTTTGCTGGCCATGTCTCCTGGGCAGTGGTGGTGAGCTGGTGGTGATGAGCTGGTGGTGATGAGCGCTTTGCCGGTGGCTGCCTTTTAAAGATGGCGGCTGGCGTGATGCAACAGCTGGGTGATGGCGGGTGGGCAAATGAGAGCCTGCTCACCATGGAAACGGCGTGTTTTGCGGGAATTAATAAATAATAAGACAGGCTCGGGACGATACGGCGTGAAAATCTGCCATTTTGGTCGGCGAGTAAGACTCCATTTTAACCACCGTTACCACACTTAGTGCAATTCTGGGAAAATACCGCCCTTAATGTTAAACATTGGCCTAACGGATAGAAATGAATGTAGTGATGATAGTTTATCAAGTGAAAATTAATGTAAAAAAGGCAAGTGATGAAAATTGGAAGAAATTACGGTGAGAAAGCAGAAGTCAAGATAAATGTTCAACAGCTAGAATAGGTATCACAAGTCAAGTACAGTAGCATCTCAAACGTGGCAGTCCAGAAACTGGAATTGTCTGAAATCTGGACATTTTTAGAATGTGCCATGCATCAAATTTAATTGAATAAAATAAAAAAAACTTAGCTGGATAATTCAGTTAGCTGCTGCATTGGTGTGGTGAGGTGCCTGACTAGTTTGCCGCTTGCACGCTGCTCTGTTCCCACTCTGAGTGACCCTTGACCCCACCCGACCCGGCTTGATCCAAACCGCCCATGGCCTGAACCCAAAACCTGGCAATATCTGAAATCCAGCACAGCCTCAGTCCCAAGGTTGCCAGTTTTGAAACACTGTACCGGTACCTGGGAAGCATTTTGTGAGAAGGTTAAAGAAATCAGAGCTAGAATAGCAATGGCAAAGATATATTCTCTAAACATAAAGAATTGCTCAGCATAGAAATGAGTGGAGATCTTAAGAATTATCAAAGCTGTGTTTTCTTGTATGGGGCTGAAACATGGACCTTGAGTAAAAGCAGACATCTAAGGCTAGAAGATTGTGAAATGTGGTTCTGGAAAAGGATAAAGTAGATTAGTTAGAGAGAACACAAGAGTAATGAAGAAATTCTGAGGATGGTTTAGGAGGAAAGATTGTTAGTGAATAGCATCAAGAAAAGCCAACAAGGTTGGATTGGCTATATTCAGAGGCATGAGAACTTGTTGAAGGAGGTGATTGAAGAAAGGTTTGAGGGAAAAAGAGAATAATAATGTTAGACAAAAACAAAAATTGCTGGAAAAACTCAGCAGGTCTGACAGCATCTGTGGAGAGGAAGACAGAGTTAACGTTTCGAGTCCATATGATTCTTCATCAAAACTAAAGAGAAATAGAAATGTGATGAAATATAAGCTATTTAAGGGGGGTGGGACAGGTGGAGCTGGTTAGAGGGCCAGTAATAGGTGGAGGCAAAGGAGAGATTGCCAAAGATGTCATAAACATAAGGTCAAAGGGGTGTTGACAGTGGTGATATTAGCTAAAGGATGTGCTAATGGTGACATTAAGGGTAGAAAGCAGGATGAGCAAGGTACAGATAGCCCTAGTGGGGGTGGGGTGGGGGAAGGGATTGAAATGGGCTAAAAGGTAGAGATAAAACAATGGATGGAAATAATTTTTTAAAATAATAATAGAAATAGGTGGGAAAGGAAAAAAAAATATATATATATATAATTATTAGAAAAAAGGGGATGAGGATGGAGGAGAGAGTTCATGATATGAAGTTTTGTTGAACTCAATGTTAAGTCCGGAAGGCTGTAAAGAGCCTAATGTTAGACAACTTGAAACTGAAAATGGGAGGCTCCTGTAAGCAAATGAAGAGGAAAGCAGAAGACTGCGAGGTGTGGAGAAATGAGTAAATGACCTGCCCTTTTTGCACCATTGAGATGAATTTGAATTAGAGAGTCGGGATAATTGAACTTTGAGTTAGGAGGAGAAAGGCTTAAGGAAGAGTGAGTTGTGGTTGGGAGGGGTTGCAGGGGTACTAGTGGAAGGTTGGAGACCAAAGTAAGATGGCAGAGGCAGGTTGGAAGATAGAGCACAGCCGCAGGATTGGAGATAAAGGGGAATATGAAGCAGAGCTAGAGGCCAAATTGTACAAGGCAGAGGAGGACTAAAGCTCAATGGGAGGGGTGGGACCATGGGGTACAAAGATAGGCTTGGCAGAGTAAGATTAGAGGCCGGGGAAGGAGGGATGATAGGATGCCAGGGGAATGGGGAGGAGAGTGTGTGAAAGAGAGTAGGGAGCAGGAAGGAAGCTTGGCTAAGAACAAGGCTTCAGTTTAAGAAATAAATATTGGGAATCTCACCTGAAAATTAATTAAGTCCTGGCACTAGGCCAAGAAGGGCTTGATAACCGGATAGCAACAAAAAGTCCTTTAATTTTTTTTTAAGAAGCTTTAAAAGTTATTAATATTTAACTTGACTTTAGTTAAAGAAAATCTAAATGAATTCAAAAACGGAAGCCAAAGCTGAGCAATCCATTTCCACATGGCAATTGAGTCCCTGGAGCCTTTGTAAAGCCACCCAGTGGCCAGGGTGGAGAACTGTAACATCAAGGCTGTCACACTAATGAGAAAATCCTATCAAAAACATGACAAGGCAGGTACTGTCAAATATGGATAAGATTAATTAGCTCATGCCCCGCGGTTGGCAGATCATTTGAACAGAAAGATAACAATATACGATCATAATATTATTTAGATGAGTAAACAAATCTAAAGTATCACCTCAAAGTAAACAAGGAAAGAACTCGAGGACAGCAATAGATATTAGTGAAAAACAAACTTAAATATGTTCACGAAAGAACACCTTTATCCAGTGAGAAATATTTAAAGCCATTTTCTAACTGGAACAACATAAGCAGAAAAATTGATGTCCAAAAAACAGCTATGTGCCACAGTAGAAGAATTAATACACTGGAGGTGAGTTTTGTTGGGTTAAAAACGTTCTTGTCTGATTTGTATGTTCTAACTAAGCAAATATTCGGATAGTTGAGAAGTTAAGACAAATCTGTACAAATAAGTTTGCATTTATATAGTGCCTTTAACATAGTAGAAGTCCTAAAGTGTAAGAGGTTTAACCAAAAAATGAACACTAAGGCAAGGTAGGAGATACTAGGTATATACAAAAGCTTGGTTTAAAGAGGTAGGTTTTAAGGAAAGACTAGGAGGTAGAGAGGCAAAGGGTTTAGAGACATTTTGAGCATGAGGATGAGGTCTAGTCTATGGCTGAAGGCACAAATTTTAATGGGAAGTAACCAATAAAATTTATAATAAAATTATACTGTTTTATCTCTCCTGAATGCAGGACCTTGTCAAATCAAGGAGCAGACTTTCTCCGCAGACATTGCAAAGCATGACCTGCAAACAAAAATTAAGCAGATCCAGCAGTGGATTGAGAAGAAGCACCATGTTCGGATTACTGTTAGAAAAGGAGCTGTTGTGAACAAAGCAGATAAAATGGTAAGGCTTAACAAAGACTAAACATGCATTGGGTAAATCGATGTCTACTTCTATGCTCTTGACAAAACATCATTAGATGATGAAATATAGTCCTAAAGTCATTTAGATGGAAGCATCCTTTTATTACAATAAACCCAGTGGCAAAGACTTGCATAAATGCAATAATTTAAAATATTTTGATAACAGCAGTACCATGCATTTGACCCTTCTTTCCTTGTGTTCCCTTTCGTATGATTCTTTAGTTATTGGGAAAAAAATTTTGGAATGTCCGTTTTGATCAGTTATATTACTTGCCTATTTTCTTGACATTTTTGTAATTCAAATGTAGATAAGACACTACCGAAGACTAGAATATAAAAGCAGGGATGTGCTGCTGAGGCTTTATAAGGCTCTGGTCAGACCACATTTAGAATATTGTGAGCAATTTTGGGCCCCATATCTCAGGAAGGATGTTCTGGCCCTGGAGAGGGTCCAGAGGAGGTTCACGAGAACGGTCCCAGGAATGAAAGGCTTAACATATGAGGAACGTTTGAGGACTCTGGGTCTATACTCGATGGAGTTTAGAAGGATGAGGGGGGATCTGATTGAAACTTACAGAATACTGAAAGGCCTGGATAGAGTGGACGTGGGGAAGATGTTTCCATTAGTAGGAGAGACTAGGACCCGAGGGCACAGCCTCAAAGTAAAGGGAAGACCTTTTAGAACAGAGATGAGGAGAAACTTCTTTACCCAGAGAGTGGTGAATCTATGGAATTCATTGACACAGAAGGCTGTGGAGGCCAGGTCATTGAGTGTATTTAAGACCGAGATAGATAGGTTCTTGATTGGTAAGGGGATCAAAGGTTACGGGGAGAAGGTGGGAGAATGGGGTTGAAAAACTTATCAGCCATGATTGAATGGCGGAGCAGACTCGATGGGCTGAATGGCCTAATTTCTGCTCCTATGTCTTATGGTCTTATGTTCTGCAGCAATGGTGTGCATGACATGAATATCTGTCTTGAGTCTTAGTGCATCTTATTTCATTGATATTAAAGAAGTCTCTCATGATATGAAGGGATCAAAGGGGTGTGTGATTTGAGGATATTTGCTTTCAGAAATGGTTTATCAAGGTGGGCAACTTTATTCCCATCTTCCATACACAACTGGGAAGACAGCAAAGTGGCACTCTTAATGAACCAAGTAGCTAACACACTAGTCCAGAGTGCAAATAATCCTTTATGGAGAGGCCCATATTTGGTGACTTCTGCAGTATGCTGTAGGGTAATTTTACATATATTTTCAAAATTTTACACTTGAAGCATCGCCTGACTCCACTTCTGCCTGAGCTCTTCTGCTGTTGGTCTGCAGGCCAAAGATGAATGAGGGCATGATGGGGATCGTGGGTTGGGTGCTGGCGGGTGGAGTCAGAGCCGAGGGCAGTGGTGTGGCTTTCAGCAGACCTCCATCCTGATGCCAGGTCCCTCTATCGGAGACACAGCGCCTGATAATGAGAAACCACCTCTGGGAGGCCGTGCAGCTCCCATTTAATCCCTCAGCCACTACTTAATTGCTCAAGGGTAATGGGGATCCTGTGTTAGTCACTTCCGCCCTCCCACTTAATCAGGGTAGGTTTAGCTGCTCTGAGAGGCTCTCCTGCGATTAAGTGAGCTCTGCTGTAACCTGCTTGACTAAATTATGCCCAATGTCTCCTTATGAGGCTGTGTCATATTTTGTTTTATAATGCTCCTGTGAAGCACCTGGGATGTCTTACCATAAAGGTATTCTACAAATGTACGTTATCACCCTTGTTTTTCTTTAAATTCAAATAATAATAATAGAGCATATTATACCAACCCTCATTGCTGAGCTATAGGTGAAATTACAAGGGCTTTGGTTGATTGCCAATATAGCAGACTACAGAATTTATCATGTTAGTGCCTATCTAGTGAAGGAGTTATTTCTGCTTTCCCTTGTAAAACTAAGTGTAGTTGAATTCAATTTTGAAGCTGGAACTTGAAATTGCAGCAGTGATTTTTAACTGGCTCTTCAGGGGTTCTCCCAATCAGCCACAGAAAACTGCTTATTTCTGAGGTCTGCACAGCTAATTTGGCTGACCAGGAGGAAGTACCCACCACTTTTTCTTGAAGAAATCAAGTGTTTGATTTGATCACAAATGCAACTTGAGCTTTTAAGTCAATTCTCCACGTAACATTATGCAGTGTAAAGGCATGGAAGTGAGATTTTTCTTATTACGTGGAGAATGCAAATAAGTAACCCTTCCTGTTTTTCTGCAGGAATTATTGCATTTTTTAGTAAATTATACCTCTCCTAAATGTGGCAAAATGTAAAACTCCAAAGTTATTCCTGCTGAGGATATGGTAACTTGTTAAAATAGGCTTGATTGACCTCAATGAGTTTCCATAGAGCTATCAGAGGGGTCAATAATCAGTTGCACGAGCAGAATTTTTCAGGATTGACTTAGTTGTTGTTGTTAATTGCTTTGACATGGCCCAAATCAAAAAGCCCAACTTTAAGATGTGGTGAAGCTGCAATCTTCACTACACCCAGCTGCATTGCAGTCCCTAAACCACTCCATCCTGGCAAAAAACATTGAATGGTGATTATGTGTAATATGTGATCTCTTTGCAGCTTTCCTCCTTGGGCTATGTTATTCTATCATGATTTGGATAATTACTTTCTGAAAGGCAGTATGCTAATTGAAGAGTTGGCAAATCGATCATTGGTTATGGCTGTTTTGCAGCATAATTACAAATATAGCTGATGGGCCACATTCTTCCAAACAAATAGTAGAGGGGTTTATTTAATTACATTTACATGGATCTTTATCAGATATTGTATGCAGTACTTATCATTGTTTCCTATTTGTGAGAGTGACTGCCCTTGACATCAAGGAGCCCTAGCAAAACTGGAGTCAATGGGATTAGGGAAAACTGTCCACTGGTCGGTGTCATACCTAGCACAAAGGAAGATGGTTGTGGTTGTTGGAGGTCAGTCATCTTTGCTCCAGGACTTCACTGCAGGAGTTTCTCAGGGTAGTGTCCTCAGCCCAGCCATCTTCAACTGCTTCATTGATGACCTTCCTTCCATCATAAGGCCAGAACTGGGGGTGTTCGCTGATATTTGCACAACGTTCAGCACCATTTTCAACTCCTCAGATGTTGAAGCAGTCCAAGTCCAAATACAGCAAGACCTGGACAATATCCAGACTGACAAGTGGCAAGTAACATTCACACCACACAAGTGCCAGGCAATGTCCATCTCCAACGAGAAAGAACCTAACCATCGCCCCTTGATGTTCAATGGCATTACTATTGATGAACCCCCACTATCAACATCCTGGAGAGTGGCGGGGGGGGGGGGGGGGGGGGGTGCAGGGGGGTTTTACCATTGACTAGAAACTGAACTGGACCAGCCACATCAATACTGTGGCTACAAGAGCAGGTCAGAGGCTAAGAATCCTGTGGCGAGTAACTCACCTCCTGATTCCCCAAAGCCTGTCCACCATCTACAAGGCACAAGTCAGGAATGTGATTGAATACGCTCCACTTGCTGGATGGGTGCAGCTCCAAAAACACAAGAAGCTTGACACTATTCAGGATAAAGCAGCCCACTTGATTGGCACCCCCAACCACAAACATTCACTCCCTCCAGCACCGGCGAACAGTGGCAGCAGTGTGTACCATCTACAAGATGCACTTCAGAAGCAGCACCTTCCAAACCCACTATCATCGAGAAGGACAGGGCAGCAGATAGATGGGAACACCACCATCTGGAAGTTCGCATCCAAGCCACTCACCATCGTGACTTGGAAATATATCACCGTTCCTTCAGGGTTAAAATCCTGGAACTCCTTCCCTAATACCACAGGCACTTCAGCAGTTCAAGGCAGCAGCTCACCACCTTCTCAAGGGCAGTTAGGATTGATGAATAAATACTGGCCTCGCCAGTGATGCCCACATCCCATAAATGAATTAAAAAAAATGTTACCTTTAGATTCAGCTAGAATAGTAATTTACACTTTATTATTTGAATCAACTTGTACTATTAGGTAGAACAGTTTTAAGCTTTCTTCTAATCAATTAATCTTTTATCTAAGGAAATACTGCTGGAACAAATCGTTCAGTCCATGCCTGACAAAGCTACCTACGTGTTTAGGCCAAAGGTCATTAAAGAAGGGAAAGCAGCTATGTGCATTCTACGGCATCTGTCTGAAAAAGAACTCAAAGAACACAAACAAAAGGTGAAAAGCTAAAGCAAACTGTCGAAAGGTGCATGCACCGATTCCAAAGCAATGTTAATTGAACTTTGTTAAATGCACTCTATTTTGTTCACAAAACATTTTTTGAATATTTTATTTAACGGAAGTTACATGTCTGACCCATGATCAACAAAGAAAGTTGACTTGGAGTAGTAATCAATTGCCTAGGTCCTCTTGGAAAAGTATAGTTGACAGAATAAGGATCAGACTGCCTCTCATAAATTAAGGTCACTTGGATAAATGGCAGCAATATGGTCAAGAAAAAAGTTTAAAATAAATTGATGAATCTTTTGCCAGATAACAAAACTATACTGATAGCAAGTTTCACCATAGAACAGTGATAGGAATAGACTATTTTGTATAAACAGACAAGAAAGAACTTGAAGTATAAAAAAAACCATTACACAAAGAGCAGCTCTATTTTACTTCCTAAGACAGTAGCAGGAAGTAAAAATATGGCGAGATAGATTTGAGCTCCTCACAAGCTCAAACAATAGTAGGCTATAGCATTGAAAAAGCTCTGCTGTATCCATGGAAAGTCTTGATTGAAGCCTGTATAAAATCTCATTACACTTTTGAGGCAAGTTAAATAATTTACAAATACCCCATAGCAATGTAACACTCCTTCAGAATTCAAGATTTGAGTCTTGTTAATACTATAATTGACATTAATTGGCTACTACTGGTTCAGTCAGCTCAGCTTTTTCCTCCAATACAGACATTGTGGTCTTTTCAAGCATTTCAGTTAAAGTACTCGAGACAGCAGCTGGCTGTTTCTTGGAAGGGATGTATCCAGCAAGATGAGACGCAAGACCACGCTTAGGACGAGGTTGTTTTCCCTGTAGGAAACAAGATGTAACATATAACATGCTAATGTTAATTAATAACATGACTCGACAGAGCAAATGCTTCCCCTTTATTGGACAGACTAGGACCTTGGGGGGCGGGGGGCAGAAACAGTTCAAAAATAGGGGCTGAATGGTCTACTCCTACTTCAAGTTTGTATGTTCATACATCAGAACTAAAAGCATTTTTTTAAAATCAGACACGCTATTACTTACTTACTACAGAGCCCGGTGGGCCACATACAAAGACAGAATAATTCACGTTAAAAATAAATCTGATTTCATCAGTGACAAATGAAATCCCCAGAACAGCAAGCACTAAATGCAATTTTGCAGCTCCAAGATCATTTTACCAGTTATACACTTTTTGTACCTTTGCTGTTTCATTTATCTTTTTGAACTTTTGGGTTTAGCATTCCTTTTCTACCAGCAAGTAGTGGTTTCAAAAAACAAAAAAAGTGGAGAAATTGTTTTAGTGCCAATGGATTGCATCTGGGATAAGCCTTTCATGGACCAGAAAATGAGCTTGCACATTTATAATGCCAACCTTACTAACCATGGATTAGTCGACAGCTAGGCAAGAAAGATGGGTTAACTTTGCAAATAGAACCCTTGTGGTCCACATCAATACAAATGACATAGGTAGAAAGAGGAATGAGGTCCTGAAAGCAGATTTGAGAGAGCTAGGAAAGAGATTTAAAAACAGGAAAATAGGAAGTTAGACAAATGAATGCGTGGCTGGAGAGATGGTGCAGGAGGGAAGGCTTTAGATTTCTGAGACGCTGGGATCAGTTCTGGGGCAGACTGGTTACATCTTAGCTGTACTAGGACTAATATCCTCACCAGGAGATTTGCTAGTGCAGTTGGGAAGGGTTTAAACTCACTTGGCAAGAGGATGGGAACCAGAGAGGGAATTCAGATGGAGAGAAATAAAGGTGGAAGTGGTAAGAAAAGAAATTGGAAGGCAGAAGAAACAAAAGCCAGCATCAAATTGGGTCAAAATACAGGAAAATGTTAAAAAGGCAAAATTAAAGGCACGATCTGAATGCATGCAGCATTTGCGACAAGGTAGATGAATTGATGGCACAAATAAAAGGTAAACTGGTATGATCTATCTGCCATTACAGAGACATGGCTGCAGGGTGACCAAGGCTTGGAACTGAATGTTGAAGGGTATTCACCATTTAGGAAGGATAGGCAAAAAGGAAAAGGGGTAGCACTGTTAATAAAGGGTGAGATAAGTACATTAGCGAAAGACAATCTTAGATCTGAAGATCAAGACATAGAATCAGTTTGGGTAGAGCTAAGAAACAGCAAAGGGCAGCAAACACTGGTAAGAGTTTATTTATAGGCCACCAAAAAGTAGTGATAATGTCAGGCACGGTATAAATCAGGAAATTAGAGGCAATACAGTAATCACGGCAGTCTTCAATTTACATATAGACTGGGTAAACCAAATTAGCACTAATGCTGTAATGGATGAATTCCATGTATAAGAGACGGTTTTCTAGAACAGTTTGTTGAGGAACCAACTAAGGAACCGGCTATTTTAGATCTAGTATTGTGCAATGAGAAAGGGCTAATTAATAATTTTGTTGTAAAGGAGCCTTTAGGAAATAGTGACCATAATATGATAGAATTGTATATTAAATTTGAAAGTGATGTAGCTCAATCCAGAACTAGGGTCTTACATTTAAACAAAGGAAATGATAAAAGTAGGAGGGGCAAATTGACTATGGTAGATGGAGAAAGTACATTAAAAGGCACATTTAAAGAATTAATAAATGGTTTACAACACATTTACACTCCTTTGAGGCACAAAAACCCAACAGGAAAAGTGATCCAACCATGGCGAAAAAGAGTTCAAGATTGTATTAGATCAAAGAACAAGGTTTACAAAATTGCCCAACAAAGTATTAAGCCTGAGGATTGGGAGCTTTTTGGAATTTAGCAAAGGAGGACCAAGAAACTGATAATGGGAGAGGAAATAGGAGAGTAAATTAGTGAGAAACGTAAAAACCTCTAAAGGTACGTTTAAAAAAAAAGACTACCAAAGACAAACGTGGGCCCACTACAGGTGGAGACAGGAGAATTCATAATGGGGAATAAGTAAACGGCAGGGCAATTAAACAAATACTTTGTGTCTGTCTTCATCGAGGAAGATACAAAAAAACCTCATAGAAATACTAGAGAACCAAGGGACTAGCGGAAATAAGGAACTTAAAGATTAGTAACTAGTAGTGGTACTGGAGAGAACACTATTATTAGTAAAAAAAAGTAGTACTGGAGAAATTAATGGGACTGAAAGTTGATAAATCCCTTGGACCTGATGATCTACATCCCAGAATGTTGAAAGAAGTGACTGGAGAGATAGTGGATGCATTAGTGGTCATCTTCCAAAATTCTATAGATTCTGGAATTATTCCTGAAGATTGGAAGGTAGCAAATTTATCCCCTCTGTTTAAGAAAGGAAGGAGAGAGAAAATGGGGAACTGCAGAACTGTTAGTCTGACATCAGTAGTAGGGAAAATGCTAGAATCTGTTATAAACAATGTGATAACTGCACACTTACAAAATAACAGTAGGATTGGGCAGATTTAACATGGATTTATGAAAGGGAAATCATGTTCGACAAACCAGCTTGAGTTTTCTGAGGATGTAACTAGCAGAACAGATAAGGGAGAACGAGTGGATGGAGTATATTTGGGAGGCTTTAGATAAGGTCCCACACGAGTTTAGTAAACAAAATTAGACACATGGGACTGGGGGTAATATACTGGCATGGATTGAAAATTGTCTAACAGACAGAAAACGAAGAGTAGGAATAATTGGGTCATTCTCAGAGGTAGGCAGGCTGTGACTAGTGGGGTAACACAAGGATCAGTAGTTGGGCCCTAACTATTCACAATCTATATCAATGATTTGGATACGGAAACCAAATGTAATATTTCCAAGTTTGCTCATGACACAAAATTAGGTGGGAATGAGAGTTGAGAGGATGCAGCAAAGTGGCTTCAAGGATTTTTAGACAGGCTGAGTGAGTGGCCAAGAACATGACACACGGGATATAATGTGAAAAATGTGAAGTTATCTACTTTGGTAGGTAAAACAGGAACGCAGAGTATTTTTTTAAAAGAGCAAGAGATTGGGAAGTGTTGATGTCCGAAGGGAACTGGGTATCCTTGTTCATGAGTCACTGAAAGCTAACATGTAGGTTCAGCAAGAAATTAGGAAGGCGAATTGTATGTTGCTCTTTATTGCATGAGGATTCGAGTACAGGAATAAAGATGTCTTGATGTGATTGTATAGAGCCTTGGTGAGGCTGCACCTGGAGTATTGTGTACGTTTTTGATCTCCTTACCTAATGAAGGATATACTTGCCACGGAGGGAGTGCAATGAAGATTCACCAGACTGATTCCTGGGATGGCAGGATTGTGCTATGAGATGACATTTGGGAAAGTGGGCCTATATTCTCTAGAGTTTAGAAGAATGAGAGGTGATCTCATTGAAACAGACAAAATTCTTAAAGAGCTCAACACAGTAGATATAGGTAGGATATTGGGGGGGCAGCTAGATCCAAGAGACACAGTCTCAGAATAAGAGGTAAGCCATTTAGGACTGAGATGAGGAGGAATTTCTTCACTGAGGTTGGTAAATCTTCAGAGTTCTCCCTTCAGAGGGCTGTTAATGCTCAGTCTTTGAGTATGTCAAGACAGATCGATAGATTTCTACATAGTAAAGACATCAAGGGAAAATGGCATTGAGGTAGATCAGCCATGATCTAGCTGAATGACAGAGCAGGTGCAAAGGGAAGAATGACCTACTCCTTCTCCTATTTCTCATGTTCTCTTAGCTATTTTGATGAAGAACATCATTTGAAACGTTAAAAGCAAATAGTGGAGATACTGGAAATCTGAAAGAGTAACAGAAAATGTCGGAAGCATTATACAGATCATGCCATGTCTGTGAAGAGAGAAACAAAGTTTGCACCACTGGTTAATGACTCTTCATGTGAAATGTTAATTCTGTTTCTCTCTTCAGACATGGCATGATCTGTATAATGTTTCCAGCATTTTCTGTTTTTACACTTGAAATATTAACCTGTCTTTCTGTTCCATTACTGTCTTATCTGCTATATATTTCCAGACTTCGCAGCTTTAGTTTTGAATAGCTATCCATGAAAAATAGCATTTCCAAGTATCTGCCTGTGCCAAGATTAGAGAATTTTGGAAAACTACTTTCTAAACACACTAATTGTAGAAGTAAAATAAAAGAGATCAAGTACACTCAATAAAATCATTCGTTCTTAACTCAAGAATGTGTGCCCTCAGCAGGAAAGTTCCTGCACTGTTACTTAGTTACTTTTTGGCATACAATATATTCACATTAAACACAAAAAAAAACTTATTTTATGAGGTACCTTTAATTTCTGTTTTTTAGGATCATGAACAACGGAGTGGCGTTCCAAGCTTTGCTACAACACAAACAAATGGTAATATTTTAAGAATCTTATAACATTAGTCTATTTAGAGCACACTTGTCTACATCTTCAGAATAATGATTTTGTCCATTAATCAGTACATTCACAAGGAATTTATCCCAAACAATCATTCTATGTCACTATTTATTACATTCTGCAGATATAGGGAGCTAGACCTCAAAGTTATAACGCTGTTTATCTTGTTTTAATTCAATTTTAAAATGTTCATACTAAAAGTAGCTAGGCAATGTATAATTGTTAGGTTTTCAATAAAAGGCATCTTACTATAACTTTCTAATTTGGAGCAAAATAAAACTTACTTTCATGGAAAACTCTTTCCCACAGCCAGGGTGTCCACAAACAAAATTTCGTTGTCCTTCGTGAAATGATAGAATGTGGCTATGCAGATTAAATGAGGTTGTGTAAGTTCTCTCACAGTCCTTTCTGGGACATCGGTAGACTTCCCTTTCTTGAGCATGAGTTTTAAGGTGCGCTTGTAAAAAGGCTTTGCGTTTGAATTTCTTATTGCATTGGTTACAAACAAAGGCTTCTAAATAAAAATTCAAAAATATATTAAAATTACATTCCAATCATAATACAATTTTTAAACTATCAAAACTCTTTTTAAACTTTTTAAGCACTTCTCTCATTTTCTGTAAATAACCACTGAATTGCCACTCCAGTGAGCTAAATGAAATCTACCAAGTACAACTAAGTTAACAGCTTAACAAAATTTTTAACTATGCCACAACCAGTCTTCTGCAGGAGGGGATTTGAATCAGGACAGTTCTACATTTGACTTCTGAAACTGCAGATATTCTTTTTCTTGAATCTTAAAGTAATTTGATAATCATCTCATCAACTTTTAAAATTGGTTTAAAATCTCACACATTATTTTTGGTTAGATGCTGGCATATGTAAAATGCATGGAATAATTATTAAACGAACATGCATAAAGTATTAATAAAAGGGAAACTTGGCTCAGTTGCTTAAACCCAGAACTATAAAGAAAAGCAAAAGTTGCAACATACATTCTTGTTGGAAAGTTAAGGGGTTTGTAGGGTCAAACATGATCCAGCCTTTTAAAGTAAAGCAAAGAAATATTTGGGTTATGGGTGCATTTTATTCAATAAATGATCAAAATAAATTAAGGATACTAATCTGCTTAAGCAGAGGGGTAAATACAAGTAACTTAATGTTATAGAATAGACACTCCTATCTGGTGCAGTTTCCTTAAAATACCCCAAAGGAAATATTAAAATTTTCCACTGTTCACGTGTTGACACTAGTCAATTACTTTACAGCTGATTCTCATTTCTGTGGTTACCTCTGTGTTGCTCGTGTGTGTGGCAAAGAAATTCTGTCCAGGTTTTTCCAATAAATGAGCAGCATTCTGCTTTGCATACATAACCTGCAGAACAACATGGCATGTCAATTATGGCGTGTTAAAACTTCATCACTGTTTATTTTCTGTACAGAACTGCCACTGGGGAATACAACAGAAGAAAAGAAAGATACAAGTCTGAAGGGCAAGTAGGTTAAATGCCTGATGTAAAAAGTTGATTTATTTTTCAAAATCCAAGCCAACATTTCCATTAATATGTGCTGTCTATGTGGTATAACAAATCTTGATTTACAATTAATATGTTAACTAATCATGGAGAAAGAACATTTCCCTGTATAAAGATACAATATAGCCACAAGCCAGAAATCAATAAAATATGGTTGTGCAATTATATGCACAAAGGAAACGATTCTTGATGAAGCACTAGTAATTTAAATACTTTCATTTACCAGCATTTCAACATACTAATTTAACACCAGATCTGTCAAGAAGCCAATAGGTCTACTACCAGTTGGGTAATGTGATATTTTAACAAGCCAATCACATTTAGGTGATCAATTACTGATGGTATTTAACTAGCCAGTATAGCATCATGGTATGCAAAGTTCTGAAAATGGGAGACTTTTTTTGATGCACTTTCAAATTTTCAAAGCACCCACTAGATTTTTGGATTATTTTATAATCTTAGCCCAGATTATTTCAGTTCTTGCATTTTGAAGCACTAATGGATAAGTCCCAACTCTCAATACTTTTGAATGCATCTATCATTGCACTAAAATTTAAGTAAGTTTTTGGTAACATAACTGGGAAATGAGCAGCAAACCCCATTTGCTTTTACATACTGGATTTACTCTCTGCCTTTCCAGGATTTCAATCCAGTTTTTGAAAGCATTACATGAGACCTCGTTTTAAAATTTAAATGATCAAGCAAATTTACTTTATAAAAGGCATGTTGGCAAGTCAAGAGCCATTCTTCTACCCAATTCATAAAATGAAAATAATAAAAAAATTCCCAACTCTTAAGAACTAATGCTCGTAAATCATTTTTTTTAAATTGAGGAAAAGAAAGTCTAAATAACAGTGTAATGTGGTTAAGTAGTAAATCATTCCAGGTGACTTTCCTTCCTTCCAGAAGTTTTGAACAGATTTAAAATGCCATGGATCAAATTTATTTACGCAGCTTGCTAAGATTGGCCCAGGGATTATTACCCTTTTCACTTTTAGATATTTTAAACTTTATAACCGTCTATTCTGATGTGTGAGATACTCATGTTAAACAAATAGTACTTTTTTATATCCTAGACAATTGTTACTGAAATTTCCTATATTTTGGATTATTCAGATTTACTGTCATATACAAACAAGACACACAGCATTCCTCCAGCTTGTAACCAACAAATTTGAAACATTTTATTAGAATGAGTTTGCATCAGGATTTGAACTACAGTAAACTACTTATGTAATGTGACTGAATTTAAAGGAATTAATGACACAGATCTTCCAATCTCTGGATCATCAGAGATCAGACAGACGTACAACTCAAGGTGCGCGTTGGGACCACACAGAAGTTCTGATGTGCGTCTGACCTCGGTTGGAATTGCCCAGGAAGTTAGAACTTCCGGAGGGTAATTCTTCTATTCCCCGAGACTCTCCGCAAAAGCATCCAACTCTGAGTTAGAGTTGGAAACTTTGGACAGTTCCGATTTACTTACCCGAATAGTTACCCAGGGAACGTTAGACAGAAAAATCCTAGTCTAACTCCTGGGTAACTACAGAACTGACCCCTCCCCCACAATTACTCACACTGATACCTCTCCCCTCAACCCGTCCCAATTACCCCTCCTGACCATGCTACACCTCTCCCTCCCGACTACTCCCTCCAAACCCACTACTATATTACCGCCCCCCCCCCACCTGACCTGACTAGCCCCAACCTAACTACCCATCTGCAATGATTGCTGCTTCGCAGAAAATCCAGGATATTAAATCAAAATTGTACAAATAACTGTGTCACATCCACCTATATTTAAATCCACTTGCAGATATGGGAACCTTGCATTTTAAAGAGCAACAGTCCTACACATTCTTTTGAAGAGGTAGGTAGAGCGAAATAGAGAAAGAATTATTGGTGAGAGGTACTGAAAGTAACAATTTCTTCAGTCAGATTATGTACACCTGTACCATAAGGCTCTGGCAAAAGCAATCCCTGACTCGTTACAACCAATCAAATAAAGCTCTACAGAACAGTTTTTGTCATACATAGTAATTTAACAGGTTAGAAACGCTTCAGCAGACTGGTCAGCCCAATTTGCATTACTTAGAAGCAGGTTTTACATCAGCAAATGTGACAAGATATTTGGAAGAGTAAGAGATGACTTGATTGAAACATATAAGATATTGAGGGGTCTTGACAGAGTGGATGTGGAAAAGATGTTTCCTCTTGTTGGAGGATCTAGAACTAGGGGTTACTGTTTTAAAATAAGGGGTCGCCCATTAAGACAGAGATGAGAATTTTTTCCTCTGAGGATAGTGAATCTTTGGAACTCTTCCTCAAAAGGCAGTGGAAGCAGAGTCTTTGAATACTTTTAAGGCAGAGCTAGATAGATTCTTGATAAGTAAGGGGTGAAAGGTTATTGGGGTAGGTGGGAACGCAGAGTTGAGGTTACAATCAGATCAGCCATGATCTTATTGAATGGCGGAGCAGGCTCAAGGGGCCAAGTGGTCTATGTTCTTATGAATAGTTAACCATTCCATTCTCCTCATTCAATATCAATTTGAAGAAAGGTTGGTATGTAGGACATACCTGCATGTATCTTTTCATGACGTTTCAACTTGCTTGGTAGACAGAAACCTTTCTCACAGCCCTCATAATTGCACCTAGCAAAAAATTGCAATGCAATGAAATGATTTTAATATTTCCCTATGATAAAAAGTGGAATTAAAGCAGAGTTTGATACCTACTTGAATGGCGGCACTTTTGTGTGTTCATACTGATGCACTTTGAGTTGCTGATGCTTCTTAAATGATTTACCACATCCTTCAAAATCACACTACATGGTTAAATACAGAATTTGTCAATAATCAGGTATCAAATTTAACACAACAAACCAATATGTCCTTAGTCATATTTAATACATTTGATCTTGTACAGGTTACAGCCCAAGCAGGGCTTATATTCAAGCTGTAACTTTAATAATTAACACAAGCAGTTGCTGAATATGGTTAATGTTTCAGTGACTTTTGTCAGCTTTAACATATTAGTAGCATTTTCATGAACCAAAAGATCATGGGTTAAAGCTCCACTCCAGAGGTGCAAACACAATCTAGGCTGACACTGCAGCACGCTGAGGGAATGCTGCGTTGTTGGAGGTCTTACCTGCTAACTGGTTTCTTAGGTCAATGTAAAAGAGAAACAAAAACAGAAAATGTTGGAAAAACTCAGCAGGTCTAACAGTATCTGTGGAGAGAAAAACAGAGTTAATGTTTCGAGTCTATATGACTCTTTTTCAGAGGAGAGAGGCAGAGAGGTAATTCCAAAGTCCAGGGCCCAGGCAGTGAAAGGCATGGCTGCCAATGTGGAACAAATAAAATCCGGAATGTACAAGAGGCCAGAATTGGAGGAATGCAGAGATCTGATGTTTGGGGGTGGAGGGCAGACTACAAAGATAAAGGAAGCATTGGAGAGTTCCAAAATCAAAATGTTGCCTGAATGGGATCCAATGTAGATTGGCAAGCACAGGGATAATGGATGAACGAGATTTGGTGCAAGTTAGGATACAGGTAGCAGAGTTTTGGATGACTCAAGTTTATGGAAGGTTGGGTGGAAGATGGGGACTAGCCACGAGAATGTGGAGAGATATAGGGATGGATGAGGGTTTCAGCAGCAGATGAGCTGAGGCAGGGGCAGAGATGAGTAATGTTAGGTGTAAGTAGGCAGTCTTGGGGATAGAGAGAATGTGGTTGGAATCTCATTTCAATCAAAAAGATGCAATCTTGTAAACAGTCTAGTTCAGCTTCAGACAGTGACCAGGAAGAGGGTTGGAGTCGGTGGCTAGGGAACAGCGTGTGGGACAGGGATTCAACAACATTACTGGATCACCCACCATCAACATCCTGTGGTCACCATTTACCTGAAAATTAACTGGACGATTCAGATAAATACTGTGGCTACAATAGCAGGTCACAGACTGGTAATTCTGCAGCAGTTGAGTCATCTCTTGACTCTCCAAACCCTTTGCACCATTCATAAGACACAAGTTAGGAGTATGATGGGACATACTCTTCATTTGCCCAGATGGGTGCAGCTCCAACAATGCTCAAGAAGTTTGACACCATCCAGGACAAAGCACCCCATCAATCACTTTAAACATTTGCTCCCGCACCACCAGTGCACCATGGCTGCAATGTGTACCATCCAAGAGCTGCACGGAAGTAACTAGCCAGGGCTTCTTTGACAGCACTAGAAGGTCAAGAGCGGAAGGAGATAGGAAGACCACACGCAAGTTCTCTTCCAGTCACACACCATCCTGACTTGGAAATACATCACTGTTCCTTCATAGTCGCTGGGTCAAAAATTACTCCTCCCCAACAGCACTGTGGGAGTACCTTCACCACAAGGATTGCAGCAGTTGAAGAACTGGGCTCACCGCAAACTATTCATGATCAATTAAGGATGGACAATAAATGCTGGCCTTGCCAATGACAATATCCCATGAATAAATTTAAAAAGCTATAAGATTAATTACCAAATAAAACTTTTCTGCATTGTCGTGCTTTCTTGAGATATGCTTCTTCAAATTGTCCTTTGTAGTGAAAGTTTTATTGCATCTTTCATCTGTACATCTGAAAAGCATAAAAAGTAAAAGAACAATCTATTGCAATGCTTCAAAGTGCAAATAAAACTAAAAGAAACCTAGGAGTTACTTCATTTTGTGGTGCTTTCATGGTTGAGAAAGGAACATTTTCCAGTAGTATCTGAAGCAACCTTTGTTCAGCACCAGTTGTGCCTTATCAGCTCCTGGCCTGACTCTTAAAACAGCCTCAGCCTTCATTAACCACACCTCATTCATTCATCTCATACTAAACCTCGTTTGCTCAGTGCACCATCCTTTCTGTCTCCAAATCTCCTAATGCATTGATTTTGAGATCTTGGAATGAAACTCCTCCGTGGACTTGTCCACCCTATTTTTGCGATCTCTCCCAGCCTCATCTTCTATTTTGCACATTCTGACTTTCCAACTCTGGTTCATTGTGCACACCATTCTTTCCATTCCAAAACCATCAGCCATCATTGTCCTGCACTCTGGGATTCTCTTCCTAAACCCTTATCCCAGTTCCCCACATTCAAAAGACTCAAAACTCTCTATTCAGTCACCTCTTAATTCCTGCATATGTACATTTTCTCCTAAGACTCTTGCAGTGCCCCAATAATATGCTTAAATCGCAACTTCAAGTGATGAAACAATCCTCTCCACAACCATGAGTGATTGTTGTGCCAAGGTTCATGTTCTTGGGCATGATTTTCTAGCACTATAACCTTAGACATTTGATTTCCTCTTTCTCTTTCCGTAACAATGTGATTCATTGAAACACTTTATAAATACATCCAAGAGTAAAACATCACAAACTAGGTCCAATCTTAATTTTGCAGTAAGGAGGAAATCTCAGTTTATAGTTACTCATATCATTTGGAAAAACTGGGAAATGAACAAAGATCATGATAGTGGAGTGACACGCTTCATTATTTGAAAAAAGAACCAGTTCTTCAGTAAGACTTATCACTGCTTGAATGACGAGGAGTTAATTTTTTTGAGGTGATTATGGACAAGGTGGAGGAGGAGTGTCTATATATGTTGCGAATATGGACGTTCAAAGGCATCTAATTAGGTATCGCAGAAGCAATTATCAAAAAACAGAAGCACAAAGAATTTCAGACAACCTTGTGACATGGCTTAGGAATTGGTTGGGATGTAGGAGAAAGTTTGTCATCATGTATAATCAATGCCTTGGAGGACAAAATAGAGAATTGTATATCTAAGTTTGCAGATGACAAAGTTGGTATGGTAAATTGTGTAGATGACAAGTTACAAAGCTACATAGACTAAATGCACTCCATCTGCCACAGTTTTGCACTCAAATGTTGAGAAGCACTTTTAATCCAAGACAAATCTGAACATTTTCTTTATGGTGACTGACCAGGAACTGTAGAGAAGTAAAGGGATTTAAATGTCTGTATTTAAAATCACTAAAAACTGGTACACCAAAAAAGCTAAAAGGATGCTAGCTTCATCTCAAGAGGATTGGAATATAAAAGTTAGAAAGTGATGCTTCAATTGTATAAAGCCTCCATCAGATCCCACTTGGAGTACTGACATCGGTTTTGAGCACCACGCCTCAGGTAAGATACACTGACCCTCGAGGACGTACAATGCAGATTCACCAGAATGATAACCAGACTTAAAAAGGGTTAAATTGTGAAAAACAGGTTCTAGCTTAGCTTGCATCCTGTTGAGTTTAGAAAGCTGATCTGTACACATGTTTAAAACGATAAAAGGATCCAATAGTTTTGATACAGGGAAATTATTTCCTTCATGGGGTAATCTAGAACGTGGGAGGCACACACTTAAAATTAAAGCTAGGTCATGTAAAATAAGGAAGTTACCACCCCACTCCCCCACACGCACAAGAGTGGTATGAAATCCCCTCCACCAAGGGGCTGTAGATACTGGGCCATTTGAAATTTTCAAGACTTAGATCAATAGACCTTTGTCTGGTGAGGGTATCAAGGGATACAAAACAAAGACAGGCTAGAGGGGCTGAATGACCATCTGGCGTAATTGCACCCACCTCTCTTCATCCCCTCAAGTGTCCTTCAGAAATGATGAGGTATAATTTTGTTTTTCAAAGATCCAGTTCAAATTAGGACATTCTTCGCATATGCCATTTAGCTCAGGGTGCTTGAAAAGAGAGTAATCTATGCTTTGTCTGTACATTCAATAACAACAATAATGAAATCTTCTTCTGTGGGGAATTAGGAACTGAATAAGGCAAAGCTGCTTAAAGTGATCGCCACTTCTCTTTAGCTAATAAAGTTGGAGTCGAAGACCACTTCATCCACCTAATGCTTTAATCAATTCTTCTTGGAGGAAAGTTTTATGTATAAACTCAAGCCTTCTATTAATTCAAAAATGTATTGCTTTTACTGCAACAATTTAATTTCAGCAAATAAATTACATTTTATATTTAAATTTTATCTTCCATTCTTCATTCAAATGAAATTTCAGAATACAGTATTTACATTAGTTTCTGGTATATTGCCAATGGGAATAATTAATGACATTGAAGAAGGAACTAAAGATTGGCTAAAAACATGGATTAATTATCTGAAATGGACTGTTCAAGGCTGTATGTTGGAAGATTGGCCACATTTGAAAACCCATTCAGCAGACTGTCTTGGAGGCTAAAGACAGTTGTGTGACCTTGAATATCTGTGAGAAGCTGTTGTAAACATCAGATGTTGTCGTACTAACTATTATCAAAGTATAGAAAAGTATCAGATACTTGTTTTGTACCAGCAAGAGGAGTATAAACCAGCCTTTGAAGCAAGTTCAGAGTGACAGTCCACAAGACCAACAAGAGACAGTCCAAAAGCACACCATGCAGGATGTCGATGGATTACTAATCACTTAGTCTCCTGGAGCAGACTGGCTAATCTGAGATTCGTGTTGTACTACTAATTTTAAAAGTTATATTAATCTTCTCCATAAAACTTGTATTTTAACATGAATAAAACCAATGGTTAGAAAAGTAATAAACTTTACTTGACCCTTACCTACGGAGCCAAGCGAATATAAAAATATAAACACTTAAGACTTTATGATAAAAGTAAAATACTGTGGATGGTGGAAACCTGAAACAAAAAATGCTGGAAAAACTCAGCAGGTCTGACAGCATCTGTGGAGAGAGAAACAGAGTTAACGTTTCGAGTCTGTATGACTCTTCAGAGTTCTGAAGTCATACGGAGTCGAAACGTTAACTCTGTCCTTCTCGCCACAGATGCTGTCAGACCTGCTGAGTTTTTCCAGCATTTTTTGTTTTTGTTTAAGAATTTATGATGTGCACTGACCTGAATGGCTTTTCACCTCTATGAGTTAGGATGTGTCTTGCAAGATGACCTTTTCTGGAGAAACCTTTGCCACATCCCTCATATTCACAAGAAAATGGTTTCTAGGGGAATAAAAGCACATCATCAAGATTATTCTTTTAAGTTATATTTCAGTTATCTTTGTGGAAATCATTCATTACAAAGGACGGTGCCAGCCAGCCAGCCAGCCCGGCCCCTCTCACCTCCCCCGTGTGCCTGCACAGATGAGCCAGCAGCCGCCAGTTTTTGGAGAAAGTGGCTCCGCAGCCGAAGGAGCAAATGAAGAGATTCCCCGAGAGTCTGAGCGGCGCCGTGCCCGGATCCGAGGACCGATCCTCTGTCACCGCTCTCTCCCCCACTCCGGCCACTCTCTCTCCCACTCCGGCCGCTCTGTCCTCCTCCTCCTGCCCCCCTCCGGCCGCTCTATCCCCCAATCCGGCCACTCTGTCCCCCACTCCGGCCACTCTCTCTCCCACTCCGGCCGCTCTGTCCTCCTCCTCCTGCCCCCCTCCGGCCGCTCTATCCCCCACTCCGGCCGCTCTGTCCCCCACTCCGGCCACTCTCTCCCCCACTCCGGCCGCTCTGTCCTCCTCCTCCTGCCCACCTCCGGCCGCTCTCTCCCCCACTCCGGCCGCTCTCTCCCCCCCTCCGGCCGCTCTCTCCCCCCCTCCGGCCGCTCTCTCCCCCCCTCCGGCCGCTCTCTCCCCCCCTCCGGCCGCTCTCTCCCCCCCTCCGGCCCCTCTCTCCCCCCCTCCGGCCCCTCTCTCCCCCCCTCCGGCCCCTCTCTCCCCCCCTCCGGCCCCTCTCTCCCCCCCTCCGGCCCCTCTCTCCCCCCCTCCGGCCCCTCTCTCCTCCTTCCTCCCTCCGGCCCCTCTCTCCTCCTTCCTCCCTCCGGCCGCTCTCTCCTCCTCCCTTCTGTCCATCTGATCTCAGTGCGCAGGCTCAGGGGTTCTTCTATCTGGAGTCAGGTGGGGGGAGTCACCTTTTCTGTTAATAAATATGAACACCACGGTACAACCGTAGATGTGTTTCCGTACTTCAGTTATAATTAAAATACAATATGAGCATGAAAACGTCAGTACAGAGTTGCGGCTCTGTAAAAGCTCTTCCCTCTGCTCACAAATCCCCCCCCCAAAATCCCTTGGACTTGTCTTTATACGTCATGTTGCTGCGACCTCGCGCCCGGGAACGTGAGTAGCGTGGGGCTGTGAGCAGCGCGGGGCTCAGATCTTCAGTTTACCGTATCCTGTCTGTAATTTGTCCAACTCCTTGCTTTAGCATGTACGTCATTCACTTGTTCACAATCCTTCACTTTGTACTTCCCTTTCAACCTTCAAAATCCTCAAAAGCTACCACTGTGGCTTTGAAGTTTGTCTAGGGTTGCCAACTGTGATTAAATGTATTCTTGGCAGTTTCATCACATGATTCACCCCCACATTCCAACCATTAACTGACCTGCACATCCATCCTTGTGATGTACTGCCTTCCTACATCAATAGGAAAGCGAAAAGACATTACCCAATTGGATGATGCTAGGCTGTGAGCCAAACAGCCTTCTTTCCTCATTTTCAATATTCTCATATCTGGGAAAGAGAAATGTTCAAAGAGAATGACAAAAAAAATATTTTTAATGTCCCGATGATTTTTCTCCTGGGATGCACACAACAGTGTATTGGAGATTGATCTTCAATTCCACGAGACTTCAGGCCAATCCTGGAGGATTGGCAACCCTCATTCCAGATTATAACAACCTGCTGAGTTAAAGAATTTCTCGGTTCTCCTCTACTTTTGTCAATTATCTTAAATTCATGTTCTCTGGCCATCTACCCACATGCCAGTGGAAACAGATTCTCCTTATTTACTCGTATCAAAACCCTTTTCAATGTTTCCTTAACCCTCTCTATAAGGAGAACAATCCTAGTGACTAGTTTCGAAGAAGAGTCATATTGGACTTGAAACATAAACTCTGTTTCTCTCTCCATAGATGCTGTCAGGCCGGCTGAGTTTTTTCAGCACTTTTCTTATTCCAGTTTCCATAGCCTCTCCAGATTTATTGCATCAGACATGCTATACAAATGCAAGTCTATAAAACAGTAGCAATGTACAACCTTTAAAAGGTGTGTTGTAAAATTATTGATCCATCCATCAGCATACTTTAGCAATTATGTATCTTATTTTCAATGTTCAGGAAACATGAACTAATAAATTACAAGAGACAAAAACAGCTGAGATTTTATACTACGAATCATGTAAACAGTCCCAAATGTTCAACCACCTTTTAATTCATACGGAATTGCAGTACTGAAAGCAGTTTTAGTGAAGAAAATCTTGGTCTTGAACTAGTGTAAGCATTTCCAAACAAGGACAGGGATTTTTAAATGGGCCAGGGTCAGGATTAGAGGTGGCAATTTGGCACTACCAGTCTTCAAAAAAGGGAAGTGAGTGGAACTTGGTGTAAGACCAGAAGGGGATTAATTTGAACAGCTCTGGTTTCTCCTCTCACTACCCGTCCATAAACAGAAAGGTATTTTTGATTTTTGATTTCCCCCTTTATAAGTGGTAGCATCTTTTCTCCAACCCATCAGGTTTGGAGTTATCCAAACCTCTATTAATAATCCCAAAGCAAACCCGAGATAAGGTAAAATAAGAGGGTTGGTTTATTTTACACACACACAAAACATGGGAAAAGGGTTTCGCAACATCCACCCCTTTTTGCATTCATACAATAAAAGAGGGATAAGGGAAAGGAAGGGGTACAGGGCAAGACCACAATAAAAATAAGAGTTACAGTTTCACGGAAATCCAGAATCAAAAGTCCGGTGGTGTATTCCTTCAGAAGTTAGCAGGCTGAAACTGTTTCAGGGTGACCGACTTTCCAGAAGTAAAGACTTCCACGATGGGAGAAGACACTTAGAGATGAATTAGTCTTGAAGGCACAGATACAGGAGTTCCAATGCTCCAGTAGTTCACAGTGTAGATGAGGGCCAGGCACTTCACCTGAACAGAGCTCTTTCTGCTGCCACCTGTTAGATGATAAAATGGTAGACTGTCTAGGTTCAGTTCCACATGGCAATATTACAAGTTCTAACAGCTTGGAGCAGGTCATGTGACATATCTCCCACTCCTTCCCCTGGGTGCTGGACAAAGGATGAATTTTCCCAGGTCTGGAATCTTGAGGTGTTTAATAGAGGAGCCAGGGTCCCTCTTGTCCTCTGCAGACATGGTGTCTCCATTGGCTCGAGCCCTGTCATAGAAATGCAAAAGGAATGGTGCATTTCTTTGGAATTTGATTGTCGGCAGTCACAGAAGACATTAACACCTTTTTAAAGATTACGAAGTCCCTGCTGGTTTCTGAAGGTTAGAAATGCCTTTGATGTGAGTCATAGCTAGTCAGGGTTAGTCAGCCTTGTCCATTTCTTAAAATAAAAATAATAATTTTATAAAGTAGCCTGGTTGACATATATATTTTCCTTCCTGGCTTCTGGCCAGGACATAGGATAAGGGTGGCAGAATATTGGATAACTGAAGTTATGGAAGATAAGGGGCTGACAATGAAAGTATTAGCTTGGCTGAGTCTGGAAGTAACAAAAAAATGGATGAGGGTTTCAGCAGCAGATGGAATGAGGTAGCGACACAGTATCCTTAATAAACAGACATCACTAAGAAGCACATTTCTAATTCAACTGAAGCAGTTTACAGAATATCTAAAAGAGATAGAAAGAAATATTTTCTTATATTTAGCGCCTTTCACAACTACAAGACATCCAAAGGTGTTTTACAGCCAATGAGATACTTAGATATCACTGTTGTAATAAAGGAGTCACAACATGCAATTTGCACACACTTCCTATAAACATCAATGTGACAATGACCAGGTAATCGTTTTATTTAGTGATGCTGATTGAGGAATAAATATTGAACACGATAATTCCCTGCTCTTCTTCAAAATAGTGTTATTGGTATCTTATACATACATCTGAGAAGACAGAGAGGACTTCAGTTTAACATCTTGGCCCAAAGACAGTACCTCCAACAGTTCTTGAAACGGAACTCCAGTGTTCCTGGTGAGTGTGCCAGCATGACTGATTTTAACTAGGATTTGACAATTTTGAACTGGTTTTTCCTTCTGGGAAACACCACCATCCTGCATTTATGTGCTGGCTCAGTTAGGTTTCTGGTCAATTGTGGCCCCCAGGAGGTTGTTGGTGGGGGATTCAAAAGTTGGCGGTGCCATTGCATGCCAAGGGGAGGTGGTTACATCCCCTTGTTGAGGATGGTCATTGCTTGACATTTGTGTGCTGCAAATCTTACTTGTCACTTATCGGCCCAAATCTGAATGTTGTCCAAGCCTTGCTGCATGAAGACATGGACTGCTTCTTTACCACCAGTCGCCAGTTCGTAACTGTCTGCCTTGATTTTTATGCTCAAGTCCTGAAGTGGAACTTGCACCCATAAATCTCTGACCCAGAGGCAAGACTGTTACCAACTGAGCCACGGCTGACACATAAAGCTCATAAAATTTTACTTTTCTAGCTACACACTCACCAACCTTACTCCAAATCTGTCCCACTAAATGGGGAATCTAGGACATGGCATCATGTATGTATTAAAGCAGAACCATAAATAGTGCAGTTTAGTGAAGCATACAGAAAAAGTATATTTCAAATGGGATGTTGGTGGTGCCACTGATTTTTTTATATGATTCACTGTGGTTGCAGCCTTTAGTCTCATAAGACGATGATATGTGCCGTGGTGGTCAACACTGTGTTAAGCATCGCCTGGTGTAACTCAGGAGCCTCACTCTTGCATGGCAGTCTCTGATGTATTTGCTGCAGAGGAAGACTGTGGGCTGAGAAGGTGCACGATTCACTTGGCCTGTTTTTTCTGGGCCCTCTTCTTGGCCAGCTTAGTTTTTCATTTCTGCTTACTTCTTCCAATGCCCTTCCAAACAGTCAGCCTCCAGAGGTCAAGGCCATCAGCAACTGTTGTCAATGACCAGTTGTCAGTGTCAATGTCTGCCATCCTCATATCTTGTTTGCAGGTATCCTTGTAGCAGACCCTGGAGGTCGTGACCCAGTTCACCGTACAGAAGGTCTTTGGGTATACGTCCATCATCCATCCAATGAACATGGCTTAGCAATGAGTGTATGGTGATGGAATTAGCCCTCCCCAAGACCCCTGAGTTGGTGACCTTGTGCTGCCAAGAGATGCCGAGGATACACCTGAGACAGCGAAGGTGGAAACTCTTCAGCCTTTTCTCATCCCTAGCATATGTTGCCCAGCCTCAATCACTGTAGAGGAGTGCACTAAGGACATAGGCTTGGTAGACTGACAGTCTGGTGTTCTCAGTCAGGTTGTTGTTCCACTCTCCCACTCAATTTGGGCACAACAGCGTTTAACGTTTGTGATGTGTGTGTTGATTTCAGCATCAAGTGACAGCATCAAGCTATCAACAGTGTCACATTGTCAGTGCAGGTAACTGGAGGGTATGGCAACATCCTGGATCATGACATTCATCTTCCTGATACTGATCGTCAAACCAAACACTTCCCAGTTGTGAGAAAGTCTGTCCATTTGCTGCTGAAGGTGTTCCTTGGTATGGAATGTTAGTGCGACATCGTCAGCATAGAGCAACTCTAATGAGGACTTGGTGCACTTTTGCCTTGAATCTCAGGTGAGCAAGGCTGAACAGCTCTCTGTCAGTTCTGGTATGTAAGTAGACACCTTCTGTAGATGACCTGAAGGCATATGGCAGCAAAGAGAAGAATATGCCAAAGAGTGTCGGTGCCAGACACATCCCTGTTTGACCCCACTGTGGATCTCAAAGGGTTCCAATGTTGTCCCCATCATATCTGACCTTACTCATCATTGCTGCCATGGGAAGTGGAGATCACAGTGACCAGCTTTGGCAGGTAGCCAATTTTCTTTGGCAGTTCTGAATAGACTGTCTCTCCCCACATGGTCGAATGCCTTGGTGAGATCGATGAAGGCAGTATATAGTGGACTCCTTTGATCACAGTATTTCTCTTGCAGCTGCTGGACTGAGATGATCAAGTCAATTGTGAATCTTCCAGTTCTGAAAGTACACTGGGGTTTGGGGGGGATGGTGAAGCATCCAGCCAGGCTCTGTAGTTTCACAAGGGCAACACAAGTAAATACATTTCCCAAGATCAGCAGTGAGATGCCTCAATAGTTGTTGCAATTGCTGTGGTTATCCTTGATCTTGTAGAGGATCACAATCTTTGCATCCTGGGGCAAAGCAGAGACTGAAAAATTCATGCAGATGCTGCAGGAGTGCTGGTGCTTGATGAGTTCAGGCTGTATAACACCTGGAGCTTTGCCAATGACAGGCGAGTCAATAACTTTGCTAAGCTCCCCCATGGTGTGTTTGATACCACAAGGGCAGGCTTTCTATTATGTCTAGAGCTTCCTCGGTGACAGTGTTCTCCATAGAGTGCAGCTCAAGGTAGTATTCCACCTATCCCTGTAATTGTTTATTGCAGTTGATGATGACCTCCCCTGCCTTTGTTTTCAATGGAGCCATTTTCTTTGCTGATGGACCTGTTGCCTTTTTGATCCCTTCATACATAACCCTAGCATTCCCTGTGTCGAAGGAGATCTAGATATTCTGGCAGAGTTGTTACCAGTTGCCTGTTGGAATTTACTTCGAGCAGCCCCTAGTGCATTCGGAATCTTCTCATTTGGATCTCTTTTGTAACTAATGAGAACGGATCACTTGACTTCCATCGCAGTGATGTTAACCTGAAACCAGTCAGTATTTTCTGCTCTTGCTTCTCATATGTTGAGCGTGCGATATTGTAGATGGTGCCTTGAAATGTGTTTCTTTTTGCCTCTGCATTGTGTGGGAATTCCAGAGATCACCTGGGGAGGTGCTGGCTTAGTGGTATTGTAATCCAGAGACTCAGGGTAATGCTCCCGGGATCCGTGTTCAAATCCTGCCAGGGCAGATGGCGGAATTTGAATTCACTAAAAATCTGGAATTGAAAGTCTAATGATGACCATGAAACCATTGTCGATTCTCGTAAAAACGCATCTGGTTCACTAATGGCCTTCCTTTAGGGGAGGAATCTGTCATCCTTACCAGGTCTGGCTACAATGTGACTCCAGATCCACAGCAATGAGGTTGACTCTTATGGCCTAGCAAGCCACTCAGTTGTATCAAACCACTACAAAGTCACAAGAAAGGAATGAAACCGAACAGACCACCTGGCAACAACCTAGGCACCAGAAATGACAATGGCAATCTCAGCCCTATCGACCATGCAAAAGTCCTCCTTACTGGGGGCTAGTGCCAAAATTGGGAGAGCTGTCTCGCAGACTAGTCAAGCAACAGCCTGACATAGTCATCCTCATGGAATCATACCTTACAGATAATGTCCCAGATACCACCATCACCATCCCTGGATATGTCCTGTCCCACCGGCAGGACAGGCCCAGCACAGCAGAGGTGGCGGCACAGTGGTATATATTTGGGAGGGAGTTGCCCTGGTCCTCAACATCGATTCCGGACCCCATGAGGTCTTATGGCATCAGGTCAAACATGGGCATGGAAACCTCCTGCTGATTACTACATACCGCCCCCCTTCAGCTGATGAATTAGTGCTCCTCCATGTTGAACACCAGTTGGAGGAAGCACTGAGGGTGGCAAGGATGCAGAATGTTCTCTGGGTGGGGGACTTCAATGTCCATCATCAAGAGTGGCTCGGTAGCACCAATTCTGGCTGAGTACTAAATGACATAGCTACTAGATTAGATCTGCGGCAGGTGGTGAGGGATCCAAAAAGAGGCAAAAACACACTTGACCTCATCCTCACCAACCTGCCTACCACAGATGTATCTGTCCATGACAGTATCAGTAGGAGTGAGCACTGCACAATCGTTGTGGAGATGAAGTCCCACCCTCACATTGAGGATCACTCCATCGTGTTCTGTGGCACTACCACCATGCTAAATGGGATAGATTTCAAACATATCTAGCAACTCAAGACTGGCCATCCATGAGGTGCTGTGGGCCATTAGCAACAGCAGAATTGTAACTCAAACACAACCAGTAACCTCATGGCCTGGTATATTCCCCACTCTACCATTACCATCAAGCTAGGGGATCAACCCTGGTTCAATGAAGAGTGCAGGAGGGCATGCCAGGAGCAGCACCAGGCATACCTAAAAATGAGGTGTCAACCTGGTGAAGCTATAACACAGGACTACTTGCATGCCAAACATAAGCAGCAAGTGATAGACAGGGCTAAGCGATCCCACAACCAATGGATCAGATCTAAGCTCTGCAGTCCTTTCACATCCAATAGTGGATGGTAGTGGACAATTAACTCACTGGAGGAGGAGGATCCACAAATATCCCCACCCTCAATGATGCGGGAGCCCAGCACATCAGTACAAAAGATAAAAGCCTGAAGCATTTCCTACAATCTGCAGCCAGAAGTGCCAAGTGGATGATCCATCTCAGCCTCCTCGGGAGGCCCCCAGTGTCACAGATGCCAGTCTTCAGCCAATTTGATTTTGCTCCACGTGATATCAAGAAATGGCTGAAGGTACTGGATACTGCAAAGGCTGTGGGCCCTGACAATATTCTGGCAATAGTACTGAAGACTTGTGCTCCAGACCTTACCGTGCCCTAACCAAGCTGTTCCAGTACAGCTACAAGACTGGCATCTACCCAGCTATGTGGAAAATTGCCCAGGTATGTCCTGTACACAAAAAGCAGGACAAATCCAACCCGGCCAATTACCACCCCATCAGTGCACTCTCGATCATCAGTAAAGTAATGGAAGGGGTCATCAACAGTGCTAAGTGCTTAGCAATAACCTGCTCACTGACACCCAGTTAGGGTTCCGCCAGGGCCACTCAGCTCCTGACCACATTATAGCCTTGGTTCAAACACGGACAAAAGAGCTGAACTCCTGAGGTGAGGAGAGAGTGACTGCTCTTGACACCAAGGCCACATTTGACCAAGTGTGGCATCAAGGACCCCTAGCATAACTGGAGTCAATGGGAATCGGGGGAAAATTCTCAGCTGGTTGGAGTCATACCTAGCACAAAGGGATTTGGTACATTTTCTGGTGTTTTTAAATACAGTTAGTGCAACAACAACTTTTATTTTTTGGCACCTTTATCATAGGAAAACATCCCAAGCCACTTCACAGGAGTATTATCAAACAAATTTAATGCCCAGCCCCATAAGGAGATATTAGGGCAGATGACAAGAAGCTTGGACAAAGGCATAGATTTTAAGGAATGTATAAAAAAGGAGAGAGAGGTGGAGAGGTTTAGGGAGGGAATTCCAAACATATGCGCAAAACAAGTTTCCCGCAGACCTTTCATTCTCTCTAATTTCTCTTTCGTTTCCAAGATTCTTAAATGCAATGCCACCTCCCAATTCCGTATCCAGGTCTCTCAATATTTTCTGTTCATATCTCTCCAAACTGGCTTCTGCCCAGCTCACAATATTGAGATGACTCTAACGAAAACCATGAAATACATCCTCTCTGATTATGGTGAAATATTTCTCCTCTTCTTTGGTCTGACAGAGAATGCTGCCCTCTTTCATCATCCCACCTTCATTGTTCTGCTCTGTTGGACTTATTTGAGTGTTTCACTGTCACCTAAGGAATTCTTCAAGGAGCTAGACTCAACCTCCACCCTTATTTAGAAGTTGCTTCTCAATAATATCATCCAGTCTGAGGAATTTTCTTCCCCACAGGGCAGTGAAGGCTGGATCATTGAATGTTGTTCCATTGTTTAAGAAGGGTAGCACGAATAATCCAGGAAATTACAGGCCGGTGAGCCTTATGTCAGTGGTAGGGAAATTATTGGAGAAGATTCTTCGTGACAGGATTTACTACCACTTGGAAGCAAATGGGCGTATTAGTGAGAGGCAGCATGGTTTTGTGAAAGGGAGGTCGTGTCCCACTAACTTGATCGAGTTTTTCGAGGAAGTGACAAAGATGATCGATGATGGAAGGGCAGTGGATGTTATCTACATGGATTTCAGTAAGGCCTTTGACAAGGTCCCTCATGGCAGACTGGTACAGAAGGTAAAGTCGCACGGGATCAGAGGTGAGCTGGTAAGATGGATACAGAATTGGCTTGGTCATAGAAGACAGAGGGTAGCAGTGGAAGGGTGCTTTTCTGAATGGAGAGCTGTGACTAGTGGTGTTCCGCAGGGATCAGTGCTGGGACCTTTGCTGTTTGTAGTATACGTGAATGATTTGGAGGAAAATGTAACTGGGCTAATTAGTAAGTTTGCAGACGACACTAAGGTTGGAGGAGTTGTAAATAGTGAAGAGGATTGTCAAAGGATACAATGGGATATAGATCGGTTGGAGACTTGGGCGGAGAAATGGCAGATGGCGTTTAATCCGGACAAATGTGAGGTAATGCATTTTAGAAGGTCTGATACAGGTAGGAGTTATACAGTAAATGGCAGAACCCTTAAGTGCATCGACGGGCAGAGGAATCTGGGTGTACAGGTCCACAGGTCACTGAAAGTGGCAACGCAGGTGGATAAGGTAGACAGGAACGCATATGGCATGCTTGCCTTCATCGGCAGGGGTATTGAGTATAAAAGCTGGGAAGTCATGCTGCAGCTGTACAGAACCTTGATTAGGCCACACTTGGAATATTGCATGCAATTCTGGTTGCCACATTACCAGAAGGATATGGAGGCATTGGAGGGGGTGCAGAGGAGGTTTACCAGGATGCTGCCTGGTCTGGAGGTTATTAGCTATGAGGAGAGGTTGGAGAAACTCGGATTGTTCTCACTAGAGCGGCGGAGATTGAGGAGCGACTTGATAGAAGTTTACAAAATTATGAGTGGCATGGACAGAGTAGATAGTCAGAAGCTTTTTCCCAGGGTGGAAGAGTCAATTACTAGGGGACATAGATCTAAGGTGAGAGGAGAAAACTTTAGAGGAGATGTGCGGGGCAAGTTTTTTACGCAGAGGGTGGTGAGTGTCTGGAATTCACTGCCAGAGGAGGTGGTAGAAGCAGGTACGATAGTGGTGTTTAAGAGGCAGCTTGACAAGTACATGAATAGGATGGGAATAGAGGGATACGGACCCCGGAAGTGCTAAATGTTTTAGTTTGACAGAAAATATGATCGGCGCAGGTTTGGAGGATTGAAGGGCCTGTTCCTGTGCTGTACTTTTCTTTGTTCTTTGTTCTATATTCAAGGCTGAGTTAGATTTTTGATCGGCAAGAGAGTTAAGGGCTATGGGGTCAGACAGTTTGCTTGTGTACATTCTTGATATTCAGGTTGATCTCTGCACTACCTAAATGTCGGTAGTAGCAACTCTTACCTCTGAGTTAGAGGCCAGGATTTTCCGATTGTTGGGTGGGCTCAGCATGGGCGAGCAGGAGCGGCTGTGAATCAGACCGCCGTCTGTGATTGGGCCTTGTCCGCCATTTCACGCTGGCTGGCCAATTAATGGCTGCAGCGCTCTGTGCTGCCTGTGTGAGGGGAGGGGGGTGTGAGGGGAGGAGGGCAAGCATGGAACCTCGCCCATGCACGTGAGTGCGCACAGTAAAAGCTCCCTGTGGCACAGAGTTGCCTCAGGGAGCTGAAGCTTTTTGAACATAAAAAATAAAGAATTTAAAAATGTTAATAATGTGTCCTCCCATGTGACCCTGTCACTTGAGCAGGGACATGTTACAAATTAGTTTGAAAAGTCTTTATTTTTTTTTAAATCACTGATTGAAGCCTCATCCCGCCTGTGGATAAGATTTCGCAAAAAATCCAAAGACTGCTTGGCCTTTTTGCCCACCTGGCAACTGTAAGGTTGGACAGGCAGTGAAAAATTTCATTTAATTAGAGCTTTAATGGCCTTAATAGGCTTGTTAATTGTCAGCGGACGCACTGCCGAATCCCGCGCGTGCCCTCCAATATCGTGCGAGTGCGCGATGATGTCGGGACGCTCGCCCAATGTCATCGTATATTTTATGCTTATTTGGGTCAGGCATGCGCCCGCCCGACAAGTGCAATATTCTGCCCAGAAGGACATGGGTTCAAACCCCACTCTAAAGAAACTGTAACTGTTGAAGATTTCCACTGTTTGCACACAACTCATGTTTATAGTTAAGATTTATTACAGTAGGTGAAAACAAATTATCGTTACACATTGAGAACACTGATATGCAGCAATTGCATTGCCAGTTACAGTCAGGGGATTAAAATTACATAAAACCTGCATGATTCATACTGATCGAAAAATCTTAGCCAGAGTTCGTCTGGCATGGGAATTTTTTGTATTTGTCTGGGATAGTGGTGATGTTCCAGTCTGTGTTTCAATAGTGCCATCTGGTGTTTACATTGATAATTGCAGTAGGCTAGTGCTTACCTCAGGGGACATGGTTACCAGGGCATCTTAGCTCGGGAAGTACGTACAGCAGACTTTGAAAAAAAGTTGATCATGTTTTTCACCAAACTGTGGAGTCAGCTTGACTTCAAAGCTCTGTGCTATTTATTCTTTATTTATAATTTCAGTACAAATAATAAAGAGGGAATATCTTTCACTAAAATGCAGAATTAATATTTATAAAGTTTCCTTGTGAGATTTAAGTATATATAAGCCTAAAAACATATAATCTCCACAATGTTTAATGTATTACTAAAAAAGAGACAAGCTGTTGAAGCTTTTTGTCTTGCACTCATCAGGACAGATTCACAAGAGTACAAAATCTCAAAGGGATCACCAATTTATACTGCATGAAAAGAGGGTACTGATTGGTTGACAAGTTGACTCTGATTTCTAGAGGCATTGTCATGGAGAATGCACCTGGGAACAGTTAACTGCCTAATTTTTGTTTAAATCCAAATCAGGCAGATTGACTCTGATTGGTCAAGGCATTGCCATGGGGAATGAACCAGGGAGTGGCTGCCCCCCAAGCTTTTGTTTAGTTGAAAAGGGTGCAGTGTCTGGACACATTCTGTCTGTTTGAGAAGAACAGGGCCCTATGTGTGAATATATGTGGCTTCTAGCAAACTTAAATGAGCCATACTGTCACGACTCACTGGGGATAGTGTGCTGCAATATCAAGCCTCACTGTTCCCTGAGCCACAACAAATGTGAGAAATTTGGCCAAACCACCAAATTTCCCCAATCCTACCTAACTGTTTAATTTAGGTTAACAGAATATGAGCATCAGGTTTGTAAACTTAACAAGCAAATAACTGTTTTTTGAACAAACTGTCATTAACCAGTGGCAAAAGAAAGAATTATGAACTGCTAACTTCTAACACTATAACTTAAACTCTACCCCCTTCTTAAAACCCTATACACAAACACACATGACACATAAGACACACAAAACATGGATTTTTAAGGGTGGGATAAAACAGTTCAATAGCACCAATCTGGAGTACAGGATTTGATGGGTTGATTTTGATCAATGTCTTGCAAATTCCTTTCAGTTCTTGTTGATGACACAAGGTGGTCTTCCAGCACTTTCAGTATTTAGTTCACTGGTTGACGGCTTGTTTTTCAATGTCTCTAACAGTGGTTTTCCCCTTTTCCTTTTTACAGGGTTTCCTCAGAGAGAGAATAGGTTATAAAGATATGAGGAACAGGGATTTTAGATATTTTCTCTTTGCAGGCCAGGAGCTTTCTGTTGTAGGATTACTGGAATCTTACACACACAGGAGAGAGAGATTTTAAGTCCTGTTCCTTTCAGGCTAGGCACTATTCCACTCTGCTCTCACACAAAACCTAATCACCTGATCAGGAGCCAATTAAAATGCTGTTGTCAGGCAGCTCCCTTGGTCCAGTACTCCTTTCTGGCACCATCCTGTATTTCATGGCACACTCTGTTCCAGGATTGCAACATTGTATATATCTCTCATCCTGCTCCAGCGGACATGTCTCTCAAACTGCAGCCATTGCAATTGCAATCCACAGCCCAACAGAAAGTAAAAAGATATGTTCTTTACAACAGTCCAACAGAAATAAAAAGGTATGTTCCTTATAATACTGAGCCCAGCTGATAATATTAAATTGGTTGTTAGTGTAATTCTTAGCACAATTGCTTTGATTATATTACCACAGTAACTTTATTTCAAATAAAAGTACTTCATTGGCTGTAAAGTGCTGTGGGATGTCTGATGATGGTAAAGGTACTATATGAATGAAAGTTCTTTTTAAAAATGCATACCAATGTGGAGCAATCATTACACACACAAATATAGAGCAATCACATGAACATTGGCGAAGGAGGTGATCATTTAGTGCATCAATCTAGTATGTTAACCTATGTTTTAGAGGATTTGGTGCAATACGACGGCACAGCTTTAACCCATCACCACAGCTTTCACCCATCACCACAGCTTTAACCCATCACCACAGCTTTCACTTTGAAGATGTGATTCTATAATCTATTAATGTAAATTTCCTTCTTATAGAATCACTTTTAGAAATGTTCTATAACATATATCAATCCTGCCAATTAATTAATTTCTAATTCAAATTTAGAACCTGTAGTAGGAACGAATATTTAAAATCGTTAGCAGCAAAAATACAAGATTTCAAAACGAAGATTATAAAATTTACTCTTTAACTAATACCAATGGGTAGCGTACACAAAAGAAGATTATGCCAGACTTAGACTGATGTGTACAGTACCTGCTCCACAGGGTTTTGGGTACAGCCATGGCCCCGACTGTTACAAGATAATTCACAAGAAAAACTAACTAACAGAGCCATCTGCTGGCCAGTAACAGCAATGTTTTATTGTAGGTTCTGTGGTTTGGGGTGATCCATAGCATTATTGACAAGCTATTTATAATTGTGAGTTGATAATATCACTTAGCCTAACAGTAGAAATATGCATCAGATTGTTTTTTCATAAGTCTCACTCAAACCCCATACAGCAGGGCAACATGAAAGGGGGCATTGAGTGTTGCAACGATTGTCAACACTTGTTTTATTAGCAGATTTACTAGATGTAATTAACTTAACTGCCTGATAAAACAGACTTTGATTGAAGCCGTGGTTGATTCTCACACTGATCTGTGTGGCTGCTTTCACTTATTATGTTAAAATAATGGAAGGTACAGTTTAGCTACATAGATCCATGTGGCCTTAGAATAAACCAGTCCTGTGCTTAAGTGCACTCACGACCTGTAGACAAACAGAATGAGTGGAAGGTAACAGGTGCCCTGTTGGATATGGATGTGACATCAGCCAGTGACTACAACACATGTGGAAATTCGTGGTGCAGGTAAATTGTGCAGCAACTCAGAAACATTGGAAACCTTCACAATCTCTAGTAATTCTGGCAACCTGTGGGACAGTGTAACCTTTTCAACGTAATGGCAGGCTGGTATGATGAGTTCACACTGACTCACATGCTAAACTGTTCAATGTTCAGTTTGGATGATACTCTTCATCAAGATTTTAGTCGGGGAATACTGTCCCTAATAAACAGTTTAGGGTTCCACATGTTCTCAGTTTCTGATGTTTCATATTCCGTGTTAGGAATTTGAGGTCCTCACATGGTGTTTTCAGAGACAGTGAATATAGACACAAAGCTCTTTCACCAGGAGGGAAGGAAAGTTGAGGGATTGGATTTTACAGGAGGAGTGGCGGGAGGGGGCATACTGCTCATCCTCCCCTCCCCTCCCCTGGAAGGAAACTGACCGACTTTAAAAAAGGCAACCCCGCAGCGATAACATGCTTACAGGTGCCCTAAACAAGCTGAGGGTCAGACTTCCACCCCACAGCGGGATGACATCCTGCCCTTGAGAGCTGTCAGCCAATCTGATTGGCCGGCAGCTCCAGCGCCGGCAGGATTTTATGGCCCCGTCGGAGTCAATGGACTTTTGAATGTCTCGCCCCATTTTATGGCCCCGCCCCCGCCACGATGGAGCCGTAAAATTCCACCTCGTGTCTTTTACATTCCTCTCAAGCTCACTCAGCAGAACTTTAGACAGGTTTACAGTAATCGGGGTGTAATTTATATTCGTATCTGCATCATAAAAGTGACAGCCTGGGACAGTGAACTCTTAAAAATAACTATGTAGAGTGTGACTCAGCTGAGTGAGGTATCAGAATCAGCAGAAATGGGCTCCTTGTGTTTCGGGTGCGGTCTGTGTTACTGCAGGAGGTGTCTCGCTAATCGGCAGCACCGCTAGGCGCACACACACGGTCCCACAATTGCTCGCATCGTCCTGTTGTTGAACTAACAAGGGCTAAGCAAAACTCAGTTAAAGGTCGAAGTTGCCTGCAAGTTGATCTTTATAAATTTCCCCTCAAAGTGACTGTATGTCAATTTCAATAATCTTGTGAGGATTCTATGAGTTTTAATATCAAATCTATATTTAGCTCTTTCTGTTCTTTCAAAATTAAGGTCAAGTGACGGGGCCCTCAAGAGATTAGAAATTACAGTTGATAATAATGGATGAATTTTTAACCTAATTGTTTGATATTTCTCTGCTGTTTTAATATTTAAGGTAAGTCAGTTAATACCCTTATTAAAGGTGCAGACAGGGAAATACCAAATTATTAAATGTCTATCTGCTCTTAGCAGTGCTTTTATTTTTTTTTTACCATACTATAATACCTGATTGGGCAGTGGTTTCTCATTTGCAGCATGTTCTGCAGAATGAATACTCTTAGATCATGTTCTTGAATAAATACAGTTGTTCATCCCGAAATAGAACAAGAAGAATGCAAACTCTATTATTGCAAATTTCTTGTTCAGCTCTATTTTCAATGTATTTCACAGTTGAATCCCTTTTTTTTTGTTTCAACTTTTCATGTATTTTCTCTTCTTCTTTCGTGAAGATGCTGTTTCTGAATACAGTTCCACACTCATTGACAGCCATCCAAATTTGTGATCCAACTGGTCCTTTTTTCTGTCTGAACCTAGATCATGTTGACAGATTTTTGAGTGGCTGGGGAAGTAGTTATCACAATTAATCCAGCCACAACATAATGTCAGTACACACCCTCACCTTCCTACAGCAATGTGAAGGAGAATAGGACAAACCCCCCCTCCGCCACAACCCTCACAAATTCAACCCCCTCCACCTCATCCCATCTCAAGATGTCTTCAGTACTGTCTGTCTCCAATGTCCACAGGCCAATGCATGAACCTGCACTCCCTGAAAATGATGTGTAAATGCACTGCAGAAATTGAATCATGGAAGCCAAAAATGTCCCAGGTCCTAACCCTGGTCTGCATTGGATTAACTGCTCTGGTGGGAGAGGGGATTTTGCTACACCACAGGTACCTTTTCTTTGCAGCACCAATTTTAGGAAAATGGTACTATATTCACCTCCTTGTATTGTGCTGTCTCGTTTACACTCACACTGAGCCGTTCTTCAAATCCAAGAGTGTGGGAGCATTTGACAAGGCTCATGAATGAGTGGGTCAGTGCTGCCGTTCGTAAAGAGTATGTGAGCACTGGTAGCTTTTGTATGTCAGACAATTGTGGGAGAACTTTTGTTTCCCATCAGCCATTGCTTTATAACATGAACAGGCCTTACATAAGGTCTTGGCTTTACCATTTTTAAAAATCTTTTTGGTGGCAGAGTGCCTTTTGCTCTATAATTGCTTCTCCATGGCTGTATGTCCATTTAGACAACAGCAATGTCCCTATATGTATCCACAAAACTGAGCCAAAAATATTAGGAAAGGCTGAAAAGGCTATTGGATTTAGAATAAACCATCTGCAGATATCCTAATATGTTGTCTCCCTCACACTACATGAAGTCAACACAGCAGGTCCTCAATAGCTGATAACCTGCATGAGACCCCTTATATTTAAGGTTTTGGTAAAATGACTTTTACAATGTGTTTTATCACTACAGATAACATATCAGCTGCTCTAGCAATAAAACTGGTGTTTTTAGCATCTTGGCAGATAAAAAGGTTTCCTTACAGCAGGGAGCAGTTGGAGACAACATTGAGGATGCTGTGGTGTGAGCTGTGGCTCAGTGGGTAGCACTCTCTTGCCTCTAAGTCACAGGCTGTGGATCCAATTACAACGATCCAGTGGCCTGAGCACAAAAATCTAAGCTGATACCCCAGTGCCGTCCTGAGGGAGCACTGCACTTTCAGAGATGCTGTCTTTCAGATGGGATATTAAACTGATACTCCTCCTGCCCTCTTAGATGAATGTAAAAGATCCCATGGCACTATTTCAAAGAATTGCAAGGTTTTTTCCCTGATGTCCTGGCCAATATTTATCCCTCAATAAGGAACAGTAAAACAAATTATCTGGTCTTTATCTTTGCTTTTGTGACATAAATGTACACAAACGGGCTGCTGTGTTTCCTACAGAAACTACAGAACTACTGCATTAGCTGTAAAACACTTTGGGAACTCACAAAAAGCTCTATATAAATCCAAACTTTTTTTTAACTACTTTTCTAGCGAATCCTGTTTGCATGTCATTTCCCATTTCACTTTTAGCTCAGGCCTATTTTTACCATTGATCTTCTTTCCTAAACCTTCTTATCCTTAAATTGCTTTTGATCTCCTTTAGACTGTCCCCCGCAAAGTTGCACACCATTTCTTGGCTCTGTTTTGGCAGATTACTTTTTCTATTTATTCATTCATGGGGATGTTGGCGTCACTGGCTAGGTCAGCATTCATTGCCCATCCCTAATATCCCTTGACAAGGTGGTGGTGAGCTGCCTTCTTGAACTGCTGCAGTCCCTGTGGTGTAGGTGCACCCAGAGTGCTGTTAGGCCCCCGTGACAGTGAAGGAACAGTGATACATTTCCAAGTTAGGATGGTGAGTGACTTGGAGGGGAACTTCCAGGTGGTGGTGTTCCCATCTATCTGCTGCCCTTGTCTTTCTAGATGGTAGTGATTGTGAATTTGGAAGGTGCTGTCTAAGGAGCCTTGGTGAGTTCCTGCAGTGCATCTTGTAGATGGTACACACTGATGCTACTGTGCATCGGTGGTGGAGGGAGTGAATGTTTGTGGATGTGGTGCCAATCAAGCTGTCTGCTATGTTCTGGGAAGTGTCTAGCTTCTTGAGTGTTGTTGGAGTTGAGCTCATCCAGGCAAGTGGAGAGTATTCCATCACACTCCTGTCATGTAAATGCTGGACAGGCTTTGGAGAGTCAGGGGGTGAGTTACTCACCTTAAATTTCCCAGCCTCTGACCTGCTCTTGTAGCCATAATATTTATATGGCGAGTTTAGTTCAGTGTCTGGTCAATGGTAACCCCCAGGATGTTGATAGTGGGGGATTCAGCGATATGACTTCATGACTTATTCTTTGCATTTTTCTTCATGAGGTTCCGTATTTAAAATTATTAAATAGATAGGCCCTGAAAATCCAAGCCTATTCCAGTATAATTCCGCACTGACTTCAGCAACAATTTGCTGGAACAATTGAAAATTAGGTCGAGACCTGGTTACATTAGGTTCTGATGTAGCAATGACCTTTCCAAAATGGCCATATGTGGATGTCCAATGTGGTATGGCGGTATGGGGCTGAGAGTGGTGGGAACTACCTAGATCAGGAGCTTCCATATCCCACGCCTTCAGAAGGACCCAGTGCATGTTTGATACAAATATTCCTGTGAACCTTGGCAGCATCAATAGTGAAGGCCTGGGACAAGTGTGTTTTGGCACATGGCAAGATGCCCCACCCTGGGATTGTTATGGCCATAATCCTTGGAGATTCCAAAAGATATTTATATTTTTATTTCAGTAGAAAACAATGCCCCCTCCCTCCCCCCAAAACAAATAAGAAACCTTTTGAGATAGTCAGTGCAATGGAAGAATGCAATATGCTGCTCTTAAACCTCATAGTGGGAGCATGATCACACTTATTGGCCCAACTGCGTGCTATCCTTCCCACAGAGCTCCAGCTAAGTCACTTTGACAATCCAGGATACTGAAGTGCACACAGCCTGTCAATACATGTAATGCAAACCTGTAAGGTCCCTGTGCAAAAGCAAAATACTGCTGATGCTGGAAATCTGAAACGAAAACAGAAACATCAACCTGAAATGTTAACTCTGTTTCTCTCTCCACAAATGCTGCCAGACCTGCTGAGTATTTCCAGCATTTTCTGTTTTAATTATGCAAGAACTGTGTGAACACAAGGCAGATTTAACCTCATATCTGAATACATGTTAAGAATTAGAATTGTTTTTAATAAGTGAGGTATTCACTCCTACTGGTATACAATATTAACATTGCCAGAGCTGATTTCTGCCTATTAATTCCTGTGTGAATACTTGTGCTTATTAAATGGAAACTTCATGATCAAACATTTTTTATAATTAGTCTGTTATTATAACCAGCCATTTCCTTTGTTCCTCCTGTTGTCACTCAAAATGCTCAAGCTCCTGTAAACTGAACCTTGATAAGATGGATTTCGTGCACCCCCCACACAGTTCCTAGTAGTAGTGATACTTGATGGTCGGTGTAAAACAGTTTCTTGATAAGTTATGCAGTGCACCCTTGATTCCATGGGATTTGCTCTTTGTGCTCTTTTTACATCCCATGAACACATACAATAACTAACGGCACAGTGCCAACACAGTTTCTGTTTTTAACCCGCAGACACTGGTAAGAAACAATGAAATATCGTCATGTGCACATGATAAAAAGTGTTCACCGAGGAATGGAAACATCTGTTTTCTGTCCAATTCTGATGACGGCTGCAAACCTGAATTGTTAACTTGCTTGTTGTTTCCACAGCTGCTGCCTAAACTGCTGAGTGTTTTTAGTATTTTCTGTTTTTTATTTTAGGTTTCCAGCATTTGCAGTACGCTGCTTAATGTTTTCTGTCTACGCTGTCCTGAATGTCTGGCTGTCGCTACTTTTATAGAGGATTATAAACACCCTTTTCTATTTGAGTCCTTAGCTAACAATACCCCCTCCAGCCATAAACACATTGTTCAATTCAGGAAAGACCATTTTAATGCCCAGAGATCTCAGGGACAAATGATAAAACACAGCGGGAAAAGTAATCTCATCAGGCTGAGGGAGAGAGCAGTAGGAAAAAGAGAGCAATGAAGCAAAAGTACAACACATTGATGTTCCCACATGCTGTGCTACATATGGCTGCAATGAAGGTTACTGCCTATGATCCATTGCATAACAAGGTTTCAATCTTTTCTGCACTGCTTGCTGAAAGCAGGTGGTCATGGAAGCGAGCAATTCAGCCAAGATTCCTGATTCTAATAGTTATTCTGTAAGACTACTTGCAAAGTGCATATGTGGAGACTATTAACGGGGGACTGGATCAGGCTTGACTGCACTCGTCCACCAAACTGGCCTAAAAGCAATTGCCACCTTCAAGAGAAGCGGAGAAAATTGAGGAGGAGAATTGGAAAACAATGAGAGGAAACAGCTGATAGGAGGTGTGTATGCAGTAACGTGAAGAACTGATCCTAAGTATTTTCACCAATCCCAGAAACATCTTACCTCACATCCTGAGGAAGAACTAATGAGAACCCCTTCAAATAGATGCAGGTGGGTATAAAGGCTCTGTGTTTGCGTTTGATATTTAAGAAAATGGTCCTATGTAGTTTTAAGCATCTTTCTGTATATAACCAAAATCTAAGCAGCCTAAAAATAGGGAAACAGTGCAGTCATGGTGCAATAAATAATAATCACCGATTCATAGCTAGTTAATTCATACTGGCATCCGCTCCTTTCAGGTCATATCTCCCAAACTGAGGTGCTCACATCTGTTGAGAGAAGTCACATCTGCACTGCAGCACTGCAGTTGTACTGGAATGGAGCAAGTCTCAGCAAGAATTTTCCTGTTCTCTCTGGAAACCTTTGACCATCTGGTGCAAAGGCAACCATCTTGTTACCTTTGCCATTGGCTACTTGTAATGATATTAAGGTATTCTATCCCCCCCCCTGTTGAATTATAGAGAAGGCTTTTAAGTCAATTCTTATAAGATTGCTTTTTCCTTAGTTTGGAGATGGGAATTATCTTAACAGTTGTGGAGCCTTGTGATAGTTTTTTTTATTAAAACCTGCAAAGTGCATCATCATCTTTAAGGACTGCCAGAGAAATGTGAGAATAGATTCAGTGATTGCATTCAAAGAGTGTAGATCTAGATAGAGCTATAACTGTAGGCCAGCAGTTCCCTGCTGAGAGAATGAATTTGCTGAACTTACCCTTTGATTTAAAGCCCACCCATAGAGAAAGGCCACCTGTCCAGAAAATGCCTGTCTGAAGTAATCATTGACTGACAATGTCAATGACATAGTAATCATTGAGACTTTAACCAGCATTAACACACCTGTGTATAAGATTACCTGAAGTCAATCCCAAAGTGTTTTTTTTTACATACCACAGTATAATGATCTCCCTTTGATCATTTTTCAGTCAAAAAGTAATCTAACATACAACAAGTTCTTTATGAGCTTGCTGTTAGAAGAGAAAAGGCATTAACAGTAAAAAAGAAAAACATAGATTCTGGAAACTGAAATCAAAATTGAAAATGATGGTAATGGTCAGCAGGTCAATCAACATCTCAAAGAGAAACCTTTGAATGTAACTTCATCAGAGCATCGAGATTTACTGTTTAATTAAACCTGAAATCATGAATGGAGTACAAACTTATGCGTTATATTGAATACTGTCGCATTACTGATATTCAAGAAATCAAATGTTTCAAATACCACTTCAATCATTACTTATATGGAAAAATATTAGTGTTTAGGCAGATCTCAATTATAGGACAAAAATCTGAGTAAATCCAAGTCCATTTGGGCATTTGTTGTATAATACCAACATTACCTAAAACCCTAACATTTTGGGGAAGATATGTTATTTTAAAATCACACTCATTTTATGGCTTTACATTCTGATTCCATCCCTTCCTCTTATATGCTCCACACACATTTTCTTTCAGCTTCTCCCATTTTACTTGGGGCCTGCACAATGCTGGTTGATTATCCTTCTCCATCTCCTCCTGTCACTCACCCATTTCCCTTCCAATCCCACTGCATTTAAGAGGCAGCTTGACAAATACATGAATAGGATGGGAAGAGAGGGATAAGGACCCTGGAAGTGCTAAATGTGTTAGTTTGACAGGCAATATGATCGGCGCAGGCTTGGAGAGCCGAAGGGCCTGTTCCTGTGCTGTACTTTTCTTTGTTCTTTGTATTTAAATCTCTCTCCATCACATCGTTCCATCTCCTCTTCTCCTTCTTCCTGGGAGCCCCATCTCCACCACTCATCTCAACATATGTGCTCTCTCTCTCCACAACAGATGACCATACCACTTCAATCTCTTCTCAGCTACTTTCATCAATGCTCCTCCAGTCTTCACTGACCCCCTGATGTACTGATCCCTGATCTTGTCCTTTTTCATCACTCCACCCATCCATCTCAGCATCTGTATCTCAGTATCTAGTCATTGTTCCTCTCTTCTTCATATTGCCCAAGTTTCTGCACTATGTAACAAGGCCGCTCTCACAACTGTCTTGTAGATTCTTCCTTTCAGTTTCAGTGATACTTTTCTTGTACACAACATTCCACTGAATTTCTTCCAATTACTTCTCCCAGAACTAACCTGTTGCTTAATTTCCATTTTCATACTTCCATCTTCTGCCACCACTGCCAGGTACTTGGGACAACTCACTTTCTCCAAGTCTTCACCCATAATCTTTACGCCTTTACTCCAATCCACTTCCCTAGGTTCAAACTGACAGTCCATATATTGGATCTTTGGTCTACTGATCTTCGTACCCCTGTCTTCCAGGGCTTTTCTCCAGATACTCTGTCATGTTCTCATCATCCCCAACACCTAGCTCAATGTCATCTGCAAACATCATTGACCATGGCACTTCCTCACTTGCTCAGTTAGGACATCCATGACAATCAGGAAGAGGAAGGAGCTCAGTACCGATCCTTGGTGTAATCCAATTTTGACTTGAAGACTCTCATTCTCCCCATTCTACTTCTTAATTTTGTCGGACCCTCCTTGAACAAGACCTGTAATAGTCTGTATGCTCCTTACACCTTACCTATATTCAATCCACAATCTGAAAATGCCATATAAAAGAATGGGATCCTTTAGAACCACCAATTTTTTTTTTAATTGATTGATTAGCTTCGGCTTGATACACCTCTTGTCAGCATCTCTGTGTCTCACACTATACTAAAGCTGCAGGATAAGCAATCAGCCATCTCCTATACCCTTGCTTCGTAACCAGCTGCTAGGAAGGGCATAAAAATGGTCCACAGTGATATTCAGGGTTTTTCTTCCCGGCCTATGTAAGATTGGGAACTGGTACAGGTCTAACATAGTGGATCCCCACATTACCAGAATAGTGTGCCTTAAAGGGAGAAGGGGAGTTCCTTTCTTTTCACGCAATACTTGTATCAAGCATATGCACCCTCAGTTATAATACGGCCAGATGCAGAGTAAACCTCCTTCTACCCGATCCTCACAGTGTATCTTAACTTGAGCTACAGCACCAATATGACAGCACCATTTCCTCATATTTCAAGTGAGGCTCTCAATTTAATTTCAAACATTTCTGGCTCAGTGGATCCATATTTCTGTGAAATAGTTTGCTGCAGTTCAAACCCATTTCATGTAACATCCTTAAAGTTTGTAGCAAAAGCAACGTGTTCAAAGTGTATATTCAAAGCTAGAGTTTCATAGCAGAAAGATGATATTGTAACCCAGTGCTATCCAGTCTCTCAGTTGATTTCTACCTTTCTGTTGTTCAAGGTCTGATGGTAAACAGGGCTTGGCTAAATGAAAAGCTTAAGGCAAATATCAAACTGCTTACTCATAAGGACATAATATGAACTACAATGCCTGACTTACCTCGATCAAATTTATGGCTCAGTCTCCTCTGTACAGTGAAAGTTGGAACATTATTACAATGCAAAGGATGAACTTTCGTTATGTTCTATATACATGATTTGATATTTAACAGTTACATCAAAATACCTGTTTTATTAAAAGCAGAACAAAATCCCTTTAACTGTTAACAATAATAATAGTTTCTTTATTTTTTAAGCATTTTCACTACTAAAGTACTGTATTACTTGCTGTTTACAGCCGTCTGAGAGAAGGGAATATAATTTATTTTCAATCAGCAGAGACCTTACAAAATATTTACGTTGAAATTAGTATCTTAAATGCCAAACAGAGGAAGCAGCAGGTGATAGACAGACAGAGCTGAACGATCCCACAACCAATGGATCAGATCTAAGCTCTGCAGTCCTGCCACATTCAGTTGTGAATGGTGGTGGACAATTAAACAACTCACTGGAGGAAGAGGCTCCACAAATATCCCCATCCTCAATGATGGGGGAGCCCAGTATGTCAGTGCAAAAGACAAAGCTAAAGCATTTGCAACGATCTTCAGCCAGAATTGCCGAGTGGATGACCCATCTTGGCCTCCTCCTGAGATCCCCAGCATCACAGATGCCAGTCTTCAGCCAATTTGATTCACTCCACGTGATATCAAGAAACGGCTGAAGGCACTGGAAACTGCAAAGGCTATGGGCCCTGACAACATTCCTGCAATAGTACTGAAGACTTCTGTTCCAGAACTGGCTGTGCCCCTAACCAAGCTGTCCCAGTACAGCTACAACACTGGCATCTACCCGGCATTGTGAAAAATTACCCAGGTATGTCCTCTACACAAAAAGGAGGACAAATTCAACCCAGTCAATTACCGCCTTATCAGTCTACATTCAATCATCAGCAAATTAATGGAATGTGTTGTCAACAGTGCTATTAAGCAGCACTTATTCAGCAATAACCTGCTCACTGACGTTCAGTTTGGGTTCCACCAGGGCCACTCAGCTCCTGACCTCATTACAGCCTTGATCCAAATATGGAGAAAAGAGCTGAACTCCAGAGGTGAGATGAGAGCAGGCAGCATTTGTGAGACATCAAGGCAGCATTTGACCGCGTGTGGCATCAAGGAGCCCTAGCAAAACTGGAGTCAATGGGAATTGGGGTGGGGGGGAAATCTCCTCTGATTTGGAGTCATACCTAGCACAAAGGAAGATGGTTGTGGTTGTTGGAGGTCAATCATCCCAGTCTAGGGCATCACTGCAGGAGTTCCTCAGGGTAGTGTCCTAGACCCAACCAGCTTCAGCTGCTTCATCAATAATCTTCCTTCCGTCATAAGGTCAGAAGTGGGGATGTTCATTGATGATTGCCTGATTTTCAGCATCATTTGAAACTTCTCAGATGCTGAAGCAGCCCATGTCCATAGGCAGCAAGACCTGGGCCAGGATTTTATATTCGGCGTGCGGGAGCGGGCCCGACATGCCGGAACGTAAAATGACATGAGATGACATTGGGCATGCGTCTTATAAGGCAATGCTGTCCTGCAGTTTTAGGTGTGAGATTTGTCAATTGGCTGTCAGGTTACTGACAGTCCTATGTGAATACCAAGCCCAGCACAAGCTTGTCACTGGAACGCTTCTAGCCTCATGAATTTAGAGGTGAGGAGCTCCTGAGTGGATCCTGCTGGGTCAGCAAATCTCACCCCTAAGTATAGGAATTATAGTGCCATGTACTCCACATTGACACAACTGAAAGACAATAAGAATTGGCATTAATAAACCCTAAGCTAACTGGGCTTAATTTGTATGACTAATCAGTGAGTGTTAAAGCAATGATAGAAGCCTAAAGCTGAGAAATTCTTCCTTTCCAGGGCTAAAGAAAATCGGAATACGACTGAAATCAGAAGCTAACTCAGCGTTTTCATTAACACCATTCGCATTAATAATTCACCGGTGTTAACAGCAGCAGACACACCTGCATCGAGGACAGAAAGTGATACACCCTGTGTAACAATTGTTACTGTGCTTTAGTGTGAGGTAATACAATTGCATTTTGGTGGTATTTCAGAAAGAATGTACAAGAGGGTGAATTTCCAATCCAAATTATATTATTAACAACAACTTGCATTAATATAGTGACTTTGAAGTAGAAAAATGTTCCAAGGCACTTCGCAGAGGGTTAATCAACAACTGTTAAGTTCCTTAAACACAAATCAATGCTCAATCCAGCTACGAAAATAAGATGTTCATAATTTTCGTTCCTAAAGGTAGTGATTTATATTGATTATGATCCCACAGGTTCAGCACCCTCTGGTTCCTCATTTAAAAGTTCACAGACATGCTTACTAGAAGGAGGTTAGACAATAGTGATCAAGAATGGGAATCCAGGATGACTTCTCCCATCACGTTTCCATCAGTGGTGCTAGGGCCAAGTTCCCCAGATGGAAAATGTGGCCTAGAAATAGGATCACACCTGAATGAGGTCTCAATCCAAGTGCAGCCAATGCTGCACATGCCTAATCAGGCGGGTGGCAAGAGCACAGTAAAAATTAGGACAGTTCTAGTGATCTGCCATTGCCAGTTGTGGCCCCAGGGCAGCTGGCCAGCGGTGAAGGGACAACAAATTCCACCGAAGGATCTCGGAAGAGTCTGGGAGGATTGAGGCAATTGTGGTAGGGGCTAGTAGTGACCAGCAGAAACCTACAGTATTAATTTGGAGTGTGCTCTTCCTAGCTCCACAATAAAATAAGTTAAAAAGTTGGAATTTACTTTTTGAGTGGTAGTCTCCAACCTGTTTGGCTGCTGTACACCTGAAAAAACTGACTGTAGTATGCACAGCTGATGTGATTTTGTTTAGATATTAGATTGCACAACAGAAAGCAGTTGTAACATTCAAAAAATGTACAGTGAACAGTTTTATTTATTCAAGGTACGACCTAAACTTTGCCCCTCTCTTCGCCTCTCTTTCCCCCTTTAAGACCCTCCTTAAAGATGCATGACAGAAACACACCAAGGCTCCTTAGACAGCACCTTCCAAATCCACAACCACTATCATCTAGAAGGACAAGGGGATGGGAAGATACATGTGAATACCACCACCTGGAAATTCCCCTCCAAGCCACACACCATCCTGACTTGGAAATATATCGCCGTTCCTTCATTGACACTGGGTCAAAATCCTGGAACTCCCTCCCTAAGAGCACTGTGGGTGTACCTACACCACATGGACTGCAGTGGTTCAAGAAGGCAGCTCACCACCATCTTTTCAATGGGAATTAGAGATGGGCAATAAATGCTGGCCCAGCCAGCGACGCCCACATCCTGTGAATGAATTAAAAAAAACCACATGCATTTAGTTACCCGCCCTGATAGCTCCTTCTTTGGTTTGATGTCGATTTTAATTTTATCACACTTCTGTGAAGCACCTTGGGATGTCTTCCTATGTTTAGTTGCAATATAAATGTACATTGTTGTTGTTGTTGAAGTACAGGGGAAGTGTATATTATACGTATGGACCTGAAGTTTTTGCTCGCCGGGCGCATGCAATTGGCGGGTCCAAGAATGGACGGGAAATGGGCCCTCAGCCGTGATTGGCCTCTGACCCCGATTTCAGGCCGGCTGGCCAATTAACAGCGTGAAACGCGTGCTCAGGAAGGCTCAGCACTGCCGGGGTGGGGGCAGGAAGAGAACGGGTGCCGACATCACTGCGGGTGCTGGTGAGCTCTTCCAGTGAAGCCCCCTGAAGGCAGACAGCTGCCTCAGGGAGCTGCAGACCTCCACAGAATAAACAAAACAACAAAAATGATGCAAAATGTGTTCATGCAGCACAATCAAGCATATGAAAGCATACCTCATAAAAAAACAGTCCCCAGATATCTCATTTTATATTATTTCCTCACAGAGATTTCATTCTGCCCCGGATCGAGATTTGAGCAAAAATGTAAAGGCCGCCTGGTCAATTGGCCCGTCCGCCAACCGTAAAAGTGGATGGGCTATGAAAAATTGCTTTCAATTGCCAACTTAATGGGCTTAATTGTCGGCGGGCGCGCTTCCGACTGCCGCTAACAGAAGATTGCTCATGTGCGGGATGATATCGGGACGCTCGCCCGTGAGGTGTAAAATTCTGCCCATGGTGGGCAAAGGAAAGAATGAGTTCGACCGTGGGAGCTGATCTATTGAGACTATCCCATTCTAATTGGGGCAGTTCCATTGATCTGCCTTTACCACATACAGTTCGAATAAACTGAAAGCTGATTACAATTCTGGGACTTACCTACCTAACATCATCAGCACAAGGACTGCAGTAGTTCAATAAGAAGACTTACTGCATCCTTCTTAGGGTAACTAGGGATGAGCAATAATGTAGCTGCCAGTGTGGCCACATCCTGAGAACAAATAAGATTAAGTTCTAGGTCTCAGTATAACCAGAGTATAACAATTCATATATTACAGCAGATTACCGCTGCTTTTGTATGTTGGTTGGTATGACCAAACCTGTGAATTGTGCTAATCTGTAGAACCTGGCTAAAGTATAAACCCTACCAAGATCCAGTCATCAGTTTGAAAACTGACCAACTGATTCTTTGATGGTTTGTGTATTTAAAATAAGGATTGTCCATTTAACATGCTGATTTCTCATGAGCAAAATAACATTTTGTCTTTATCGTCAGAATTTCTGACCCTCCAGTGACCTTTGCCACTCATGCTGTGTCTGTAATTTTGAAGTGTTTGTTTGGTGACGTCTGCCTCTTTCTCAGGCAGCTCCTTCCTAATACTGTTATTTTCACCTCATTGTATTCCTGCCACTGTGACATTCTACATCCAAATGCAAAGCATCCTGCTTTTGTTTTTAACCACTGATTAACCCGACTCCTCACTTTGTTCATGAGGTGCTAGCTTGAGTCTATAACCAATGTGACAGAAAAAGCACCTTGAAATTTTTCTGAATGGGTGCTTGGTAAAGCACTGATTAATAGTACAAGGGCCTCTCAACTGCTCCAAACAATGAAACAAACAGTGCTATGTTTTGCCTATATCTAACAGTGCTAACAAAGATGGTCTGGGCACTGAAAGAAAACTAAAGTTGGCTCAATTACAAAAAACCTTTAAGCCACCTTGATGTCTTCCTATTCCCTCAGGTCTCTTTAAATTAGCCTGCCCATTCCTTGTAGCCTTTTCTTATTCTTTAGTGGCCTAAACAAGCAAGTAGATCAAAGTGAATCACATCAGATAAAGGAATCACCAAAGTGGGAATAACATGGTAATCAGGTTGAGGGTCTCTTTAGTAGTGTTTGTATTAATCGATCTGTCTATAAAGCTCTTTGTGCAGGTTCTTAGTCATTTGCAGGTTAATTTGGATATCAAACAGAACTCATGCTTTCTATTCAGACACTAATAGTAAACATTGTAGGTTGTCATCATTAAAGGCTCCAGTGTAAAGCAACATGTAAAATCAAACCAATCAGACTTTTTGATCTGTTTGTAGGGCCACCAGTCCAAGGACTAGAGCTCTGTTTACACTGCATCACACACTGATGGTGCATCCTTTATACTGCCCTCTATCCATCCATGCTTTGCAGATTACAACAATTTTTGCTGTTACTCTCAGCACTGGTGGCTTAACAAGGGAAAATTAGTCAAGGCTACTGCTCCTGATAACCCTCCTGGAAGTGCATCTGTGTGAACATTTGCTGAGCCAGGATTGTAATGTCCCACACCTCCCTCCCCTACAGTCAAATAGCCTGCTAACTCACCTTGTCTAGGTTCACCCATGGAGTTAAGATACCTAAAAATAACTGGCAGCTAGAAGAACAGGAGTAGGCCATTCAGCCCCTTGAGCCTGTTCTGTCATTCAGTTAGATCGTTGCTCCTCTGTAACTCAACTCCATTTACTGACCTTTGATTACTTGATGCCCTTACCCACGGAAAATCTATGGATCTCAGGCTTGAACATTTCAATGGGCTCAGGATCGATAGCCTTTTCAAGAGAGCTCTAGATCTCCGCTACACTTTGTGTGTAAAAGTGCTCTGCGGGAGTGATTTTCCCCATGGGTGGATTTTGGGTGGCTGGCTCCAGGGGGAGGACCAAGCCTCAGTTGCATTGGGACCAGGAGCTGTGGCTGGAAATTTAGTGCCCCAGGGCAGCCAACCGACTCCAGGCTGGAAGAAGGTGGGCCCATAAAGTGGATGGAGCCTGGAGGAGCATCCGTGCTCTTCCCAACCCCATAAGGATTAAGAGAAACTTATCTTTAGGATCCCCTTTGGCTAGGCTGCTCACTGCCTGAATGATACTGATGTGTCCTGCTCAGGCTGCACAATCCAAATTCAACTTACAGGGTCATAACACTGAGCAAAAAATATCATGGCAAATGAATGCATTTTGTAGAGACAAGGACTGCGCCCGAGGTGCATGTCACTTCTGGATTGAACATAGTCTGTTGTGGCTGTAGAGGTCACCTTGTGATCCCTGCCACTGTTGGCACAGATGAATAGTGCTGCACAAGATCAACTGATGGTTTTTCCTTCTGCTGTGTTCTCTTTTCCACCATCTTGACATTTCTTTTGTCCTCTGCTTTTTCCACGCCCTTCCTGACTCCAAGCACTCTGGTCAGCAGCAAGGATTTCCCATTCATCGACACCAATCCCGGTCAACTTGAGGTCTTACTCGCAGACCTCTTTGAGTTGCAGATGTGAGCGATCCATTGGTCTCATGCGATAGCAAGTTCACAATAAAGCATGTCTTTGGGAATGTGGCCATTGTTCATTTAGCTCATATGACCCAGCCAATGGAATTGTCACTGACTCAAGAGGGCAAACATGCTGGGATTCCCTGCACGCTGGTGTACTTCTGCATTAAAAGACACTAAAGGCAATTCATTGGATAAATGTAATCATGTTATAGTGAAGTATATGAATTTGGATTTTTTTTTGTTTCATTTAATCCCTTGTTTAGGGAACTGAAATTTCAGTTACTAAGAAAATGTCAAGATGGGAAAAATTTCAGAAAGCATTTTGAGGAATTTATGGACACCAGTAGCTAAATAAAACAACATAGGATAATAAAAGCAGAAAATGCTGGAAAAACTCAGCAGGTCCGGCAGCATCTGTGGAGAGAGAAACAGAATTAACGTTTCAAGTCCGTTTGACTCTTCTTTAGAGCTAAAGGGAAGTAGAAATGTAATGGATTTTATACTGTTTAAGAGGGGGTGGAGCAAGTGGAGCAAGATAGAAGGTCAGGGATAGGTGGTAGCTCAGTGGAGATTGACAAAGATGTTATGGACACAAGACAAAGGGAACATTAATGGTAGTGTTAAAGACTAAAGAAGGTCCTGATGGTGGCCATTTAAACTGTATAAAATCCATCACATTTCTACTTCTCTTTAGCCCTAAGGGTCATACGAACTTGAAACGTTAACTCTATTTCTTTCTCCACAGATGCTGCCAGTCCTGCTGAGTTTTTCTAGCATTTTCTGGTTTTATTTAAGATTTCCAGCATCCGCAGTATTTTTCTTTTATCTTAACATAGGATAATATACTTACTACAAAATAGGAGCTATTGTGTATCACATTTTCAACAATTTCAACATTCAAAAGATGTATTCAGAACACCATCTGCAGGAGCATCAGTAATATTTTGCTTTATAACACTGCTGTGAAGCACTTTGGGATGTTTTATTACACTAAATTATTTTTATTATAAATGTTATTGTTTTTATAAACAGTTTTCAAAACCAAATATAACTTATAGTAAGTATGGGTGGAATTTAATGTCCCTGCCCCCCCATTGGAGGTGAGTTCAGAGGCAGACAGGGGCTGTGTGATCAGGCTGAAAGGTGAAAGGTGAAGATCCCACTGCCTTCCCATCTACCTATGATTTACTCCCAGGGGGAGAAGGCTTGAGGATGGCCTTCCCGCCTAAAGGCCTACTGAATGTCAATTAAGGGCCTCATCCTGCCACCGCTGGTATTTAAACAGTGGCAGGCGGGGGCCATGCCACATGGGCCTACCACCAGGAAAACCCCGGCAGGTAGACCTGGGGACTGGTAGAAGGTCCCTCCTTGTAGGGCACCTGTCGACAGGAATGAAGTGACCCAGAATGAGACCCCCTCCTGCCCTTTAAATTGGACCCCCTTCCACCCTCACCTGGGCCTCCCTGCCTGGCCCCAGTGAACCCAACCCACTCACCTTTTTCCTGGGGTTCCATCGATGATCATGTAGGCAACCCAGCAGTACCAACAGTGACCACTGCTCCCAGTAGGTTGCCAGCACTGGACAGCTCTGATTGACAGGCAGTTCTCAAAGGTAGAACATTCGCTCAATTTTTGGGGGAGGTTCCGCTCACAGGAGAAGGAAACCCAACGCTGACCAGATAGGTGCCTGATAGGGATTAAATCCCATCGGAATGGCCCAATTACTTCTTAAATACCTTGATTGAACCTGTCTCCACCACAGTGCATTCCAGATTCCAACCACTCACTGTGTGAATTACCTTAAATATGTGCCATCTTGTTCTCGATCCTTCCACCAATGGAAACAACAGTTTCCTATCTACTCTGTCCGGACCCCTCATGATTTTGTCTCCCTCTATCAAATCTCCTCCCAACCTTCTCTTCTCCATGGTCACAACCTCTCCAATCTATCCACATAACTGAAGTTCCTCATCTCTGGAACCATTTTTGTGAATCTTTTTTGCAATCTCTCTAATGCCTTCACATATTTCCTGAAGCGTGGAGCGCAGGGCAAGACACAACACTCCAGTTGAACCTTAAGTCATAAATGGTGAGGGATTCCAAGTGTTGATATCCAAGGGCCCCTGGGTGTCCTTGATCATAAGTCACTGAAAGCTAACATGCAGGTGCAGCAGGCATTTAGGAAGGCAAATGGCATGTTGGCCTTTATTACAAGAGGATTTGAATATAGGAGTAAAGAAATCATGCTGCAATTGTTGGAGCCTTGTGTACAGTTTTGGTCTCCTTACCTCAGGAAGGATACACTTGCCATCGAGGGAGTGCAAGGATGGTACACCAGACTGATCCCTGAGATCGCAGAATTGTCCTATGAGGAGAGACTGAGGAGACTGGCTGTATTCTCTAGAGTTTAGAAGAATGAAAGGTGATCTCATTGAAGCATACAAAATTCTTACAGGGCTCGACAGGGTAGATACAGGAATGACATTTCCCCTCTCTGGGAGATGTCGAGACCAGGTGACACAGTCTCAGAATAAGAGGTAGGTCATTTAGGACTGAGATGAAGAGGAATTTCTTCACTCAGAGGGTGGTGAATCTTTGGAATTCTCTGCCCCAGTGGACTATGGAGGCTCAGTCATTGAGTATATTCAAGATAGAGATTGATAGATTTCTAGATATTAAAGATATCAAGGTATCTTGGTCTACTCCTATTTCTTGTATTTCTATGAACCACTGTTCTATACATGTTTAACATAACCTTCTTGTTTTGTACTCTTCTATGCCCCTATTAATAAAGTCTAGGATGTGGTATGCTTTATTAACCGCTCTCTCAATCTGTCCTGCCACTTTGAATGACTTATGTACATATGCAGCCAGGTCCCCCTGCTCCTGCACCCCCTTTAGAATTGTATTTTTTTTTTGTCTCTCGTGTTCTTCCTACCAAAATGAATCACTTCACGCTTCTCCCCATTAAATTTCATCTGCCACTTGTCTGCCCATTCCACCAATGTCTATGTCCTTCTGAAGTTCTATGCTATCCTCCTCACTGTTCACAACGTTTTCAAGTTTTACATCATTTGCAAATTATGAATTTGTGCCATGTACATGAAGGTCTAGGTCATTAATATGTATCAGGAAGAGCAAATTCCAACACCAAACCCTGGACAATTCATCTACTAGCCTTCCTCCATTCCTAAAACAACCATTAACCACTACTCTCTGTTACCTGTCACTCAGCCAATTTCATATCCATGTCACTATTGTCCCTTTTATTCCATGTGTTGTAACTTTTCACACAAGTCTGTTGTGTGGCACTTTCTTAAATGTCTTTTGGAAGTCCCATGTATACCACATCAACAGATTTGTCATCAACTCCTTCTACTATCTCATCAAAAAGTTCCAGCAAGTTAGTTAAACATGATTTTCCCTTAACAAGTGCTGGCTTTCCTTAATTAACCCACATTCACCCAAGTGACTATTAATTCTGTCTTGAATTATTGTTCCTGGAAGCTTTTCCACCACTGAGGTTAAACTGACTGCCTTGTAGTTGTTGAGCTTATCTTTATACCCTTTTTTGAATAAAGATGTAACATTTGCAATTCTCTAGTCCGGGAGGATTTCAAATATTCATATATACATGCAAGTTGTTACTGTTTTGTACTATAATCGTTTTATCTAATTAAACAAGTTTATGAATGAATATAAACATGTCTGAATACACATTTTGTACAGCTTCACGTTTGAAATGCAAGAAGATGGCTATCACCACAGACTACAGGTGAAATGAGGTGAAAGTGGCTAATGATACAAGGGAAGGATGTAGTGGTGGCAAAACAGGTGACTGTGAAGTCATGTTTATTAGAATTCACTGGAATATGTGCAGGTCCCATGAGCAACAAACCTAAGGTATGGGACGAGTTGCTTCTGAGCTACATAACCAAAACATTTACAGCAATTAGAATTATTCCTAAATCTTTGGCCATCTTTTCTGCAACCCCATGTTTGAATGCGGAGCTTGGATAAAATAGTTGCTTGAGGAAAGAAAACAATGTGTTGTGTAAATGGTTATTTTTCAGACTGGAGGATAGTAGACAGTGGTGTTCCCCAAGACTCAGTGCTAGGACCACTGCTTTTTTGATATATACATCATAATGTTATTCAGAGAGATTTCGGAGTCATTGTACACAAATTACAGAAAGTTAACAGGTAGGCACAGTTAATAATTAGGAAGGCAAATGGTCTGTTAGTCTTTATTGTAAGCAGTTTGGAGTATAAGGATAAGAACATCTTGCTACAATTATATAGGGTTTTATGATTACACCCAGAGTATTGTTGAAATTTTGATCTTTACCTAAGGAAGCAAACACTTGCCTTGGAGGTGGTGCAATGAAGGTTTGTGAGATTGATTCCTGGAATGACAGGACTTTACGTAGAGAATAAGTAGAATGCACCTATATTCCATGGAGTTTAGAATAATGAGAGATAATCTCATTGAAATACATAAAATCCTAGTGGGCTTAATAGGATAAATGCTGAGAGGCTGTTTCCATGGCTGGAGAAGCTAGAACTCGAGATCACAGTCTCAGAATAAGGGTTCGGCCATTTAGGACCGAGATGAGGAGAAATGTTTTCACTCAGAGGGTTGTGAATCTCCATAATTCTCTACCCAGAATGTGGATGCTCAGTTAGTTGGGTAGATTCAAGACTGAGACTGATAGGTATTTGGGCACTAAGGGAATCAAAGAATATGAGGATAGGGTAGGAAAGTGAGCACGAGGTAAAAGTTCAGCTGTGATCCTATTAATTAGGCCGCATGGCTTAGTCTTTCTCCTAATTCTAATGCTCTTGCAACCTTTTGGGAATGATCCATGTGAATGCCTTCCCAACAACATCAGAGAGAAAATCTTTCCTATAGCAACAGACTTAAATAATAACAGACACCAAAAGGTTAAAATAGAATTTACATTATAAAAATATAAGGTTTTGATGAAAATATGCAGTGATTGGCAGATTCCAGAATAACCACCCCTCCCCCACCCACAACGAGGCAAATCACCTGGTTAGGAAGCTGCTGTTGTGACTATTAAGGTTGTGGAAAACAATCGGCTTTGTAATTACGGGTTAGGTCAGTTAAATCCTGTGGTAAAGTTTCCAGGAATTTGACAGTTGTCCCTTAACTCTACTTAACCTCAAGCCACAGTATAATACATGGGAGAGGAGGAGTCAACCATTTCTTGTGTAAGAATTCCCCGCCAATTCAAAAAATCTAATCTTACAAACAATGCAGAAATAACATCTTAAAAATTGCTCAAGAATAATCATTGTTAGGTGCAAGGTTTATTTATGTATTTAGTACCATTTTAAAGGTCTAAGAATTGGCCATAAATTTACAGATGGAAACTTAAGGCACACAACACAGAAACTATTTGTGCTTTAAGTCATAGAAGCTAAGTGCTGTAATTAATGAAATACATTTCACTATAGCATGCATATTTGTCTTTGGGAATAAAAATGTGAACAGAGAAGACTTTTTATAATTACCCCAGGTTACTTGGTGCTGTGTGAGGTGTTAGTGAACCATACAGATTCAGCAGATGCACTGAGTTAACTGCTATTAGCTGCAGTGACAATGTCTCCCTGTCCTGAGGCTGGAGAGGGAAAAAATAGCCAGAATCCCAACCTTTAGTTACAATTCAGTGTGGTCTGCTGGAAAGCCAGGTAAGCTTACTGATCCACCTGTTATGCATTAGATGGAGGGGGCATGCACACTTGCTGACCCTCGGTATTAACCCTCTCTGATTTTCTGGTGTCAGCATGATTGATAATGATATGAGCAAACTCCCAGCCCTTTGGGTCTGCTGTTAGGGGGTAGGGGTGGGGGAGGGGGAGGAGAGAGGGGTTGTGGCGGTGGGGAGTGTGGCTAGAATGGGAGGGGTGAGGCGGGGGATGGGAGGAATATGGAAATTTTGTGTGAACAGCAAAGGGCTGCTAAAAAGATGAGTCCAATTAAAAAGTGTGTGGTCACTTAAAGTTGAATCGCTTCTTATGGCGCGAAACAGCAATGTTTGTAGCTTTTACAAAGTCTTCTCATTTTTAAAGTCAATATTTCAGCTTTGCTTAAGTAATAAAAACACAAAAATGCGAAGGAGGAAAACCAAGTCTTTGGTTTAGGGATGGTGCAGTGAAACACTTGAATTACCTGTTCTGTGCTGGCAGAGTATTGGAGATGGTGCTGTGTAAACTGATGGAAAGTAGGATAGCATTTAATGCCACTCTCAGGCACCTTCCCCATAAGGCAGCATTGCAATAAGGAGGTGAAGCTACTGAATCTGAGGGCACAGTTGCCTGTTGCTGCCAGTGACACTACCAGCAGCCCCAGGCAAGGTACAGGTGGCCTTGCAGCAGATAGCACAGCTCTGTTAATGCCTCCCTGGAACCCCCAGAGGCAGATTCTTTTTTTATTCGTTCATGGGATGTGGGCTGCCCATCCCTAGTTACCCTTGAGAAGGTGGTGGTGAACTGCCTTCTTGAACCGCTGCAGCCCATGTGGTGTAGATACACCCATAGTGCTGTTAGGAAGGGAGTTCCAGGATTTTGACCAGCGCAAGTGTGTCTCCTTTGCAAAATGTAAGAATGAGGACACTGTATGATGGGTACAATCTGCCTGACATGCAGTCTAATATGGCTGATATCCCTCTGTCTCTCCCAAAAACATTGTTAAAAGATGTTTACTAAGGGGCATCCTATTGTGTCTAAAATATGGAGACTACTTAATCATAGGAATGTCAAAACATTTGGCACAAAGTCTTCCAAGCAAATAAGTGCTGAAAAAATCCCCGCAAAACCAATTTCAATATCCAGCAGTCAGTCTCCTAATGGCCTCTTCAAATCTTCATCCTTGTTCAACACAATCCCCAGTAGCCACAGTGCTCATTTTAAATGGGCAGATTTATGCCTCAGCACCATCCCATACAAACTCTGGGGGATTGGGTGGATAGCTAATATTACATTCTCATGGTTTCATTTGCATATCGCACTTGAGGACCTGGCAGGTTCTTTCAGTGTCACTCGAGAACCTGACTGGAAAATTAAGTGGGGCTTTAAATGGACAGAGCTTCAGCTTATCCAGTCTCCACATCATTCACTTTACATCCATTTATTGGTCTGAATTGATAAGAAAACCTACCCCCATTTTATGTGTGCATAGCATTAGTAGAAGATTGGATTTATCTGTGATGATTTCATAGCTGAATAGTCCACTTACAATCATTTATCAGACTAAAAGTGACCATTTGAAGCTAACAGGCAGCTGCTAGTGTCTATAGGCCTGCACCCAACTTGAGTTAACTTGAATTTAACTTAACAGAGCAGAGGAAACCTGGGAGCTGATTGGGAGGGAAAATGGGAAAAAGAGGAACAGAGTTCTGAGAAGGCTTTTGAAAACAGAGAATGAGATGCCATAGCATTTAGGACTTAAAGAGTGAGTTACAGAGCCAGGAGTGTGCTAACCAGAGGACTTTGGAGGATGCTTTGGAGGATGAGAAGACCAGTATCGGAGAAGTGGAGGGCATGTCCAGCTCAAGGGTATTGCTAAGGTGGGATTCTGCAAAGCATTAAAAAAATTAAGGAAATGGTGGGATCTTAAGAAAGTACGCGCATTTATGTCGCACATCATTAATTCTTTTAAAGTGCACACTGTTTCAGAGGTAAGCGCTACAGCCACTTTGCACATAGCAAGGTCCAACAAGCATTTATGAGATTAGTGACCTTTTTTAGTGGTGATGATTGAGGGATGAATACTTGTTTAAATCACAATGAAAACTCCTTGCTCTTCTTTGAATTAACGGCATGCTATTTTTATATCCACCCGAACAGATAGAAAGGACCTTGGCTAAATGTCTTCGGCATCTTTCCATCTAAAATGCTGATGGACACGCAGCAAACAATCCATTTCAGATGGGGTGTTTTCATACGGCTCACCTTTCCTGATGGCTGAAGAGGCCAGTCCTTGAGAAGCAGGTTCTGCCACGAGTGCCGCACATAAAGCTACCAAGCATCATTGTGGGTTGTTGTTTTCAGCACTGGCATCTGTTGCCAAGCCGCTGTAATGACTGACCATCATGGTGGTGCATGCCAGCCCACAGGATCTATCATCATTTTTCTCTGATGTCAGTTAGTGATTCCCAGGTGCGATAATTTATATCTAGGGTATTCATGTCACGCTTGCACGTATCCTTGAAGTGGAGCTTTACAATCTATCTAGACTGAAAGCGAAGACAAAAACACAGCACATCCTGATCACGTGGTGTGTTTTTCCACGCGCCCACATGGAAACTCAGCTACAAAGACTCATGGGTCGACTCTCCCATGCCTATAACTTGCTGTTCCTGACTATGAGCGCCAAGAAAACCGTGTTCATGGGACAAGGTGACGCATCTCAGCCCCTGGCTAAATGTAGCATTCCTTCAATATCAGCCTAGATTATGTACTCAAATTCTGAAGTGAAGTTCAAACCTACAACCTTTTGACCCAGAGTTATCTCAGTGAGCCAGCCTGACACAAATTCAATTTGCTGGACACAGTGAGCATTGGAATTTGGCAAGAACATGAGTGATGAGATTACAGGGACTAGAGGCGCGTAGGTGCTAGCAAGAACTGAAGAAGTTTGCTTAGGTTTTGCCAACATCGAGCTGGAGGCAATTTCAGCTAAACAATGACTTAAAGTCCAGGCATAAAGTAGCTTAGCAAATTCATGTTATCAGGATTCAACTGTATTTCTGAAGTGCTTTGGTTTCCCAGCTTATGTAGCTGTCAAATAAAACACCAGAAAGTATCATTTATATCATTTTGAGGTACTTTGAATAATATTTATCTAAATTAAGCTTAGTGCACTGTGTAAACTAGCTTTGTGTTGTAAAGGTGCGCAAAGGTAGGGCAGCCGTTCCTGTTATATTCTGGAAAACCTTGTGTTTGCACATTTCTTTATCAGTAAATATCACACCCAGTTGCCGGCCACTCAATGCTACTTTTCAGGCTCCTGGATCCCTGTCAAACAATTCATCTTTTTCTCATTATAACAAGCCACTACCCAAAATGGCGCCAGTCTACGTTATAACCATAGCCATTAATCATGGTGCAGAAATTGATTTTTTTTTTAGTCATAAATAAATGTGATTATTTCTGACATCTGTACAAGCAATAGGATCATGTAATCCATTTCTGGTATCAAAATCTGACTTTGTTCCTTTATACACTTTGTTTCCCACAAAAACTAGGAGGTGGGGGGTGGGGTGCTGTGTGCAAGGCATTTAGGAAAATGTCTGACTTCCAAATGGCCAACCTGCCTCTGTCTATTCATACCTCACCCCTGTGACTATTCTTTATATATAAACCTAACCAGCGAGCATTGTCAACTCAGTCGGTAGATGTTTCAAACAGATACAGCCATTATCTTGAAGTCTTTTCTCCATCTAATTTTTCCATTTCTTCTGAAGGTACTGACTCTTCCAAGGGTGCTTTCCCCAAGTGGTCATCCATCAAGCATAAGCCAATGGGGCATCAGAGATGAGGCCAAAGCTGTTCTCACTCATCCAACACTTCCAAGCATTTACTTAACTGCTTTTTTAAATGTATTCATTCATGGGATGTGGGCATTGCTGGCTAGGCCAGCATTTACTGCCCATCCCTAATTGCCCTTGAGAAGGTGGTGGTGAGCTGCCTTCTTGAGCCACTGCAGTCCATGTGGTATAGGTACACCCACAGTGCTGTTAGGAAGGGAGTTCCAGGACTCTGACCCAGCAACAGTGAAGGACAGTGAAAGATATAGTTCAAAGTCAGGATGGTGTGTGGCTTAGAGGGACAACTGCAGGTGGCGGTGTTCCCATGCATCTGCTGACCTTGTCCTTCCATGTGGTAAAGGTCGTGAGTTTGGAAGGTGTTGCCAAAGGACCCTTGGGGAGTTACTGCAGTGCGTCTTATAGATGGTACACACTGCTGCCATCGTGCATCAGTGGTGGAGGGAGCGAATTTTTAAGGTAGTAGATGGGGTGCCAATCAAGCAGACTGCTTTGTGCTGGATTGTTTTGAATTTCTTGAGTGTTGTTGGAGCTGCACTCATCCAGGCAATTGGACAGATTTCCATCACATTCCTGACTTGTGCCTTATAGATGGTGGACAGCCTTTGGGGAGTCAGGGGATAAGTTACTCATTGCAGAATTCCCAGTATCAACAGGTCAATGGTAACCCCCAGGATGGTGGGGGATTCAGTGATGGTCATGCCATTTGCTGTCAAAGGGAGATGATTAGATTCTGTCTTGTTGGAGATGGTCATTGTCTGGTACTTGTGTGGCACAAATGTTACTTGCCACTTATCAGCACAAGCCTGAATGTTGTCCAGGTCTTGCTGCATATGGATATGGACTGCTTCAGTATCTGAGGAGTCGCGAAAGGTGCTGAACATTGTGTAATCCAGCGAACATCCCCACTTCTGCAATTGGAAGCAAGACTCCTGATTAATTCTCTCCTTTCCCTAGCCCAAGTAGCACCTCTAAAAGTCACCTAGACTGGAATAAGTTAAATCAAAACAGACAGGAGCTTGAACCTGGTACCTTCCTGGTTCTTAATACATATCTCTCCAACCAAGCATTGACTAACTAGGCAATTGGAGCACAAAATCTTTTTCAGATGATAATTGTGTGCTTTATTGCCCTTGCTGGGTATTCCTACAACCAAACCACTTCTGTGATCTACAAAGAGAGAAGTGGAGTAGTTTCATTTCAGCTGTTGGGTTTAATCATTAATGCTGAGGGGCAAAGATATGTGAGAAAACTATTGTAATGTCAGATAGTGAAATAGTGCTTCCTCTTATCAGTTGATGTCTGGTGACTGAAAGGATACAGTTGCAACAAATCAGCGTTCTTTCCCCCTCCCTGGCATTTAAATGTGGGTGCTGCTAGTCAGATCTTTGCATTTCAAACACCTGTCATTTCCTGTAAAAGGTCAAGGAGAGGTGAGGTACTGACAATTAAAATCAGGATTACTTTCATCTTTACCTAATCTGTATGCAATCAGTCAAAAATCACATGGATCTCTGACAAATAATTCTCAAATCTCTTTGATGTAGTTGTGACATATTCTAAACGGGACCTTAGAGTAGGATGCTATGAATACTGATTAATATTATAGTTTTGCCCTGAGACCAGTAGATACAGGGTACAAGTCACAGATGGCAACACCTGAGAAAAATCGCAAACTGCAAATTGCACACTCCCACAGGAGCCGCACTTTCACGCATATTCAGAACTCTAGCCCATTAAATATTTTTGTTCACTGCAGGTGGCACCATCTGTTATCTCAGAACATTAAGGGTTACTCTGCAGCCAATTGACAAAATAACCAGCAGGTTTGTCCGAACTCCTCATAAAACCAAATTAAAGTTGAAATTGACATGGTATCAAATCTAAACCATGTAAACTGAGCTCCTTGAGGCAATACTGCACCACTTAGTACTTTCAGAAGTGAGATAAGGATGTTCTTGATGCTCAGTCAATATCTGAACTGGGGATGAGGTTAAAGCCTTGAAATCAAATATTTTGTGTTTTTCAGGAGACTGGGAATTAGTTTTAGTGAGCGCTGCTGGTAAGGCCAGCATTTGTTGCCCATCTCTTATTGCCCTTGGTGGTAGAGACCTGTCTTTGCAGCCTGTCTGATGTGGGTACACCCACAGTCCTGTTAGGGAGGCTAAGAAAAATGTAAAATCCAGCCCCATGACTCTATGACAGTCTCCCATGACGTTTCCGTCACTGCTACAGCACCGAAAATGCAATAACCAAAGTCACAAGTTACACCCTCTGTGACTCTGACCATGATGTGCTATTCCTCCTCGTCCTCATTATCTCTCTGCAGTCTTTGACACAGATGACGATGCCATCCTTCTCCATTGTTTCATACATATACTGCCACACTCCACGCAATAGAAAATCTGTTTCATCCATGAACTAGAGGCAGTGTATGATAAAATTATTTGCCTCATCAACATATTATGCAGGACACGCTGAGCACATTTAAAGGAAATTCTGAAAGGACACACTTTTAAATTTGGTGTTAAAATATATTTCTATATAACTCACCTCCTGACTCCCCAAAGATTGCCCACCATCTACAAGGCACAAGTCAGGAGCATGATGGAATACTCTCCACTTGCCTGGGTGAGAGCTCCAATAACACTCAAGAAGCTTGGCACCATTCAGTTCTCCTCCAAGTCACACATCATCTGACTTGGAAAAATATCACTATTCCTTCGCTGTTGCTGGGTCAACATCCTGGAATCCCCTCCCTCCGCCTACAGCACATGGATTGCAGCAGTTCAAGGAGACATCACGCCCCCTTCTGAAAGGCAATTAAGGATGGACAACAACTGCTCGCCTTGTCAGCAACACTCACATCCCATGAACGAATATAAAAACTTATTCTCTCTTTTAAAAGACATTCTGCTTTTCCATTCTTCCTACCAATGTGGATAATTTCACACCTCCCCACATACGAACATATGAATTAGGAGCAGGAGTAGGCCACTTGGCCCCTAGAGCCTGCTCCGCCATTCAGTGAGATCATGGCTGATCCGATTGTAACCTCAACTCCACATTCCTGCCCTACCCCCTTTAACCTTTCATCCCCTTGCTAATCAAGGACCTATTTAGTCCTGCCTGGAAAATATTCAAAGGTTAGAATCGTCCCAGATTTGCACTAAGTGTGGTAGAGGGAGGGAAAAAGGGTGTTTTACCTGCTGGCTGCAATGGTGGGTTTTCACACCGTATCGTCCCAATCCCCTCATGAACCATGCATACCCAGGAAACACGCTGGTTTGCTGGCAGGTTGTCTCCGATTCACCCGCCAGGCTGTCATCTCTTTGCTTCCTCACGCCAGGTACCATATTTAAAGTGCAGCCGCAGGCACACCTCTCAGCGCTTCCAGCCCAGGACTGCTACATGGAAGGCATGGCCCCAAAACGCAGGAAGACTGCAGCCACTTGATTCAGTGACTCATCCTTAGGATGCCTTCTGGACACCATTGGAGCCTGCTGGAATGTCCTATACTCCAGCTCTGCCACAGGAGGCCCATCAGTGTCACAACTATGGCTTGGGAGGTGGTGGCAGTGATGGTCAGTGCCAACACTGCACAGAAGAGATTCGCCATCCAGTGCAGAAAGGGGATGAGTGATGTCATCCATGCCTCCAGGGTAAGGCAACCATCTCATCACTCTAAACTCACACACTCACAAGCCCATTACACATTCGCTGGCATCTCACTCACCACCAGCTCAAGAGACATCACCACACATTCTCTCACACACACCCTCACATCTCCATCTGGAGGCTGCCACCTCAGCCTCGCCCTCTTAAGGCCACTTGCACAGGTCAACATGTGTCCCCACGCACACCCTGGGATACCCCCTTTCCCCAGTAATGCCCTAGCCCTGCAACCTCTTCCCTTGCCTGTAGCCACGTCTCCCCCTTCCCTAAGCAAGTCATAGCTATGTAGCCATTGAAAAGCCACCCCTGCCTTATGGCTGGTCTCGTAAGTAGACCAGCCGTAAGTGGTGTGGGGCTGCCTGCGAAGCCTGGTGCTGATGACCATGAGTGCTGCCCAAAGCAAGGTTGGTAAACAAGCCTCAAAGTCCCAAACGAAGTGCAGCTCGCCAGTTGTGGAACACATCAGCATGCAATCGTTGATGGGCAGAAAGGATGATTGCCACCGGGTTTCACGACGTCGTGAAACCAATTTTTGGCCCTCCTGCCGTATTGTCCACTCACGCCAGCCATGATGCCCGACGCCAGCAGGCACTGAAAATTCCGCCCAAAAGATTCAGTTTCCATCGCCTTTTGAGGAAGAGAGTTGCAAAGATTCTCAACCCTCTTGAGAGAAAAGATTTCTCCTCATCTCTGTCTTAAATGGGCAACCCCTTACTTTTAAACAATGACCCAACAAGGGGAAACATCCTTTCCACATCCACCCTTTCAAGACCCCTCAGGATCTTATATGTTTCAATCAACTCACCTCTTACTCTTCTAAACTCCAGTGGATACAGGCCTAGCCTGTCCAACCTTTCCTCATAAGACAACTCACCCAATCCAGATATTAGTCCAGTAAACCTTCTCTGAATTGCTTCCTACGCATTTACATCCTTCCTTAAATAAGGAGGCCAATACTGTACACAATACCTCAGATGTGGTCTCACCAATGCCCTGTATAACTGAAGCATAACCTCCCTACTTTTGTATTCAATTCCCCTCACAATAAATGATAACATTCTATTAGCTTTCCTAATTACTTGCTGTACCTGAGCACCAGCATTTGGCGAACCATACACTAGGAAGTGTAGATTCCTCTGCATCTCAGCACTCTGCAAACTCTCACCATTTAGATAATATGCTTCTTTTTATTTTTCTTGCCAAAATGGACAATTTCACACTTTCCCACATTATACTCCATTTGCCAGGTTTTTGCCCACTCACTTAACCTATCTATATCATTTTGTAGTCTCCTTGAGCCCTCTTCACATCTTGCTATCCCACCTCTATCTTGCCCAATCGCTTAACCTGCTTCTATCCCTTTGTAGCCTCTTTTTTCACCCACTTCACAGCTTACTTACCTAGCTTTGTATCATCAGCAAACTTGGACACATTGACCTAGATGAAGGTCTAAGTGTATTGATATAGGTTGTTAATAGTTGAGGCCTAAGCTGATCCTGCAGCATGCTACTAGTTACACCCTGTCAACCTAAAAAATGACCCATTTATTCCTACTCACTGTTTTCTGTCTCTTAACCATTTCTAATCCATACTAAAATATTGCCCTCAATCTCATGAGCCCTAATCTTGTTTAATAACCTCTTGTGTGGCACTTAGCACATGGCTCCTGAAAATCCAAATATACTGAATCTACAGGCTCCCCTTTATCTGATAGTTACCCACTCAAAAGCTCTAACGGATTTGTCCATCATGATTTCCCTTTCTTAAAACTGTGTTTGCTCTGCCTAATCATATTGTGACTTTCCAAGTGCCCTGTTACTACATCCTTAATAACAGTATTTTCCCTACCACTGATGTCAGGCTAACTGCCCTATAGTCCCCTACGTTCTCTCTCCCTCCTTGCTTGAACAACATGGTTAAATTGGCTACACTGCAGTTCACATGGACCATTCTAGGATCGAGGAAATTCTGTAAGATCAAAGCCAATGCATCCATATATCTGCAGACACCTCTTTTAAAATCCTAGGATGTAGGCCATCAGTTCTGAGGGATTTGTTGGTTTTTAGTCCCATTAATTTCTCCAATATGTTTGCTTCACTAATCTTATTTGTTTTAAGTGCCTCACTCTCACTCTCATTAGACCCTGGGTTCCCCACAATTTCTCGTATCTGTCCCTCACAATTTCTCGTATCTGTCCATCACAATTTCTCGTATCTGTCCCTCACAATTTCTCGTATCTGTCCCTCACAGTTTCTCGTATCTGTCCCTCACAGTTTCTCGTATGGCATTAGATTGGTGTCAGTGCTTGCTGATCATGTCTGTCTGAACATATTCATCCAGAGAGTCAATATGGGTGTTGTATGGGTGCCCATGGATCAACTGTCAACATGGTCTTTACACTGAGGCAGCTGCAGCAAGAGTGTCAAGTGAGGGAAATCCTCTTCACGTGGTTTTTATAGATATTATAAAGGTTTTTGATCAGGTCAGCAGAAAAAGTTTTATCCAACTGCTGGGGAGAGTTTGTTGCCCTCTGCCCCCACCATACAACCAGCCCCTTCTCACCCCCACCCCAGTCTCAACAGTCCAAAGAACTAAACATGTTCCAGCATCCCTATTAAAGCTATAGCTCCTGTAGGATTAATAGAACTACTCATCCTAGAGATTTTGATCCATGTGCTGGATACCCTATCTTCACTGGCAGCTGCCCACACTGGCAGAAACCAGAATCCTATTATCTGGAAAATCATGGGCACAACAATCTTCAGCCAGAATTACTGAGTGGATGATCCATCTCAGCCTCCTCTGGAGGTCCCTGGCATCACAGTTGCCAGTCTTCAGCCAATTCAATTAGCTCCATGTGATATCAAGGAATGGTTGAAGGCACTGGATAGTGCAAAGGCCATGGACCCTGACAATATTCTGGCAATAGTACTGAAGACTTGTGCTCCAGAACTTACAGTGCCCCTAGCCAAGCTGTCCCAGTACAGCTACAACACTGGCATCTAGCCGGCTATGTGGAAAATTGCCCAGGTTCGCACTGTGCACAAAAAGCAGGACAAATCCAACCTGGCCAATTACATCCCCATCAGTCTACTCTCCATCATCAGTAAAATGATGGAAGGGGTCATCAACAGTGCTATCAAGCAACACTTGCTTAGCAATAACCTGCTCACTGATGCTCAATTTGGGTTCTGCCAGGGCCACTCAGCTCCTGACCTCATTACAGCCTTGGTTCAAACATGGACAAAAGAGCTTAACTCCAAAAGTGATGTGAGAGTGACTGCCCTTGACATCAAGGCAGCATTTGACCGAGTGTGGCATCAAGGAGTCCTAACAAAACTGGAGTCAATGGGAATCGGGGGAAAACTCTCCTTAGGTTGGAGTCATACCTAGCACAAAGGAAGATGGTCGTGGTTGTTGGAGGCCAATCATCACAGTTCCAGGACATCACTGCTGGAGTTCCTCAGGGTAGTATCCTCGGCCCAACCATCTTCAGCTGCTCCATCAATGACCTTCCTTCCATCACGCACAATGTTCAGCACCAATCGTGACTTCTCAGATACTGAAGCAGTCCATGTCCAAATGCAGCAAGACCTGGACAATATCCAAGTGGCAAGTATCATTCATGCCACACAAGTGTCAGGCAATGATCATCTCCAACAAGAGAGAATCCAACCATCACCCTTTGACATTCAATAGCATTCCTATTGCTGAATCACCCACTATCAACATCCTGGCGGTTACTATTGACCCATTGACCAGAAACTGAACTGGACCAGCCATATAAATACTGTGGCTACAAGGGCAGGTAAGAGGCTAGGAATCCTGCGGCGAGTAACTCACTTCCTGACTCCCAAAAGCCTGTCCACAATCTACAAGCACAAGTCAGGAATGTGATGGCATACTCCCCACTTGCCTGGACGAGTGGAAGCTCGACACCATCCAGGACAAAGCAGCCCGCTTGATTAGCACCCCTTCCACAAACATTCACTCCCTCCACCACTGACGCACAGTGGCAGCAGTGTGTGCCATCTATAAGATGCACTGCAGGAACTCATCAAGACTCCTTAGACAGCACCTTCCAAACCCACGACTGTTACCATCTAGAAGGACAAGGGCAGCAGGTACATGGGAACACCACCACCTGGCAGTTCCCCTCCAAGCCACTCACCATCCTGACTTGGAAATATGTCGCCGTTCTTTCACTGTTGCTGGGTCAAAATCCTGGAACTCCCTCCCTAACAACACTGTGGGTGAATCAACACACAGGGATTGCAGCGGTTCTAGAAGGCAGCTCACCACCACCTTCTCAAGGGGCAATGAGGGATGGGCAATAAATGCTGGCCTAGCTAGTGAAAACCCCATCCCGTGAATGAATAAAAGAAAACTGACACACACCATCTAGCACTCTGGGATGTGTTCCATCCAGGAAACTTCCTTGGGAAAAATTGAAATAAATTTTCAACCTGCTACCTGGACGTAAAATTGTTTTTTGATTTCAAGGTTAAAATTAGGTAGTTTCAATAATGGGTGGCCAATCATTAATTCCAGTTTTACACCTGTTTGGCAAATTGAAACCTACCCCAGAGGGGGTAAAGTTCACCTTCAGTGGTGATGGATTGATCACCTGTTTTCCAACATGCCCAACTTTCCTTTCCAACAAAGCCGCAGGTATGTTTTATTCTCTCCTGCTCTTGGTGCATGTAAATTGGATGCCAAGCTATAAATACAAGGGTTTGCTCTCCCTTGTGTTGCAGTTCAGATATTTGAGAATTATGATAACCGTCTTGTTGCAGCTTTTTATAAAAACTCTTTCTCACAATGAGCATGGTTGGCATGTATTTTCCTTCAGTACGTGGTGGTGGGCCTTCTCCCACTCCCAGCAGTGTTTCTTTTAGTCACCTCTCTGATGAATTTTTCTAGCTTTGTTGCAACACCTTATTCTAGAGTTCAAATGAAGCAGGACTTCTAAAGCCCACAGGAAAATATTGTTCGCAAACCGTTCCATAATCGGACCAACTTTCTCATGACAGAGCTCCACTGAAGGTCAACCTACCATCAAGCATACGAGGCCAGGACACTGTTTTACTGTTTTACTGTTTAGTTATGTCTGCTATTCATTTAGCCAATGCTTGTGTATGGCTGAATGTTATTTGATGACAGAGTATTCAGCATTGAGTACTAGGTCGAACTTATCATAACGTTATCATAACAATTATTGAAAATTATTAAGTAAGCACATTGCTACAGATTTAATAATTCACAGTTCACAGCTATGAATTCAAGGTGAAACCAGAATTTAGGTCATATTTGCGTAAACAGCCATCTTACCTTATCGTAGCAGAATACTTTCCCAAACTTTGATAACTGCAGAAGTTGCCCCACATAAGCTTAAGAAATAGGAGCAGGATAAGGGCATACAGCCCCTTGAACCTGCTTTGTCTTTCAGTTAAGATCATGGCTGATCCTCTACCTCAATACTGCTTTCCCCTTCAACCCCACATCCTTTGATTCCTTTAGTGTCCAAAAATTTATTGATCTGAGTCTTGAATACACCCAGCTGACTGAGCATCCCTTTGGGGTAGAGAATTCTAAAGATTCCCAACCCTCTGAGCAAAGTAATTTCTCCTTATCTCAACCTAAATAGCTGATCCCTTATTCTGAGACTATTACCGCTAGTTCTAGACTTGGTAGCCAGGGGAAACCACCTCTCAGAGCTCTAGAATGTTATACTTTTCTGTAAGAGTATCACTCATTCTCCTAAACTCCAGCCTTGCCTGTAGAGTTATGATAAGGTGCATATGCAGGGAATGGTACAGAGAAGGGTATGAAGCTCTCCACTTTAAGGTTGTTCATCAAAGTTCACTTTATCAATTTTGCTTCCAATTTCCACTTGTCCGTAACTTTCACATGGTTCATCTCTGACACTTCCCTTCCCTTCCTTGACCTCTTTGTCTCAATTTCTGGTGATAGACTGTCCACCAATATTCATTACAAGCCCACCAACCCCTGTAGCTACCTTGACTACAGCAACTCACACCCTGACTCCTGTAAGGACTCCATCCCATTCTCTCAGCTCCATCTTCAGTTCCTTCACCTCCATCAAATCTGTTGCGATGATGCCATTTTCCAAAACGGTGCTTCTGACATGTCTTCCTTCTTCCTTAACTGAGGTTTCCCACCCACAGTGGTTGACAGGGCCCTCAACTGTGTCCGACCCATCTCCCGCACCTCTGCCCTCACACCTCCCTCTCCCTCCCAGAGCCATGATAGGGTCCCCCTTGTCCTTATTTTCACCCCACCATCCTCCACATTCAAAGGATCATCCTCTGCCATCTCCGCTAACTCCAGCATGATGCCACCACCAAACATATCTTCCCTTCACCACTCCCACCCCCCACTGACAATCTGTAGGGACCATTCCCTTGGGACACCCTGGGTCCACTCCACCATCACCCCCAACACCTCAACCCCCTCCCACTGCACCTTCCCATGCAACCGCAGAAGGTGCAACACTTGCCCCTTTACTTCCCCCCTCTTCACCGTCCAAGGGCCCAAACACTCCTTTCAAGTGAAGCAGCATTTCACTTGCACTTCCCTCAATTTGGTCTATTGCATTCGCTGCTCCCAATGCAGTCTCCTCTACATTGGGGAGACCAAATGCAGACTGGGTGACCGCTTTGTGGAACACCTTCGGTCTGTCCACAAGCATGACCCAGACCTCCCTGTCGCTTGCCGTTTCAACATATCATCCTGCTCTCATGCCCACATGTCCGCCCTTGGCCTGCTGGAATGTCCCAGTGAAACCCAACGTAAACGGGAGGAACAGCACCTCATCTTCCAATTAGGCACTTTACAGCCTTCTGGACTGAATATTGAGTTCAACAACTTCAGACCATGAACTGTCCTCCATCCTCATCCCTTTTTGATCCCCTTTTTTCAATATTCTATTTTTTTTGCTTTCTTTCTATTTTTATTTTCTTCTTCCTTTTTATTATTATTTAAAAAATTTATTTCTATTTTTTTCATTGTTTTACCCCCAGCTTTTAGCCTATTTTCAATCTTTTTTCCTACCACTGTCCCCTCCCCCCCACCCCTACTAGTGCCATCTGTTACTTGCTCATGCTGTTCTTTCCAGAGTGCTTACCCTGGTCCGGCTATTATCACATCCTGCTTTCTACTCTTAATGTCACCATCAGCACCTCCTTTAGCCAGTACCACCACCATTAACACCCGTTTGACCTTTTGCTTATGACATCTTTTGCAATCTTTCCTTTGCCTCCACCTATCACAGGCCTTCTATCCAGCTTCGCCTGTTCCACCCCCCTTAAGCAGTACATATTTCATCACATTTCTACTTCCCTTTAGCCCTGAAGAAGTCATACGGACTTGAAACGTTAACTCTGTCTTTCTCTCTACAGATGCAGTCAGACCTGCTGAGTTTTTCCAGCATTTTTTGTTTTTGTATCAGATTTCCAGCATCTGCAGTATTTTAACTTTCCCCTCATCTTCCTCCTGCTTTAAAATGTAGCCAAGTCGCTGACTGAATGTCCTTAGTTATCAAAAAAAAATATGGATAACAGAAAGATAAAGAGCTGGATTTTAATGTGTAGAAGCGTGTGTGTTTGGGAGCTTGTGGTTAAAACAGATTAAAGCGACAGAGAGTCAGGAAGCCAACTCATAACCAACCAGTTTCCAAGTTTCACTGCAATGCATTAGGCTGCATGCAAGCCGCCCTCTCGGGAGAGGTGGGTTGCCACTTAATATATGTTAATTTTTCAGTTAGAATGATATTTGGCATGGATTTTTAACTTCAACTTTTGGCCCATGTGTTTCCTGGGTTTCCTGAGAACACAATGGCAATTGAGGGCACTGAAGCCAGGTTAGGAAAAAATGCCAAAGGGTAGTCAGCACTGACAGCTGCTTTTTGTCTGAATGAGAGGTGATCTTATTGAAACACATAAGATTCTGAAGGGGCTTGACTGGGTAGATTCTGAGAGGATCTTTCCCCTTGGGAACTGGGGTGGTCACAATTTCAAAATAAAGGGTCTCCCATTTAGGATAGAGATGAAGAGGAATTTCTTCTCTCAGAGGGTTGTTAGTGATTTGAATTCTCTTCCACACAGCAGTGGAGGCTGGGTCATTGAGTATATTCAAGGCTGAGTGAGACAGAGTTGTGATCAACAAGGGAGTCAAGGATTATGGGGGACTGGCAGGAGAGGATTTAAGGTCACAATCAAATCAGCCATTATCATATTGAATGAGCAGGTTCGAGGGGCCTAATGGCCTATTCCTGTTCCTATTTCTTATGTTCTTATGTTAGGCAACACGGGGAATTGGTGCCAAATAATAATATTTATGTGGGTAAATGAACAAATGTGAGCACTTGCAAGGTGTACCTACACCACATGGACTGCTGAGGTTCAGGAAGGCAGCTCACCACCATCTTCTCAAGGGCAATTAGGGATGGGCAATAAATGCTGGCCTAGCCAGTGGCACCAACATCCTGTGAATGAATAAATAAAAAAAAGGTAAGTTGGTGTGAGGAGTGTTATGCCAAGGTAGGCTTTAGAAGGCTGAGCGAGTGGTTTGGAATGATATGCCCATCAGGATGTAGGGAAATGTGGCTTCACTCACCTTTCCTACCCTGATTAAGTCATTGAAACACTTCTTGCATTCTTCCTCCTGTTGCTAGGAAAGAGGATCTCCCTCTGGCCCATCATAACCTCCAGCAGCACATTCAGGGAGGTATCAATGAAGTCGGGCACATCCTTTGCCTGTCTCGACCCCATTGCAACTGCTGCCCAACTCCAACTCTTCCATTTGCATGCTTAGATTGCTAATTTAAATACTGGAGTCAAGATTGCACCACACAGACCGTCAAGACGCCATGGAGCTAATTGGAAGAGAAGCTCAGAAATCAGATGTTGATGAAGTGGCTGCATTAAAAAGCCACTGACAGATATGCAGTATTAAGGTTGTAAGAATTAATGTGTGGGACTGTGTAAATAGCAGCTCCCATAATGATGATATAAGAGAACACATGACCAAGAGTCGAGAGGGAGAATGTTCCTAGCTTCAGCAGTGTAATACCTAGCCATGTATATCTGTGCATAGTTCAGTTGTATCTAATAAACCAGTGATTGTTTGGACATACCTATGTCTCAGCAATCATTCCTCAGCTAGACCAACCAACATATAACATGGTGGCAGCAGTAATGGACCCCAAAATCCTGAAAATTCAACTTTAAAGAAAATTACATGTCAGACTTGTAAAAGTGGCGCCATTGATGGACGGGCACCTAGCAGAGAGACTAGATGCCTCATCCATCTCTGACATTGATTCTGTTCCTGGAGCTGCCTCTCCATGAGAGTCACCATCTCACAATGGGAGAGGCTGTGCGCTCGTTGCTCAGGGTCAACGTAGTGCTCTAGCTCCGCGAGGATTCCTCCATGATAGATACCATGGCTCGCAGACCCTCAGGGACCTTCGCCAGGTCCTCCTGCACATCCCGCTGGACATCCAGCATCTGCTGCTTGATGGATGACTCCAGAGGCTCATCATCTGCCTCAGGCTCAGCATGGTCCTGGTTTCCAGCAATCCTCTGACTGCCAGCGCCCTGGGCACTCTCTACCTCCGCCAGTTCCTCATGCGAATGTGATGTGCTCTCACCACAGTGCCGTCGACGCGCCATAGTCCACTGATGTGCCTGTATCTGCGCTGGTGCTTGGTGCAGAGAGCGGATGTGTCACGGGTGCATCGCTCAGCATTTCCTCCTCGGGTGTCAAGGTGGTGGGGGTGGGGGGGGGGGGGGGGGGGGGTGGGTGGGGGGGGGGGGGGGGGTGGGGGCTGGTCCTCAGGGTTAGCCGCTCATCGTGAGGATGGTCCTTCTGAGGGAGAAACAGAATACGTCAGTTAAGAACATCATCACTTAGTGTTTGTGCAGGCTTGTGAGTGGCCAAATGGGTACTCTGGATTTGAACTTCTCATTGGAGATGCCACGACCCTGCCCTTCTTACACACTGCCCTAGCCTCTCACCTGCCCACTGTACTCTTACCATCCTCCGAAATCCCTGCCTCTCTGAGACCTGTGGACCTTGTTCCTCGCTCGCATTACATGCCCAGGTGTCAATCTCAAACCTGGACAGGATCACGATGTTGGGCACCCCACCTGGGCACTCCAGCACATTATGGCTTCTCTTCTCCTGAATGTAAACAAGTGCATTAATTGGTCCATCCTCTACCTGCAACACCATTCCAGCCTTACGACCCAACCTCCCACCGGAGAACCAGCTTGAGATGCCCATCGGATTGGCACTCCTCACCCTTCTGCACAAACAAGATGTGTGGCAAAATCACCCACCCTTGGCAGGTACAGGGATATGTGTCTTTTGGCACTATGCATCTCACACTCAAATGCCGTGACTTAAGGCCACTCACCAAGACATCTATACTCACTCCCATGCCAAGTTGGCACTCACCCTTATGGAGTGCAGAAGGTCATTGAACAGTTTCTGGCACTGGATCAATGTGCGGTGCACCACGTCATACCCACTCACCTGAACACGTCCAGGACTTCTTCATCTGGTGGAGTGGCCTCCCCTTGCTATCCTGCAGCATGAATATTTCACACCAGGCAATCACTGCCTCCACTACAGCACACAGGCAGTCACCTGAGAATTGTGGGGCAGAGAGCTCACCAGCGTTGGCATCCCGACTGCCGTGTCCACCGGGTGCTGAAGCCATCACTTATGCCAAATTTTTCAGCCTTTCATTGGCAGCTCCATGGCTCCTCCCCAGCTCCTGGCAGCCTTCAGGCAGGTGCCTGGGCTCATTTTATACCCCACTCCAGTCCAAGATTCCACCTGGTGCCCACCACACTTCCACTCCTACTGACTCGGGTTTTCACTGGCTAGGCCAGCATTTATTGCCCATCCCTCATTGCCCCTTGAGAAGGTGGTGGTGAGCTGCCTCCTAGAACTGCTGCAGTCCCTGTGGTGTTGATTCACCCACAGTGCTATTAGGGAGGGAGTTCCAGGATTTTGACCCTGCAACAGTGAAAGAACAGCGACATATTTCCAAGTCAGGATGGTGAGTGGCTTGGAGGGGAACTGCCAGGTGGTGGTGTTCCCATGTACCTGCTGCCCTTGTCCTTCTAGATGGTAACAGTCGTGGGTTTGGAAGGTGCTGTCTAAGGAGTCTTGATGAGTTCCTGCAGTGCATCTTATAGATGGTACACACTGCTGCCACTGTGCGTCAGTGATGGAGGGAGTGAATGTTTGTGGAAGGGGTGCTAATCAAGCGGGCTGCTTTGTCCTGGATGGTGTCGAGCTTCCACTCGTCCAGGCAAGTGGGGAGTATTCCATCACATTCCTGACTTGTGCTTGTAGATTGTGGACAGGCTTTTGGGAGTCAGGAAGTGAGTTACTCGCCACAGGATTCCTAGCCTCTTACCTGATCTTGTAGCCACAGTATTTATATAGCTGGTCCAGTTCAGTTTCTGGTCAATGAGTCAATAGTAACCGCCAGGATGTTGATAGTGGGTGATTCAGCAATAGCAATGCTTTTGAATGTCAAGGGGCGATGGTTAGATTCTCTCTTGTTGGAGATGATCATTGCCTGACACTTGTGTGGCATGAATGATACTTGCCACTTGGATATTGTCCAGGTCTTGCTGCATTTGGACATGGACTGCTTCAGTATCTGAGAAGTCATGATTGGTGCTGAACATTGTGTATGATGGAAGGAAGGTCATTGATGGAGCAGCTGAAGATGGTTGGGCCGAGGATACTACCCTGAGGAACTCCAGCAGTGATGTCCTGGAACTGTGATGATTGGCCTCCAACAACCACGACCATCTTCCTTTGTGCTAGGTATGACTCCAACCTAAGGAGAGTTTTCCCCCGATTCCCATTGACTCCAGTTTTGTTAGGGCTCCTTGATGCTACACTCGGTCAAATGCTGCCTTGATGTCAAGGGCAGTCACTCTCACCTCACCTCGAGAGTTCAGCTCTTTTGTCCATGTTTGAACCAAGGCTGTAATGAGGTCAGGAGCTGAGTGGCCCTGGCGGAACCCAAACTGGGCGTCGGTGAGCAGGATGTTGCTAAGCAAGTACCACTTGATAGCACTGTTGATGACCCCTTCCATTACTTTACTGATGATGAAGAGTAGACTGATGGAGTGGTAATTGGCCGGGTTGGATTTGTCCTGCTTTGTCCTGGTCAGGACGTACCAGGGAAATTTTCCACATAGCCGGGTAAATACTGGCGTTGTAGCTGTACTGGAACAGCTTGGCTAGGGGTGTGGCAAGTTCTGGAGCACAAGTCTTCAGTACTTTTGCCGGAATATTGTCAGGGCCCATAGCCTTTACAGTATCCAGTGCCTTCAGCCATTTCTTGATATCACGTGGAATGAATCAAATTGGCTGAAAACTGGCAACTGTGATGCTGGGGACCTCCGGAGGAGGCCGAGATGAATCATCCACTTGGCACTTCTGCCTCAAGATTGTTGCAAACGTTTTAGCCTTATCTTTAGCACTAATGTGCTGGGCTCCTCCATCATTGAGGGTGAGGATATTTCTGGAGCCTCCTCCTCCAGTGAGTTGTTTAATTGTCCGCCACCATTTACGGCTGGATGTGGCAGGACTGCAGGGCTTGGATCTGACCCATTGGTTGTGGGATCGCTTAGCTCTGTCTATCACTTGCTGCTTATGCTGTTTGGCAGGTGTTAAAGCTTCACCCGGTTGACACTTCATTTTTAGGTATGCCTGGTGTTGCTCCTGGCATGCTCTCCTGCACTCTTCATTGAACCGGGGTTGATCCCCTGGCTTGATGGCAATGGTAGAGTGAGGGATATGCCGGGCCATGAGGTTACAGATTGTGTTCGAGTACAATTCTGCTGCTGCTGATGGCCCACAGCACCTCATGGATGCCCAGTCTTGAGTTGCTAGATCTGTTTGAAATCTATCCCATTTAGCATGGTGGTCGTGCCACACAACACGATGGAGGGTATCCTCAATGTGAAGGTGGGACTTCGTCTCCACAGTGACTGTGCGGTGGTGACTCCTACTGATACTGTCATGGACAGATGCATCTGCGGCAGGCAGGTTGGTGAGGATGAGGTCAAGTTTGTTTTTCCCTCTTGTTAGTTCCCTCACCACCTGCCACAGATCCAGTCTAGCAGCTATGTCATTTGGGACTCGGCCAGCTTGGTCAGTAGTGATGCTACCAAGCCGATGGATATTGAAGTCCCCAACCCAAAGTACATCTGTGCCATTGCCACCCTCTGTTCCAAGCGGTGTTCAACATGGAGGAGCACTGATTCATCAGCTGAGGGAGGGCAGTACCTGGTAAGCAGCAAGAGGTTTCCTTGCCCATGTTTGGCCTGATGCCATGAGACTTCATGGGATCCACAGCCGATGTTGAGGACTCCAAGGGCAACTCCCTCCCGACTGTATACCACTGTGCTGCCACCTCTGTTGGGCCTGTCCTGCCGGTGGGACAGGACATACCCAGGGATGGTGATGGTGGTGTCTGGGACATTATTTGTAAGGTATGATTCCTTGAGGATGACTATGTCAGGCTGTTGCTTGACTAGCCTGTGAGACAGCTCTCCCAATTTTGGCACTAGCCTCAAGATGTTAGTAAGGAGGACTTTGCAAAGTTAACAGGGCTGAGTTTGCCGTTGTCATTTCCGGTGACTAGTTCGATGCCAGGTGGTCCGTTCGGTTTCATTCATTTTTTGTGAGACTTTGTGGCAGTTTGTTTTTGAGTGACTATTTCAGAGGGCATTTTAAGAGTTAATGTGTAGGCCAGACCAGGTAAGGACAGCAGATTTCCTTCTGCCGTAGGCCATTTCCCTAAAGGACATTAGTGAACCCCAGATGGGTTTTTACAACAATCAACAATGGTTTCATGGTCATCATTAGACTTTTAATTCAAGATTTTTATTGAATTCAAACTCCACCATCCACTGGTGGGATCCGAACATTACTAGAGCATTACACTGGGTCTCTGGATTACTAGTCCAGTGACAATACCACTACACCATTGCCTCCCCCACAGTAATGCACAGTAAACAATTAGACTAGAAAAAACATGAGATTGAAAGTGATCACTCATCACTCTATAATATTGCTTCAAAAGTGGAAGATGAAAATCTGGTGATAGAATACTCTGTTCAAATATCACATTCATCCAACAGTGGTGACCTTCTAGAAAGTACACCTGCACCGAGCCATCCACCAAAAGTGGTCATCAAGGATGCTAGTAGTCAAAGAAGTCAACAACTGGACCCGGAGCCAAGCCATGTAATGTCCGCCTTTTCTATGTGGGAAGAAAGTGAACTTATTGATAAATCAGGCCTGTGGATTCTGAGAGAAATCAAGACATTGATCAGGTGGATTCCTCCCAAAGAACTACTTCCAGGGCTAGAAATCCAGGGCTTCCCAAGAGTCCAAGAATGAGAGACTGCAAAGAGGTGTCACTCCTGAAGTAAGGAAGGACAGAAAAAGCCAAACACAGGCAAAAGTGAAAACTCAAGGTGCAAGGATAGAGAGCATGCAAAATGCAAAGAGAAGGTTGAACCTGAAAAGTCAAATCAAGATAGAAGGGCATGTGACTGAGAAAAGTCTAACAACAAAGATAGGGAGAAAATGATTAAGTCCAGATCCAGAAGCCAGACCAAGACAAAGAAGGCGTAATTGTCCATGGAGATGACAATCAACAGGGATCTTATTTAGTACATACTTTATAAGGTACTACACGTAGAAGCTGAAGGAATTTTATTTCTAGTCATCAAAGATGACCATCAGTCATACATTTGGAAGAACCAGATGTTGAGTCAGAAATTAACAAAGAACCAGGTACTACAACTCTCAATGAAGACACCCAAGTCAAGGAAAAGAAGTTCAAAGAGAGACTACTGATCTTCCAAGTCTGACAAGAACACAATCAGGGAGGATTGTGAAGCCTCCTGACAGGTCGACTCTGTGAAATCAGAGGTTTGGGGAGATGGGGAAGTGTGTAAATACGAATGCAAAAAAAATGGATGAAGACTTGGGGGGAGGTGTAGTATTAGGGTTTTAAGAGTTAATATGTCGGACTGTGTAAATAGCTTTCCCATAAAAACGGTATAAGAGAACACATGACCAAGAGTTGAGAGGGAGAGTGTTGCTAGCCTCAGCACTGTAATACCTAGCCATGTATATCTGTACATAGTTCAATTGTATCTAATAAACCAGTTATTGTTTAGGCATACCTATGACTCAGTAATCATTCCTCAGCTAAACCAACCAGCATACAAGAAAATGGACTGAACGTATTTCTGGGTTTCCCACATGCTATGAGCACCTCTCTGCTACTTCACCCCATTAACAGCACATCTGCACATTAAAATCCAGCCTTAACTGTAACAGAAAAATCACTTTTATTAACGTCACCTCTGTAAGGTGTATCATCATTTCAGGATTAGTCTTTGGTCAGTAATAGGTATAGGTCAGTTTTATTCAACAGACAGGTCCAGCAGTCTGTGCTGTGCAGGTCCAGTTCCTATATTACTTCCAATGTTTATTTTATTTGCTATTCCAGTATTCCATTAAGGAGTCATTACATTACATCTGGCTGGAATGTATTACGTTTATTCTGAGAAATAAGCATAATCACAGATAACCTCATGTATTCTTTGTTTAAAGGGGTGAAGTGGTCTTATGATATAAAAGTTAATTACCTCCTAATATGATTTTTTAAATCAAAAATTGTCTTAGTCGTGCAGTAATTATTTTGCACTTTTTTGCCACATTATTGGGAACGTGAGATTTTTTGCATATTTACAAGATGAGATGCAGGTCATTGAGTACAACAATGAGCCAATCAGGATATGCCTGTAATAACACTGCAGGGCTACATGTTAGTGAGCTAACAAGGCTCTGAACAGCGCTAAGACATAAGGGAGGAGATAGCAGAGAGGGTCAATGTACTGTCAAACACCATGGCCTGAAATTCATGCTTGGCGTGCGTGCCAAGTTGGTGGGCCTGGAGCTGGATGCAAAATGCACTTCCATTCGCGATCGGCCCCGGGAAGCAATTTCATGCTGGCTGGCCAATTAACGGGCAGCCAGCATGAAACATGCGCTGAGAAAGCCTCAGTGCTGCCGAGGGGGGCAAGAAGAATGCGGGTGTCAACGAAAGTGAGGGTGAGAGTGTGGGTATCACTTCTAGCGAGCTCCCTGAAGGCAGACAGCTACTGCAGAGCTGCCTCAGGGAGCTGCAGGCCTGGATGGATTAAATGACAAGAAAAAAATTGCACCAAACTGTGTCTTGTGCAAAAACAAAAATACCTGGAAAAACTCAGCAGGTCTGACAGCATCTGCAGAAAGAGGTACAGTTGACATTTCAAGTCCGTATGACCCTTCATCAGAACTAAGACATATAGAAATAAGATGAAATATAAGCTGGTAGAAGGGGGTGGGACAGGAGAGTTCGATAGGGGGCCAGTGATAGGTGGAGGCCAAGAAGAGGCTGCCAAAGCAGCACATTCAAGAACCTGACAGCAGAACTCAAAAAACATCAGTCCCCAGATACCTTTTTTTATTATATTTCACCCCAGATATTTCATCCCGTCCTTGGATGAGGTTTAGTCAAAAACCGGCTGCTCGCCTGCCTGTTTCGCCCATGCGATAAGCGCAAAATCGCACAGGCAACGTAAATAGGGTTTTTAATGGCATTAATTGGCCCTTTAATTGTTGGCGGGTGCAGCTCTGACTCCCGTGCACGCCTGCCAACCTCAATATTGTTCGTGTGCGCGATGACGTTGGGACGCACGCCTGACATCATTTCACGCAATTTGGCGTGCACTCGGATCAGGCACACGCCTGCCCGGTCAATGTAAAGTTCTTGGTGTGCTTGGGATAAAAGAAGGCAGCTGACTGGAACAGAACTGCAAGGGTCAACAAGCAATTTTACAGTGAATTGTTTTACTACAAGATCAGAATATGGATGAGGAAGGTTGAGCCATTCAGAAAGTCCTTATCAGAGCATCCAATGATTCCATAAATGCTTCCAGCAGCTTTTGCCTCCACAGCTATAATCCAGAGTCAATTCCATGCACTGATCAGTGTCTGAATGAAGAAAGATAGCCAGACATCACCTCTTTGACCCTTTTGTCTCTGACATCTTTTGATTATCTGCTCACACCACACCCTCAATGTGTCTCTTCTCCCCCACCCACCTTAAACCAATTTATATTTCTCCCTTGTTGAAACTATGCTTCAGTTCTGCCGAAGGGCCATGAGGGCTCGAAACGTTGACTGATTTCTTCTCCGCCGATGCTGCCAGACTTGCTGAGTTTTTCCAGGTAATTCTGTTTTTATTTTGTTTTGGATTTCCAGCATCCGCAGTAGCTTTTAGCTTTTTGTTTTTATCATTCCTAACTTTATCTTTTACTGCAGACCTACAATCCCAACAATACCTGACATACATTCGGCATCATTTTATAATAAGTCTCATACCTAAATTCCAACAATCTTTCCTAACAACTTTACATTTGAAATGTTCCTTATGAAATTCCAAGAGAAGCAAAGAACATTGATAAGATATTAAAACAGGCCACATATATGAGCATATTCTTGGCGATTTCTATATGGACACAAATGAAAAGTTAAATGATATAATTAGCTTTTACCACACCAAGTACTGGTGAAAAGATAAGAACTGGCATGTTACAATTACTGCAGCATCTGGCATTAAATATGTGAAGGCTACGCAATTGGAGTTAGTGCACACTTTGTCTTTGAGGAATATGTTGGAATTCAGTAATTACCGGTAGGTGAGGATGTACATGGGGATCTGCCCCCAAAATGCAAGACCAAAACCTCCTCAAAAAGGTGTACAGAGCATGGGGAAAGGTGGATGTCACTGAGCTGCAATACGTCAGTGCCAGCAATGTTTGTGCACAGAGACTCACTGCTGGTGTTGGTGGTGCTGCAAGATTTTACATAACCTAATAATAACAACGTGGCATGTTTCCTTCACTGAAAGATGGCAAGCAGTGACTGAAGAAGGAGAAGTTGTCTTTGGCTGTCCTATAATTCAAGGATGTTGTCTACTTAGGATCATGAGTTTCTGCCATAGAAGACGTGCGACTGAACAGGCCGATTCTCGACGCGCAGATCTTTGGACACATGGGGCAGGATGTCCCGCGGGGTAGTTGGATTCAGAGTGCAGGATTTGCTTCCTTTTCTTTCTTTCACTGCCGCCACTCTGCCTCATCATTAAGACATTGGGACTCAAATTGTGATGCAGCTTGATGAACATATTGTCAGAATTCTGAATGATTGGCAGCAAGCTCCTCCCAGCCATTAAGGTCAGTGCTGCCATGCTTCAAGGAAGCTTCAGAGTGTCTTTGTAGCATTTCCTTTCTCTTGCCCCATCCCACCCCCACCGCACTGCCCACCCGCCTGCACTGCCCACCCCCCTGCACTACCCCCCCACCCCCAGCCGCACCAGTGTTGGCCATTTGGGAATTGAGAAAACAGGACCTGGCAGGTGAGATGGTTTTTGGCCATCTGGACATTGGTCCAGTCCATTTAAGTTGGTTTTGCAGTTTTGCCTGAATGTTTGTGGAGATGGTTTCAAGAAGGACACCAGTGTTTGTTCCATGGTCCTCCCATTGAATCTGGAGGATATGGCAGAGGCATGCCGGTGGAATTTCTCCAGCGCTCTTATGTGTCGCTGATACACAGTCCAGGAATGAGGTGATGACAACTGCTCTACACACAAGGACTTTTGTTGACTTGTAGATATCTTTGTTACCGTAGTTTGTAGAAGGCTGAGCTGGTGCAGCTGATCTGGTGTTGGATCTCCTCGTCAATGGTGGCCTTTTGAGAGACGGGGCTGCCAAGGTATGGGAAGTGCTCAACATATTCCAGATTCTCTCCTTCAACATATATGGGAGGTGGAATATTTGGCTGACCAGGTGTGGGTCAATATATGAGTTTTGCTTTGGCAACACTCAAGGGCAGGCTGAGTTTCTTGTATGCAGAATTTAAGAGATGGAGAGTGGTTTGCAAATCTGGTGCAGTCATCCACAAACTGTAGATCATGTATATCTAATTAATACTGACACCAGAAGGCAGTTGATCTTGCATAGAAAGAGCACACTCAGACTAAAGGTTTGCCTTTATAGAGCCACAGACAGCAAACTCCAGGTTTTATAAAATGTTCTCGATCCTCACGTTTTCCTTCGCAAAATCTCTGTCCGTGGAAATGTCTTACAGCATGCAGCACAGCATTTTCATTTTAGAGAGCCTACTGGGACATTTAGCAACATCCAGGTGCCAGAAGCTTTGGTTGAACAGGTCTAATATCTGTTTAATGATTGGTCTGACATACCTGGTGTCTCTATGTAGCTGCATTTAGGTGGTGTATGGTGTTGTTGCAAATATGTGAAAAACACAATTCCAATACATAGTCACAATCTCTAAGCAGACAACCTTAAAACCTTTTTTTTCCCCTTAGAAGGGTTGAAATATTAATGCTGTTTGGAAAATGCACAATTTTCATTCCAAGATCACAGGCCACTGGTGGAGTTAAGGCTAATCATGTTAATAGAATCATAAAGTCAAAGAATATTACACCACAGAGTAAGGCCTTTAGGCCCATTGTCTCTGTACCAGCTCTTTAAAAGAACCATCCAATTAGTCTCACTCCTTTTCCATTCTCCATACCCTTACAAATTCCACCTCCTTTAAGTATTTATCCTTTCCCTTTTGAATGTTATGATTGAATCTTCTATCACCATCCTTTTAGGCACAACATAGATGATAAGATAAAAGCAAAATACTGTAGATGCTGGAAATTTTAAATAAAAACAGAAAATGCTGGAAAACTCAGCAGGACTGGCAGCATCTGCGGAGAGAGAAACAGAGTTAATGTTTCGATTCCGTATGACTCTTCTTCAGAGCTCTGAGGAAGAGTCATACGGACTTGAAACATTAACTCTGTTTCTCTCTCCACAGATGATAACAACTTGCTGCGTAAACATTTTTCCCCTCATGTTATTCGATTGCTTTTGCAGGTTATCTTCAATCTGTGCCATCTAGTTGCCAACCTTGCTGTGACTGGAAACACTTTCTCCTTACTTACTTCCCCAAACCCTTCACAATTTTGAACACACCTTTGAATCTCCCTTTAACCTTCGCTGCTCTAAGAAATACAGCTCCTAATGTAGGGCAGAATATGATGTTAAACTATACTTAATTTGTATTGTTGTCAATAATTCCATGCAGTGTAGCACTTATTAATCCCCTGCAGTCACTCTGTTAAATGGTTATCAATCATGGCTTGTTTTTATTAAGTCTTTTAAGATTCAAGACAGCAATGATGTGTTCAATGAAATGGAGTATTATTATTGTTAAGCTGAAGGGTGACAGACAGACAATGAAAAGCCACTGTTCTTCACATTTGAAATATATATAACATCAAGCATTCCCAGCTGAAGGATGTTACAGGTCAACAACAATAAAACAACACTGGCTTTGCTGTGGAGCTGTTGCACCAATGGGAAATAGCGCCACCAAGTGGACTCAATGCAAGCCTTCAATCGTGGTTCCCATGAACAACATTGCTGAATGATTGCTTATTAGTGCTGAAAGTTGAAGAATGTTTTGCACTGTGTGCTCACATCCACTGGAAACAGAGTTGAGGCTCTACAGTGTTATTTTATTATTAGCCACAAGTGTTCTGACAGTTGTGAAAATAAAAATCATCCATCTGCCAGTGTTTTAAGTGATTGTAAATGTGCATCTCCCATCTCAGTAATGTGAGGAAACACATGTCTGATTCTGTTAAATTATATTGTATTTTATTTTTCTGATTTAAAACTAGGAATTCTATGGGCATGTTATAAAGTTGTAATAACAGATAATGCTGGGTGTGCGAAGTAACATCGCTTTGGTAGCTGCAAGACATTTCTGCAACTACTGAACTGCTCAACCACATCCTCAACTCTATCTTTGATGCTCTAGTCCCCATTAAAAACTCTCTCTCACACTGGCCAGTCCACCTGGTGCAGTCCTCAACTCCACTCCCTTAATTCCAAGGGGCACATTCTTGAATGGATATGGTGGGAAATTGGTTTAGCCATTCACCCCCAGATCTTACTGGACCACACAAAGCGCTATTCAGCCCTGGTCTCGTCTGCTTAAACTGCACACTGTACCAAGATCATTCTGGAATGCAAAGGTAACGTTTGACTTCTTTTTTTTACTGCAACCCATCTTCTTAAATCCTTTTCCCCTGTTTCCTCCACCTTCAAGTGTGAGGAGCTCATGGAATTCTTTGAAACTAAGACTTGAGACCATTGGCTCACTGCCTCTGCTTTCCCTTCCTTCCCGTAGCCCACTGGATCGCACATCCTTGAAGGTTCTCCCACCGCATTCATGAACTTGTATCTTTCTCTAGTTTCTCTTCTATCCCCCGCCCCCTACGAGCTCATCTTGCCCTTGAGAACCACCTCCTACTTCCTCGACCCTATATGACCATAAGATGTAGGAGCAGAAGTAGCCATTCAGCTCATCGAGTCTGCTCAGCCATTCAGTGAGGTCATGGCTGATCTGATAATCTTCAACTCCACTTTCTTGCCTTTTCCCCATAACCCTTGATTCCTTTAATGATTAAAAATCTGTCTATCTCAGCCTTGAATATACTTTACGTCCCAACCTCTACAGCCCTCTGCGGTAAAGAATTCCATAGATTCACTACCCTCTGAGAGAAGAAATTCCTCCTCATCTCTGTTTTAAATGGGCATCCCCTTTCTCTGAGATTATGCCCTCTGGTCCTAGCCTCTCCCACAAGGGGAAGCAACCTCTCAGCATCTACCCTGTCAAGCCCCCTAAGAATCTTATATGTTTCAATAAGGTCATCTCTCATTCTTCTAAATTCCAATGAGTACAGGCCATACAATGAGTATAAGATCATACCCATTAACCTCTATTTGTGCCATTAATTCATTTATTTTGTTCCAAATGCTACATGCATTTAAGTAAAGAGCCATTAATTTTACCTTTTTACCATTTTTCCCCCTTTGACCCTATTTGCTGCAGTTTTTTTTAATGTTTGTACACTCTGTCCCTTCTTATCACACTCTGGGTATCATTATCTAAATAGCTGGCCTGCAATGCTGCCAAATCCTTTTGCTTTGTAAGCCTATGTATCCCCTCTCCAGAACCTTCCCCCCCTCTATTTAGTTTAAAGCTCTCCCTACAGCCCTAGTTATCCAATTCACCAGGAAACTGGTCCCAGCAGGGTTTAAGTGAAGCCTGACCCACCGGAAACAGCTTCCTTCTACCCCAGTACTGGTGCCAGTGGCCCATGAGCTGAAGCCCATTCCTCCCACACCACTCTTTGAGCCACGCATTTAACTCCTTGACTTTATTTACCCTATGCCAGTTTTCCCGTGGCTCAGATAGTAATCCCGAGATTATTACCTTGGAGGTTCTGCTTTTTAATTTAGTTCCTAACTGTTCAAATTCTTTCAGCGGAACCTCCTTTCTAGTCCTATCAATGTTGTTGGTACCAACATGGACGACGACAACTGGATCCCTCCCCTCCCATTCCAAGTTCCTCTCCAGCCCTGAGGAGATGTCCTTAACCCTGGCACCGGGCAGGCAACACAGCCTTTGGGACTCATGCTCACGGCTGCAGAGAACAGTATCTATCCCCCTAATTATACTGTCCCCTATCACCACTACTATGTTCCTATTTCCTCCCCCCACTTGAATGGCTCCCTGTACCACGGCGCCCTGGTCGAACGTGCTCATCCTCCCTTCAGTCCCTGCTCTCGTCCACACAGCCTTCAAGGACCTTGTAACTGTTGGACAGTTGCAGGGGCTGAGGCTCCTCGAACGCTACCCCCTGGGTCCCCAAACCTGCTTCACCTGCAGCCATACCCTCCTGCCCCTGATCACAGACCAAATTTGAATAACCTAATCTGAGGGGTGTGACCACCTCCTGCAGCAGTGTCCGGCTAACTTTCCCCCTCCCTGATATGGTGCAATGTCTGCAGCTCGGACTCCAGCTCCTCAACTCGGATCCGAAGTTCCTCGAGTTGCAAACGCTTACTACAGACGTGTTCGTTCTGGATCACCTTGGTGTCCACCAGCTCCCACATACTGCAGCAGTAACACATCACCTGTTCTGCCATCACTATTGTATTTTATTTAATTTATTAACTAATTACCGTAGTACCCCTGCTGTTTAGCAGGTACGAAGGCCTTAGCGGTCGATTTGTCTAGGGAAGAGTGTGTAGATAGCCTGGATCATGTTGAGATCAAAAAAGAGGAGGTGTTAGGCGTCTTGAAGAATATTAAGGTGGATAAGTCCCCAGGGCCAGATGGGATCTAGCCCAGAGTACTAAGGGAGGCAAGGGAGGAGATTGCTGGGGCCTTGATAGAAATCTTTGTATCCTCACTGGCTACGGGTGAGGTCCCAGAGGACTGGAGAATGGCCAATGTTGTTCCATTGTTTAAGAAGGGTAGCACGAATAATCCAGGAAATTACAGGCCGGTGAGCCTTACGTCAGTGGTAGGGAAATTATTGGAGAAGATTCTTCATGACTGGATTTACTACCATTTGGAAGCAAATGGGCATATTAGTGAGAGGCAGCATGGTTTTGTGAAGGGGAGGTCGTGTCTCACTAACTTGATCGAGTTTTTCGAGGAAGTGAATGTTATCTACATGGATTTCAGTAAGGCCTTTGACAAGGTCCCTCATGGCAGACTGGTACATAAGGTAAAGTCGCACGGGCTCAGAGGTGAGTTGGCAGGATGGATACAGAATTGGCTTGGTCATAGAAGACAGAGGGTAGCAGTGGAAGGGTGCTTTTCTGAATGGAGAGCTGTGACTAGTGGTGTTCCGCAGGAATCAGTGCTGAGACCTTTGCTGTTTGTGGTATACATAAATGATTTGGAGGAAAATGTAACTGGGATAATTAGTAAGTTTGCAGACGACACTAAGGTTGGAGGATTTGCAGATAGTGAAGAGGATTGTCAAAGGATATAACGGTATGTAGATCGGTTGGAGACTTGGGTGGAGAAATGGCAGATGGAGTTTAATCCAGACAAATACGAGGTAATGCATTTTGGAAGGTCTAATACAGGCAGGAATTATACAGTAAATGGCAGAACTCTTAAGTGCATCGGCGGGCAGAGGGATCTGGGCGTACAGGTCCACAGGTCACTGAAAGTAGCAATGCAGGTCGATAAGGCAGTCAGGAACGCATATGACATGCTTGCCTTCATTGGCAGGGGTATTGAGTATAAAAGCTGGGAAGTCATGCTGCAGCTATATAGAACCTTGGTTAGGCCACACTTGGAATATTGCGTGCAATTCTGGTCACCACATTACCAGAAGAATATGGAGGCATTGGAGAGGGTGCAGAGGAAGTTTACCAGGATGCTGCCTGGTCTGGAGGTTATTAGCTACGAGGAGAGGTTGGAGAAACTCAGATTGTTCTCACTAGAGCGACGGAGATTGAGGGGCGACTTGTTAGAAGTTTACAAATTATGAGTGGCATGGACAGAGTAGATAGTCAGAAGCTTTTTCCCAGGGTGGAAGAGTCAATTACTAGGGGACATAGATTTAAGGTGAGAGGAGAAAACTATAGAGGAGATGTGCAGGACAAGTTTTTTTACGCAGAGGGTAGTGAGTGTCTGGAATTCGCTGCCAGAGGAGGTGGTGGAAGCAGGTACGATAGTGGCATTTAAGATGCAGCTTGACAAATACATGAATAGGATGGGAATAGAGGGATACGGACCCCGGAAGTGCAAAATGTTTTAGTTGACGGGCAATGTGATCGGCGCAAGCTTGGAGGGCTGAAGGGCCTGTTCCTGTGCTGTACTTTTCTTTGTTCTTTCTTTGTTCTTTACACGTTATTGAAATTAATTTTTTTACACCAGTATTGATCTTATACTAACAAGCTATTTTTAAGAAAAAGAAAAAAAAGACTAGAGACCTAAACACAAATTAAAAACCTTACTTTTACTTTAAAGACTAGAAATACTCACCAACCCTGGTCACCAATCAACTGCTTTCCCTGCACTCGTATCACGTTGTGATTCATGACATTACTCCACCGCTGATCTCACTGCAGTCTCACATGATGTCTCTGCGCTCTTTTTTAAATGAAGTCTCCCTCCTCGCTTGTAAAGGAAATGCCCCCGCTCGCTTTTAAATGAAGTCTCCCCACTCTCTTTTTTAAATTAAGTCTCCCAGCTCTCTTTTAAATTAAGGTTCCCTGCTCTCTTTTAGATGAAGTCTCCCGGTTCTCTTTTAAATGAAGTCTCCCTGCTCTCCGCGCTCTTTTTTAAATTAAGTCTCCCCGCTCTCTTTTAAATTAAGGTTCCCTGCTCTCTTTTAGATGAAGTCTCCCCGCTCTCTTTTAAAAGAAGTCTCCCCGCTCTCTTTTAGGTGAAGTTTCCCCGCTCTCTTTTAAATGAAGTCTCCCGGCTCTCTTTTAGATGAAGCCTCCCTGCTCTCTTTTAAACGAAGTCTCCTGCTCTTTTTTAATGAAGTCTCCCTGCTCGATTTTAAAGGAAGTGTCCCCGCTGACTTTTAAATGAAGTCTCCCCACTCTCTTTTTGGTGAAGTCTCCCCACTCTCTTTTAAATCAAGTGTCTCCGCTCTCTTTTAAATCAAGTCTCCCGCTCTCTTTTAAATCAAGTGTCTCCGCTCTCTTTTAAATCAAGTCTCCCTGCTCTCTGCGTTCTTTTTTAAATTAAGTCTCCCCGCTCTCCGCGCTCTTTTTTAAATTAAGTCTCCCCGCTCTCTTTTAAATGAAGGTTCCCTGCTCTCTTTTAGATGAAGCATCCCCGCTCTCCGTGCTCTTTTTAAAAATAAAACCCTATTCCTACTAAACTACTGATCAGCCAACTTCCCCTCCTGGACCCAATGTTAGCTAATATTGCTAATTGTTCTCTCTCCTCAAGTTCTTTCCTTTTCTCCTTCAATCTGATGCCATACTCTCTTTGTCAAAAAACCTACCCTTGTCCTCCTGCATTCTTACAAACTATCGCCCATTACCAGCCTCCCTTTCCTCTGCAACATCCTTGTTCTGCCTCCCAATGTGCCCATCTTTCCCAGGACTCTATGTTTGAATCCCTCCAATCAGGTTTCCAACACTGCCATAGCTCTTATTGAAGTCACAAATTATATACTATGTGACTGTGACAAGGGTAAACTTTCCCTCCTTGTCCTTCTTGGCCTTTGACAGAGTTGATCGAACCATTCTCCTCCAATGTCTCTCTACTGTTGACAGGCTGGTTGGGGCTGCACTTGTCTGGTTCCATTCTTTTCTATTTAATTGTAGCCAGTTAACTTGCAGGTTGAGTCGGTAGTTAAGAAGGCAAATGCAATGTTGGCATTTATTTTGAGAGGACTAGAATATAAAAGCAGGGATGTGCTACTGAGGCTTTATAAGGCTCTGTTCAGACCACATTTAGAATATTGTGAGCAATTTTGGGCCCCGTATCTCAGGAAGGATGTTCTGGCCCTGGAGAGGGTCCAGAGGAGGTTCACGAGAACGATCCAAGGAATGAAAGGCTTAACATATGAGGAACGTTTGAGGACTCTGGGTCTATGCTCGATGGAGTTTAGAAGGATGTGGGGGGATCTGATTGAAACTTACAGAACACTGAAAGGCCTGGATAGAGTGGACGTGGGGAAGATGTTTCCATTAGTAGGAGAGACTAGACCCGAGGGCACAGCCTCAGAGTAAAGGGAAGACCTTTTAGAACAGAGATGAGGAGAAACTTCTTTAGACAGAGAGTGGTGAATCTATGGAATTCATTGCCACAGAAGGCTGTGGAGGCCAGGTCATTGAGTGTATTTTAGACCGAGATAGATAGGTTCTTGATTGATAAGGGGATCAAAGGTTACGGGGAGAAGGCGGGAGAATGGGGTTGAGAAACTTATCAGCCATGATTGAATGGCGGAGCAGACTCGATGGGCCAAATTGCCTAATTTCTGCTCCTACGTCTTATGGTCTTAATCACCATCAATGCCTTCTCTTCCCATCCTAGTTATCCCACAGGATAGAATCTATCCTGGACTCCTCATATTTCTCATTTATATGGTGCCCCTTGACAACATTATTCAAAAACACAATGTCAGCTTTCACATGTAAGCTGACAACACCCAGGTCTACCTTACCATCATCTTCCTCGACCCCTACACTGTCTCTAAATTGTTAGACAGCTTAGCGACATCCAGCAGTAGATGAGCAGGAATTTCCCCCAATTAAATATTGGGAAGACTGCAGCTCTTCAGCCCCCAGCACAAGCTCTGCTCCCTAGCTACCAAAAGGACAAGGCAATAGTGTAGGGCAGTGATGTGGGTAATGATAACTAGAGTGTGACAGGAAGGGACAGAGTGTACAAATACAAGAGTGCAAACAAGGTCAGAGCAGGGAAAAATGGGTAAAGAGGCAGAATTAAAGGCTCTTTATCTGAATGCACTCAGCATTTGTAACAAGGTAGATGATTTAATAGCTCAAGTAGAAATAAATGAGTGATATGATAGCCATTACAGAGACATGGGCCAGAATATTACGCTGGGCGTGCGGGCGCTCGCCCGACACATCCAAGCGTGAAATAACGTGTGGTGATGTCAGGCCTGCGTCCCGATGTCATCGTCCAGTCTCGTGATGTTCCATTCGGCAGGCGCGCGCCGGAGTCGGCTGCATGTCTGCCGACAATGAAAAGGCCTGTTAAGGCCATTAACAAGCTCAATAACTTGAAATTTACGCTGCCTGTCCAACCTAACGGTTGGCGGGCAGGCAAAAAGGCCAAGCGGCCTTTACATTTTTTAGGAAAGCTCATCAACAAACGGGATGAGGTTTCCTAAAGCTAATACACATTAAATAAAAACTTTATTTTGGGATTAAAAACATGTCCCATCTGATGTGACAGAGTCCCATGAGGGGACATGTTTTATTAAATTTTTACTGTCTTTATTAATTTTTTTAAAAAGCGCTTCCTCATGGAGCTGCCTCAGGGGGATTGAAGCGTTCTTTCTCGTGCATGCGCGAAGATCGCGCTAGGCCCACTCTCCCTCCTCCTCCTGCCTGCACAGGCAGCGCTCAGCACTGCCGCTCGCGATCCATGCAGGGCGGGCCTTAATTGGCCCACCTGAGTGAAATTGCAGTGCGGAGCCAATCACGGGTGGCGGTCAGCTTCCCGGCTGCCCTGCCCACCCCAGCCGAGCACCCCTGCCAAGGGCAAATTCCTGCCCATGGTTGCAAAGTGACCATTGCTGCGCATTCAAGGGTATTTGGCATTTTGGAAGGGCAGAACGAAAAGTAAAGGAGGTGGTGTAGCTTTATTAATAAAGGGTGAGATCAGTACAGTAGTGAGAAATGATCTTGATTCAGAGGATCAAAAATTTTGCATGGATAAGAAATAGCAAAGGAAAAAGTCACTGGTGGGAGTAGTTTATAAGCCGCCTGACAGTAGCTACGCTGTAAGACAGAGTTTAAATCATGGCGGGGTGGGTGAATCAGAGGCTGCACCGCCAGTGACCTGGCATGTTTCCCGAGAATGTATGATTAATGAGGTGGGAGGGGGACGATATGGCACGAAAACCTGCCATTGCGGCCAACAAGTAAAAAGTCCTTTTTCCCGCCCACTACCGCACTTTGTGCAAATCTGGGACAATTCTGCCCAAAGATTCAGGTCGATGGCCGTTCCTGCATCTAATCGCTTCCACCATTAGATGGAGCTTTATATACTCAGTTTGTTTCATATCACTATCGACAGCATCAATGTCACTCTAAAGAAATAGCGAAACTATGGGGGATCCACTGGCAGGGAGAACAAAACCACATTTCAATGGTGAATTCAGAGCCACCCCTGACCTGCCATCATGCTCATTGCAGCATTTTCAAGCAAATGGTGTCATAAATTCACCACTGGAGGATCAGAAACCCCAACAGATTAGTGTATAGGATTTGTCTGTAATATCACCATTGCAGAAAATTTCAGGCAAATAGATTTTGGAATGATCTGATGCATCAGATTGACTCTGAACAATTTAATAACCTTCAACATTGCCATTAGGACCTTTTCCCACATTAACCCTCATTGGGAAGGCTTGTCAGCCAGTGAGCAGTTCCAATTTGTATGGCTATGTCAACTCAAAATTTGTACAAAAAAGTGAAAAACCTGCTCCTTTAAATGTGCCTAAGCAACCAAATGTGGGTCTGACTTTTGAGCGTAAAACTAGGAAGTAGTGCACGAATACACAGAAGTTAAAGCACTTGCGTTATGTTGTGAAAGGTTTAGTAAACATTGGCTATATGTTTTCATTTTGTATAACCATGTTAGTACCAAATAAGGTCACTTCTATAGCAATCCATATAAAATGAAGTGTGCAGAGTACAACCACATCCACCTGCACAATGTGGCAAGGTTTGTCTATAGCAGGAAACCACAGGCTAGATATTCAAGTTTTTTGTCATAGTCATTTATTTGTAAGCAACAGTCTCTATTCCAACTCAGACATGGCCCTCTGAGGAATGTCTCTATTCTAAAATAGAATAGATCTGAACTGCCAAAATTAATAGCAGTTGATAATTGAGATGCTTCCACTGTGGGGAATTGTAGACCAGAGAGAATTATCTAAGGATGTTTGACATTCCTAAGTAATCAAGTAATGAAGTGATACGAATTCTTAACTGACAGCAACTAAATGGACAGCAAATTCACTGCTCCGAAGAAGTCATACAGACCGAAACGTTAACTCTGTTTCTCCCTCCACAGGTGCTGCCAGACCTACTGAAGTTTTCCAGCATTTTCTGTTTTTATTATCACTGCAATATTAAATTTTTAAATTGTTGCTTTATTCATCAGGGAAAATGGAGAGGATAATCTCCCTGGCTGATATCCATGAATGGTCAAGAGGGTGACAGGTTTTTACTCCTGGCCTGCCAACAAAATTTCAGGGAAGTCACGGCTGGCCCTCAGTTAGAGTCTTGAATGAAACACTCACTTCTTGTACTGAAAATACCATTATTATTGCCACCTGAAGTGAGGGAAATTGTGAACTCACCGCATTTTCATTGTGTGTGTTAGTTGAAGTTTCTGAAGGATGTAGTTTGCATTTAGCAGAAATTTGACATGTAAGTAAAGAAGTTGTATAAATCTTTCTTCAGATACGTGCTTACGAGTGAAACTGTTTTATAGGTCTCCCAAAACCAGGGTTATGGCAGAAGCAGGCTGATGAATCAGGATTAACTGTCTTATTACTAGCGATAGCTCAGAAAATTGGACTTTGGTTTATTACAGTTTGATATGGGAGAAGCTAGTTATCATGATTTTTTTCCGATGCAATAATACAACACTGATCATAGTTTAACTAGGTGCTTGTCTGTGTGGTGTCTCCTTATGACTGCTTTTCTGGATCTGGCTAACTGTTGCCCCATGATGCTTGGCGATGTGCCTCTTCTGTGCAAGCACTGTAATTGCACAAGTGTAGAAAAGATAACTTGCTAAATAGCTGTGGGCGTTTTTTAATGTTTCCAGCATGAGGGCACATGCAAGACAGTGCAAGTAGTGATAACAAAGAACCAAAACCTGACCACTCACTCACAACGAGTGGTTGGCAACTTTGGGAGTTAGTAATTTCACATGATGTTAATAGGCAATTGGGAGCTCTCTACCGAATTACAGTAATTCTAACAAACCTCAAAATGATAAGCAAAGGGCAACTTTAAATAACGCGATACGTTTTCAGCTTGGTACCCCATTGTAAAACTGATGCTGTGAATTGTCTACTGTCCACTACAGAAACTACCTGATTTTCATTTCAGAGGAAACAGAGAAAGGCTCCAGGAGAAACACTGAATTCACAGTTAGCAATCATGTCTTTGGCTCTTTGACATCAAATTATCTAGAATATCAAGAACAAAAAACAATCCTTCATTGAACCAGGAATAGGAATACCACTCACTGAGTAACATGTTCATAGCAGAGGATGCCAAACATTTGATCAATGTGATTAAATACAGTTAGGCTGGAAATTAATGCAAAACTATTCCTCTAATATGCAGACATTGAAAGGTCTTAGATACTAGATGAGACTGGCCAGTTGAAGACCAAAATTTATTATAGCAGTATAGGCACAAAGATACAATAAGAATAGGGGAATCTGTCATCACAGACATTACAGACTCCTCACACTATCGAAAAGGACACTTTGTGAGAAGTTGGATGCATTCTTTTCTGTGCCTATCAAAACAGAACAGTGTTAGTAGTCTAAAGTGACAAAAGAATGTGTGTGGTGTGCTATCCGATGAGATGGTGTGGACTTCGATGAAGCTTTCTGTCTGCAGATTTTAATGAACACATGCTACCCATATCAGGGGTCAGTCACTTCCTTGACTAAGCACAGTGAAAAACGAGCTGGCAAAGGAGCCACTGTTATGCATTCTCCTAATACCATTATCTTGGCTCTTCACTCTGTTCAACAGAGTCACTACAAGAGGAGAGTTCTCAGACTGTGAAAAGTTATCAGAATATTGGAGAAATTGTGCAGTTCTGCCTCGATCAGACAGCTTTTAAATAAATGCAAGTTTTTTTTCTCTGGAGCAAGTCACACGTTCTCTTCCTTCTGTGAAAATCCTTTGTGTCATATTTGACCCAGAGCTGAGCTTCGAACACATATCCATTCCATCACTAAGACTGCCTATTTCAGCCTCCGTTCCATTGCTTAATTCCTCCCCTACCTCAGCTATTTGTTGCTGAAACATTCATCCATGGCTTTGTCATCTATAGACTTGACAATTCCAATGCCCTCCTGTCAGCCTCCCATTTTCCAACCTTCATAAACTTAAACTCATCCAAAACTCTGCTGCTGGTATCCTAACTTGCACCAAGTCCTGTTCACTCATCACTCCTGTGCTCACTAACCTACATTGGTCACCGGTTCAGCAATGTCTCGATTTTTAAAATACTCATCCTTGTTTCCAAATCTCTCCATAGCCTTGCCCCTCCCTATCTCTGTAGTCTCCTGCAGCTCTACAACCCTCTGAGATCTCTGAATTCTTCCAATTTTGGCTTCTCGAGCATCCTCAGTTTTAGTCGCTCCACTATTGGTAGCCGTATCTGCAGCTGCTGAGGACTTAAGTTCTGGAGTTCCCTTCTTAAACTTTTTTGACTCTCTACCCGTCTCTCCTCTTTCAAGACACTCCTGAAATTACCTCTTAGCTGCCATAATATATATTTACGTGGTTCAGTGTCAAATTCTGTTTGACAATACTCCTTTGAAGTGTTTCACATTTAATTGTGTTAATGGCGCTATATAAATGCAAGATGTTGTTGTTGTTATAAACATTGCCATTAAATTTCCCTTTTATTTGGAATGAAGGTTCATGTTCCATTTATCATTACCTAATCACTTTTTATTAACGTGAGATTTTCGGATCCAGAACATCACAAACCCACTTTATTTAATACAGAACCAGAATGTGCTGGAAACACATAACAGAGAACATGTGAGTCAATGTCCCTGCTCAGGGCCTTTCATATGAATGGAAAGTGAAATATGACCAAACATTTTCTCATTAACAGAACAAAGGGAGATGGGGACGATAGAGGGAAGAAAACAAACAAACCACAGGGAGAATTCAATTATTGTTTGAATGGCCAATTGCTGAGTATAGCGCCACAGAAAAAAAATTAGAATGGCACATGGGTGAATAGTTCGCTCCCTGCATGATTATTGTTTGAAGGCACAACCTTTGTTTAAAAAGAATGAACAGCTGATTGTTAGGTGCTGTAAAAGATTAGCTCCCTCAGCCAACAGAAAATCATCATCAAAATAAAGGCAAAGAAAAGCTTGCATTTATATTCCGCTTTTCACAACCATCTGATATCTCAAAGCACTTTACAGTCAATGAAATACTTTTGAAATGTTGTCAACATAATGTAGAAAAGATGGCGGCCAATTTGCACACAGCAAACTCCCACAAACAACAAATGACCCAGTAATCTGTTTCTATGATATTGATTGAGGTAGAAATATTGGCCAGGGCAGCAGGGATAAATCCCCTGTTCTTCTTCGAAATTGTGCCATGGGTCTCCACCTGAGAGAGCAGGGAGGGCCTTGGTTTAACACCTTATCCAAAAGATGACACCTCAGACAGTGCAGCACTCCCTCATTACTGCACTGGAGCATTAGCCTTGATATTTTCTTGCTTAAGTCCTGGGTCAGATTTTCTGGCTGGAAGTGAGAATCAGGAGCAGGTTCCATTCCAGGTCACAAACCCACCCCTCATGTGATTTTCATGGGGTTGGGCTCTTAAAAATCATAGAGACATGGCTGCCGCCCAATTAGTGGCTGGGGTCAAGAATGGGGGCAGGGACACCAGGGAAGCGGGCCACGTTCTGGCCTGAATCGGCAGCCATTGCTGCGGCTGCCCCTCTGTGCAGGGCATTAAAAAATGAGAGGATCTTCATCTTCAAAGGGGCCATTGCAAATGAAGAGCTGAGATAGGTGAGGGAAAGGTTGGATATTAAAAGTTTTTAACTGCTTCGTGATTTTTTTGTCCAAACCTTCATTTTTCTTTGCATTAAATAAAACTGTTTCAGTGCTGCAGCCCCTGTGCCTGCCAGGTTGCAGCTGGTCAGCTTCAGGGAGCTCTGGACAGCTGCCCGCTCCCCCTCCTCCAATGAAGATCTTAGGAGGTCAGAAGGTGGCTTTTAACTAATGACCTAGTGACCTCATCTGCCCAATTAACCAAGCGGACAACTTTGTTTTCCCACCCGCTTTTCCCTGTCATTGGGAAAATCGTCAGAGTGGGGAATGGAGGCGGCAGAGCTGGCAGGCTGCTGGCACTGTTTTGTTTTTGCTATCCCGCCTCCATTCGGTCCGCGATTCGGATGGGAAAATCCAGCCCCTGGAGTGGGACAGAATCCCAGGCCTTGTGACTCAGAGGTGAGCATGCAATCCACTGATCCACGGTTGACCAGATATTACAGAAGCAAACACAGTGAATATCTAAAACACTAGGAGGCCCTCAGGATAAAGATGAGAAAATGGAACAAACTGAAATACAGAAAAGCTGCAGCTCAGTGCCACAGACTGGCAGACACTAACCACATCGATCCTTTTTATTTGTTTGGCTGGCTGTGGATCAATGTCGAGGTTAAAATACATTCAACAGCTCCAGTTGATGCAGGGTGAATGGTTGTGATGTCACCAGGAATGGACATAGGAGGGCAGCAGGTCTGATTGTGGGCAATGGCCTGACTTGGACGGTCATCATAGTCACAATTTGATCTGTTCCTCATGCTTCACTTGTGGAGCAAGTGGCCACATCTTCCCTGGCCCCTCCTCAAGCAGTTGATGGTCGTCCAGATTTTCTGTGGAAAATTGAAACCTGGGGCTTCACCACTCAACAGCCCCTCCATCCAAATCCCTCCTCCCTCACTCACTCATACCCTCCCTCCCCACGCAATCCCCACTCATGACCTCCCTCCCCACTCACCCATCAGTCACTCAGCCCTTCTGTCCCTGCCCATCCATCCGCCACTTAATCATCCCCTCCTTCTTCTCAATCTGCTCCACCCTCCCTCCCCACATGGACTTCTCCACTTTTCCCAGACTCAATTCCTCAGTGCCCCTACTGTCAGTGGGTGCACATGGCAGGCATCGCTCAGATCTGCAGTGCTGGGGAAGAGTGAGCTGCCTCCTCAGGGGATAGGAGGCCGGGCCTTGGGGGCTTAGGTGCTTGTGGGCCGGGGAGTGCAGCCTCTTCCATCATCAGGTGCTTGGGTAACTTTGGGGTCCCGTATTGGCCAAGCCAGTGCGATGTGTTCAGTCAGACTTGGGAGGACAACATGGTTTAGGATTTTGGGAATAGTTATGGTGCAGATTGGGAACAAACACCTCCTACTCCAGCCTTGTTGCAGGCGGAGTTTCCCTCCTCTTCTTTAATTTCTGGATTTTTCTCCTTGGGCCTCCTGGAAGATGTTGAATGATTGGTGATGGTGCAACAGAAAGTTCCCTGCCTGAGGGCCTCAGGACTGGCCAGAATAACTGCTCTAACTTCTCCAATCACAGGCTCCCTCCCTCCTGTCCATGCTCCCCAATCATAGATCATGTCACTGGAGAATCAGCAAGAGCAGGAGGGACAGAACCTGTGATTGGAGGAGCCAGAACAGCTAGCATGGGAAAGACAGAATCTGTATTTGGAGGAGCAGTTCCATCTCTCCCGTGCTGGCTGCCTCTCCAATCACAGCTCTGCAGTCAGTTCCCATTCTCGCTGACTGAAAGTGTAAAAAAAAAATCCCATACCAGCCCTGAATGTCAGAACTTATTTAAAATGGCAGATTGGCAAAACACCAATGTCGAAAATCTGTCAAAAAACAGATTTAATCAAATTTAATTTAATCAAAATTTTGAGGTGAAAGAAACAAGAAAGCCATTAAAAATCCTAAGCAGCAAAGACAAAAACATGGAAATCCAGTAAAAACTGGGAAACTCACAGCCCCGTTTCCTGTCTTCCAGCAGCTCACTCTGTCCTGTACCACTGCTGCTCATTTTCCCTATCATGCTGCAGGCCAAGGGCAAGGACACCACATTTGGAAGTAAGTGGTTTGTGCAGAATCCTTGAAGACAGGAGAAAGTCCTCCAGCTTGTACCATGCCACTCCCTGTAGACTTCAAACAATTCTAGAAGCCACCAAACGCTTTTACAATCGAAGCAAGAACCAGTAGAAATCAATCAATAACTAACCTGAAAGCAATTGATAATCTCTTTAAAGAGCTTTGGAGAGGGGTGAGGAGACTCCTCCTGCTGCTGAACCGGTGTTCAACCATTCAGGGTTAAGAAAGGGCAGTAGCTGGAGCGTTGAGCTCCAAAATGGCAGCGTTGGCATCAAATAAATTTAAACAGTAATTGACAGAATGAGCTGCTTATTCTGTACACTTCCAGAATATATGCTAATACCCTCACCAAAGTGGCATTTGGCTGGTACCAGAAGTAATAATAAGTGAATAATGAGGGTGCTATTTTGGAGGTAAAACAGCAAACATGGTGCCACAAAAACAGGCGCAATGGAGCCCTATCTCAAGGCAAAAGTCTTTATTATACATTTTGTTTACTATGACCAGAATTTTGACGTTGGTGTGTGGGAGTGGGCCTGGCACCCTGATGCGTAAAATGATGCGCGGTGACATTGGCCATGCGTCCAGGTGCCAGGCTCACGTCATTTAGATATTACGTTTGGCATGCGATGGAGGTGGCTGTGCGCCTGCCGAACTGTCTGCGGCCTGTTAAGGCCATTAAAAACCCAATTAAAGTAGTTATCAACGCTGCCCATCCACCTTAAGGTTGGTGGGTAGGCGAAGAGCCCACGCGGCCCTCGGGTTTTTCAGGAAACCTCATCCACAGGCGGGATGAGGTTTCCTGGAGGTTTTATTAAATAAATAAATAAATAAGTAATTTTTTCACAATTCATAAACATGTCCCAGCTCAAGCGACACTGTCACATGAAGGGAAATGTCTAAATAATTTTTAACTTTATTATTTCTGAACTTTTATTATGTACTTAATCTCCCTGATGCAGCTTCGTGCCTCAGGGAAATTCCTGCACTCTTTCATGTGCATGTACGAAGGAGCACAGGCCCCGACCCTCCTTCCTCCTCCCGCCCGCACAGGCTACCGTGCGCACATCACGCTGGGCAGGCTTTAATTGGCCCGCCCACGTAAAATGGCGGCATGCAGCCGATCGCGGGCGGTGATCGGCTCCGTGCCTGCCCACGCCCACTCCCAACCCACCTGCCCAACATAGAGAAAATTCTCCCCTATATTATAGTTTATTTATTTATAAAGTGATCACAGATGATGAAATGAGTAGATCTCCTGTTACATTGACACAGATAATGGAATGTAAATGAAATTTCAAGAACTATATCTTTATGCAATGGGGCTTGGCAAACTTTTATCTATTTGCTGTACAACTGTATCATTTACATATAGGGCTGTATTTAGTTCTAGCGATGGGGCACACCTGCCCCCTCCACTGTTTGGCAAACCGATGGGAGGCCTCCGTCGCTCCCGGTGGGGAGGTCCGATGGTATTTAAATACGTTCAGGTACTTAGCCAGAAAGCACTAGGCCTCCCACGGGATCAAGGACCCCGAAGTGGAAATCCCACCACTCTACCCCCTCACGTCGAGAGTGGTCAGTAATGCTCCGAGGCCCAGTAAGAGGATTGTTGCTGGATCCTTGGAGGCAGGTGAGTGAGGGTGGGATGGGGGGGTCATGGAAGAGGGGGGGTGGGGGATTTGAGGCAATTAGGTGCAGGGCATGGCACCTATTAGCACATTCCTTAGATAATATCACCATCTTCAACACCTCTTTGTCCTTTTGTCTATGATATGTTTTGGCTATCTCCACCTATCACTGGCCCTCTATCCAGCTCTACTTGTCCCATCCCCCCTTAAACCAGCTTATATTTCACCTCTTTTCTATTTTTCCTTAGTTCTGTTGAAGAGTCATACAGACTCGAAACGTTAACTGTGTTCCTCTCCGCAGATGCTGTCAGACCTGCTGAGTTTTTCCAGGTATTTTTATTTTTGTTATGGCTTTTATCATCTACCCCCTTCCTGGTCCCTCGATCTGAGTGCACTGAGTGCTTGTCAACTGAGCAATTTTTTTACCACAACAAAAACAGAATTACTTGGAAAAACTCAGCAGGTCTGGCAGCATTGGCGGAGAATAAAAGAGTTGACGTTTCGAGTCCTCATGACCCTTCAACATGAAGGATCATGAGGACTCAAAACGTCAACTCTTTTCTTCTCCGCTGATGCTGCCAGACCTGCTGAGTTTTTCCAGGTAATTCTGTTTTTGTTTTGGATTTCCAGCATCCGCAGTAGTTTTTTGTTTTTATTTTTTTACCACAGTTGATTAACTCACACCACTATTCACTCATTGAAAACTAGCCTAGAGTTAAAACCAGCTTGCTTGTCTTGAAGACAATGGGGATAATTTTGACTTTGTGCTATAGTGTAAAGGAGGTGTTAATGAATCAGCAGCATGTTTTACACCTCTCCTGATTGAATTCAATGGAAATAGATATTCCGTGGGATGTTAAATGGGCTAGTGATTTGCGATCCCCTAATTTACACTATTGCATAGTCAGAATTATCTCCAATGCAACTTTTAGAACAAAAATGAAAACTAAATATTCAGAAATCATACACTTGACTGAAATTGTGAGGCATAAATTGTAGCACTGGAGCTGGAGTACATTCCAGTGTTAATAGCCAGAGATTAAACATTTTCAATGGTATCCTGGAAACAGATTGATTCAGCTAAAATTAAAGTGGAAAAGATATAGTGATACCTCAGTATGGCACAAAAGGGTCCTCCAGTGCATCACATGTTCAAAGCAACATAGGGCTGGGAGATCCACGTGTCTTAAACTGATCTATATTTCCTGGAATATTTAATGTGGTATTTTCAACAAGCCTCTTAAACTTTTAGTGTTGGAAAATCTAAACTGGCAACATGAGACGTTCATGTTGATGAATGCATATACAAAATTTGCATTAAAATGTCTGCTGTTACTATCATTGGCCAATGTGGTCAGTGCCCAACAGCGAGGGCATTGATTGAATGGGCATAAATGATGATGTTGGCTCCCATGACAACATCTGAACTCTTCCACTTGCCCTCCTCTGATAACTATGCATATTAACAAAAATAAGAGGTCAGACTACTTATGCAGTTACAGAAGTGACAGAGCTTAAAACTGAATCACACACAATAACCAGCCACCATGTGTACTCCTGCACCAAGACAGCACCTAGACAAAGCATCAGACTAATAGAACACACTGTGCCAATGGTATTTTTGCAAAAGTTTGTAAGCATGTTTAATCAGGTGAAAGATTTAGAGCACTTTATATGAAAGCATATTGTGGAGGGTATAGGAAAATGAGCTCAAATATTGGGGGAATGGACAACCAGAGTCTGAAGACTCAGAGTAGGTAGGAAGACTTTTTAGCTCTGGTCCTTCCTACCTCCAGCTGCTGCTGTGTGTAGCCTTTCCTGCTGCTGGACCCTCTTCTCCTCCAGGCTGGGAGGTACCACCCCAATTACATCAATCTGAGTGCTGTCGTATAAGGCCATTTTTAATGCACTTGACTGTAGCGGTAGTTATAGCATTAGTAACAGGTGTAGAAATCTGAACTAAAACTCTGGGGAGTTGGTGATATTTATCTTCAGTGGAGGCACAATTAGCTGGTGGTGAACCAGCCGGTATACAGCCCATCTGATTTTCCTTTACAGTAGCTGCAATGGAAAGGAAGATCAGGCGTATTGTACCAAAGACGGTCAATTCACTAGTGCCCGTTTTGCACCCCTGCTGAGGTCAAATTTCACCTTCATTATCTCCAACTGGGAAACAGCAAGCAAGAGACTTTCTAATGTGTTAACTTGCATCAGAGGAAGATTTCTTTAAATAGTGCTCAGAATGGTCCCACACTTGCAACATTTGTGAATTGTGAATGTGTTCTAGAAGTGCCATCAGCAACACCCCTGCAGTCCAAACTGGCCTGGGGATGCGGCAAGGAGTGCAGGACCCCCATTTGAATATTGATATGAGGCTTCTGCCGTTTTCAGGCAGGAGCACCGGACGCCTATTTCAAGGCTCACCCCAAAATTGCACCAGGCGTGACTTTTGGGGGATAACTGTGAGTTGCAAGCCTCGCCGATTTTTGTGTCACATCCATCCAGTTCTCACAATGGATGGAAAGTGGCCCCAACATGCTCACAACCTGTTCTGATGATAGGTCATTGACCTGAAACGCTAACTCTGTTTCTTTTCACACGTGCCCTGCTAAGTATTGCCAACATTTTTATTTGCTTTTATTTCATGTTTACAACTTTGCTGCTGCAAATACGGACCCTGGGGGAGAACTACATGAACACATTTAAGATGCTGTTAGACAAAGGTGGTCAGAGTAACCCTTCCTGTATTGTTTGTAACAGAGATAATCGCTGAGCGACAACATGCTTGTTGAGAAAAATAATTTAATTCGCTACATTCTGTCCATTGTAGATGCTTTATCAGTTCACTACAAAAGAAGGAAACATTTATTGAAAGTATTTTTGATCAGCAAAGACTCTATTGGAGTCATCTGCTACAATGGAAGCCTCACAGAACGAAGATTGCCAGAAACTGCTAAAGTTTTAGGATTTGGATGGATTATCTGTTTCTCTTATGAAGTTAACTAGATAAAATCTGTTTGGCAAATATGCTGGTCAAAGCATGAGTTGCCAAAGGTTAAATAGTAATTAGGCATTGTGCAGTTACTGTGCTGAATGTCACAGTGCCACGCTTTATGTATGATTCGGCAATGTATTAAACTAAACAGACATCTTTTGCTCTGTAGGCAAAGAATCACTAAATAATGTTTAACCTTGATATTTTAACTACCTAGAGACAGATTTTATGCTGTACAGTTGGGAGCCCCAAACACATTAATGTAAAGTATTTTGACAATCCAAAGGATCCTCTATACAGGCGATATCTAATCTCACTTATCATGTCATTATCATGTCAAAAATTGCACTTTAGGCATTAAGGGTACTCTTAACCATATTACCACAACATCACCTTTTCCAGCCTGAGTTTAACACTCAGTAAATGTTTCTGCAAACTAAGACAACTAAATTAATCAATTATTTGTGATAGGGCAGCTTTAAATTTGCATATTCCACTTTCAGATGTTTTAACAACAGGCTTATGCTATCAATCCATAAACACAATCCAAACATTATCTATTACTTGTGACAGACTTGAGTCAATATATTTTTATGTTAAATTTACACCTGAATTTGCAATATAAAATGGGTGTTAGCACTGCATTATGTTTATCACGATGTAATATGAATTATGTTTTTCAGACCTGCCACCTGGACCAGCACATGTAAATAAAATGTTGGAAGATGTTTGAAAGAATGCCAAAAATTACACTGTAGGCATTTAGGGTATTCTTAACCATATTACCACAATATCATAATTTATCAGACAGTACAATTTTGATACTCGCTAAGAGTCTTGGTATATTATTAGGTTGAAATCTTAGCACACAATTCCTAAGCTTAAGACCCTGTTTACTTCTGTCATTCTTAATGATGCAAAAATCAATATGGCCTTAGCAGGTCCCAAGTTGAATGAGTTTCCTTAGCTCTCAGCCAAGTTGTTGAGTAGGTGCATAATGTAACAGCAAGTTGCTAATAAGGAGCTGTAGTAATCTGATATGTAGTATAGCTTTAAGACAAGTGTTGTAATGTAAGATCACATGATCTTAATACTCAATAGCAGAGTAGCGGGCTATCTCTGTGGGCAAGTCTTGAGTTAGAAACTGAAGAGTGAAGACAGAGTTTTATGTTGTGGGCACACAAGTGTAGCTGCTGAGTTTAGTATATAAATAAGCAGCATGTGTTTATTCTAACAATGATCTCCTGATGTTCTCTGTCTCTGCACCAACTCGGTCACCCCGATACAAACATGCAACCCGGATCCTTTAGCCCCAACAAACCAAAGGGCACTGGATCCAACAGGAGCACACATTAACAGTCCTACCTAGGAAGTAAGAGAAGATTTGCTCTAATTATTGATGCTCACCCAATCTGGTGGATAGCCTTTTGATATGCTTTTGACTTTGAATAGAGACAGATTAAATACAGAGACCTCTGTATTTTAGTCAGCTAGCTATTGGAAATAATAGTGAGGTAGGCAGCCTGAGCAAATGCGTAGGTGAAACAAAAATCCTGGAGAGCGTATAAAAATCATCTTGTTAAGCTAATTCAGGTGACCCTAATCTAATATTCAAGGTTCATATTTTGGATTCCAGGTCCCGTAATAGGTAGTTAATACACCACCATAAGATGAGTAAGTGTGGTGACTCCTCTCTTGTCTCATGGCAAATGGTGGAAGAACATTGTTATCCAGGGTTTCACATCTAGAATGGAGATCCATTTATGAACGGTAGATAGGATATTTTTAAAGAGGGTTTTGAACAGGTACTTCCAGTTCACATGGCAAAATGCCTTCATCTCCAAATAGTGATTGCCAATGGTTTAAGACATTTAAGAAGATCTGGTTTAACTAATGGAGGAGCAAGCGAACTCTTTTTCAAAAAACTTATTGGCCTGGACGTGTAGAACATTTCATTGTAGCAACATGTAGAATTGTTCTTGAAATTGTTCTAACACATTAGCTAATGACTAAGCTTTGACGAGGCAGGAGTCACCATTCTTGCTCTTCATGTGGAGCCATATTATGTCTTTAATCCTCCGGGACAATGGAACAGAGAACATTGGCTATATTTTCTTTTTATCCATTCATAGGATATGAGCATTCCGGGCAAGGCCAGCATTTGTTGCCCATCTGTTGGATCCTGTGGTTCCTCATTGCCAATTTGTTGTGAGAGGTGTCTGAGTTGGTACTATTGATAGAGTTGATCAGCAGACACTTCTTAGGTGGAAAACTTCTAGCTTATTTACAAAGGTACTCAGCAGCAACTACATGTGTGCTTTCACTTCAAACTCTATCTCTACACTACTAACTACAGAGGTAGCCCACACTACTCTCCTATTGGGTATTAAAGATCATGTGATCTTCTTTAACAAACATTCTTCTTAAAAGGTATATTACACATTAGATAAAACCATAATTGCCACATCCCTCCCCATTTATTCAGGGGAGCATATTTATAATGTCGGGGAGATGATAGCGTAGTGGTATTGTCACTGGACTAGTAATCCAGAGACCCAGGGTAATGCTCTGGGTTCAAATCCTGCCGCGGCAGATGGTGGAATTTGAGTTCAATAAAAATCTGGAATTAAAAGTCTGATGATGACCATGAACGCATTGTTGATTGTTGTAAAAGCTCATCTGGCTCACTAATATCCTTTAGGAAAGGAAATCTGCCATCCTTACCTGGTCTGGCCTACACGTGACTCCACGTGACCCCAGACCCACAGCAATGTGGTTGACTCTTAAATGCCCTCTGAAATGGCCTAGCAAGTCACTCAGTTGTAACAAACCACGACAAAGTCACAAAAAAGTAATGAAACTGGACGGGCCGCCCGGCATCGATCTAGGCACTGGAAAATACAACAGAAATCTGTCGACCCTGCAAAATCCTCCTTACTAACATTTGGCGGCTAGTGTCAAAATTGGGAGAGCTGTCTCACAGACCAGCCAAGCAACAGCCTGACATAATCATCCTCACCGAATCATACCTTACAAATAATGTCCCAGACTCCACCATCACCATCCCTGGGTATGTCCTGTCCCATGGCAGGACAAGCCCAGCAGAGGTGGCGGAACAGTGGTATACAGTTGGGAGGGAGTTGCCCTGGACATCAACTCCGGACTACATCAGGTTAAACATGGGCAAGGAAACCTCCTGCTGATTACCACGTACCATGTTGCAGACCACTAGGAGGAAGCACTGAGGGTGGCAAGGGTGCAGAATGTACTCTTGGTGGGGGACTTCAATATCCATCACCAAGAGTGACTCGGTAGCACCACTACTGATCAAGCTGGCCGAATCCTAAATGACATAGCTGCTAGATTGGGTCTGTGGCAGGTGGCAAGGGAATCAACAAGAGGGAAAAACATACCTGACCTCATCCTCACCAACCTGCCTGCTGCAGATGCATCTGTCTATGACAGTATCAGTAGGAGTGACCACCGCACAAGTCGTTGTGGAGACAAAGTCCCACCTTCACATTGAGGATACGCTTCATCATGTTGTGTGGCATTACCAACATGCTAAATGGGATAGATTTCGAACAGATCTCGCAACTCAAGACTGGGCATCCATGAGGTGCTGTGGGCCATCAGCAGCAGCAGAATTGTACTCGATCACAATCTATAACCTCATGGCCCGGCTTTTCCCCCACTCTACCATTACCACCAAGCCAGGGGATCAACCCTGGTTCAATGAAGAGTGCAGGGGGGCATGCCAGGAGCAGCACCAGGCATACCTAAAAATGAGGTGTCAACCTGGTGAAGCTATAACACAGGACTACTTACGTGTCAAGCAGGATAAGCAGCAAGTGATAGACAGGACTAAGCAATCCCACAACCAACGGATCAGGTCTAAGATATGCAGACCTGCCACATCCAGTCGTGAATGGTGATGGCCAATTAAACAACTCACTGGAGGAGGAGGCTCCACAAATATCCCCACCCTCAATGATGGAAGAGCCCAGCACATCAGTGCAAAAGGCTGAAGCATTTGTTACAACCTTCAGGCAGAAGTGCCAAGTAGATGATCCATCTCGGCCTCCTCCGGAGGTCCCCAGCATCACAGGTGCCAATCTTCAGCCTATTCAATTCACTCCACGTGATGTCAAGAAACGGCTGAAAGCACTGGATATGGCAAAGGCTATGGGCCCTGACAATATTCCAGCAATAGTACTGAAGACTTGTGCTCCAGAACTTGCTGCGCTCCTAGCCAAGCTGTTCCTGTACAGCTACAACACTGGCATCTATCCAGCTATGTGCAAGATTGCCCAGGTGTGTCTTGCACACAAAAAGCAGGACAAATCCAACCCGGCCAATTACCACTCCATCAGTCTACTCTCCATCATGATTGTACTCAAAAGAGTTGCAATCTGTGACTGTTGATAACTCGAAAGAGTATCAGTAAAGTAATGGAAAGGGTAATCAAAAGTGTTATCAAGTGGCACTTGTTTAGCAATAACCTGCTCACTGACGCCCAGTTTGAATTCTACCAGGGCCACTCAGCTCCTGACCTCATTACAGCCTTGGTTCAAATTTGGACAAAAGAGCTGACCTCCCGAGGTGAGACGAATATGGCTGCCCTTGACATCAAGGCAGCATTTGACTGAGTGTGACATCAAGAAGTCGTAGCAAAACTGGAGTCAATGGGAATCGGGGGAAAACTCTCCACTGGTTGGAGTCATAGCTAGCATAAAGAAAGATGGTTGTGATTGTTGGAGGTCAGTCATCTCAGCTCCAGGATATCACTGCAGGACTTCCTCAGGGTAGTGTCCTTGGCCCAATCATCTTCAGCTGCTTCATCAATGACCTTCCTTCCATCATAAGGTCAGAAGTGGGGATGTTCACTGATAATTGCACAATGTTCAGCACCATTTGTGACTTCTCAGTTACTGAAGCAGTCCATATCCAAATGCAGCAAGACCTGGACAATATTAAGGCTTGGGCTGACAAGTGGCAAGTAACATTCGCGCCACACCAGTGTCAGGCAATGACCATCTCCAATAAGAGAGAATCCAATCTTTGCCCCTTGATGTTTAATGGCATTACCATCACTGAATTCCCCACCATCAACATCCTGGGGGTTACCATTGACCAGAAACTGAACTGGACTAGCCCTATAAATACTGTGGCAACAAGAGCAGGTCAGAGGTTAGGAATCGTGCGATGAGTAACTCACCTCCTGACTCCCCAAAGCCTGCCCACCATCCATAAGGCATAAGTCGGGAGTGTGATGGAATACTCCCCACTTGCCTGGATGAGTGCAACTCCCACAACACTCAGGAAGCTTGACACTGTCCAGGACAAAGCAGCCTGCTTGATTGGCACCACATCCACAAACATTCACTCCCTCCACTACCAACACACAGTAGCAGCAGTGGGTACCATCTACAAGATGCACCGCAGGAATTCACCAAGGCTCCTTCGGCAGCACCTTCCAAACCCACGACCACTACCATTTCGAAGAACAAGGGCTGCAAATAGATGGGAACACCACCACCTAGAAGTTCCTCTCCAAGTCACTCACCATCCTGACTTGGAAATATATCGCCGTTCCTTCACTGTCATTAGGTCAAAATCCTGGAACTCCCTCCCTAACAGCACTGTGGGTGTACTTACACCACATGGACTGCAGTGGTTCAAGAAGGCAGCTCATCACCACCTTCTCAAGGGCAAATAGAGATGGGCAATAAATGCTGGCCCAGCCAGTGAAGTCCACATCCCGTGAATGAATTTTAAAAAGTACAATTTTCTCAAAATAGCAAAATATTTACACAGATAAGTATTGAACAAATTCAGTCTTTCTGGGGTTTCCTCATGCACATACAGCATCTCAGCTTTACAACTTCAGATGCTTTGTCAGGAGCCTCCTTTTCTGGAGTTGCCTGAACATCAGGTTCTTCAGTGGACACCTGCAGATCTGTATCCTCAACTCTTACAGGAACATCAGACATGCCTCTACTGGGCTGAGTTCTTTCATCAGGAAACGCTCACCCGGTCGTAAACACTGGTGGAACCATTTCTTGGTGATTTGTTTCTCTCTCCCTTAAATGATCCACATGTCTCTGTATGACCCGGCCTTCCATCTTCATGTGGTGATAGAGGTCCAGTCGCTGCCCTTATTTCACTGGCTAACCACTTTGGTCCTTCTCCAAAGTTCTTCACATATACCGTCTCTCCCACGGTAAATTTCCTCTCACGACCGTGCCAGACGTGTCCAGTTTTCTGGCTTCCCTGACTCCTTTCCACCTTCCCCCCCTCCTAAGTTTTGCACTATTAAGCTCAATCCCGTCCTGAGACGGTGTTTCATCAATAAGTCCGCAGGTGTGACATCTGTTGTTGTGTGAGGGGTGGTCCTATAATGGAAAAGAAAGCGTGCTAGCTTGGTTGTTAAGGAATCTCCAGTTAGCTTCTTCATGCCTGCCTTGAATATCTGAACTGGCCTCTCGGCCAGTCCATTTGAGGAAGGGTGATATAGTGAAGTTTTTACATGAGTGATACCATTGAGGCTGATAAACCACTGAAACGCAGCACTCGCAAATGCCGTGCCGTTGGCAGAAACGACTACTTCTGGTAGTCCGTTAATGGCAAAACTTTGAAGTAACTTCTCAATTGTAGCAGAAGACGTTGGTGACTTCACCTCATATGTCCATCCATTTTGAGTGGCCATCGACAATGAGCAGAAACGTTGTTCCCACGAAAGTTCCCAGATAGTCAATGTGTAACCGCACCAATGGTCTTTCTGGCCATTCCCAAAGGTGTAACGGAGCTGTTGAAGGCAACTTTTGCAGTTGCTGACATTGCACACAATTCTTCACTAAACTCTTTATTTCACCATCCATGCCAGGCCCCCATAGGTAGTTGCATGCTATTGCCTTCATTCAGGATATTCCTGGATGTGCGTTGTGTAGTTCAATTAGAAGTGGCTCCCTTCCCTTTGGAGGTAATATCATTCGTGCTCCCCACAATAAGATGCCATCCTGGCTGGTTATTTCATGTCTTCTGTTGAAGTACGGTTTCACTTAATCAGGTTTTGTCTCTTGTGACCAACCATGAAGCACTTGTTCTCGTACTTGAGATAGGACTGAGTCCCGACTCGTCCAGTCTCTGATCTGCCGAGCACATAGCAGCGAGGAATCTAAAAAAATTTAACAATAAAACAAGTTCCTGTGGAACTGGGACGTCCTCATCATTTTCTTGTAAAGGCAAATGACTAAGTGCATCAGCATTTGTGATTTGACTTCGAAGCCTATGTACGAAAATATATTCGTATGCTGCCAGAGTTAAAGCCTCATTTGTATTTTTGTGTCTTCTTTCTATGTGCCTTCTTCTTTCTAGCACTGACTTTAATCTCGCCCTTCTTTTCGACTTCAATATTGGCCAGACTGCTCTCAAATGCAAGCTTGACTTGAGTGAGCTCAGTGGTTGAGTCTCCCAAAATTTCATCACCTGTCTGCTTCTTAGGAAATTCTGCGACTTTTGCTCCCAAAGCCTCTTTGGCTTCATTTAGCTGATCCTTTCATCTCTACCATCTCTTTTTTGTATTTGTTTGCTGCCTCCTGGAAAATTGAGCAATGTTGTGTCTTCTCTCCCAACTCATTCTTCCGTTTATTCAGGGAAGTGCTGAATTCTTTCTGTTTCTCTTCGTACTTTTCCAGAGGTACAAACTTAGATCTGAGGGAACCCTGAAGTGTGCGAAGGTCTTTCAGCAGGTTTCCTTTTTCTTTTTGGAGGCTGTTCACCTCGTCTCGAACTCTGTCATTAAGCATGGTCTCTTTGCGTTCCTTCTGCTGTTCTTTAATGTTTTGGATTAAGGCAGCCTGCGTTTCTTTGGGTTGTTGAATCCTTACACACTCCTTTTTCAAAACAGGAATACTTCCAGCTTCCTTTTGGAATTGCAGTGGCCACTCAAGGTCGATTTCCTTTGGCCAATTTCACCCTAGAAGGCTTGGTCCTCTGCCCCTCAATACCAACACTGGTAGCTTTACCGATTGGCTTCCATAATGGACAGTTACTCTACTTATGCCTCTGACTCGAATGTCTTCACCCGTGTATGTTTTTAATTGGGCAGTTGTTTCTTCTAAATTTAATTAATGTTCCTCATTATTCAGATATCCGAAGGTATGTCCCCCAGTTGCCGTAGTGGGAGCTCCTGTATCCATTTCCATTCTAACAGGTCTACCATTCACTTTCACTGTTACATATATTGGTTCTGTCTTTCCAACCTTCAAAATAAACAACAAGTAAATATCTGAATTTATTGTTTCAGGCACTTCTACATTGTAGATCTCACTGGGTTTTTTTCTTTTGTTTAAAATCTGCTTGACTCTTTCCTTGCACTGTCTCATTATGTGTCCATTTCTGTGACAATAAAAACATTCTATCTTTTTAGACTGCCAATCGCTAAAAGACTGCTTGTTTCCATCTCTATTGGAATTATTCCTTGTTTTTTCTGCTAAGTCATTTTCTCTCATTTTCTGGCTAGTGGGGGGGCTGTTTTCCGCTTCTCGGCAGAGTCTTGCATTTTTGCGTCCTTTTTGGCTGGGGTTTCCCACCCAATGTGGAGGATGGTGCCATTTGCGCACCCTGTGGCTTTTGAATCTTTTACTGCGCTCCCCATGGCCAGTGCTATCTCCAGCGCCTTCTTGAAAACCAAATTTGCTTCAGACAACAATCTCTCCTGAATTGTGTCCTCATTCACACCGCACACAAAACAATCTCTGAGCATGTCATTTGCAGATGTACCAAACTCACAATGTTCTGTTAACTGCTTCAAACTTGCCACATAGCATGCAACTGTCTCCCCCAGGGCTCTATTTCTCGAGTTAAACTTGAACCTTTGCATCGTTACTGAAGGATTTGGTTGATAATGACCCTTCACGAGGTCCACCAATTCATCAAAATTTTTCAAACCTGGGGCACTGGGTGCCATCAAACTTTGGATCAAGCCATAGGTTTTATCCCCACATGTGCTTAAGAGGATCGGTCACCTCTTCTCTTCACCCGTAATCTCATTCACTTGGAAAAAAGTTCAATATAATGATACCAATGGAGAAAGAAACAGTGATAGCTCTAGAAATTATATTTTGGATTTCTATTTAAAGTAGATTTATGCTAGAGCATTGGAGATTTGAAAAAGGGAAATAGTTATTCCAGGCAACTCCAGGCCAGGTATTTGAACACATGTGGTAGGTAACGTTCTGTATTCTTTATTTAATGAACAAATAACTAAATATCTAGACAAATCAAAAGTAGTTAGAAGCAGCCAACATGGATTTCATATAGGAAGGTCATGCTTGATAAGCCTGATGGAATGTTTTGAAGAGGTGACAGATATAGCGGATGGAGGAAATGCAGTGGATGTGGTGTACTTCAGCTTTCAGAAAGCCTTTGACAAGGGACCACACAGAAGGCTGTTGAAGAGGATTCAGGGGTATGGAATTAATGGTCAGGTAGCAAATAAAGTTACAAACTGTTTGGAAGGGAGAAAACAGAAGATAGATGTTAAGCAGTTTTTCCCCAGAGTGGTTGGAGGTGAATAGTGGTGTCCCACAGGATTCTGTTCTGGGACCACATATGCTTACTGTATGTATTATTGATTTGAACATACTCCTAAACTAAACATTGAGCCAATATCAAAGTAGGAGGCAAAATAAGTAATTCTGAGAACTTAAGGAAGCTGCCGGGGGATAGTGAGAAGATGGTGGAATGGGCAAAAAAGTGGGGAATGTAATTCAGTGGCAGTAAATGAGATGTTGCATTAAAAAAATTATTACACTTTGAATGGGGAATGCTTCTACATTTCCTGCCCTCAGTGGGAATAGATGTATGGTCAACAGAAGTTTGATTGGTTAGAGTACCTACTGCCCTAGAGTCAGAAGTGGGGGTCATGTTGAGGTTCAAGCTAAGATTGTGGCCTGAACCCTCAAAAAGGAAGGTCAGGTTTTTTTTTTAATATATAAAAACAAAATACTGTGGATACTGGAAATCAGAAATAAAAACAAAGTGCTGGTGAAACTCAGCAAGTCTGGCAGCATCTGTGGAGAGAGGAACAGAGTTAACAATTCAAGTCTAATACACTCTGAGACTGAAGAGGGGTGCTAATATGATGGGTTTTATGCTGTTGAAGAAGGGGGGAGGGTCAGGTAGAACAAAAGAGAAGATCAGGGATAGGTTAGAAGATGGGAAAGATTAAATAACAAAGATGTCATGGAACAAAAAGCAAAGGGAGTGGCAATGTTTGTAGTATAGGAGACAAAAGCTTTGAAAATGCTTCTATTTCATTGTGGCTCCCTTACAAGAAGAGGGAGGCTGCTGGGAGCACATTGATGCTCTCTCTGTTGGGGAAGGGAGATGAACCTTGGATCCTTCAAGCCATTAAGCTCTGCTAGACCTCCAGCCTTCCTGGTATGGCATCTGCCATTGGAAGGTAATGTAGAGAAACCCAATCCCAACCTCAAAGTCTGCCTGACTCAGCAGCAGACTCCTGGCAGTCTCAGCTCAGGTGGCCTCTACCCACAGTTTTTTGGGGGTTGTAAGTAGAACTGTTTCTTTTAGTGTTGAATTAAGCAGTGAATCATTGAAGATAGGTTATCTTCTGACAATTACATACATTGAAGTAGTAACTATACATTCCAGAGAAGAGAACTTCAACTTTGTTTTTTTTCCTTTAACCACCAAAATGCATCCTGCAAAATAAACAGCCCCATCCAATCAATTACTGAACCAGTTGTCTAATTACTGCTGAAAATACAATCAGCACACTGATTTTGGTTTGGTACACTTAACATACCAAAGCTAAATTGTAGTCGCACAGGGAGATACGTGACATCATCCATGCAGCCTAAGATAATTAGTTAAAATTGAAACTCTTTCGTGTTATCAACAGTCACAGATTGCAGCTCTTTCGAGTACAATCACAGTTCTTGGTTTCCGGGAGTGGGACATGAACCCACAACCCTCTGATTCAAAGGCGAGGGTGCTATGAACTGAGCCACAGCTGCACGGAGTTGCAGGAGTGTTCAAAAGTTCAATCTATTTATTATCCAATTAACTGTCTTTGGCCTCTATTCATGATGCTTTATTTTAAGCTGAGCAGCACATGGACAGTGTGCGCACCGGTATTGACAAACATACAACACTGCTTAATTTGAACAAAATAATAAAATACTACAAGTGCTGAAAGCATTCAGGCTCAATTACAGGTTTCATTTTCACTCTGGCAGTAGATGTTGGCAATGTAACATTCACTCCATAAAAGGTGATGACCATCTTCAACAAAAGAAAATATAACAATCTGTCCCTGACATTCAAGGGCATTGCCATTGCTGAATATCAACCATCAACATCCTTGGGGGCCACCATTGAGTAGAAAGCTCAACACCATCCACGGTAAAACACCCTATTGGATTGGCATACCACCTCCTTAAACATCCATTTCCTCCACCACTGACTCAGTGGCAGCAATGCACTCCATCTACAAGATGCGTTGCAGCAATGCACAAAGGCTCCCTCACCAGTTCCTTCCAAACCTACAGCCCCTAACACCTAGAAGGACAAGGGCAGCAGACTCATGGGAACACCACCACCTGCAAGTTCACACTCCATTCTGACTTGGAACTATATTCAAATTAAAAAGTACAATTCTTTCAAAGCTTAAATTACTTTTTTTACACTTTTTATATAAAATGGTGGGTAGATCTGCTTCAAATTTAATGTATTTTCACAATTCCCCATTACTGCCTGGTTGTAACAGAAATGTACAAAGTTGCCATAGAGCCTTGAGGATAGTGTAATTAGTCTACACAAACAGACAGATCTAATGGCTACAAAAACTCAAACCTTTGGGAAGGGAAGGTTGGAGTGGAATTTCAGAGTAGCATTCTAAAAATCCATAATATAAATGTCACTGTTGCTGGGTAAAAATCCTGGAACTCCCTTCCAAACAGCACTGGAGGAGTCCAAGAAGGTGGCTAATCACCTTCAAGGGCAATTAGGGATGAGCATTAAATGCTGGTCTTACCAGTGATGCCAATACCCCATGAACAAATAATAAAAACACAGGGTTGGATTTTATAGTGCACCAGGTTCCCTGCCACCCTTACCCATCCCACTTTACCAGCTCTCTCCACAGCCACTTAGTGGCAAGGGGGAAGAGGTGTTGGGGTGAAGAACATAAATTGGACCCAATTGGCCTATTTCTGTTCCTGTTATGTATGTTCATATGAGTAGGCCATTCAGCCCTTTTCTGCACTATCCTCATATCCTTTGATGTTTTAATATCTAGAAATCTATTGATCTCAGTCTTGAACTTACTCAACAGCTGAGCCTCCACAGCCCACTGGGGGCAAAAAATCCCAAAGATTCATACCACAAGTGAAGAAATTCCTCATCTCAGTCCCAAATGGCCTACCCCTTATTCTGAGACTGTGTTCCCTGGTTGTAGAACCCACAGCCAGGGGAAATATCCTTCCTGTATCTAACCTATCAAGCTTGTAAGGATTTTGTACATTTGAATGAGATCACCACACATTCTTCTAAACTCCAGAGAAGAAGGGCCCAGTCTATTTAATCTTTCCACACAGGACAACCCCTACATCCCAGGAAGACCTTAGGGGTCCTCCAATGGGCCCAGGTTGCTCATTAAGTAAGCACCACATCCAAACTTCCCACCATCAGCCTGAGCAGTGAAAGAATCCAAGCTAGACTCTTGGCTGGGCCTCTCCCACCATTAAGTAATTCCCAATGGTGGCAGAATAAGGTCCTTAAGTGACCATTAATGTTACTCACAATAAGTGCTTGTTGTAGAAGAATGAGTCCAAAGCTAGTCTTTTAGCACAGGCAAGTTTATTCTCAAGACAGCTCTACAATATAATAGACACTCCCTATCCCTTCCACACTGGAGTGGAACAGCTGTACCCATTTATACTCTTGAGCATAATCAAATCAAACAATTAAAGGGTTAAATTAACAAGAGCAAATGAACAAATGAAAAGGGGCAGCTCATTAAAGAAAACTGCTACAGAAGAGAAAACTATAAAGGAAACTTACAACCAAAATGAAGTGTAACTATCAGGGTCAATGAAGCACCCAGCCCCTGCCATGCCCACCAGGCACGGAAGGCCTCAATCATGCTGGCAGATATTGCATATCCCACTCCAAGGACACCCTGCCATGAACATAGCTGTGGAAGCTGGGCAGGCAGATAGTCAGGTCAGATGATTCCCCCTCAATCACCTGCTGCCTGGATCTGTTAATGGCTAACTTGGCCATGCCCAGGAGCAGGTTTGTACCCATTTATATGTTAGCCAATGCCCATCACCTGTTTTAACAATGCAGTTGTCTTAACAATGCAATTGCTATACAATGTAATTACCAGTCAACAAGAAGATTGTTATTGGACCTTGACAATGCAATTACTGATACATCGACAATTAAAAATGTGGGGTGGAGATGCTGGGATTTCCAGGGAGGGGGTTGGTAAGTGGGTTGGTGCTCAAGGGCTTGTTCCTATCAGAGTATTGTGCTGGTGGGTATCTGCAGAGTTGATGCTAACTGAATTTTAACATCACCTTGCCACTTATGCATACTTAGTATTTGACTCATCTATCCCCCTTTAGTTCTTCTCATGCTTGTGTTTTGTCGATGTCATTTTATTTCTCTCATTTTGCTCATTATGCCACCTTTTGAGTCCTGCACACATGACTCTGCAGTTTAGCCAATGACAACTTGCATTTATGTAGTACCTTTAACATAGGAGCATAATAAAACAAAATTTGACATTGGGCTATGAAGGTGATATTAGGACAGGTGACTAAAAACTTAGAATAGAATCAGCATCATGGAATCATAGAATGTCTGCAGCTCAAAAGGAGGCCATTTGGCCCACCATTGCAACTCAGCTAGCCCCACTCCCCTGACTTTTCCCCACAATCCTGCAAATATTTTCTCTTCAGATAATTATCCAATTCCCTTTTGAATGCCATGATTCAATCTGCCTTCAACCCACTCATTCCAGATCCTAAACACTCACTGCATAAAAAAGTTTTTCCTCGTGGTTCTTTTGGCATTCAGTTTAAATCCGTGCCCTCTGGTTCTCAAATCTTCCGCCAATAGAAACCGTTTCTCCCTATATGTCCAGACCCTCATGATTTTGAACGCCTCTATCAAAGCTCCTGACCACACCTCTTTAAAGAGAAGAGCTCCAGCTTCTCCAGTCTTTCCACATAACTGAAATCCTTATCCCTGGACCATTCTCATAAATCTTTCCTGAACCATCTCTGATGCCTTCACCTCCTTCCTAGAATGTGGTGCCTAGATTTAAGCATAATATTCCAGCTGAGGCAAAACTAATGTCTTATAAAGGTTCACCATAATTTCCTTGCTTTTGTACTCTGCGCCTCTATTTATAAAGTGCAGAATTACATTTGCTTTACTAACCACATTCTCAACCTGCCTTGCCACCTTCAATGATTTGTGCACGTATGCCTCTAGGTCTCTCTGCTCCTACACTCCATTTAGAATTGCATCCTTTATATTATATTGCCTCTCCTCATTTTTCCTACCAAAATGTATCTCTTCACACTTCTCTACATTAAATTTCATTTGCCACGTGTCCGCCCATTCTACCAGCCTGTATATGCTGTCATGAAGTCTATCACAATCCTCCTCATAGTCAAAGTGTTAAGTTTTAAAGAGAGTCCTAGAAAAGGAGGGAGAGATGCAGAGGCTAAGATATTTAGTGAGGAAATTAAGATCTAGAAAGCTATTTGCATGGACAAACTAGTGGTGTGAAGGGAGTGGGGGATGTACAGGAGTTTAGATTTGGAGGGATGCAGAGTTCTCAGAGAGTTGGAGGGCTGGAAGTGATTACAGAGATAGCAAGTGAAGAGGTCACAGAGGGATTTGAACACAAGGTTGAGAATTTTAAAATTGAGGCATTGGTGTATTGAAAACCAACATATGTCAGTGAACACAAGTGTGATTGTCTATCAGAACTCGGTATGAATTAGAATGCGAGTAGCAGAGCTTTTGAATGAGTTGGAGTTTAAGGTGGCCGAAGATGGGAGGCCAGCCAGGGAAATATGGAATAGTGTAGTCGGGAGTAAAAAAACCATTGATGACGATTTCAACATCAGATGAGCTGAGGCAGGGGTGGAGACATGCAACATTAGGGAGGTGGCAATAGGAGGTCTTTTTGATGGCAAGGATATGAGGTCGAAAGCTAAGCACAGGGTCAAATAGGATGTCAAATATGCCAACTGTCTGGTTCAGGTTGAGACAATAACCAGGAAGGGGAATGGAATCGATAGCTGGAAAACAGTTTGTGGTGGGAGCAAAAGACAATAGCTTCAACCAATGTTTAATTGGAGGAAATTGTGGCTCATCCAGGACTGGATATCAGACAAACAGTCTAACTCATCGAGTGGGGTGGTGGTAAGGGACAGCTGGGTATTGTCAGCATACACATGGAACCTAACTTTAAGACTTTGGATAATGTAGTCGAGGGGCAGCATGTAGATGAGGAATAGGAGGGAACCAGGATAGATCCTTGAGAAACTCCTGAAGTAATGGTGTGAGTATCAGAAGAGAAGCCATTACAGGAGATTTTTTGACTGGATAGATAGAAGAGGAACTAGGTGAGGGCAGTGCTACTCAACTGGAGAATGGATGAGACATTCGAAGAGGGTAGTGTGGTCAACCATGTCAAAGTCTGTAGAGAGGTCAAGAAGGAAGAGAAGGGATGATGCACCAGGGTGTCAGTTATGGGTAATGTAATTTGTGACTTTCATTTGGGCTGTTTCAGTGCTGTGGGGTTGGGGGAGGTGGGGGCAGAAACCTGATTAGAGAGGTTCAAACATGGGGAGATGGTGATGTAGTGGTAATGCCACTGGCTGAGTATTGCAGAAACCCAGGCTAATGCTCTGGGGAATATGGGTTCAAATCCCACCACGGCAACTGGTGGAATTTAAATTCAACGAATAAAATCTGGAATTGAAAGTTAGTCTCGGTAATAGTGACCATGAAAGTATAATCAATTGTTGTAAAATCCTATTGGGCTCACTAAGATACTTAGTGATAAAATTCCAGAACTTAAGGCCGAGAAAGCTAAACACATGGACGCAATGCCCAGGGTAAAGAAAGTAAGGGATGCACAGGAGTCTAAACTAAGGGAAGGAAATCTGGAGTCTTCACTAGGGGCAGGAAATCTGCCATCTTTACCTGGTCTGACCTATGTGTGACTCCAGACTCACAGCAATGTGATTGGCTCTTAACTGCCCTCTCAAATGGCCTAGTGAACCCCTCAGTTCAAGAGCACTAGGAATGGGCAACAATTGCTAGCCTTGCCAGCAATGCCCACATCCCATGAAAGAATAAGAAAAAGTGCAGTAAAGGTGAGCATGGATTTGAGAAGTGACAACATGCTCAAGGTCTTTGGAGAAGGAAATGAGTTTGGACAAGCGGTGAAGACAAATGGGTCATGGGTATCTTTCTTAAGGAGAGAGGGATGATGGCAGATTTGAAAGGGAGGGGGTCAGCACCTGGGAAAGAGAGAACTAGTCACAAAATTAGTGGCACCAGGATCAAGGAGGGAGGTAATGTGGTCAACAGTTTAATGGGATTAGGGTCATGAGAACAGGAGGTGGGTTTCATGAACAAGATGAACTTTGTGAGGACCTGAGAGGTGGTAGGAAAGAAAACATGGCAAGGGGAACCTTGGCTTCGTGAGGTAGGGAAAGAATTGAATGTGGCAGAGGCAGCTGAACAGATAGTCATAATCATAGTGATAAGGAAGTCCATGGGCTCCTCGCACTTGTTCTTGGAAATGCTGGGGCAGGCGAGAGGGATTTGAGGAGATGGCTAACAATGGAGAAAATAAGTAAAGGATTAACTTTGCATTCCAGGATGATCACGGAGCAGTGAGCAGTTTTGGCAGGGATCAGGACCAATGATAATTGATATAGTCCAGCCAGGTCTGGCACCCAATGAGTAAACTAGTTGTGTGTTTGAAGGCGAAGAAGGTTACCTGAGGCGTAGGGGGACAGACCATGGTGAGATTTGGTGATAATATCGCTATCATATTGAATTGGGCAGGCCACATGGCATAAAGTTTGGCCAGGTGGGGAGGCTTCAACGAGGGTGAAGTTTTATCACCCATGAGCCACGTTTCCATCAAGGTCATGATGTCAATGTAGTGTGACATCCTTCCATCTTGTCAGATGATGGTTTGCGCTGTAGCGGTCAACTCTGTGTTAAACATCGCCTGCTGTGGCTCAGGAACCCCGCTCTGGCATGTCTGTCTCTGCCCCATTTGCTGCACATGATGACACTGGGCTGAGAAGGTGCACAATTCACTGACCTTTGCTTTCTCTGGGCCCTCTACCCAGCTAGCTGAGTTTTCCATTTCTCCTTGCCTCTTCCAATTTCCCTCCATACAGTCAGCTCTCCTCAGAGATCACAGGCATTGACGCCTTCTTCCTAGTTGTCAGTTTCAATGTCCTCCATCTTCATATCTTGCTTGAAGGTGTCCTTGTAATGGAGGTATGAACACCCAGGAAGTCATAAACCAGTGGCCAGTTCATTGTATGAAGGTGTCACAAAAGTATAATAATTATCATAATATTATTGTGATTTATTGTAAACATAGGTTAATAATGGGTTTGGATAGTTTGTGTGTGTGTGTGTGTGCGCGCGCACATGTGTGTGAGATTTAATTGAATTGAAGGCAGCTGGTGTAGAGGCTTTGACTCATCAAAAGAAGCTAGGTTTGAAATGCTAAATATGTGACCATGGCTGAAGTTTGAGAATGTGAGGTGAAGAGAATTTGCAATTTTAGATAAATCAGGGTAGTTTGAATTTCAAAGAGATGGTAGAATGTTACACCTACCAGAGAAGCTAGGCCAAGCAGTGTGTTTATTTTTTCCAAAGGTTACTAACAATATTAGCCCACGAATAGATTTATATTATGAGAAAGGTAAAGTTCTAAAGACATATGGGAACAATGGAATTTGCATTAAAAGGGAGAAACGTGTATAAAGGAGAATGAGTGATGTGTCAGGTAGGGCATTGCAAGATCTACCAGAAGAGTGAAAAGCCTCCAGTATTTGTGCATTAAGGCTGCTGCCTACAGAAACTGAAGCTGGGAAAAGCCATTTCGAATTCCACTGTCCAGGGTATGGTGTTGACTTGTCTGGATCTGTTTAAATCTATTGTTTTTTAGCATTGCCTTAATGGGAGTGTAACTGGAAGCCAGATTAATTAGGAGTTTTAGGAATTATTATAGTAGTAGTTTGTAGACTTTTGTATGTGCTTGAAATCTTTTCTTTTGTTATTGAATTGAGGGCATGCACCTCGAAATGAAATACAAATTGCAAAATCGTTGTGACCATGTGATCAAGTTTCCCTCATGGATTTGATCTGCCTGGCACACATCGTCTGCCGATACATAACAATGGTCTATGGATATACAGCTGCCGTCTATCCAATTAATGTGGCTGAGCCAGTGCATAAATCCTTGGCTTACCAATGAGTGGAATTAGCACACTTCCTACTGAGTTGGTGACTTTGTCTTGCCAAGAGATGCCAGGGATATATCTGAGATAGTAAAGGTGGAAACTGTTCAGCCTTTCCTTCTGCCTAGAAATGTTATCCAGGTCTCACCACTGTAGAGGAGTGTGCCGAGGATGCAGGCTTGATGTCAATGTAATTATACACAATAATGTCAGGATGGCAGCAGCCTTGTTCTCAAGTGAATGGACACAGAATGCACGGTGACAACATTGAGACCAAGGAGCAGGATGGCAAGGAAGTTGGAAAGCTGGCACTCTGAGTGGTAAGATTGGCAAGAGAGAATGTTGGTGCGGTTGAGATTGCAGCTAGAAAGGAGGCAGGGATGAGCACACCAGTAGGTGCTTTGGAGAATGGTGAGAAAGGCACAGACAGAAGCTGTGGACTTTTCTGGGAGGGAACAGCAGCAAGAGAACAGGAAGGCAGAAGAATGGGGAAAGGTTGGAGTAGGGATCTGGGGGTGCTAAGCACCTGAGAGGGGAGTAATGAAAGGAGGCATGATTGGTAACAGGAAGGGAAGGAGAGTAATGAGAAGGACCCTGAAGGTAAAGAGAGTAATATAAGGTAGATAGCTGCAATGTTTTGATAGCAGAGCCCCAGCCAAAGTACACACACAAATGGACACTGAGGATATTCAAGATACACAGGTATGGCAAAGATTAGGATAGATATATCCTAGTTGTAAACACAATATAGAGAACAGGCAATAAGAGCAAAACCAAAGTTGAAGTCCATAGTAGGATGAAGTTGACTTGTAGTTAAAGTGGAGTGAGTTTGGTGTACAGACTAGCTAATTGTGCAGGGTGAGTACATCCAAGAGATGTGTGAAGCACAGAATACCGTTGGCCACACTGCCATAGGTTACCTTGTGGAAAATGGAGAGGTGAGAGCACATGGAGAATTGACCGTGAGCCAGCATTGATCATTGATCCAAGGGTTCAGAGGAAATGAGTATAGGCCTTGTGATTAGTAGTGCAATAGTAATCGTATTGGTCCAGTATACCAGCAGAGGAATAATCAAATCAGTGACAATGGGAAGCCGGCAGAAAGCAGCAAAAAGTCATTAGGCAGTAATGGAATAGAACCCAGAACAGGATGGGAACCAGATGAAACAGATTAGAGGTAGCCCTGAGTCAAATGAAAAAATTCTGAAAGAGGAGCAGATAGCCAAGGGATCAGCAGCAGCTACGGTTGTCAACTGTGATTAAATGTATTCTCGGAGGTTTCATCACATGACTCGTCCCAACGCTTCAGCTATTAATAGACCAAAACATCCATCCTTGTGCTGTAGTGCCCTCCTACACCAATAGGAAAGCAAAAAGACTCATTACCCAATTAGATGATGCTTGACTGTCAACCAAACAGCCTTTCCCCCCATTTTCAATATTTTTATATCTGGAAAAGAGAAATGTTCAAAGAAAATGACAAAAAAAACAATGGACCATAACTCCTGCATCGTATTGGAGGAGTACCTCAAAGATGCACTGGGGAATCCCCTTTGGACGTTCACAGGTAAGGTTTGCATGGCAATTGCCCAGAAGTGCAAACTTCTCCTGGGCAATTGCCCTGCACCGGGAGCCATCTGAAAATGTGACTTAAATCATAAACTTTGGATGGTTTTGACGTGGTTAAATCAATAGTTACCCAGCAAAAGTTAGAAGGAATAAAATCATTTCTAACTTCTGGGTAACTGTTATACAGACCCAGGGATCACACCTGACTACACCTGGACTCTGCCCACCCTCAAGGGACTACAACCCCCGATAGGGATTCCCCCACCTCAACAGGGACTCTTCCTGACTGTACTCCCACCCCACCAGGCCCAACTCTCATCCCCACTCTGCCCAGGCCCGACCCAACCTGACCCGATACGCCCTCCCATTCCAGGCCTGACCTGACCGTGCCCAATACCACCACCCCAACCCGACCTGAAGCCCACCCATGACCTCTGACCCACCCAACATCCCCCTGACGTCTGACCCCCCGCCCTTGACCTCCACTGACCTCCTACTGCCCCTGACCTATAAGACCATAAGACGTAGGAGCAGAAGTAGGCCATTCGGCCCATCGAGTCTGCTCCGCCATTCAATGAGGTCATGGCTGATTTGATAATCCTCAACTCCACTTTCCTGCCTTTTCCCCATAACCCTTGATTCCCTTACTGATTAAAAATCTGTCTATCTCAGCCTTGAATATACTTAACGACCCAGCCTCTACTGCCCTCAGTGGTAAAGAATTCCACAGATTGACTACCCTCTGAGAGAAGAAATTCCTCCTTATCTCTGTTTTAAATGGGCGCCCCCTTACTCTGAGATTATGCCCGCTGGTCCTAGACTCTCCCACAAGGGGAAACAACCTCACAGCATCTACCCTGTCAAGCCCGCTAAGAATCTTATATGTTTCAATAAGGTCACCTCTCATTCTTCTAAACTCCAATGAGTACAGGCCCAACCACTCAACCTCTCCTCATAAGAAAATCCCTCCATCCCTGGGATCAACCCAGTGAACCTTCTCTGGACTGCCTCCAATACAGTATATCTTTCCTTAGATAAGGGGACAAAAACTGTTCACAGTATTCTAGGTGTGGTCTAACTAGTGCCTCGTATAGTCTTAACAAGACTTCCCTATTTTTATACTCCATTCCCTTTGAAACAAAGGTCAACATTCCATTTACCTATTACCTGTTGAACTTGTATGTTAGCTTTTTGGGATTCATGCACGAAGACCCCAAATCCATCTGTGCTGCAGTTTTCCTCAGTCTTTCTCCAATTAAATAATATTCAGCTCCTGTATTCTTCCTGCCAAAGAGCAGAACCTCACACTTTCCCACATTATATTCCATCTGCTGCATTTTTGCCCACTCACTTAACCTGTCTCTATCCCTTTGTAGACTCTTTGTGTCATCCTCACCACTTGCCTTCCCATCTATTTTTGTGTCATCTGCAAACTTGGCGATAGTACATTCATTTCCCTCATCTAAGTCATTAATATATATTGTAAATAATGGTGGCCCCAGCACTGATCCCTGTGGCACTCCACTAGTTACAGGTTGCCATCCTGAAAATGCCCCCCATATCCCAACTCTCTGTCACCTATTAGTTAGCCTGTCCTCTATCCATGCTAATATACTACCCCCAACATCATGGGCTCTTATCATATTAAGTAGCCTTATCGAAAGCCTTTTGGAAATCCAAATATATTACATCTACTGATTCCCCTTTATCCTAAATTTGTCAGGCATGATTTACCCTTCATGAAACCATGCTGACTCTGCTTGATTAGATTTTGCATTTCTAAATGTTCTGCTTTTACATCCTTTATAATAGACTCCAACATTTTCCCATTGACAGATGTTAAGCTAATTGGCCAATAATTACCTGTTTTTTGTCTCCCTCCCTTTTTGAATAAGGGTGTTACATTGGCAGTTTTCTAATCCTCTGGGGCTTTTCCAGAATCTAAGGACTCTTGGAAGATTACTACCAGTGCATCCACTTAATCTGCAGCTATTTCCTTTAATATCCTCGGATGCAACCCATCAGGTCCACGGGACTTATTGGCCTTTAGCCCCATTATTTTCCCTAGTACTTTTTTTCTAGTGGTATTTATTGTATTTATTTCCTCCCTCCCCTTTTGACCTATGATTATTTAGTATTTTTGGGCTGCTATTAGTGTCTTCTACCATGAAGATTGGTGCAAAGTATTTATTCAACTCCTCTTCCATTTCCTAGTTCCCCATTATTATTTCCCCAGCCTCATTCTCTAAGGGGCCTATATTGACTTTGGCCTCTATCTTCCTTTTTATATATTAAAGAAGCTCTTACTGTCCGTTTTTATATTACTTGCTAGTTTACACTCAAGGCTTATTTTCTCCCTCTATTATTTTTTGGTCATCTGCTGTTGGTTTTTAAAACTTTCCCAATCCTCTGGCTCACCACTAACCTTTGCCACATTGTATGCTTTTTCTTTCACTTTGGTACTATCCTTAACTCCATTGTTTAACCATGGTTGGTTCATCCGCTTCCTACAATCCTTCTTCCTCACTGGGATATATATTTGTTGTGAGTTATGAACTATTTTCTTAAACATCTGCCATTGTTCATCAACTGTCTTTTCTGCCAAACTCCAGCCAACTCTGGCCTCTTTTCATTGTGATTACCTTTATTTAAGTTTAGCACAGATGTTTCCGAACTAAGTTTCTCACTCTCAAACTGAATGCTAAATTTCACCATGTTATGGTCACTGTTTCCTAGGGGATCTTTTACTCTGAGATCATTTATTAAACCTGCCTCGTTACACATTACCAGGTGCAAAATAGCCTGATCCCTGGTTGGATCCAAACATATTGTTCTAGGAAACTGTCCCGAATACACCCTATGAATTCTTGCTCGTGGCTACCTCTACCAATTTGATTTTCCTAATCTACATGGAGATTAAAGTCACCCATGATTAATGTACTGCCTTTTTTACGTGCCCTCATTATTTCCCAATTCATTCCCTGTCCGACAGCATAGCTACTGTTAGGGGGCCTATAGACTACTCCACCAATGTTTTCTTCTCCTTGTTATATCTTACCTCCACCCATATGGATTCCACATCTTCCGATCCAAGATCATTTGTTGCTATCATACTTATTCCGTCTCTTACTAACAAAGCTACCCCACCACCCTTTCCTTCCTGCCTGTCCTTTTGAAAAGTCACCTCTGATCATCTCCTGACATCTGACCTCCGCACCTCTGATCTCCCTCACCTCTGATCACCCACCTCACCTCTGACCATCCCCGACCTTCGACACCCCCACCACCGATCCCCCGATCTCTGACTCCTGTGATCTCCAACCCCCGACCTCCGAATCCCACCTACCACTGATCCACCCCCACACCCCAAATCCTATCTACTTACCTTAGACACTTACCTTCTCCCTGGCCTAAGGACCTTTACTCTTCAATGGACCTTTAACTTAACTGGTTTACGGCAACTAGTACCATAAAAAAGGGGCATGGCCTCCTTTCCTTCAACTCAATACAATTCAACACTGGGCCCCGAGAACATGCTGTACTGCCTGGGTCTCACCCAGCCTGAGTCGGAAGGTCGGGCGAGATAGGATCAAAATAAAAATTATGGTAAGAAGTTTGGAATGGAGTGGCAATCTGACGCCAATTGGCACTCCGAGGAAGTTCAGGCCCAGTATTTTTTAATGTCTCTTTGATTTTTCTCCAGGGTTGCACAGAGCTGCGTCCTAGAGATTGACCTTCAATTCCCGGAGACTCCAGTCCAATCCTGGAGGGTTGGCAACCCTAGCAGCAGGAGGCCTGACTAGGTGAATGATGGCAACTCAGCAGCAAATTAAGTTGTTGTAGACAATGGCAGCGATATTTACAGTCACTGCAACCGCAAAGCCCAGAGCAGTGGAGGAGTAGACCTCTGCCCAGGGAAAATGTATTCTATCCAAGACAGCAGGAAAATAAAGCTGAGAAACTAGAGATGTATTGAGGTACATTCAGAAGCTCAGCAGGTAATAGCAGCAGTTGGGAAATGTGCTCTAGGATAAAAATGACGGTACTTTGAATCTTGAAGAGACTGAATAACAGATCAGCCTCAGCAGCGGAGGCAGAAAATGTGAATGGAAAAACTTACATTTATATAGTACCTTTCGTTACCTCAGGGAAATCCCAAAGCACTTTGCAGACAATTAAGTTTTTTTAAAGTATAGTCACTGTTGTAATGTAGGAAACAGAGCAGCCAATTTGATGTTGGTTGAGGGATAAATATTGGCCGGGAGAACTCCCCAGGTCTTCTTTGAAATAGTGTCCACCTCAGAGGGCAGATAAGTCCTTGGTTTAATGCCTCATCTGAAGGGTAGCACCTTTGACAGTGCAGCGCCCCCTCAGTACTGCACTGGAGCATCAGCCTGAATTCTGTGCTCAAGTCTCTGGAGTGCTGTCTGAACCCACACCCTTTTGACATGGAGGTAAGAATGTTGACTCTGAATCACGGCTGGCTCTCACCTAGTAGAGCAGTGCAGTGATGACAGCAAAAGTCTAGGAAGTTAAATTCTGGCAGAATTCCAGCCACAGTAAAAGCTCTGTGCAAACAAAGAACAAGCAGTGTTGAGAATGGGCAGTGGGATCTGCACAGGTGGCTTTCACTCACAGTTGGAACTGGCAGTTTGGACTAAAATGATCCACTATTACAACCAAGGGTTTATGTGCAGAAAAGGTAAAAGGTGGCATTGGGCGATCAAGTGGAATGGAGTTCAGTAAGGAGCTGCCAGCCCAAGAGCTATGTTGAAATTTACTCAAGATAGCATTTAGGCTTAAATATTTCCAAAAACCCACGTTAATGCTTCACAGGTCTTTTTCTGTGTTCCGCCAACTCCTTCCCTGCTCCCTTGTGAAGCACATTTTTAAATGCTGTTCATCTATGATATTTTTTTAATTATGAGCAAGGGTTTATATCTGTTACATTGACTGATTTGTGTTTCCTTGACAGATCCTACCTGATCTGCTGAGTGTCTCGAACATCTTTGGTTTTTGACACTGCTTAATTTATTTTAACAGAACACTTCTCTGCTCCACAAGAACTGTTTTTGATTCATGGATTTATTTTTATTGTTGACCTAAGAAACTACAGCAGCATGAAATAAAGATATAGCGAATTTACAATGTCACTTCTACCAGTATTGTTCTTCAGAAAACATAAGTACCCAGAGGAAAGCATGAATGGAATGTCAAGGTCAATTCTCCTTCAATCTGTTTAAAAATAAAATCCAAGAGCTCAATTGAGTCATACAATCCCTCTCCTCTGAACACCTGACTTTTCAGTATGAATCTGCTGAAACAATTTTCAGATTTCTGTTAAAAATTGCTTACCTAATTTATTTTGATATAAGCGGTTAAAACAATTCCTGGTGTGATTAGACACGGTTTACATTGGCTTTAAATAAATAATGTACATGCTAATCTTTATGTAGAGCTTATTGCTTTGGCTCTGTAGAATGTATTGATAGAACTTCTGGGTTAACTTGATCTGCGTGAGTAATGTGGCATACATGTTTAGGTTTTATACTTCCCCCCTTAATAGGGTGAGTCATGTAGCCTGAGCTGGTATACAATACATTGTGCAAAGGGAATAGAAAGGGCAAAGCAACGTCATAGTAATGGCTGTCTCACAATTCAGTAAGCCTGTCTTTGTTCCTATTGCAATTTAGCCTTGAATGAAAACATGTAGAATGACAGCTCTAATACCACCTTAGTGGTTGTATTAGGTGTTCGTATTATCTACTCAATACTCAGATTGTTGCCATTACAATAGTACCCTTCAGAAAACCATGTAATTCTCATTTTGTTAAGTGGTGGCTCCTAAGGGTCATAACATATGACATATGTTGTTGCCTGATCAGAAGACATTTTGTTCTGCGTTATCATCAATTATTGCTGATTTACAGTGAAGCCAGTCTACAGCTGATAGACCCTGTGTTCTAATTGTAAAATTCCACAAAACATACCAAGAGAAAACAGCTGCGTTGTACAAAATTATATACTTTGATGGAAACTTAAGCAGCAGTAGGTGGTTAAAAATTTATCTAGAAAAGTAAAACTAGGCATTGTACAGTTATTACAGCATAGCAGGAGGCCATTCAGCCTGAGTTCATATGCCAGCTTTAGGTAGAGCAATCCAATCAGTCCCTTTTCCCCACTCTATCCCTGTGGCCCTACAAATTTATTTCCCTCAAGTGCCCATCCAATTTCATTTTGAAATCAATGATCGTCTCTGCTTCCACAAAAAATTTGAATACTGCAGACAAAAGCAGAAAACTGAACTGAACGCATTTTTGTATCTCCAGTGAATGAGCAGTTTGTGTTCTGAAAATATGTGTTTTGACTAGAAAAGTGAAGGTGGTCAGATTAATGGCCACTCAATGATTTACATGGAGATTTTGAACACAAGTTGCTGGATTTAATAGAGACAATGAGGATCCTGGCCGCTGGCTGTGAGAGCCCCGCATCCCCTCTTTTAGGGAAGGGCCACTGAATTAAGTGCCACTCTGGTACTTAACAGGCCAGCAGCAGGCCTTCCCCTGGGATCAAAGATCTCGGGGGTAGAAGTCCTGTTCGCTGAGAGCTGCCGGCCAATCAGAAGCTGGCAACTTTTCAGTACACAGAAGTGCCACTGGACAAGGCGGTGGCTGCTGCCAGTACTACACCTACCCAAGGCCTCGGATCGAGGAGAGACCAAGGCACAGGTGAATGTTGGTGGGAAGGAGTTGCGGGGTGGGGTCATGGGGGGGTGTTGACAACAAGGACAAGGGGATGGTTTTCAGCATCCCCCTTCTCAATGCTGTATCCCTTGATCAGGCGCTGAAGAAGGGTCATACGGACTCGAAACGTTAACTCTGTTTTTCTCTCCATAGATGCTGTCAGGCCTGCTGAGTTTTTCCAGCATTTTCTGTTTTTCTCTGAGCTTGTACATTGTCAAGGACCTCAAAAAATCATTAATAATAATGTTTACCTTATTTATGAGCATAATTTCCCTTGCCCTCATGCTTCTAATGAGCCACAGTGTTAAATGTCAAGTTACTGTTGTGCTATGTTAAACATTTAATTTGGAATTTTCCCTGAATTTATAGTTTTCTGTTCATTGAAAATCAGGAGCTGTGTAGACCTGCACAGAACAATTAACTTTCACTTTAGTGTGAAGCAATTTTTTATGCAGCCTGCACTATTGGAAAGTAAGAAATGACAAATCATTAGTTCCTCATGGCTGGTGAAGGAGTACCTACCTTACCATAATAACCTGAGAATCTGGTGGTTTGCCAATTTAATTCTCCACCTTGCTCCCACACTGACATCTTTGTCCTCAGCCTGCTGCAGTGTTCCACTGAAGCTCAACACAAGCTCGAGGTACAGTACCTCATCTTCCGATTAGGCATATTGCAGCCTTCTGGACTCAACACTAAGTTTAACAACTCCCCTCCGCCCCATTTTGTCTCCTTGTGTTTGCAAGTTTTGATACTGATCTTGCCTTTCTCATTTTTCAGACAACAGCTGTTTATTATTCTGCCATTTACACCTCCTCTGAACCAATCTTTTGTTTCTTTACTTGTCCCATTATCACTCCTTTTTGCGCTGCCCCACTGTCGTGCTCAATAAAGGCAAGTCATATTCATAACTTTAGACATGGACTGAGCTCGTATAGAAGCTTGTCTTCTATACGAATGTGTTCTGTTCAGTTTTCTGCTTTTGTCTGCAGTATTCAAATTTTTTGTGGAAGCAGAGACGATCATTGATTTCAAAATGAAATTGGATGGGCACTTGAGGGAAATAAATTTGTAGGGCCACAGGGATAGAATGGGGAAAAGGGACTGATTGGATTGCTCTACCTAAAGCTGGCATATGAACTCAGGCTGAATGGCCTCCTGCAATGCTGTAATGACTGTACAATGCCTAGTTTTACTTTTCTGGATAAATTTTTAACCACCTACTGCTGCTTAAGTTTCCATCAAAGTATATAATTTTGTACAACGCAGCTGTTTTCTCTTGGTATGTTTTGTGGAATTTTACAATTAGAACACAGGGTCTATCAGCTGTAGACTGGCTTCACTGTAAATCAGCAATAATTGATGATAACGCAGAACAAAATGTCTTCTGATCAGGCAACAACATATGTCATATGTTATGACCCTTAGGAGCCACCATTTAACAAAATGAGGAACTGTCTTTTATTTGTTTAAAATTGACACTGATGAACTGTTAACATGGCTGCCAAGGGCTGAGGTGAACTTTGCTTATTCAACACAGACTATTGTTACGACCAATCCCTGGGCGAGGCCCTCTAATTTAACTTTGTTAATGGGACCCCAATTTTGTTATATTCCTGGATGAGGAGGGATGAGCTGGCTCCCATTCTTTATTCAACCCCCTCATTTGGTCGCAACAAGGTTACTTTAAGGGATTCCTTTCCCGTGGATACTTTTTCCCAGTCCAAATATATTTATGTTTAAGAAGGAGCCAATTTAGCCAGGCTTTCTTGAGTCAAAGAAAGAATAAGTTTATTAGTCACTAAAAACCTGAGGAAAAATAATAAAAACAAAACACGCATACATACATATCAGAAATGAAAAGTTAAGAGTCCAAAATAAAAATTTAAAAAGATCTACCAGTCTACCAATCAGCCTTTGGCTTGCCCATGAGGCATAGATAGCAGTATAAAAACAAAAAACTACTGCGGATGCTGGAAATCCAAAACAAAAACAGAATTACCTGGAAAAACTCGGCAGGTCTGGCAGCATCGGTGGAGAAGAAAAGAGTCGCTGTTTCGAGTCCTCACGACCCTTCAACAGGACTGTTCTGTTGAAGGGTCGTGAGGACTCGAAACATCGACTCTTTTCTTCTCCACCGATGCTGCCAGACCTGCTGAGTTTTTCCAGGTAATTCTGTTTTTGTATAGGTAACAGTATGTTGCGGCTGTTAAGTTGGGTGATTCCAGTAGAGCTGACTTTGGGAGTTTGACAGTTGGTTTGGAGACACTTGATTCTGCAGGGTAGCTGAAGAATCTGTCCTATTTCTTGTTTGATTGTTGCTTTGCTGAGCAACAGAGAGAGAGAGAGAGACTTCACCTGCAACTGTAGGGTTGAATAGTTGATCTTCTTGTGCTGTCATTCTCACAGCACACCAGCACACTGGGCTGATAATTCAGAGACCCAGGGTAATGCTCTGGGGACCTGGGTTTGAATCCCACCACAACAGATGGTGAAATTTGAATTCAATAAAAAAGTCTAATGATGACTATGAAGCCATTGCTGATTGTTGTAAAAATCCATCTGGTTCACTAATTCCTTTTAGGGAAGGAAATCTGCTGTCCTTACCTGGTCTGGCCTACAAGTGACTCCAGATCCACAACAATGTTTTTGACTCTTAAATGCCCTCTGAACAAGGGTAATTTGGGATGGGCACTAAATGCTGGCCTGGCCAGCGACGCCCACATCCCATGAATGAATTTTTAAAAAATCTCTGGCCATCTAAATGGTGGCTAGCACTCTGTGGTGTGCATTAAGGGGCCTTCAGACTTAAGCAAGAGACGGCCTTAGTACACCCATGCTAACCCATGCGTCTCTCTCTTTCATCCTGCAGGAGGAATACATCAGGATCATGGAGCCTGGTGAATGAGCTGAATGCCTCGTGGCTTACAGAGAGCAAAGATGACAGAGAAGAGAGTGGCTGAGGCGTCTGGCTGTGGAGGAGGAGGATCAGAACCCTCTGGAAGAATGGGTGGCTTGAGCTCCCACAAACGCCGCTGTAGAGCCATAGCGAGCCGCCACTGGTCGGTGCCTAGTCAGACTCACGGTCCATTGATGCTACCATTCATTCCTGCAGCTGGCCGAGAACCAGTGTCGCCAAAGACTGCGCATGTCTAGGGAACTAGTCGGTCACATCTGCCACTTACTGCAGGATCTGGCACCATGTGGGCATGGAGGCCATCCACTGCCAGTGGCCGTGAAAGTCACCACAGCACTTAATTTCTATGCCCATGGTTCCTTTCAGGGCTCCACAGGTGACCTCTGTAGGATATCACAAGCCTCCACGTACAAATGCATCCATGAGGCCACTGATACCATCTTCACATGAGCACGTAACTTTGTGCATTTTGCCTGGGACCAAGAGAGCCAGGATGCAAGAGCAATTGGATTTGCCCAGATCTCGGGTTTCACAGGTGCAGGGTGTCATTGACTGAACTCACGTGGTGCTCAGGTCTCCATCGCAACACGTGGTCAACTATGTCAACTGCAAAGGATTCTATTCGCTGAATGTGCAGCAGGTGTGCCACCACCACAAACGCATCCTGCACGCATGGTTTCCAGGGAGTGTGCATGACTCTTATATTCTCAGTCGGTCACAGATCCCTGACATCCTTCAGGGTCCACAGAAGCTGCAGGGATGACTCCTCAGGGACAAGGGCTACCCACAGAGGCTGTGGCTGATGACACCCGTGTGGCGGCCTCAGACTGCAGCAGAGCGAGGGTATAATGAGGCTCACGCTGTAGCCAGCCCCACCTTAAAGGTGCTGAGAGCACATGGAGGGAATGAGAGAACTCTGGTGCCTGCCCATAACATTCTGGCAGCAATGACCAGCATTGCTGAGAGGTTCAGTTGAGCTATGATAGCTAGAATGTTCAAATCCACAGAGGTGGCAGCCTTTCCTTCATGTAGCACTGATCAATGCGAATGGCAAAGGTTGGGGTGATATCCAATGTTCGGTCGAGATGACCTCCTCAGCCCCTCATTCGTACTGGCACATTCAATGGGATCCAGGCATCGGAATAGATCAGCCACGTAGGGGTCCAGTTCGGTGGTGTCTCCTGGGATTGTAAGATCGGCAGCACTTGTTGCTTTAGCTGCAGCCCCACTGCAAGTCATCTCTGCATCCTCTTCCAGTACTGGAGTAGGCATCCTCACACTGGATACACCCCTGAGTTCACAATGTCATTCCAGGCCTCCTCGTCATTATCTGAGTCTCCCTCACTCGAGCTACTGCCTGCTGACACTTCAGGTTCAGCAATGCCGTTGAGTGAGCTGCTTGCTCCCACTTCATCCACCAGACTGCTGGCCTCGAGCAACTATTTCCTGGGGCTGACCTCTGGTTAATGTTCAACAACATAGGTGTGGCCCCCAGTGTCAAGCTTTGTGGGGTTCAAGATCCCAGACATCCTGTATCTTATTCCAACCTCTGATATTCCTGCCCCTGAGGCTTACATCGATCGAGAGGTCCACCTTGTCGGCTTTGTGATTATGTAGCGTTTTTCTTCATAGTGCTTTGTTCTCGGTCCTCTTGGACACCATATCGGTTTAGCCTTACATGATGCTCAGCAACCCATTCATCAACTTGGCTATCTCCATCTGAATACAGGATGAGCTCAAGGAGACAAGTCATGGGAAGGAATTAGTGTGAGAGTAGCCTTTGGAGGAATGTGTGGTACTATTATAAGCATAGACCAACTCTGAAAGATACTCAGACCACTTTCATTGAATCTTAGGAGGCAAGCTGTGCAATCGGTCTTGCAGAGTACAGTTGAATTGTTCGCACTGTCCATTACCCTCTGAATGGTAGGGGGTAGAGTGGCTCTTGACAGTGCCAAACAGCTTGCACAGCTCCAAGGGTCCACAATTGCGCCCTTGGTCACTGTGGATCCAGAAAGGAACACACAAGTGGATGAACCAGTCTTGTACTAACACTCTGGCTATAGTTGAGGCCTTTTGCTCATGGGTGGAAATAACCTGTGAAAACTTGGTGAAGAGATCTCTGATTATGAGAACATGCTTGCTCCCGTTACTACTAGGGTCGAGGACCGTAAAATCCATTGCAAGGACCTCCAGGGGCCTAGTGGCAACTAAGGATCCCACACTGGGGTGAAGCTGCTTCCTGGCCAAAATACATCTCCCACAGTTCCAACAGTAGTCTTCAATATCGGCAGTCATCCCAGGCCAGTAACACCGCTCTCTGGCCAGTGCAGTTGTCTTTTCCGACTCCTGGTGCCCACCTGATCATAAAATGCCGTCAAACTTAATGCTTGAGGCTGCCGGAAATGATGAGTTGTTTCACTTGTCTCCTGTTGTCGTGAACCAACCAATAGAAAACTCCATCCTTCTCACTGATCTTCTTCCAGCACCTCAACAGTTTCCATGCCTGTTTGGACTCCCTCATTAGATGGCATTGGGCTGGTGAATGTTGGGCTTTCCAGTAATGGAGAAGTCTAGCGATGCCTGCATCGACCAACTGAAGCTGCCTGAGGTCCTCTTTTGAGATGGATGGCAAAGGTGAAACCACACACGGTTCCACTTCTCTGGATCTGGTTTGGATCTTACTCATAAGCGCATCGGTGACACTCTGTTGAAGCCTAGCCCAGATGTCATGATGAATTGGTGTTTGAATGCCTTTGGCTTGAGGCACAGCATCACTGTTGTCTCCTCTAACAAGGCAGGTTTGGATTCGCTGCTGTGGTCAGTCTTCCCACTAAGGACATCAGCATTCTCATTACTTTTGCCTGACCTGTACCTGATCTGGTATCAGAACTGAACGAGTTCAGCGGCCCATTGGGTTTCTGTCACTCCAAGTTTGGCGGAGGTTTGAGTGGGTTGTTGGCTGTAAACACTTCTAACTCTACACCGATCAGAATGTTTCTGAACTATTGAGAAATAGCCCACTTCAAAGCTCACAATTTGAGCTTCATACTTGAATAATTCTGCATATTTCTCTCGTTTGGTTTGGGGCTCCGACTGGCATAAGCAATAACCACTCTTTTTTGCTCTTGAACCTGTAATAGCACAGCTCCCAGGCCAAGGAAACTGGCATCGGTTTTCAGTATGAAAGGGAAATGGAAATCTGGGTAGCCAAGAACAGGTGATGAGTTGAGATTATGCTTCTGAGCGCAAAAGGAGTCTTCACATGCTGGGGTCCTTCTCTCTGTGGTGGTTTGTGGAGTATTATGTCTTGTGCATCCTTTCCCCACACTTCCTTGTCATTCTCTGGTTTGCTCAGCAAGTTGTGCAGCGGGGCGGCCAACTGGCATAGCCTTGAACAAACCCCCTATAGTAGCCAGCCAGACCAAAAAACCCACGCAGTTCCCTCACTGTCTGAGTCCAAGGTCAGTCCCGTACTGCACACCGTTGGAGTGATGCCTTCCCCGGTAACAAGGTGCCCAAGGTACCGTACTTCTGTCCAGAAAATTTGGCACTTCCCTGGTTTGACTTCCAAGTTAAGCTTCGACAAGTGGGTTAAGACGGTATCTAGTCTCTCAAGGGTCACTTTGAACATCGAAACGAAGATGTGTATATCACCTACATACACAAGGACTGGAAGTTAAGGTCACCAAAAGCCTCACATGCATGAAGGTGGCCAGGGCATTCCAAAGCTTGAATGGCATTCTTGTGTATTCATAGAGTCCCCCGGTGCCCATTCGAAATGCTGTCTTTTCAATGTCTTCTTCAGCAATGGGTAGCTGATTATAATCGTGGGTCAAATCAAGACTGCAGAAATAATTTGTGCCTTCAAAGACCTGTTTTCTCAATCCTAGGTAGAGGGTAAGCAACCTTGTGCATGGGGAGACAGTGGTGTAGTGGTAATATCACTGGATTATCAATCCAGAGGCCCAGGTAATGCCCTGGGGGAGTAAAGGTTCAAATCCCACTGTGGCAGCTTGTGGAATTTAAATTCAATTAATAAATAAATAAATATAAAACTGCAAATCTAGTCTGTTAGTAATAGTGACCATGAAATATTATTGATTGTTGTAAAAATCCAACTAGTTCACAAATGTCCTTTAGGGGAGGAAATCCGCTGTCCTCACCTTGTCTGGCCTACATGTGGCTCTAGACCCACAGCAATGTGGCTGACTCTTAACTGCCTCTGAAATGGCCAAGCAATTGACTCAGTTTAACGGCAATTAGGAATGGGCAACAAATGCTGGCCTTGTCAGTAATGCCCACATCCCATGAAAGAATAAATAGTGAATCTTTGCGTTGAGTGCCTGGTAATCAACACAGAACCTCAGTTTTCCATCGTTTTCCTCATGAAACTATGGGGAGGGGTACTGACTCAACGACTCCCGGATGACACCTTGTTCTGAGACTTCTGCAAATACTCCCTGATCTTCACCTAGTGATGGGGTGGGATCCAGCAGTGAGAAATTCTCACTGGGCAGTTATCTGCCACCACAATCCTATGGCTCATGAGGTCACAATACCCGATGTTTCATTAGACTTACTGAAAATTGTCCTGCATTGGTGAGAGAAGAAATGAGCGCGGTCTCCTCCAACTCGCTGATGTCCATCTTTGAAATGAGGTTAGAAATGTCTTCCCCAGTCAGTCACTCTCCACGATGCTGGCAGGTTTAAGGATACCTATGGCCGTTCTCGGCTGGAGGTAAACATCTTTGTCGCTGAAATTGGCAATCTGCATGGGTGCCCTACCCTTTTCTCCCACATTAATGAGGGTGGCTTCCAGAGTTACACCAAGTGATAGTTCCGCTACATGCGAAACATGACGTTCTAGCAAGGCCTGATATCAGCCAGTTGGGGAATGCTGGCATGAGCCTTTAAGGACAGTGATGGTGCAGCAGCATAAAAGAATAGCCTAATTCCCTGCTACTCAAACAGTTCTAAGTCCTGTGCAGGCTGATACACCTTGAATACAAAGAGCAAGGCTGAGAACTCTTCAGTCCCTCTGACTGACTTCATAACCTTCTACTGGCCACCATACATGTCTCCTAATACGTTCGACCCTAACACCACAGGTATTCTCAACTTCCTTACTTCCAACAGAGCATTGATCAGGTCATGAACCATCAGAAACACCAGGTTATGAAAAGTGTGATAGAGGACAGATAGGCAAAGCTCGATGTAGCCATGATAAGGTACGTTTGACCCTCGCTGAGCAGATTCGGAGGGAAGAGATGTCAATCAGCTCACAACCTTCAGCAAGATGCTCTCGGAAGAACTGGTAACGCTAAAAGCTCCGCTCCTGTAACAATTAAGCATGACGCTCCCACCATACCAATCTCACACCCACCATAGGGTAAGATCCCATCACTCTGCATAAGACTAAGCCTCTTCCCAAAAGGATCTCACATCCCACCTGGCTCTTGGTGGGAGGCCCAACTAGTTTGACGCCTGTTGGGAAGGGTAACCATTGCACTGGATGGGGTCTCCATGCCTAACACTCGTGGTGGCTGTGGTTGTTGAACACAGGCTTGTTTGAAGTGTCCAGCCCCATTACAGTTCCAGCACCTCTTTGGATTATCCCTTCGGCGGCAATGGCCATAAGGCTTTCTGTGGGGATAGGACAACAAGGACTGGGTTTATACTTGCTGTGTAGCAATCTGTGTGCTTGCCTCCTCAGCCTGAGGTCTACATGCTTGTCTGCAGCGACAGTCAACTCCCTGATGGTGGCCTCTTTCCAGGCCTTAGGAGTCCAATCTTTCCTTGGTCCCATGCATCAAAGAAGGACAATTGGGGTTTGTCACTATTGCGCCTCCACAACTCCATCTCTCATGGCTTCAGCCAGCAGGTCCTTCAGCTGTCTGTCCCTGGTCGATTTGGGGGACAGATCAAAGAGGACACTGCAGTCGAACAGCTTCACCAGCTCCAAGAATACGGAGGCCAGGTCCTCCCCTCACCTTGCTTGTACTCATAGAGCTTCTGTAGTAACTGCGGCAGGCTACTGCTGTCCACAAAATCCCATGCCAGGTCCTCAAAGATACGCTGCAAACTTCTTTGAACATCTGTACTGCTCCCCAATGTTTCCCAACAGGCTTTCTTGCACAGATGTTCATCACAAACGCCACCTGCTCGCTCTCATTGAGGCCCCTGGATGCTGTATCCTCGATCCAGTCTTTGGCCACTAAGTCAGTGGTCTTCTCTGGTCTTCCCTTGAATCTGTTCAGCTTCCTACCTGTTGGCAGGTAGAATATCTATATTCTAGATACAGAAGTACATGGTTCTTCCTTCACAGAGTCAAGGGAATACACCTGGGGAGCCTCTGCCTGGTTTTGTCCTGAAAGTTCGGTTTCCTCTGCCAACTCCTGAGCCCACAAGAATACTAGAGTAGCTTTGGCCTCCGTCGTGGACACTTCCAGTTTCAACTCATCCACCACCTGCTCCAGCTTGGCCAGACGCCTTTCCACCTCCTCCGCCATGACCTGAAGCCTGTGCTGTGGAATCCCACTTCTGACGCCAAGATGTAAGGTGGGATTTGAACACACGGACTGAATGAAGGTTTAAAAAACAAGATTCCTTTATTCCACAGGCATCAAAACTGCATAAAGTTTCAAGAGAAAGTGTAACTATTTACAGAGAATATTCGCTGCCCATGCTCCAGATCTCTGACATGTTCGGCGTCTTGGTTCCTCAACGCAATGACTCACCAGGCTTGATCTGCTGCTTCAGCTCCTTCCTGCAGTCCTGCTCTCTCTCCCTCTCCATGAGGCTTCTGGTCCTCCACTCTCTTCCAGTCCACGCTCCCGGCTCAGGCTCTGCCTCCAACTTTCTTCAGGACGTCGATTCCTGTTCCAAGGAGAGCCTTCAGCCTGACTGAATCCCCTGCTCAGCCTCCGGCCCTGTTCCAAAGTGACAAACCTGAAGTTGGGACACCAAGGGTCCGCTTACCTCCTCCGTTATATCAGGACTTCCTGACTAAAGACAGAGCGATGATAGCCCTCTATGGGGGAGGAAAATAAACAGGAGTTTATTCTCTGCACCTCCCCCACCCCGCTACCCAATCCAAACAGGTACTGCCACGCTACATCTCTGCCAGGGGAAGAGCAATAAACTGCAACATGCTCACGTGTGTCCCATTCTAACAGAGGTTGAGAGCTACCTTATCCTCTTCACCTTAGTGATGAATAGGATATAGGGCACTAAGCTCATTATGAATCAGAATATTGAGGGTGTGCACCATCTGGTTCAACCTGAATGAGCCCCAGGGAGAGGAGGGAGTCAGAAGCAAGGGTCTGGAAATTTTTAACCTGTTAAATACCTCCTGCAAAGTTAGGTAAGCCAGAAGAACATGTTAAAGGAACCCATTTAAAACATAATGCTGATTAAAATTGGATTTGTCTCTGTCTCACTATATCTGTCCCTTTGTGTAAATCTCATTTTTGTGTGCATCTCACATAGTTTTTATTGTTCTTTTTCTCTCTTTGTCTGTTTAAATTGATTCTGGGTATTCAGATCAAGATAGTGAAAGATGGTCTGGTAGTTAATGAAGACAGAAGCATTGAGGATAGTTTTTCAGGAGCTGGTGTTGATGGTGGTTTTGACAGTGCATGAAGAGAGAAGTTATTTAATATATCAGCTAAATTGAGAGCCAGGTGATCAGGAGTTTAGGGTTGAGAAAGCACAAGAAATGTCTCATGGATGAGGAGAGTGAGAAGAGCTTATCAAAAGCAGGAGATAGACGGGGGAGACATTAATGAGAGATGAGGTTTCAGATGGGTAAGCATCCGGAGGTTGGCTTAGTGGCAGGGGAAAGGACAGATCCCTAAGGTAAGTTTGGGACAATAATTTCCTGTCAACATATTTACTGCTGGCCCATTCAAGGCACTCCCACAAACCTAAGCCCCTTACCATGCACAGGCAGCTCAATTAAGTTGCAATACATAAATTAAAGTTTTGACACACTGGCATCTTCAAAGTGCTTGAACTCAAAAAACATTAGAAAACAACCTAGCTAAGTTATGCATGGTCACTTACTGACACACAGAATGGGTTGCTGGTTTAGCATAAGTCTGTCGCTGTGCATATGCTCCTTCAATCTGTGAAGACTATTTCTGTGCTTGCGCCACAGGACAACACCAAATGCAAGGAAACATCCAAACTGAAGGAGGGCTCCACAATTGCCAATCTTTGTGCATCCTGCACATTTTGATTTACTAGAGAATTGAGAGACGAGGGAAGGCATCATCGCCAACCTTCCCCAAGCTTTTTGCAAATTCAGTTTAAAGGTACGCTTTGCTGCGAATGATCTAAATTTTTTCCTTTTCTGTCATTGTAGGTCTGGTACGGTAGCCAGCCAACACTACAAGTGGCCCAGAACGAGACCACACCTCAGGATCCTACACAACTCTCACCAATATTTGCAGCTGCATAATACAGATACTTAAAGGACACAATTAATGAGCCTAGAGGAAGAATCACAGTACACAGGTGGTTGTGGCAAAGCGAGAGCAGGAGGTGCCTGCATCATAACGTGGTTATCATCAAGAACTTTGGGAAATGTAGTTGTACAATGACTCACTGGGGAGTAATGTCATCCTTCTGTTGCTATTCAATGCTGCTCAAAAGCTACGACAGTGCTGGCGATACTGACCAATGCACCAATCACCTATTTGCAATGGCCGTGGACAACACTTTGATGAAAGCCTGGAAGGAAACAGAGGCAGAAAACCTGTAGGTGGTGCAGAACCTGACTGGCACCGGCAGTGCCATCCCTATGGTGCAAACTGGCTATAGCTCTCACAGCTGTACAATGAGTTCCCAGCTGACCTGAAGCCTGCAGAATCAGTTATCCTTCTCCTTTGGCAAAGTAGACATGCCAAAGCCTGTAGTTATGGTTGACAGTATAGTGGCAGGGGCAGACAGTCCAGCTCTTATGCCCATTGATCTCACTCTAAGCCTTTTTCATCTTATGCTACTTCAACTATGAAATACTATATTGAGATCATTTTAACAAGAAACCCCCTCATTTTTTATTGTAAGACCCTTTAGCACATTCTGATTTTTTTAAAGCTCTTCCTGGCCTGCTAAATTCTTATAAATGTTTCAGTTGCTTTCAGCTTTTTGACATAATACAAGGCACATGACACATTTTGTTTCAAAATAAACACTCCTAACGTTTTCTGAAAAAAATTTCCAAAATAAAAACACATTAAAATACATTGAGAACAAAAGTTGGAGAAATAAATAAAAATAAAGCAAAATCAACACTAAAAAGATATGGGCAAAGTTAAAATCAAAAAATCAAAAACACAGAAAGCATCTGCCCTTTAAGATATTCATCACAAATGAGGCTTCTCTTTTCATACACTGCAGATGGGTAAGCAGAATTCAGAGCACAATCTCATCCAAACAGGTTCTGCTTTATTTTAATACATTTAAATAATTTTACATATTTAATTTAAGCTCTTGCATATTTCATGAAAAACAACTTAATGCTGGCCTCCAAGATAAACCAGAATATTATGCATAATGCAAATCAGGTAGTGATCCCAGGGAGGGACCAATTTCCCAACTCCCACTCACATGTTCCGCACAGGGATTGAGCCTATCGACAGGAACACTTACCCTAGAGAATTTTTCAATGTTAGTGATGGAACATGTCTTTGAAAGCAGAACAATTGTTTAAGAAAGAAAGACTTGCATTTATTTAGCACCTTTCACAACCACTAGACATCTCAAAGCACTTTACTGCCAATGAAGTACTTTAGTTGAAGCGTAGCCACTGTTGTAGTTTAGGAAGCGCAGTGTTTCACCTTGAGTTCAGGGTCTAGATAGGGTTCTTTTAGGATTCGAATGTTACCCTAAGAATGCTAAAATAGAAACCATTCTTGTTTATTTACAGATCTATGTACAACTCAGTACTCTACAGAAGGTTGTACTTCTGTTTCCCAACAGATCTGTTACTTAATCATGTGACATTGCATCATAGTTACATCAGCAGTTACGTCAGTATTAGGTGCCTCAAGTGTTAACTCTTTACACACAGCAGCCAAATTTGTGCACAGCAAGCTCCCGCAACAGCAATATGATAATAACCAGTTGATCTGTTTTTTGTAATGTTGATTGAGGGACAAACATTGACCAGGAATAACTGCTCTGCTCTTCTTCGAAATAGCACAGGATCTTTTACAGCCACTTGAAAGGGCTGTGGTTTAACCTCTCATCTGAAAGACAGCACCTTTGACAGTGTAGTACTCCCTCACTGCTGCAGGAACCTCATTGTAATGTATCAGCATATCATTATCAGGCCAGCCCACCGGAATCATCACCCCCTGCTGGATCGTCTAGTCACATCGGCGGGAAAGTACGTGGACATGTTTCACAACAGCACATAAAAGGCACTTGGTGGGCTGCACTTTGAGGGGACCTCGGAGGTGAGTACATAGTAACATTGTGCAGCACTCGCCAGGGTCGCCTGTTGGACGTCAAGCTCCAGGGGCGTACGGGGCTCGGGGTTAAGGGCAGCTTTGCCATTGAGGCGACTTGTGGCAGGTTGGGTGGTTAAGGGAAGCCCTGCCGTTGAGGCGACTGGTGGCGGGATGGGGTGCTAGGGCAGCCCTGCCATTAAATATAGCATACAATTATTCGAGGTGGGGGGGTCGGGTGGACAAGGGAAGTGACCACACATTCAGGAAACTTGTGTAAAGTGACCATTCCTCTGCAACTGAGACGGTTTAGGTGCAGCCACTTTGATATGATTGGAGTCGGGCTTCTGGCTTATCTGCCCACTCAAGCAACACAGAGGCATCAAAGTGCCACCAAATGCTCCAGAGCTTCCCCCACCCCCCAGCACAGACTGCAAATTCATGAGCATTTTAGTGAACTGCAGAACAGTTGGACAACAGCACACGTTGTACAATCTGCTCACTAAAGCTGGCCATGGATCAGTCACTGCTGGAGGTGCTCACAGCCTCTTGCAATGTCAGCATCCAGGTTTGGACCAGTCTTCCGAATAGTTCAAGCTAACAGGGCAGCCATGCAGCGCACAAATCTCTGGCCATCCAATTAGTGGCCAGCAGTCTCCAGGAAGCGTTAAGGGGCCGTCACACTTAACTAGGACAGGTTCTTAGTACACCCATGCTAAGCATGTGTCTCTCTCTTTCATCCTGCGGGAGGAGTACATCATGGTCATGGTCATGGTGAACCAACAGTATGCCTGATGGCCTACAGAGAGCGAAGACGATGGAGGAGAGAGTGACTGAGGCTCCTGGCTGCGCAGAGGCAGGAGCAGCAACCTCAGGAAGAAGTGGCAGCTGAGGCTCCCGCACACACTGCTCAAGAGCCACAGCGAGCCATCGCAGGCCAGCGCCTAGTGAAAGCCAGGATCTATAGACGCTGCCTTTCATTCCTGGAGATAACCGAGAACCAGTGTCGCCGAAGACTGTGCATGTCTAGGGAACTGGTAGGTCACGTCTGCCACTTACTGCAGGATTTGGTGTCAAGGGGACATGGAGGGCATCAGTGAAGTGGCACTCACTTTCTATGCCAGTGGCTCCTTACAGGGCTCCACAGGTGACCTCTGTGGGATTTCACAATCCACCGCCCACAAATGCATCCATGAGGTCACAGATGCCACCTTCACGAGGGCACACAACTTTGTGCATTTCGCCCGGGACCAGGACAGCCAGGATGCAAGAGCGATTGGACTCGCCCAGATCTCGGGTTTCCCACAGGTGCAGGGTGCGATCAACTGCATTCATGTGGTGCTCAGGTCTCTGTCATTACACACGATCAACTATGTCAACCACAAGGGATTCCATTCGCTGAATGTGCAGCTGGTGTGTGACCACTAGAAATGCATCCTGCAGGTGTGCACATAGTTTCCAGAGAGTGTCCATGACTCCTACATTCTCAGTCTCTCACAGATCTCTGGAGTCTTGCAGGGTCCACAGGAGCTGCAGGGGTGGCTCCTCAGAGACAAGGGCTACCCGCAGAGGCCGTGGCTAATGACACCTGTGCGGCGGCCTCAGGCTGCAGCAGAGTGACGGTATATCAAGGCTCATGCTGCAACTTGCAACTTGGTGGAGCAAACCATTGGGATGCTGAAAATGGGGTTCCAGTGCCTGGACCAGTCTGGTGGAGCCCTGAAATACAGTCTGCAGAGGGTGTCACGCATCGTCATCATCTGCTGCACCTTTTACAACCTGGCGCTGCAATAGGGAGAGGAGCTGGCTGAGGAGGAGATGAAGGAGCTGCACATCTCCCTCCATGAGGAGGATGCCAATGGGATGAGTGTGAGGGGATCCTCAGAGGTGATGATGACGGGGATGAGACTCTCACACTGGCTAGATGAGGCAGGCGCGCTCGGGAAGCTCTCATAGCTGCTAGATTTGTGGAGGATGATGACGACACGCAGTGAGGTGACCCCATATTTCCTCACATCGTATCTGTGAATGTTCGACTCCAGTCTGCCTTATGGTAGCACAAATACCCTCTGTAGATTTGTGGAGGATGATGACAACATGCAGTGAGGACACTCCATAAATCTTCACATAGCCTCTGAGAATGTCTGACTCCTGTCTGGCTGAGGGCAGATCGCTTGTGCTCTGTGATCAGGGTCATATCATAGAGATGCAGCCATGAAACTTCAGAAGAATCTGATCCTTCGTCCGCCTTCAGCACCTGAGCCCTTCAGGAGCACAGCGTAACTGGTCACAGATGCTGAAGAGATGAGGGCCAGTCCCAACTTAAAGGCGCTGAGAGCATACCAAGAGAATGAGAAAACTCTATGACGCCTGCCCACTACATTCTGGCAGCAATGACCAACACCGGTGAGGTGCAGGCATCAGTAGTGTTTCCAGGGAGTGTGAGGCCGGACCATCACTATGCTCTGAAGCCTACACAGAGCACAGGGAAGAGGCCCTGGACTGAGACACCTGCCTTTATCTTGTGCAGAAAGGTTTCACATCTGAGTGACAAGAACACTGCTCATCAGAACAAGGAGCCATAGGCAGGGAGACATTCTTGGGAGTTTATTGACAATAGTGAACAAGTGATTAACACCCATGCCCAGGCTTTGCAACTAATTCTCCTTAACTTTCCTAACCCTGCCACTACATCTTGGTGCTCCCCAGACGTCCACATTGGAGGTGGAGGCAGCCTGTTGACTGCGACGCCCTGTCTGTGATGACTTTGGCGGGCGTCCTCTGGAGGGATGAGACTTGGAGGGCCCCGGCCTGCTTTCGGGGTTCTGCTGTGTGGCAGTGGCACCCTCCTCGGCCTGTGGAGCTGGAGCTGCTGAGGTCACAGGAAGAGGGGTGTCGGATGGGCCTGACACTCTCGGAGTCACCTGGATGGATGGGCCCGGAATGTGCACCTGCTGACCTTCCTCCCTATAGGAACCCTGGGGCCCCAGGCTGACTCTTTGAGGAGCAGGGGTAGCTGGAGTGAGATCGAGCTGCCCGGCACCCCTCTCGCATACACACTGATGGAGGCCAACTATGGCATCCGCAATAGAGTTAAGCCCACACAGCAATGCAGGAGCGAAGTACTGGACCAAGGTCTCCATGATTGCTGTCACCCTACCAGTGTTGACCTTTGTGCGTTGCCATGCCAGCGCTATCACCTCAGACTGAAAGTGGACAGTCTCCTCCATTGTGCCTTGCAATCTGAGGAGTGCGGTGGACATTTCTTCCTGATGTTCCCGAACTTGCCTTTGCAGCTCCAGTAACTGTGACACGACCGAGTCCAGAGGATCATCATCTGACTCGGACTCAGCAAATTTCTGGCCTCCAGCAGTCCTCTGAGTGCCGGAGACCTGGGAAGGCCCTACCTCCAGTGTGGTGTGGATCAGACAGTGCGATGTGCTCACCAGATTGTGATCCCGGGGTTACTCTAAAACTAAGTCCCACCGAGGTGTGTGTCTCTGTGCTTGTGAAGGGTGTGGGTGAGCGCTGTGACGGGACTTCAAAGAGGGTGCCTCCAGATTCCTCTTCAGGGGTTTCTTTCGGGCTTGATTGGAGGCCCTGGGTCATGGACTCTGTTGGCTGTTTGGCAGATGTGCCGGTGGAAGCAAGGAGAGATAATTAGTGCATGGCAGTGGCCAGTGAAACAGGACACATCACTCACAGCATAGTTGTCTGATGGATAAAAGATGGATAAAGATAGAGTTAACGTTTTGAGTCCGTATGACTCTTCTTCAGAACTAACGCCTTTCAAATGAGGACAGACACCCAGTGCGGAAAGAGGATGCCAGGTCTCCTCCATTCCACCAGGAATTGACTAAATTGTATTTAAATGTGGCGCTGTTAGTTCTGAAGAAGAGTCATACATACTCGCAACTCTGTCTTTCTCTCCACAGATGCTGTCAGACCTGCTGAGTTTTTCCAACAATTTTTGTTCTTGTCTGATGAATGTTGCACTGCTGGGCTCTCACTTGGTAGAGCCAACCTCACCATCAGCACAGGACCAGTCCAGATCCTCGCTGGCCAGCTGGATGGCTCTGTTTTCAAAGTCCGTGAGGACCTTGATTTCGGGCATTCCACCACCGGTCTGTGACCTCTCCCTCTTGTTGTGTGCCAGCTTGCTCTGCATGAATAGAGGTGGAGAAAGTGTAAGAAGGACGCCTGCCAAGCCAGATGATAAGTTTGTCTGGCATGTGTGGGTGGTGAGTGTTCCCATGACAGGATGAGGACAATGAAGGTGTGTGTGAAAGAGTGAACGGTGATGTCCCTTGCACTGGCAGTGAGTGAGATCCCTGTAGATGTGTGATGGGTTTGTGAGTGTGTGATTGAAAGTGATGAGAAGAGTGACTTACCCTGGCGGAATGGAGGAGGTCATTCATCCTCTTGCCGCACTGGGTGGCTGTCCTCTTTTGAAGGACATTGGTGCTGACCACCGCTGCCACTGCCTCCCAAGCTGGCAAGTGCTGTTGCTGCTCATCCTGCGGCCAGATTGGGGGCAGAGGACATCCTGGTGGGCCTCCACGGCGTCCAAAAGGCACGCAAGGGATGCATCACTGAACCTGGGTGCTGCAGTCTTCTTCCGTTTCAGGGCCATGTCTTCCATGCAACAGTGGTGTTCTGGAAGCACTGAGAGGTGTGCTTGTGGCTGGACTTTAAATATGGCGCCGGCATGATGAAGTGGCAGATGGGTGAATGAGAGCCCGCTCGCCATGGAAACGGCGTGTTTCCCGGGAGTGCATAAATAATGTGGCTGGTTTGGGACAGTATGACGTGAAAACCCGCCATTGTGGTCAGCGTGTCAAACATTACCCGCCCGCTACCATACTTAATACAAATCTGGGACAATTCCGCCCCTAGGTTGGAGCTTGAACCTAAAACCCTTCTGATTCAGGCAAGAGGACTACCCACTGAGCCACAGTTGACACATAACCCAGAGCCTCCTGACTACAGTCTATAGCTTAGATTCAATTGATTCTAAATTGACAGCCAGACTCCTTGCAATGGATAGAGCTATTGTCTCATTCCTTGCGTCGAGAAAAAGTTGAAAGGAATGTATTTACATAACATCTTGTTACTTTATGAGGCACACTCAAAACAGTTCACAGCTGGAAGTGTAGTCATTGCAATTGTTCAGATGAACACTGCAATTTGTGCAAACAACAATTAGGTGGAATAGGCAATTAATCTACTTCTTATTGGAGGTGTTGGAGGATGAAATAGTGTCGTGGATAACATCCAGCTCTTCTTTGAATATGATAGAACCTTTAAAGTATCAATCTACATTATACAGCCAGGTCCTGGAATGGAACTTAAACCCACAATTTTCTGACCCAGAGACAAGAGTGATACCAAATAAGCCTAGCTGACACTTAAAAAGGAAGAGTTCCCTCTTCTCACAAAATCACAGAATTGTTACGGTGCAGAAGGCGGCCATTTGGCCCATCATCTCTGCACAGGCTCTCCGAATGAGCAACTCACCTTGTACTATTCTCCTGCCTTCTCCCCATAACCCTGCACATTCTGGATAACACTCAGTTCCTGTTATGTCTTCTGGTTCCCATCAGTTAGCAATAATCACACTTTACACTAAAAATACGAAAACTTCATCGAGCATATTTCTTGCTGCTCTCCATGTGGCTGGTGGATTGATAGACTGATACATTGCAGCTCAGCACATGACTGCAGTACAGCAGTGAATGTGGTACCCTGTGATACATATTCACATGATAATTAATTCCTAGCTCTTTACAAATAATATAACAACATAATGGTTCTCAAGTGCAGTGAAAAGAAAATGGGGTGGCGATCCACTACATCAGGTCTCTGTTGTTGACCCAATAACATAGTGCCATAATTTCTGGAGCTTCTCCAATTCAATGTAACTGGACCTGTGCCTGGAGTAGATGCAGGCACAGATTAACAATGCAAACAATGAGGTGACAGGAGCTGTTCCTAGCCTCCTGCCTCATTCTCTGACCACCCAGGAGTCATTCACATGCAAGGCTGTCAATCTGGTAGTGTGGCTTGCACTGGAATGCTCCACAAGCCAAAGGATCCCAGGGCTACAAAGGGAATTCTTGTCAAAAGGTTGGCGAGCATTGGACCTCAGAGGTTTTTGGCAGCTGCTCTCCAGACTCACAGCTGGAGTGTCCCTGAACAATAGAGTGCAGTTGACCCCTCACAGGAGCAGTGTGCAACTCCCAATGCCATGGCTATTGGGTAGCCTGCATCACCCAGAGAAAAGAATCCACAAAAAAGTTTGCTCTGAATGTCTTTCAGATCATTGTGCTCTGTAAGAGGTCCAAAGGTTGTGTGGCGACTCTCATCTTGTTTACCAGATTGGTCCTAGCTAATGCCTCATTAGTGAAAAGGGGGCTGATCTCTGATTGGAAGTCCTTTCTGGATTGATAGCCTTTCACTTCAAGTCCTATCCAAGCCTTGTTGTATGAACCCTGTTTACCTCACAGTGGAGGGACAGATGTTGGAAGGACGAAACAAAGTTTGTTGTGGCATAAAGGCCACACCTACAAGTATTTGGTACTTTTGGCAAATATGGAACAAAGGCAACACAGTGTTGACTGCAGCAAAGGAGGAAAGCAGAGCAATGCCCTATTCCAGCCGTCCATAGTTGCTGCCAAGCTACCTTGACATTTTGGATTATCCATGCTTCTGGGATCATGCAAAAGCAGTCATGAGAGTGAGGACAACAGCACACACTCTTCCTCGACTATAATCAAATTTCTCAACTTAGGTTTAACGGCAAGATGTAACCTGCAGACATGCGATGAAGACCTACCCCATTGGGAAATGTGTAAAGTGATGGATGCAGTCACACTGGAAGCCGTAGTCCTCTTCCTGCATGAAGATGGTCCTTGGGTGATGATCGGCTATAGACCTAGAAAGGACTTACAACCAGAGATCAACCTCCTTTTCACTAATGAGGCATTAGCCAGGACCAATCTGGTAAACAAGATGAGAGTCACCTCACAACCTTTGAACCTCTTACAGAATACAATGATGTACCCAGAAGTAGCATCACCTTCACAGGCAGCCAGTTTCCAACAGAAGAGCTTATAAAAGGAGATCTAAACAAAGCCTGCTGCTGATGTTACTGCCCAGCATGCCTTGGCTGAGAGTGACTCAATCCAGTGGCAAGAAACTACAGAAAATATAAAGGCAAAAACAAAGTCACTGATTATGACAGTGACATACTGGAATGTCCACACTCTACTTGATCCTCAAACCAGCAGTAGACCTCAACATTGTTCAGCTCCAATAGCCAGGGGACTTAGCCAGCATGATGTAGACACAGCTGCTCCTTAGTCTGACAAGGATAGCAGGAAAAGGCCAGCTTGAAGAACTAGGAGCAGGATACATTTCCTTTTGGAATGGTCTCCTTCAGAACATAGAGAGGCTGGGTTTGTTTTGCCATCAGGATAGAGATTATAAAGGACCTGGAAAACCTTACCAGAGGCATCAATGAACACCTGATGAACCTACAACTTCCTCTGCAACAATACAGGGGACACACAACGCTCATAAGTACACAAGCTCTCACAACAACTAACAGTGACAATGTAAAGGAGAGGTTTGATGATGATCTGGACCATCTCCTACAATCAATCCCTAAAAATAACAACATTATTCTTATGGACGATTTGAATGCCAGAGTTGGACATGACCACATCACACGGGCAGCCGTCCTCTGTCACCATGGAGCCAGAAAGGAGAACTCAAACAGAATGCTTCTATTTTCACTGTGTGCTAAACATGACCTTTCCATTACCAATACCATATTCTGCCTGAAAGGAAAATACAAGACAACCTGGCAACACCCACAACCTAAACACTGGTATCTCCTTGACTATGTGCTCGTCAGGCAGAAGGAAAAGACTGACATCAAGATAACTCTTGCTGTTGTTAGGAGTATCAGGGATCAGGAAAATGTTCCACAGGACCTCAAGGATGCCAACATAATCAACATCTGGGAGCAGAAGGGATTCTAAAATGTATACGGCAACCACTGAGGAATATGTCTTTTCTCAATTACAGGAAAGATTCTTACAAGGATCCTATTAAACTGGCTATTAGACAGTGTGGCTTTACAGCTAACTGTGGGATAGCAAATACAGTATTTACATGAAGATAACTACAAGAGCTCAGAGAGCGACATCGGCATCTATATATGCTGTTCATAGGCCTATGTCATGATCTCAGTCAAGACCAATAACATTTTTTTAAAAAGAAGAAATCCAAAATCCCAGTTATTTACTGAAAGAATGAAGTCACAAGATTCCACAGTTTAAACAAAAGAATTATCACTCACCAAGAATCAAACAAAGCAAATATGAAATATTATCATAGCTAACGCCTTATACTCTAAAACCCAGAATCAACATAAGTTTGACATGAATTAACAGGCAAATTGCAGTCAATTATAAACTATAAATTTCACATTGAATGGCATTGAACTAGGACAGATTTAACAAATTGGCTCGGCAGCCAATCCAGCATACGTGTCATCAATCTCTGTCACAAAGTCCTTCAGAACTCTATTCTCCTGGCAAAGAATTTCAGCTCCTCTTCTTCTAGGATTTAACTTGATCCTCTAATGTTATCTTAAAGAAACAGAAACAGCTGCAGCAACTGTATCTTTGCTTTTCTCAGCTTCTGGATCGAGCCTCCATCTTCTTCAGTCTGCCTGTACCACTGGGCTCATCATCTGCTGAGCTCTGATGGCCCTGGTTCCTTTTAAATAGTTTCAACCAGAGGTTTTGGTTTCCAATCTCAGTTTCAGTCTTATTTTTGTTAAAAACTGGGAGGGTCAATTTCCTTTCTCAATTTCTGTTTTCAATGTCCCATTTCAATTAGTGTCGTTCTCAAAAAATACAAGCTTTGAAACTACGGATTCCATCATGCCTAACTAAAGCTTTGGACAATGCAAGTTGACCTGGTTTATGCCACTTGCTCTCCAAACTAGTTTGTCCAAACAAGTTTTTCAAAATCCTGTGCCTACTGCACAATGGCATGGTTGGACGTCATTGTGCCTGTGGCAAGATGACTGATTGCTTTGCAGTAGCATCATGGGTTCCCAACTCTTCAACCTCTTTGTTGCTACAATGCTTAAGGAAGCCACAGAGACATCAACATTAGGTTCTGTTCAGGAAAGCTCTTGAATCTCTCCAGGCTGTGTGCCTCCTCCAAAGTCAGAGCGACAGCGATCAGAGAGCTTCTGTATGCAGATGATTGTGCTCTAGCTGCCCACAACATTAAGGAAGACATCCAGACAATGGCACACAACTTCTAAAAAAACTTTGGTCTCCAAATCAGTTATGTTTCAGCCAGCCCCAGGCTCACACTATGAAGCATTAGACATAACTGTGGATGGCACCGGTCTCAAAGTTGTAGAAAAATGATCATACCTTGGTGTGCGCTTCTAGGGATGCCACTACTGATGAAGATATCAGTGCACAGATGCAGAAAGCAAGTTCTGCCTTTGACTGACTTCATGATTGTGTCTGGAAGCAACATGGCATTAAGCTGAAGGTGGAATTTTCCGTTCTTGGTGGGTGTCTCGTGTGCTGCCTGAAAAAGCAATGAGACATCCGTGCTGACTCTTAAGAGGAAGGCCCGCCATATATTCAACCCATCAGCAAGTGAAGTGGACAGTGGCGGGCCTTCCTCCCAACTGAGAACCCTGGATACGACGTACCACCCACCAAGAGCTGCCAGCCAATCAGAGGCTGGCAGCTCTTGCACTCAGCAGTGCCACAGAGGAGGCTGTGGCTGCTGCAGGAACAACACCCCAGGAAAAAGGTAAGAGCTGCTGAGGAGGTCTTACAGGTTGGGGTCTTGGGAAGGGTCTTAGGGGTCAGCAGCAACGGTAGGAGGTTGGTTGTCAGCAGTCACCCCCTTACCCCTTGTTCATGCCCTCAATCATGTACAGATTAATGCAGATCAAGGAACCACTCACACCACCCAACCCATGTAGCTTACATGCAGCCCACATAGTTTTATCAGTCGTGCAGGCCGCATGTTGGCAGGCCTGCCTGAAACTGAGAAGATTGCAACAGAGGCTGGAAAAGGTCCTTAAGTATTTGTTAAGTAGCCACTTAAGAATCCTAAGTGGAGGCAGGGCGGGAAGGTCAACCAGGGGCCTTCCCACCTGAAACATTCTTCTGGTGGAGGCAGGAAGGCATCAGGTATCGGCCCTGACACCGGCCCACCAAATTTTCAGGTTCTCCCACCTCCTTCCTCGCCACCTGCAAGGGCAGAAGATTCCACCAGAAGACTAAAATCAACCTCTAGGGGTTGTTCTCCTTTCCAGCCTGCTGTATGGCACAGAATCCTGGGTCTGATATAGGCGCCACGTCAGGGCTCTGGAATGCTTCCTCCAAAGGCAACAGAGGTCCATCAGCAGAATTCACTAGCAGGACAAAATAACAAACAACGAGGTCCTCCATTGTGCTGGACTCAACAACATGGAGACCACACTGCAGAAAATTCAATTTATTTATTTTTATTCATTCATGGGATGTAGGTATCGCTGGCTAGGCCAGCATTTACTGCCCATCCCTAATTGCCCTTGAGAAGGCGGTGGTGAGCTGTCTTCTTGAACCGCTGCAGTCCATGTGGCTTGGAGGGGAACTTCTAAGTGGTGGTGTTCCCATGTGTCTGTTGTCCTTGTCCTTCTACGTGAAGGAGGTTTTGAGTTTGGAAGGTGCTGTCAAAGGTGCCTTGGTGAGTTCCTGCAGTGCATCTTGTAGATAGTACACACTGCTGCTACTGTGTGTCGGTGGTGGAGGGTGTGAACATTTGTGGGTGGAGTGCCAATCAAGCGGGCTGCTTTGTCCTGGATGATGTCCAGCTTCTTTAGTGTTGTTGGAGCTGGATTCAGTGGAGAGTATTCTATGACACTCTTGACTTGTGTCTTGTAGATGGTGGACAGGCTTTGGGGAGTCAGGAGGTGAGTTACTCGTCGCAGGATTCCTAGCCTCTGACCTACTCTTGTAGCCACAGTATTTATACAGCTAGTCCAGTTCAGTTTCTGGTCAGCCCAAGCCTGGATATTTTCCAGGTCTTGCTGCATTTGGTCATGGACTGCTTCAGTATCTGAGGATTCATGAATGATGCTGAACATTGTGCAATCATCAGCGAACATCCCCACTTCTGACCTTGTGATGGAGGGAAAGTCATTGATGAAGCAGCTGAAGATGGTTGGGCCAAGGACACTAACCTGAGGAACTCCTACAATGATGTCCTGGAACTGAGATGATTGACTTCCAGCAACGACAACCATCTTCATTTGTACTAGGAATGAGTCCAACCAGTGGAGAGTTTTCCCCCTGATTCCCATTGACTCCAGTTTTTCCAGGGCTCCTTGATGCCACAATCAGTTAAATGCTGCCTTGATGTCACAGGCAGTCACTGTCACCTCATCGCTGGAGTTCAGCTCTTTTGTCTATGTTTGAACCAAGGCTGTATTGAGGTTAGAATCTGAGTGACCCTGGCAGAACCCAAACTGAGCCTCAGTGAGCAGGTTGTTGCCATTTAAATGGACAGGCCATATCTCCTGCATGGATTACTACAGAAACCACAAGCAAATCTTCTATGGGGAACTGTCTCAGGGCAAATGACATCAAGCACAAACAATAGACTAAAAAAAAGCCTTACAAACATCTGCATTGCAGATCCCCTTTCTTGGGTAAACATGCAGCCAATCGGCACATGCAGAAGCAAGCACTGAAATTTGGTTCAGCAAGCTTTGAAGACAATCTGTGTCAAGCTCGCAACTTCCCATGTGCCCAGGGGACGGCCAGAGATGGCACAGCTGCAGGAGCCTCCCCAAGCACCACAATGTCAATATGAAATGTGGACGTCCATTGCTGATACCCCACAATTTCCCTCATGAGAGGACCGAGAGAAGATGATGAAGTCACTTACAGCTTGAACACACTCAAATGAAGAGGAGTCTACCACCACTACTGCTGTGTAAGGGATATTTTGTAAACGGATATTTAAAAATTCCTTTGAATTGATTTAATCTTTGTTGTTTCCAACTATTTATGCTATCATTACGTTACTGGAATAGATTTCCCTCTGCAGCTACCCTAGCTTCCTGATGTAATCATAGAGAGTTGAGGATGAAAATTGAGAGGGCAGCAGTTCCATTGTACTCCTCTGGTGGATTTTGACTCAATGCAAAAGTGCAAAACGATCTGTAGAATAACCCTTATTCATTATCTCGCATGTTCAAAATAACTTGCCTCGTGTCCAGTGTTGCTAAAGTGGCAGCTGGGGTAATTTTTATCTTTAAAAGGATGCAGTGCCTCATGCAGTTGATGGCAAAGTGTGTAAGGCAGTGATTTAGCAATTCTTATTATTATGTTACACTTCGACCCTTTGTTTATTGACTGAGCGAATGTCTAAACAGGGAGAAAGAAAAATAAGGCTCTGTAAAAAGGCCCGGAAGTATTGTCATACGGGTCAGAATAATTCAAAGCTGGGGGTCAGATAAATTATTCAACTAAATTGCTATTATAAATCCACACGGTTCAATAAAATAATTGTTCATTGACTTTACACACAAAGCAAATTCTGCCCCTTCAAGGGAAAACCTGTGTAATCCTGCACTGGGAATTCCCTCAGGTCTGCTGGACCTTTGGCAGCAATTGGCAGAAAGCCCATTTATTTAATTTTTCCAGGGTTTCCGCCAATCTTCTGCTGAAGTTATCGAAACTGGTCAAGCGAATTGCTGAGGAAATGCCAAAGTTCAAATCATTCTCCAGGATGAGGCAGATTTTCCTGTCCCTTCATCTCAGTAAATGGTTATGACCTTGCGCAGTGCATACAGGAAAATCAGCGGAGGGAGCCACTTGCTCAAATTCCCATCCATTAATTTAAATGAACAGAAAGTCAGGTGGGTTTTCTTTCAGCCACATGATCCCCTCTACCTAGTTTTCTGCCATGCAATTTGCCCAGGTGAGTTGACTCGCCTGAACAGAAAGATCTGCTCCCTATTTTTTGCCAGTCCCGATAAGTGCAGTGATTGTGGCAAATAAGACCCAATGCTACCTCCACCAAGATCATGAAAAATTTGAATTTGAATTTCAAAATATGGAATCAGAATCTGGATCCAACCTCGCTCTGTTCAGTTCCAAATTAAATTAAGCTTGACGCATAAAAACTAGAAAAAGATTTTAATTCACTGCTCTGATAAAGTTCACTTCCTTTTTACCCTGAAAGGCATAAAACTTGTTCAAAAATACAATCCAATTTCTATTTGAGGCAATGGAGTGCATACCGAACATTCTTGGAACATTACAACACTAACCCAGAATGTCTTGAAAATCTGTGATAAGCACAGCCAATAATGTCCAGTGCACCTCATCATCTTGACAGCTTTACAGCTTACGCTTTGTGCAGTTTTGATGTCTCAATGACCGAGTGAATAAAAGGGAACATATGTTATTTTCTTTGTTATCTGGTATAGTAAACACACTAGTGGAGAGTTTGTGTGTCAGTTGCACAGTGTATGACTGGAATGGGCAGTGAGGAGGATGATACTGCCCTTGAGAATCCTGGGAGGGTATCTTGTATCTACTCAACAGAAAAATTGCACAGGCAGACTTTTACGACTGCACTGCCACTACTCAAGGCTCCCATTCAACTGATATGAATGAAGTCTAGGTTTCCCAAGTGTCATGAAAATATAATAATTTTCATAATATTATTGTGGTTTATTCTAAAAGTGGGTTAATAGTAGGGTTTGGATTAGTTTCTCTATGTATATCTATGTGTGGGTGGGATTTAATTGAATTGGAAACAACTGCTCTGGAGGTTTTGAGTTATCAACAAGAAGCTAGGTTTGAAATGTTAAATACGTAATCATGGATGAAGTTTTAGTATGTGAAGCGTGAGGAACATTTGCATTATTAGATAAATTAGGTTAGTTTGAATTTCAAAGAGATGGTAAGATGTTACACCTAGCCAGAAGAAGCTAAGCCAAATAGTATGTTGATTTTTCCCAAAGGTTACTGATAAAATTAGTACTATGGAAAGATTTGTATTATGAGAGGGGTAAGGTTCCAAAGACACATCAGAACAATGGAATTTGCATTAAAAGGGAGAACCATGTATAAAGGAGATGAGGCTATGTCTAAGAGGAGAAGGCATTTTCAGATCTAACACAAGTGTGAAGAGCCTCCAGCCTCTGTGCATCAAGTTGCAGTCTACAGGAGCTGAAGCTGAGAAAACTCATTTTGAATTCTCTTATGCGGGGTATTGTGTTGTTTTGCCTGGGTCTGTTTAAATCTAATTGTTTTTACTGTTGCCTTAACAGGGGTGTAACTGTAAGCCAGATTAATTAGGGGTTTTAGGAGTTATTATAGTAGTCATTTGTAGACCTATGTATTTGCTTGAAATCCTTTTTTTTGTTATTAAATATTTAATTTAGTTTTCTAAAAAAACCTCTGAAGTCACGGTAGTCTTATTACTTCTGAATTCAAGGCACGCATCTCGAAATAAAATACAAATTGCAAAACAGTTGTGACCGCGTGATCAAGTTTCCCTTGTGGATTTGATCCACCTCGCACACATCATCTGCCATGGCATAACACTAGACCTCGTTTCACAAAATTTACCCTACAGAGGCGGTGTCTTAGCTTTGGGCAAGTTAATAACTGATGCAGTTTGAATTTCGCATCCTAGACTTGGTAGAGTTTTCTCAAAGATGAGTTGGTTTATTTTGGCAGTGATAGACATTCTTATTGGCTCTTTTGGTTGCATGTGATTAGCTGAATTTCATCTGTCCATCTTAACTATTATTTTATATTTTAAATACTTTTTGCGGCTTCCCTTTTTCACCTCCTATCATTGCAGAGAGTTTTACTCTCTGGGCTGAATTTTCCCTTTGGCCTGAGGGGGTGGGCCCCACACGCCCATGTGTAAAATGATGCACGGTGACGTTGGGCAAGTGTCCCAGTGTCACCGCGCGTCATCACGATATTTCACAGGGCAGGTGTGCGATGATGTCCGACACGTGCCCACCATTAATTAACGGGCCAGTTAAAGCCCTTGAGGCGCCAATCGACATTGATTTTTCTGCGTCCGTACAATCTTCGGCTCGGCGCACGGGCGCAACGGGCAGGCGGATAGGACACATTTGTATAAACCTCATCCACAGGTGGGATAAGAGGTCTCACTGGGGTCCCGAGTGTGCACAGTCAAGCATTTATTTCTGAAAGTTTTTGAAACTTGCCTGTGTGATCTGCAGTACTTCAAAACGCATCCCAGCTGATTTTTCTGGACTCTTAACCTTCAAGTCAGCACTCTGTGGTGAGGAATCTTTTCTAGACTTGCAGGTTTCAGGAAGCCTTCCATTAGCCTGGGAATGGGAGATGAACAGTCCACTGGAGGCAGCTCCTCTGAGGAGGAAGGGAGGGCTAGAATAAGGAGGAAGCCAGGAGTGTACAATCAGCCTCCAGGGGAGCCACCTTTGGGAGTACTGGCGCAGGCACAAGGGACGCAGGGCCAAGAGGTTGTCCAAGGCGGAAGGGGCCACAGAAGATGCCACTATCCTGCTGCCAGGGTATAAAGGTGGTGAAGCAGCTACCTCAATATGAATGAGGTGCAGTGCTGAAGGAGGCTCTGTCTCTCAAGGGACACAGTCAACCATATCTATCAGATGAAAGGGCCTGAGATCTCCGCTAACTGCGTGGATGGACACCCCATGCCAGTGGCTCTGAAGGTCACAGCTGCCCTCAACTTCTATGCTTCTGGCTCCTTCCAGGGCTCAGTAGGTGATCTTTGCGGTGTCTCCTAATCAGCTGTGCACACTTATGTCAAGCAGGTCACAGGCGCTCTGTTCAGGCGTGCATTGACCTTCATCCACTACGGTTAGGACCAGGCAAGCCAGACAGAGCGAGCCAGAGGCTTTGCAGCCATTGTTGGCTTCCCCTGCATCCAGGGTGCAATAGACTGTACACATGTGGCCAGTAAGGCCCCAGCAGGTGAGCCCGGTGCCTTTGTCAACAGGAAAGGCTTCCACTCCATGAACATGCAGATAGCGTGTGATCACAGGATGCAGATTCTACAAGTCTGTGCAAGGTACCCAGACAACTCCCACGTTGCCAACATCCTCAGGCACTCCCAGGTGCCAGGGCTCTTCAGTGCTCCGGCCCGGCTTGATGGCTGGCTGCTGGGTGACAAAGGCTATCCTTTCAGAAGGTGGCTCATGACACCTCTCTGCCATCCAAGAACAGGAGCTGAGCAGCGGTACAATAGGAGCCACGGCACCACAAGTGCTGTGGTGGAGAGAACCATCGGTCTTTTCAAGATGTGCTTCCGAAGCCTGGACCACTCAGGGGGCGCACTCCAGTACCCCCCAGATCGTATGTTGGTGATAGTGGTTGCATGCTGCGCTCTCCACAACCTTGCGCTGGAAAGGGGCGAAGCAGTGGACGATGAAGACGTTGACGCAGTGGCTGCGGATGCACATGATGAGTCCAGCAGTGAGTCCGAGGATGAGCATGCACAGGGAAATGCTGAGGGGGTAGATGCTGACCTGGGCATACTCCAGGGAGGCAGGGGCTTCCGGGAGGCTTTAATCCAATGAACCTTCAGCTAGCCCAACACAGATGGACCAGCAGGACAAGCCTGGGCTGTAGGCTCAATACTCAACACCTAAGTGAAAAATCTGCCAGGTTAGGAACAGTCACTAAGGGCCTTGTTAATAAAGCTGAATGTCCAACAAAGCACTCATTACAGTTTTGGAAACCAGACACATGCAGAAGAAAAGAGGCAGCCTCAGCCACGGTGATGTATCTGAATCTATTCTGTCAAGCAAACCAACTTATTCCAAAAATAAAAGAATAGTGTTACCAAACAAAACAAAACATAAGGACCTCATCCCGGGCCAACACAAAAGCACCAGTGAAAAGCCCGTGCTGTGCCTAAGGTGCCTTATGTTTTAGTTTCCGGGTGATACATCTTGGTGCTGCCCTATCGCTCGGAGTGGTATCTGAGCCAGCCTGCTGACTCTGCTATCCTGTTGGCCTCAATGACCTTGGCGGTCGTCCTCTGGCCCGTGGAGCCTGTGCTGGCCCCGCCTGGGAGGGAGCTGTCAGTTCCACAGCTGGCATCGCCCCAGACATCGCAGCCTCACCGGATGCTACGGTCACTGGGAGAGGGGCGGAGGAGCTGCTGCCCTCATCCGGAGCGCCCTGAGAGGAACCTGCAGAGATGCCAGGCAGCTGCTGCGCCGACGTGAGGTCACTTCGGACGTCCCTGCACACCGTGGATGGATGGGCACCGAGCTGGGAAAGTTGATGCCCAAACCATCTCTCACACTGGCACTGACCAGCTGAGGTCAATGCCAATGTGAGGGCTTGCTGGTCAGAGTGCATCCCCAGGAAGCCCTGACGGGTCTCCTGGAGGAGCCTCTCCATGAGAGTCGCCACTCTCTCCATGGAGGATGCATGGCGCTCGACCATGAGGCTTATTGCTACGGCGATCATCCATGTAGACTCCTCCACAACGGAAACCAAGCCAAGCATAGCCTCCTGTATCTCCACCAGCTGCTCCCGCACACCCGGCCACATTTCCTGCGTTTGCTGCATCGCAGACGACTCCAGAGGTACATCATCAGGCACCGACTGAGCATGTGCCTAGTCCCCTGCAGTCCTCCGACTGCTGGTGCCATGGGCACTCTCTGTCTCTGCCAGCTCCTCCAGCAACTATGAAGTGCCCTCACCACTGTACCCCGGGACACTAACCGATGTTCAAATTCCTACCAAGGTGCTACTATCTGCGCTGGTGCCTGCCTGGCAGAGATGGTGTGACACTGGTGAGACTTCAGGCCCCTCAGGTGTGAGAGGGGCCTCTGCTGCTCCTCCTCCCGGCCCTGCTCTAATGATGCTGAAAGGAAGAACAAGGACAGTAGATCAGTTAGTGTGGGGAAAATGATAAAGTGCATCCCTGTCCCCCAGATCATTATGCGCTCATCCTTCCATAATCAATGGTCAAGCCATGTTGCAAAATTAAATCAACTAACATTCAGCAGTGCTATGGCTGTTGGGAGAACAATGCTGACCTCACTGTTGGGCATAAATACCTGGCCATGGCACCCCAGCCTCACTGACACCAGTGGACTTTGGCGCATGGCGCCTCTCCAGATCCAGGGCCTCCTGTCGAAGTGGCTAAGAATGGCTAACTGCGCCTGGCCACTGCCAGTCCTCGCACACTCTGCAGCGTTATGACCGTTCTTCTCCTGAAAATGAGAGACGAGCATTGATTAGTGAAAATTGCACATGGACTCTCTTTGCGCACGGCCCACCCCAACCAAAGTGGGACATATCAGGGCTCCAGTTCCTCCTCACCCCACTGCTGCCAAACACTCACACAAAGATGCTAGGCCTGCTCCACACACCCCCCGCTCCCCTCTTGGATGCATGCTACCTACATCACATTAGGCACCACGCGGTATATCCTCCCATGGCAAGGAGGCGCAATTATGTGGAGCGCAGAGGGCAGCAGATGGTTCACTGCCACACCACCTTGAAGCTCCCCTCCCAGCATGTCATCACCCTGACTTGGACATGTCCTGGAGTTAAAACACAGCGCCTAGGTGCAGCTCCTCCAGGTTGCCCCCAAGCCAGTCATGTGGGACTCAGTGTAACTCATGCTGCGGGGACAAAACACATCTCTTCATCACCCTCTCAGGCTGACCTCAGCATGGGCAGTATCTGCTTGCCCACCCAGCAAAGGACAAATGCCATCAATGCTACAATGCAGTCACTACACTCAGACTGGGGGGTGCCGTGGGCAGCAGGGGGTAAGTCGACCTGCTGGGTTACATGACCAATGCCAACATGGTACTCGCCCTGCCAGAGCACAACAGGTCGTTGAAGCGCTTGTGACACTGGATCCAGGTGCGCCGCACCACGTCATGGAATCTCACCACCTCCGCCACCTCCTCCCAGGCACTTTTTGTCATGTGGGGGGGCCTCCTCCTCCCATCTTCGGGGACCAACACCTCCCGCCGTGCTGCCACCCCCTCGAGGAGGGCAGCAAGGCAGTCATCCAAAAAATGAGGGGCACACTAGCCTCCCTTCAGCCTGGCCTGTCCTGCTGCCCTACCCTCTAGCCTCGCCGGTTCCGCTGGCCTACCCTCCGCACTGGCCTGCTCATCAGAAACCTTCTGCTGAGGCCTGACATTGTGAGCAGCCTTGCAAAGGCTGCCAGTGCTCCTGATAAACAAGCTGCTGGGTCGTCATTGGACCCGGCGGACAATGCACTCCCCCGACTGCCCACCCACTCCCGCTATCCTCGGGAGTCAGGCGTTACACTGGGCGGGCTTTAATTCGCCCGCCCTCCGCACATGATCCCACCCCCGCCACCCCACCCCCCCCCCCCCCCCCCACCCCCCACCCCCGCCAAAAGAAGATTCAGCCCTCTATTTCAGCCCTGAAATTTGGAGAACGGACATTGTCTTGGGAATTCCTCTTGCTTCAGGTAGCTGTAGAATGGTTCCATAGAAATACAGTGAGGCAGATCTACCTGTTTCAGAGGGCAGTCCACCCCAAACCAGTACTACTGAAACATACAGGTCCATAGACCCCAACAAATCTAGTTGAGCATGTCAGACATGCGTCACCTATGCTTCATGAGGGAGGACTTTCTGCAGCTCAGATTATGCTCATGATGTGCCATCTGTTAACCAAACAGCTAAGTAGTTTTGGGATGCTGAAAGCTAAACAAATTCATACACGTCAATAGATGTTTACAGCACAGCCCAGCCTGACTAACAGTGCATCATTCGGCTAGGGTGTGATGCCCTTGGAAGATGTGAGTTTAGAAAGCCTTTCAATTGCGTGTTGCATTTTGAAAGTATATTTGATTAAGATAAGAGATGCATAATGTGGAATGAAACAGCAGCAATTTTTTGTGAGGGCGTAGAAATGGATGACAGTAAAAATGAAATAGGATAGTAGATTGCACTTTGTGGCACAGAATCTCGAGCCACCGGATGAAATGTATCTCAGGCTGCTCAGAGAAGCAACGGAGAAAATAGTAGAGGTTCTGACCATCATTTTCCAACCCTCTCTGGCTACAGCCATGGTGTTGGAGGACTGGAGGTCTTCTCATGTTGTACCATTGTTTAAAAGGGGAGAAATCTATAGACCTAGCAATTAAAGGCCTCTCAGCATAAGCTCATTGATGGGCAAACTATTGGAAAAAGAACACTGATGGACTGTATAAATCATCATTTAGAAAGGCATTTATTAATCAGGAGCACCAGCATGGATTTGTTAAGGGAAGGTCATGTCTAACTAATTTGATTGAATTTTTGAGAAGTTAACAAGATGGGTTGATGAGAGTGGTGTTTTTGGTGTAATCTACATAGATTACTCCAAAGTTTTCGACGAGGTGCCACATGGCAGATTAAGCAGGTAAAAGTCTGTCGGATCCGAGGGAAAGTGGCAAGTTGGGTCCAAAATTGGCTCAGTGGCAGGAAGCAAAGGGTAATGGTTGACAGGTATTTTTGTCACTGGTAGGCTGTTACCAGTGGTATTCCACATTGGCTGTTTGGTTGAAAGTGAAGAAGAAAACTGCAGACTGCAGGAAGATATCAATGAACTGGCCAAGGGAGCAGCAAAGTAGTGAATGGAATTCAATCCAGAGAAGTCTGAGGTAAAGCATTTGGGGAAGGTGAAACTGGCAAGGAAGTACACAATGAATAGTAGGATACTGAGAAGTATAGAGGAACAGAAGGACAATAGAGTGCAGATCCACAATTCCTTAAAGGTAAAGGCATGTCACATTTTTAACTTTTAAAATATGAACTTTATACAGTGTGGAATCTTTTGAATTGGGTTTTTCTCTTAAAAACTGGACAAAATGTTGCACGGTTGGCCACTGAAGGTCAGGTGACCTGTTCTGTGTATTCAAGAACTGACTCACTGTTTCACTAGGTACATTCCAGACTAATAGGAGTTAATTACAAGTGTCCTGATGACCATCAGAAGACACTCCTGAATTGAATGGGTTTTATGAAAAAAAGAAAGTAATTGTCTTCACCTATCAAAATGAATGTCTTAGCACAATAAAGGAGGACGTAGCTCATCAATCTAAGATCAGCGCTAAATTCGGTAAACAGGCCACAGTTGTGAGGAGTTACATGGCAGGGCAGCCATATTTGTCCCTTTTAATCTTTAAATCCTATCAGCAGAAAGAGAGACACGGGCAAAAGGCAGTAACATCTACGTCTGAGAAAGATCTGAGAGTTACTACATTGTAAACTCTTCAAGTCTGTTTCACTTTGGGTCCACCACAACAGCAAACTGGCCTCCTGGTAACAAGACCACAAGAAGCTGACCTTGTGACCTACAGAAAGCCCTGTAAATAACTTCAGCATATGACTTCGGATGTTGAATTCACATAATCAGCATTTCAAGAGTGATGAAGAGCTTTTTCTCTAAGAGGCTAAGAGGAGATTTAATTGAGTTGTTTAAAATTATGAGGGGCCTAGACCGCATGGATAGAAAGGACCTACATCCATTAGCAGCGAAGTCGATAAACAGGGGCCATAGATATAAACTAATTGGCAGAAGGATGGGAAGGGAGTACAGAATTTTTTCAGTCAGGGGAAGGTGGGTCGTTTGGACTTCATTGGGCAGAATTTTCCATTAATGAGACTAAGTGCGGTGGTGGGTGGTTTCAGCAGCGCCCAGCCCACTGGCCGGAATGGTGGGAACTCGTGCCCGATTCCACGCTTGGAGCCTCATTAATTATGCAAAGGGGCGTATCGATCTGAATCACCTGGAAGGTCAAGAGTTGATCTGTGCGGCTGACATCAGCTGGCGAGTTTGTAGATCTGGGCGCCATATTTAAAGGCCAATCCAACACACAATCTCACTCTCTCCAGCCCACCAGAGATGTCTTGCAGCTAGGAGACAAGGATGAGAGCCTGAGGAAGAAGGCAGACCCCCCGTTTCACCCACCAGGCCTGCCAGGCCTTGATCAGAGGGGTGCAGGTGCAAAGGCACATGCTCTATCCCAGGGATGGCTGCAGGAAGTGCAGCAGCCTCACCTCTCTGGCCTGGGAGGCTGTCGTGGATCAGGTCAGCATGGCTGGCACCCACGCTCGAAATGCCACCCAGTGCAGGAAGATGATGAATGATCTCATCCCCTGTGCCAGGGAAAGTCATCCTTCAACACTCTCCAATTTCAAACTCTCTTCAAGGCATCTTGCACTCAAATGGCCACTCTCTTCAGGGATCTCACACAGTCATTAGCGGGGAATACATATCAACACTCATTCTCTCACCGAGACTTTCACATCACCACCATCCTATCCATCATGTTGCTCATACTCCATCCTCTGACCCTTCTGTGGAGGGCTCACCACCCACAGGGAACATGCATCTCACCCAACCTCTGCTCCCTCCCTTCTCATCACATGCCTTTCTTTCTTCTTCATGCAGGCCAAGTTGGCATACAACAGGCATGAGAGATCGGACTGGGGGAGAAATAGCCTAGATCGTCGCCCTCAATGAGTTTGAGGAAGCTGCAGCTGAGCTGGCTGGGGAGGACAGGGGTCACTCCTATGGTGAAGGGGAGATTGGCCTCTCCCAACAACCTAGTACGGATCACAGCTTCATCACTGACATCCTGACATTCAGAATGAGTCACATGCAGTCTTATCTAGCTCATGCTCATTAACTGAAACTCTATTTCAGACACCAGCATACCGAGGCCCCAAGCCAGTCCAGTACCAGTGCAAGTCCCCAGACCACATCCAAAGATGAAGCTCTGGAAGAACCATCATGGCGCTGACACGCACCCTCCACCAGCTCAGAGACACACACGTCAGTGGTGCACACATGTAGATTAGGCTCCGGCTCACTTTCTGGGGAACATCTCACTGACACGTCCTTGCAGCAGTTGGAGGCAGGGACAGCCCAGGTCTCCGGCACTCAGAGACCTGCTGGCCACCAGCCACCCACTCAGTCCGAGTCAGATGATGAGTCTCTGGAAGCAGACGCCAACTCAATGCTGGAGATGCAACAACAGGTGGCAGAACATCAGGCAGAGATTTGACAGTCATTCAGCAGACTAGAGCAAACGATGGAGGAATCCCTCCGTGTTCTGTCTGATGTCGTGGCACCAACATGCGAACGCCTCGAGGTTACCATGGGAAGGCTGGCGACCGCCATGGAGACCTTGGTCCAGCAGGTCTTTCCTGATTTGCCCTTAGTCCTGCACTCCATGACCACAAACCCTAATGGGCACCATCAAGACATAGGCAACATTAGGGAACAGGCACTTTGACCTCCCTCCAAGTGCACCACCTCCTGCAGGAGTCAGGGCAAGGCCCTCAGGTACCGACAGGAAGGATGAGCGTGAGCCAGAAACCCCGGGGTCCTCCTCTCAGGGCACTCCAAGGGTGTGCAGCCTGTGCCTCTGCCTGTGACCCCATCCACTCCAGCTTCTCGGGCCGTCGAGGGCGCCTCTGCCCCTGAGCAGGCGACCCTTATCAGGCTGGGGCCCTCTAGGCCTCGGGCCACCAGAGGGTGTCCGCCAAGGTCATCACAGACATCGGGACGTAGCAGTCAGTAGGCTGTGTCCACCTCTGCTGCAGATGTTGGGGCTGCACCCAGGCATAGAGGTAGAGTTAGGGAAGTTAAGAAAAATTTATGTCACTTTTGAGTCATGGATGTGCTAGACATGTAGCATATGCACTTTTGTGAATATATTTGATGGTTCGTGAATATTCCTGTCAACTGAAGGCGAAGCGATTTTGTAGTTTGGAATCCTCTTATTTTGAGGTTTAACCATCCTCCCACTCAGTGACAGTGTCCCACTGTGAGATTCACATTCCTGTGATGTCAACCTCAGTTGAACTAGTCTCCACGCCCCTTGTGTGATGTCAGGGAAATGTGTTTAAATATTTATTGGAAATGTGTGATCTAAGTGTTTCTAACCCTTCTTCCTCTTGGAACATCATTGAGTGAGGGCAGCTCATCAGCATTGATATTCCAGCAGCATTAGTCTCCTTATGGGTAGTGGCAGCAGAAAAGACAAGCACAGGAGGGGGAGATCCCTGGGCATGTCCACATCTCAGTCGCAGCAGTGTTTGCATCGTTAGATGGCGGCGATAGCTTCAAGTCTTCTCTTGCATCGCACTTGTTCCTCAGTGGACTCCCAGTTCTCAGGGTGAGCTCACTCACAGGATCCCATGGACCAATGAAAAGATTATGGCCTGGTGATTCATGAGGCCAGAATGTGCAAATGTGAATGCAGGACACGTTCTCGCTGCAAGTGGGTGGACATCCCCTGAGATGAAAGAAAATGGCATTGAGGGCTAGGAGAGATGTGGCCATATGCCCTCACTTAACTTTACTCTTCCTGGAACCTGTCAGCAATTAACGAATCGCGGGCACATCTCCCATGTCTTCCTTCCTCCATGGCATGATCGCGCTCATACTCACCCTCAGCAGCCTCCTGATGTTCCTGGGCCTCCGGATCTTCATTCTCTGATGAGCTGTTATCCTCCTCCAGTTCATCCTCTGGCAGGAGTTCACCTTTTTGCATTGCCAAAAGACACAACACACTGCAATGATGTGGGAAACCCTGTCGAAAGTGTATTGGAGTGAGCCACCTGAGCGATCCAAGCTTCTGAAATGCATCTTCAGAAGCCCTATGGTCTGCTCTATAAGGGAGCATGTGGAGCTGTGAGCAGCATTTTACTTCTCCTCGGATGGACTCTGGGGGTGAGGCACCATTGTCATCAGCCAGTGTTTCAGTGGGTACTCCTTATACCAAAGCAGCCGTCCCTGCAGATGTAATGGCCCCTCAAAAATCTCAGGCACCTGGGAGTGACTCAAGATGTAGGAGTCATGGCAACTCACAGGGTACCGTGCACAAACATGCAGTATGTGCTTCTGGTGATCACACACCAGTTATACATTGATGGAATGGTAGCCCTTGCAGTTTATATACATTAGGGGCTGCTGCCATGGAGTCCGTATAGCCACATGGGTGCAGTCTATTGCACCTGCACTCTTGGGAAGCGTGAGATGGTGGAAAAGCTGGTGAATCTCGCAGCCTGGCTATCTTCATCCAGAGCAAACCTGACATAATGATGGGCCTTCCTGTAAATGGCACCTGTGGCCCCCTCCATGCATCGATGTGTTGCGGGCTGAGAGATGCTGCACAAGTCCCCTGTTGATCCTTGGAAAGAACCAGAGGCAAAGAAATTGAGTGCTGCGGTCACCTTCAAAGCCACTGGCAGGGATACCCGCCAACTCCACGTATCCTCAGATCTTCATTAAGAATATGGCATTTGTGATGTACCAGAGATTGGGGCAAGTGCAGAGATGCACGACATTGCCTCTCACTCAATTGTAAATAGGAAACACTTCTACAATAAACCCAAGGTCTGGCGAGTTGCCCCGGTTGTCTGGGTCTCTCCTCCTGACCCTCCTGTTCATGCTCTGGCTCTGCTTGACCATGTCCCTCCTGCTGGAGGTGCGCATGGAGTCGCCTCTCCCTCCTTCACCTCCTTCATTGCATTAGGACCCTGACAAAGACAGCATTGAGCCCTGGACCCATACCTGCTTTTGCCTTCTCTCTGAAAGGAAACACTGAAGACATTAATGATTCAAGAGGCAAGAAAGTGAAGCTCAGAAGGTGAAATGTTTGATGACTGTAAGGGTCCATTGTATTTCCTGCCTTACTTGCATGGTGACTGATGCCGCCTTGTCCCTGAGGCACTAACACACATCGAAGTGACCAAGATGGCATCACAGATATGTAACATCTTGAGCCCTGTGTCGGGATGCTAAAGTTTAATTGAGATGAGTGACCCAACCTAGCTTTGTGCTCCAATCTCTGATGTGGCATATTAATGACAATCAGTTGCTCATGGTCAATGAGTGGATGTCCTTTGTCTCATTAGAAGTGTCAATTCTGGTGAACAGGTGACAGGCCTTCATTGATGGAATGCCATATATGATACAGCGGTGCCTTCTTCACTGTTGCCTGCATTCCCAAATTCTACATTCCTATGTGTCACTCTTGAGATGCAGCAACTGTGCTGTGAAAAGCCACTGAGTTCCAAGTCACTCTTTAACAGTGCTAATGAATCCATTGGCTCTCAAAGGCTTTCCTCACAAGGAGGACTTCCTCCTTTCTTTCTAAGAAGACTCCTGTTCACTCCAGTGGCAGCAAGAGGTTAGCAAATGATCCCAGAAAGGCCCACTCATGTTCGTCCTTCCCCCTCACTGCCATTCTGCAGCCTTCCCTCCCCGTTGCCCCTCTCATGTTCGCCCTTCCCCCGACTGCCATTCCACAGGCTTTCTTCCCCGTTGGCCCCCTTGTGTTCATTAATCCCATTCACACCTCACAGCCCACCCCCAGTTGAAGTGCTAGTTTCTGAAAGTGGAGCCTTGCAGAGTACCACAGAACAGTGATGTTTTTCAGGACAATGTAGGCAAAGAGCAGGAGCAGAACAAACCTACAGTCCCAGCAGTGTGGCGTTGATCGTAACAAGATCGGCGCAGCGCTATGGTGGGTAGGCTATGTATGTTGCACTCACCTCGAAGTTACCAGTGAACTGAGGTCTGACTTGTTCACGCCACCCTTTTCAAACAGAGTTGAGGCTGAATTAAATTCCCGCTGGCGTGACACAAGATTGGAAAGCCAGGCAAGATTCCAGCGAGCAGCTGTTTTAATGAGCATTCATGACATGTTAGTGAATGCAAATGGCGTTTGCGCCACTAGTCGGCAGGGTAACCGACCCACCATTAACCCGCCATCGGAGAATGGCAACCTATTTTTACGACGGCAGATTTGCAAGTTTTTGCCTGCTGCTGGACTCTCCGCTCCTGTTCACCACAAGACTGTTGCGGACAGGATGGGAAAATTCCGCCCATTGTCTGAGTGGTTGAGACAGAAACCTTCATTATAGTTAAAAAAATACTTGGATATGCACTTGAAATGCTGTTACCTAAAATGCTATGGGCCAAGAGCTGGAAAGTGGAATGAGGCTGGGTAACTTTTTTTGACCAGCACAGACACGATGGGCTGAGTGGCCTTCTTCTGTGTTGTAAATTTTCTGTTTCTACTCAGCATGTGGTATTGTTAGATTGTCCTACTTTACCAGTCTGTTTGAAATGTGCAATTTGTTCTGCATGTGTTCCCAAATCCTGTAGGCGATGTATGCAGCATTATGCTGTATGACTGTCTTCACACCCACCTCTGGCAGCAGCACATCCACTTCCCCGCTCTGCACTTGTCCACAGGCTCATGCCTCTACATTGGATTTCTTTTCACTTAATTTTTGTCTGGCACTTCCCCCCTCTCTACCCCCTGCACTACCAGTCTCTGGCAAAGGATGGCATATATTTTAAACCTTTATAAATGTGAAACAATATTCGTCCCTATCCTTCCCAATATCCCATATACAATCACTTCTTTTGAATTCCTTCCTCCTTTCCTAGGACCCACATGAATGCTGCCTCGGGATGCCAAGCAGGCACCTGCAGCTTGCTGGGCTCATGTAAAGAAAGACTGAAGCCCAATATTAGTATGCTCATTCTGGAGCAGTGATTATTCCCTGTTCCCAATTCTGGTCAGCTATTTCCTAGGCCTCCATATTTTTAAATAAAATATTGATGGCTTTGCACAATAGTTTTTTTTCCCCTCTGGCATGGTTTCCACAGTTTGCTGCACAAACAACCTTATTGTTGAATGTTCCCATAGAGCAGATAACAATGTTTGGCATGGAGCTGAATTGCTTCTAAATCAGGTGTGGAGAGAACCGCCCTCGTGGCCGACCATGCTTCTGGGAAGCATTCCCCGCATTTTTGCTAGAATCAATCCACTAAGCACAATGGCTCTCAAAAGTGCATCAGTTCCAGGTGTATCTGAAGTACTGACAAGTGATAAATTTTTTCCTTATTTCAGGTGTGCTATTACAAGTGTACTTACAGCATCCAGCCAGAATCCAAAATACTGTTCATACAAAGAAAGGTTATTTTCAGATTTACCTTTTTCACCTGGCTTCCTTTTATCTCTGAACCATTGCAGCAGACAAAATATTTCCAAATAGAAAAGATTAAGAGATCTGTATTCAATTTTTTGAAGATTTATTTGAACACAACAGAAACAAACCGCTCTGGGGACAATGCAATGGAAGAAGTTTCAATGCCGATCATGTTTTAAGTCTGAATCATGGTCTTTAGTGTCAACATTTCCAGACCTACGTAGTACAGGAAATTTCACTCATCCTGGCTCATTGGTAATTATGGCTATGGGACCTCTCTCCCTGCAACATTTAAACAAAACCTTGAGAGTTTGACCAAAAAGCAGTATTGATAATATCTGCAGAGAAGACTGTAAGGAGAATGGTCCCAACCAAAAAGGATATCATGAATGTAAGTGGAGGGGAAGCTAACAAGAGGAAAATAGTCATTTAAACAAATAATATCTTAAAGTGACCAATAAGCTGATCTGAAGATAAACCCTGAGGGTTTGCCTTCCGGTGTCAGTGATTACAACCATTATAACTGACTGAAAATTAGGCTGGAAAATTACAGTAGTTTCTTCATGGTCACAATGTCTATTTTGCTGCTACTGCATGAAATAAACAAATGCTATGGAATATTGATGGTGTCTCTTTTATGCCAATGGGACTCCAAATAAAAATGTAGGAGGAAAGTAGAGTAAATCAACTGCTGTTTTTCCACTCTTTTTCATTCAATCATGGGACAAGAGCATTGCTGACGAGGCCAATATTTATTACCTATTCCTAATTGCCGTTGAGAAGGTGGTGGTGAGCCACTTTCGTGAACTGCTGCAGTCCATGTGGTGTGGGTACACCCACATCAGGGACGGAGTTCCAGGATTTTGACCCAGCAACAGTGAATTATTTTCTTGTGCTGAGGTTGATGTCCAGTGGTCTGTGCAGTTTTGTTTTGTAGCGGTTTGATGCAACTGAGTGGCTAGCTAGGCAATTTCAAAGGACAGTTAAGGCTCAACTACATTGCTGTGAGACTGGAGTCACATGTAGGCCAGACTGGGTAATGATGACAGATTTCCTTCCCTAAAGAACATTAGTGAACCAAATGGGATTTTATGACTATTCAATGGTTTCATGATCATCATTACTGAGACTAGCTTTTTTTTCCAGATTTGTCATTTCATTGAATTTAAATTCCCCCAGCTACTGTGGTGGGATTTGAGCCCATGTAACCACAGCACTAGTATAGGCCTCTGGATTACTAGTACAGTAGCACCATCACTATGCTACCATAACCCTAACTAGCTTTGGAGCACTGGGGTGAGTTTATAGTACTCCCATTGCAATCAGAGCACCTCTGTTGTTGGGCCAATTTGGGGACCACAACAATATGCTCATCCCCTCTGCCAATGGCGCTGTCTTTGCCTGATTTTATGCTTGCTGGTTTTTGAATGGAGAAATTGTGTAGCATGCAATAAGCAGTAATTATTTTGGCAACATTGCTGGGCATACATCAGATTCCACTGGTCAAAGCCATGGCATCTCTGTGTGAGCAGCCTAATGATGTGATCAACATTGATTCAGGCTGAGACATATACTTGGTTGTGTTGGGAGTTTTTTGCTGCAGAGGAGGTGGGCGGGTATGTGCGTGGGGCTAGCCTAAAGGGACATGACGGGAAAGTGGAGTTTAGGTAGAAGACCAGCCATGGTCTTATTGAAAGACAGAGCATGCATCAAAAGGACAAATGGCTTTCTCTGCTCCTATTTTTAATGGTCTTACTTTCTTAAAAGGTGAGCTCTGTTATTCGATCCCTGCATCCTTAAATATTCTGGGCTCGAGTCAAATAATGATAACATTTCTGCTTCCAGAATATTGGGAAAAAATCTTTATCTATTAGTCCTCAATAGGCCCAGGCATGAGCTGAGAAAAATTCCAGTGGCAGAGAACTTAGGGGGCAATGGGCTGAAAGTTATCTGCTCTTCACAAGCATGGTAAGCTTTCCATCTTTCATGTCCTAAGTTACTCATATACTATATGATGCTAGGTTAATACCAGCAGCAGTGGGATGAGGTCCTTAAGTGGGCATTAATTCCCACTTAAGGGCCTCAATTGCAGGAGGTGAGGGGCAGGAAGGCTGTCCATGGGTTTTCACGCCACCGACTTAATTGGGGTGGGGGTGGGAAGGTGGTGGGGTCCCCACCTGCCATCCCACCAAACTTGCCACAGGGGAGGGCATTAAATTCCACCTATTGCTGGTGGAGATTAGTTCAGAATTCATCTACATTCAAAAACATAATCCAAAAGTACAGAGTAGTTGTATAATGGTGACTTTAACAACTCCAGGAAGAAGTGTGCTTGTTGCGGATGTTGTCTACAGGTCAGCCTGGAAGAGATGGTGCAGTTCTGTGACACCCTGCTTATGGAATGTGAGCACCAAAGAATGAGGGCCAGGGAGAGAAATCACAGGCTTTGGTGCTTCTCCTGTTTCCGGGCCCCTTATTACACCCCCTCCCCCCCTTTAACTGCCCCCCCACCCCCCCCCCCCCCACCCTCAAGCATGCATGATATTTTTTTCCCTTCCCTTTTCAGGTTTCACCAGTCAATTCACCAAACAATCACAGAAATGTCCTAGTAAAATGATAACGCCTATTGTTGGCATCTGGTTACAAATGTCGTCTCTGATATATTTGCAGCATGGGTCATTAATATTAAGAGCAAGAACAATACAATGCAATGTTCATTTGCGTGTGCCCTACAGGTGATCCCACTGCAACTATTAAAGAAACCAGACCATACAAATTTTATTTTAACAGCATCGTGCAATATTATTAAATCGGCAGGAAAGTATTCCAATATGGGATACTATCTGTGCAGACAATAACACTGATTTCGGTCACTGCCTCGGCGCTCATTAACATCTTCTGCACATTGCATCATATGGATATAGTGATAGTAAATTCATATTTGGAGGAAAGATTCAATACTTGCAACCCAGATAAACTGCACTAAAGCATTTCCATTCTGTCGAAGTAGAAGACTTTCTCCTGTCTGGGTGCATGACAGTAATAGATATAATTGTTTCATAGAAGGGGCGTAGTTGGATTCTATTTTTTTTAAATTCTTTCATGGGATGTGGGCGTCGCTGGCTATGCTAGCATTTATCGCCCATCCCTAGTTGCTCTTGAGAAGGTGGTGGTGAGCTGTCTTCTTGAACTGCTGCAGTCCCTGTGGTGTAGATACACCCACAGTGCTGTCAGGAAGGGAATTCCAGGATTTTGACCCAGTGACAGTGAAGGAACGGCGATATAGTTCCAAGTCAGGATGGTCTGTGGTTTGGGGGAGAACTTGCAGCTGACGGTATTCCCATGTATCTGCTGCCCTTGTCCTTCTAGATGGTAGAGGTCGTGGGTTTGGAAGATGCTGTCTAAGAAGCCTTGGTGAGATGCTGCAGTGCATCTTGTAGATGGTACACACAGCTGCCACTGTGTGCCGGTAGTGGAGTGAATATTGAAGGTAGTGTATGGGGGTGCCAACCAATTGGGTTCCTTTGTCCTGGATGGTGTTGAACTTCTTGAGTGTTGTGGGAGCTGCACTCATCCAGCCAAGTGGGCAGTATTCCATCACACTCCTGACCTGTGCCTTGTAGATGGTGGGCAGATTTTGGGGAGTCACAGTTACTCGCCATAGGATTCCTAGTGTCTGACCTGCTCTTGTAGCCAAGTATTTATATGGCTAGTGCAGTTCAGTTTCTGGCCATTGGTAACCTCCAGGATGTTATCGGGTGGAATTCAGCGATGGTAATGCCATTGACTGTCAAAGGGAAACTGTTGGATTCTCAATCCTGGTTTTTATTTGCTTACATTTATTTCGATGAGGCCCAAGATTCTCATTTATATGCTGGTTTAAATTCAAAAGGGAATCTTGAGATGTGTACAGTGTTGACTTTCATGGTACTAAACCTTAAAAGTGACCCTCACAATCGCCCAGCCCCACCCTAACCCCCCCCACCTGCCCACCCACCCACACCCTCACCCCAACACTCACCCCAGCACCCCACTCCCCACCCCATCCACAACTTCCTCACCACCTGCCTGCCCCACCCCACCACCCCCCACAATCCAAACCCTCACCCCACCATCCACCATACCCAACCTACCCCACTACCCTTCACACCCCAAACTTCCTATCCCTCACCCCATCACCCTGCTGCCCCCCCACCATCTACCCAACCCAACCAATCCAAACACTGCCACACCCTCACTGCAAACACCCACACCCACCAACACCTCCACCTCACACCCCCACCCTTCAACCTGCACCCCACCACACACCCTGACCACCCACCCCCTCACCCCATCTCAAACACCCAATCCACCACCCCACCCTCCACCCCAATCCCACCCCCCTCCGCCCCACCTCAATGCCCCATCCGCCCACTTCTCCCCCCAAGCCCTACACGGAACATGCAATTAGCTCTCAAATGATTACAGGAACTTCCCATTTTTCAAGCAGAATTTCAGGTGAGAGCACTCACCTGACATTTGCTGCATTGTTGTTAACCCTGACCTTTGGGCATCTTCGTGGTTTTCTGGTGGGATTTTCAAAAAACAAAATGGGAACCACAAAGCTTCCTGTAGGTCAGAGGCAGCAGCAGTTCCTATTCACAGCTACCATCAGTGAAGCTGACCTGGAAGACCAGCTTAAAGAAAATCAGAGCTATCAGGCTAGTGGTTCTGATTTTTTTAAAGCCGGTCTTTCATGTCTGCTGCTTAGTCCGGATGCCATTTAAAACACTGAGCCTGGGCCCCCTCACTCCATCCCCCAGGACTACCCCCCATCCCCTGGGCCCCAGTGTCTGGCACCTTCTGCAGCACCACCCTCCCAGGTTCTGCCAAAGACCGCTATGCTCCAAGATGTCTAGTTAGAATTATTTGGTTCTATGAATGAGGCACTTAAAAACTATTCGCATCTGGCTCTCTTATTCTTTCCTGCAGATTTTGTGGATACTGTTGGAATCTCCAAAGGAATTTCTGCACTGAGAATTTTCTTGGTTAAAAACAAAATTGTAACTGAAAGCAAGAATGCTGTAGAAAAGAGTAAAGTGTCCCAAAATTTTATAGCACCAAAAATCATTTTCACAACAAGAGGAATTAATGTATAAATAAAAATGTATTCAACTAAATTTTAGCGAAAAGAATATCAAAAGTGGCGGTTCACAAAAATTGGCAATTTTCTTCACTGTGGCACAGTGATGAAGAAGGATCATTGGGCTAAAATTGATGACCCTCGCTTGCTGCTGGTGAAGCTCCATATGACTAATGAAGTTTCATAAAATATAAATAGTTCTTCCTGTGGTTGGTGGCATTCTGTTTACCAATAATGTCACTTTAATGCCCAACAAGTGGATTCACAAATACTTTTATTTTAATGTAGATGTCAAAAATATCGTGAGTTATACCTAGAGCTCTCCTGGTATCCTTAACCAATACAGGACAGGTTAACTGGCTATCTATCCGATTGTGGAATGTTGCTGGTACAGAATGGCTGCTGTATTTGCCCATGTTTAGTGTGGCCAACCTTCAGCCTGCAAAATAAACCCAATCTACTTCATAATTCAAACAGCTCACTGAGCAGCTCCCAATTAAAGATGTGCATAAATATGTAAACCATTTATAAATTTATAAACCAATAATAAATAAGCAGATAACAAAAGTGGCTTAAAAACAGAAAATGCTGGAAAAAAAACTCAGCAGGCCTGACAGCCTCTGTGGAGAGAGAAACAGGGTTAATGTTTCGAGTCTGTATGACCCTGCTTCAGAGCTAAAGAGAAACGTTAACTCTGTTTCTCTCTCCATAGATGCTGTCAGGCCTGCTGAGTTTTTCCAGCATTTTCTGTTTTTATTTCAGATTTCTAGCATTCACAGTACTTTGCTTTTATATTACATAAGTTGCTTACTCAAACGCCAATGTTCATGATCATGATTCATCTCAGTTCAGAAGTGAGGTACGGTAATTATATACAGCCCACTCATCAGTTGTTACGCAGGGATAAAACCACTGCTTTGAAAAGTTGAGTAATCTTGGCTGACCATCACTTACAATCACTTTACTCCAAAAACAGAAAATCATTATGGAAAGCATTTTGAGAAATTTGAATAAGATGAAAGGTGTTAGATTATTGCATTTCCAAAAATATTTTTTCAATACCATGGGTTTTGTAAAATAATACGTAGCACATAAAAGCATTATACCCTAATCTTTGTCTTTGTAAATGTCAATATGTTATTATTCATCTAAAAGGCTTATTATTCACAAACTTCTACAGCCTCTCAGTCAGTATAAACATCTGATGCGTACTTTTCTAAATAAATTTACATTTGCATTATATCATAATGTACACACACATCTTTTAAATTAATACTTTAGATGCAAGTGACATTTTCAAAGTTGTAGAAATATTCTTGTAAATTTATTATGTTACATTTTAACTACCAGTGGCTAAAATTTGAATATCAAACCAATATATTGTGAAATGATTAACAATATCATATTGAAGTACTTATAAATATTTATACCACAAGAACCATTTCAGAGGTAATTTATCACTATTGATTTATGTGCCTTTGAGCTGACATGAACTACTTTAGAATGTTTAAATGTCACTTACGGAAAGCATCAATGAATTTATTTAGTCAATTGACCATGCAACAGTCAACAGGGCGATTATATCAAAAAGTGGAAGCGAAATTGGAGTTAGTAATGTGAACATAGGGTTCATCTAATATCATGAACTGTAAGATTAATTCACCATCTTGAAATCGGACAGGATTTTTTGCTTCAATGATCCTGGAGCATACTGAGATTGCATACAGGGAAAATGTACACCCAGCCCCGGATTTCCTAAACATTAAATTTAATGGGCTGGAAATCACAGGCTGAAAATTTCCTAACACAAGCTTTTTCTCCTGAAGAGCCTTTCTAAAAAAAAAATAAAGCTATTGGGAGCTGCAAAACAAAGATTCGGCATTTCTAAACCTAATACATGGCAAATTGATGTGTGCCTGGTAGAATGCATAATTTTCATATATAATAAATAAAATACATGGATTGAATTTATTTATGAATGGAATTTCAATCTTGTGGGGAGGTGGTGGTGCAGTGGCAATATCAATAGAACAGTAAACCAGAAGCCCAGGCTAATTATTTGGAGACATGGGTTCAAATCCCACCATTGCAGCTGGTTGAATGAATGAATTTGGAACATAAAGATATTCTCTGTAATGTTAGCCATACAAGCTACCATGATTGTTGTGTAAACCCATCTGGTTCACTAATGTCCATCAGGGAAGGAAATCTGCAATCCTTACCTGGTCTGGCCTACATGTGGCTCCAGACCCACAGCAGGGTGGTTGACTCTTAACTTTCCTCTGAAATGGCTGAGCAAGTCACTCATGTCAAGACCAATTAGGGATTGGAAACACAATGCTGGCCTTTCTAGTGAAGCCTACATCCCATCAAAATTAAAAGAGAACTAACTCTGAATTATCACATTTTTTGCATCTTTTTGATTTATTCTTTCTATTTCCAGTATACACATGAGTGATAGTTAAGCATGTTTGGAAAGAAACTGTAAAAATGGTGAATTATATTAATTTAATGGAAAACAGCATGTTTCCACTTTGAATATAAAAGTAATAAGAAATTTGCATATAAAATTAGAAGAACGTTTTTATAACAGATCTTGTGATAAATGATTTTAAGATGAGTAAAATTAAGACACTTTATCGGCTATTGATTCTTGTGATAAAAAAAATAGCTTCTAAGGCACAATCGGAATAAATTATCAGGTGGAGTTTTCCATTTTGGAGACTAAACGCGATGATAGATGGGTTTTGTGGCATGTTTCCCGCTGGTGGTGGGGTGGGAAATCATTCCCGGTTTCATGCTCAGAAGCTGATTAACTATACATCAGCGATTAGCTCTCTGAATCACACGGCAGGACAGGCACTGATTTGTCTGCCCTACCGTTACCTAATTGGGTCGAAGGTCCAGGCACCACATTTAAATGCCACCTAAACGCGCACACATTACTCTCAGCAAGCCAGCTGTGTGCAGGAAACTTCTTGATACGGCTCCGCCGAAGGAAAAAGCTGCCGCCACTTTCAGCAATGACTCCCTTGAGGCCCCAATCCATGGAGTCCACCAGCACTGGGATGTCCTGTACCCGAGGGATGGCTCCAGGAGGCCCACCAGCTCACCTCGCCGGACTGTGAGGTGGTTGCAAGGGAGGTCAACGCATCAGGCACCCATCTGAGCAATGCCATCCAATGCAGGAAGAGGGTGAATGATCTCATCTGCTCCACCAAGGTAAGTCAACCTTCAGCTCGCTCCAATCTCACACTCATAATGGCATCATGCACTCAAAGGGTTACACTGCTCAGGGATCTCGCACAATGTTTGCCGGGGGAGACATCAACACTGATTGTCTCACGGATACTTTAACATCACCAACATCTCATCTATCATGCTGCACAAACTCCATCCTCAGCCCATACACACAGCAGGCACTAAGGGACAGAAGGAATGTGGCCGTGTCCCATTGCCTGCACCTTACTTCCCTTGGAATCGTGTGGCTATCAGTGTGGTACGGGCACGTCTTCCGTGTTGTGTTTCTTCAATGGCATCCTCATGTGGAAGCTGACCCTCATCTCCCAATTCAGATTCCTGCCCTTCCTGCTCTTCATCGTCCGAGGAGCTCTCAGCCTCCTCCGTGTCTCCCTCTGACAAGGGATCCCCCTTTGAAGTGCCAGGTTGTGAAGGGTGCAACAGACCACGATTATCCAGTGCACCCGCTGTGGAGAGTGTCTCTGTGCAGACCCCCACCTGGGTGATCCAAACATCAGAAGCACATCATCAGATGCCAATGGTCTGCTCAATGATGTAACATGTCAAGCTATGCACCACGTTGTACCTCTCCTTCAAAGCTCTCTGAGGACGACACACGGAGGTCATGAGCCATCATTTGAGCAGGTCCCCCTTATCCCCAAGCAGCCAGCCCTGTACTCACTGAAGCCCTTCAAATATGTGAGGCACTTGGGAGTGACTCAGGATGTAGGAGTCATGGGAACTCCCAGGGTACCTGGCACAAATGTGCACGATGTGCTTCTGAATATCACACACCAGTTAAACGCTCAGGCAGTAGAACCCTTTCCTGTTAATGAACATCAGGGGCTGCTGCCATGGAGATCTCAAGGCCACACGTGTGCAGTCGATTGCACCCTGAACTCTAGGGAAGCCTGAGAGAGCCGCAAGCCCCAGAAATCTAGCAGCCTGGCTAGTTTCATCGAGTGTGAACTTCACATAATGATGAGCCTTACTGTAGAGGGCATCTGTCACCTCCCTGATACATTTATGTGCTGAGGACTGTGAGATGCTACATAGGTCCCCTGTGGATACCCGGAACGTTCCGCAGGCAAAATAATTGAGCGCAGCAGTGACCTTCAGGGCCATGGGCAAGGGGTGTCCCTCCAGTCCACAGGGTGTTAGATCCTCCTGCAGAATGTGGCAGATATGATCCACCACATCGCTTGACAGGTGCAGACGTGCACAGCACTGTCTTTCACTGATCTCCAGATAGGAAAGTCTTCTTCAGTAGACCGTTGGTTGTATGAGTTGCTTCCATGGGGTGAATCCAACCTTCTCATTCTCTGGGTGTTGCTGGGCTTCCCTGGACAATGGACCTCAGGCCGGGCCTCCTCTTGAACCTGTGCTAGGCGGTGCCGGGCCCTTCTTCTCCTCCTCAGTTGGATCACTGCCACCAAGAAGGCAGCATTGAGCATAGGCTCCATTATTCAATCCTCCTTCTACCTGTGGACTGATAGAATCAACAGATTAATGAATACTGGGTAAATTTAGCAGATTCACAAACAGAAAGCCACTGTCATGCCCTGGAGCTGCATCTGTGCTACTAGCTTGTTACCATGTAGCTGAGGTGTACTCTCACAGATCTAGGTGACCAAGACGCCAACCCTGATACCTGACATCTCAATCCCACAGAAGCTGGAAGAGTTTTGGACACATTCCTGAAAAGTGCCACTTTACCAAAGGCGCTCCTGCAATCTCTGATCTGGTTTACTGATTAAGCTCAACTTGTACTTCAGCAATGACTGGATGCCCTTTGGCCTGTTATCCACACCAATTGGCGAAAGCACATTAGAGGCTTTCATTGATGATCTGGCAGAGATGCAGCAGCTGCTTCCTTAACAGTTGTCTGCATTTTCCATTCTCACATACCTCTCTGTTAAAGCTCAGATGGAGGGACTGTATTGCGAAGCCTATGAATCCTGCAGTCTCTCGTTAAAGTGCATCAAAAGGCTGTGGCTTCAATTGCATCTTCTCAGGGAAGTCTTCGTCTTTTCTCTCAGCTCTGACTCTATTTCAGTGCTGTGACTCTGAGCAGTTTGATGGTGCCCCCTGAAAGGGCCCCTTAGACCAGCCGTGGGGTTCTCCCACACTGCCTCAGACCCCTCCCACAAAGATTCTTTTCCAGTTCAATTTTAAACTGTGCAACTTCAGGCTTTCAAGATGGTGATATTGCATTTCAACTTCAAGACCAGCTTTGACGCTCCCTCTGTCAGTGTTTGGGTCCCTCCAATCTTCCTGGAAGCTCACGATGTGCAGGTAGAGCTCCCTCCGGTTATTCTCCAACCTCCCCCAGTAACCCTGGATACCATTGTTATTATTGTGGACATTCCAGCCCTCCCCACTGAACCCATCACTGTTGATGTCCCCATGTCTCATGTGGACCTCACTCCTCCCCAACTCAAGTCTGTGGTGCATGGTCACATATAGGCTGCAGATGGTTCCTCTAATCATGACCATCCCATCTGCAGCCCAGTACCAAGGCAGACAACCCCATCACCTCCGAATTTAAGACTATGAACACACACTGCACACAAAGCTGTGCCTTATCCCAAATGAGCACACAGGCATTCCACCTCCCTGGAGCTGGACTATGACGTGCATGCCATACATAGCACTGTAGCATGGCCCACAAAGCCCCAGGACTACCTTTAATCTCTCACCCTGACTATGAGGTGCACAAAGCCCCAGGACTGCCTTTGATTTCTCACTCCAACATCTTGGCTCCAGACCATGGAATATGACTGTCTTTCAGTGAGTTCCCCCATTCCTTAATGACTGATCACAACAGTCTCCCTTCCCCTCCAACGCAATGAATCTCGATGCAACCCAGCCCTCTTGTGCCACACTAACATAACGCCCCCGTCCCCTCATATTCTGGTGTATGAGTGCACACCCTCCCATTCATACAGTTCAATTCCCATTAACACCCTTGTGCGTCTGCGTTCTAGTCTTCCATGTTGGCCTCCAGCTTCCCCACCCTCGGTCTCCCCTCTGCCTGCCACTGTTCCCTGTCCCATCTCCAACCCACCATACCCCATTGACCCTCGTCTCTGTCATCCTTCCTCCCACCCCAGTCATAATGCTGGTCTCTGTTTCAGAGTGCAGCCCTGCCTGAGCCCCGCAGCACACAGCGAGTACTGTCCTCCCAGAGTATGGCGGTACCCGCCATCAGCAGACCAACCCTACACCCCCACCAGTGTGGCATTGCACTGCCACTGCTGAGAAACTGGACCAGTGCTGTTACAGGTAGGCTTTGAATGTTACCTTCATCTCAAAGTCACGAGCGAAGTGAGGGTAGACAGCTGCGCGCCACTTATATCCAGGCATGCTTTTGGTTGGTCTAATTTCCCACTGGCATGGCATGTAATTGGGAGAGGGAACATGATTCCGGCAAGTAGCATTTTTGATGAGTATTCATAACGTGGGCCTAAATTTCACGCTTGGCGTATGCGTCAAGTCGGCGGGCCCAGACGTGAACGTGAAATGCGCTTCCGCCCGCAATCGGCCCCCAAAGGCGTGGTGAGAAGGCCTCAGCGCTGCCAAAGGGGATGGCAAGAGTGCGGGCGCTGACAAAAACAAGGGTGCAGGTGGGCTCTTCTAGCGAGCTCTTTGAGGGCAGACAGCTACTGCAGAGCTGCCTCAGGGAGCTGCAGACCTGTAGAGATTAAATGACAAGAATAAAATGCAGCAAACTGTGTCTATTGAACACAATCAAGCACCCAATCAGAACTCAAAAAATATTAGTCCCCAGATACCTTTTTGTATTATATTTCACCCCGGACATTTCATCCTGCCCTTGGATGAGGTTTCATTAAAAATGGCTGCCTGCCTGCCCATTTTGCCTGTGTGATGAGCGCAAAATCTCACAGGCAACGTAAAATCATGGACAATAGGGTTTTTAATGGCCTTAATTGGCCCTTTGTCGGCGGGCACAGCTCTGACTCCCCTGCGTGCCCGCCGACCTTGTATTGCTCACGTGCGCGATGACGTTGGGGTACATGCCTGACGTCATTTCGTGAAATTTTACGTGTATTCAATTCAAGCGTGCACCCGCCCGATCAACTTAAATCTCTGGCCATGGTAATGCATGCCAACGGCATTCCCTCCATGGAACAGCGGGAAACCCAACCTGCCATCTGCCTGCTGTGAAAGTGGTGAGGGGAAAATTCCAAATTGATTTCCTGTCGACGGGATTTTGACTTTTGGCCTCTCTCCAAATTTTGTGCTCCCGTCTGTCACGAAACCTGATGGCAGAACCAGAACATTCTGCCCATCATCTCTGCTATATTAAAAACAATAATCTTCGCAACCATACAACCTGTTCCTTGAACGAAAGGCATTATTAATAACCGTGGTGTAGCTGTACCACTCAAGCAGGTTTATTTAGAGTGCAATGATGTTTTTAGTTAAAATAATTGTTTGAAGCCACAAAATGGAGCATAATGATTAGCCTTTTATCCTGAAAATAAAAGCACAGCTCTTACATTTCTTGACATAAGATTTTTAGGTTTCTTTCATGATAATACAGCTCAACTGTAAAAGATTGGGAGCTGCAAATGAGATGCATGTGGCTGATGCTAATCCCAGTCTATTTTATGGGCTTGTGAGTTATTTGATCGTCAAAAGTTTGACCTTTGCAGAAGATTACCAAATGCTTTTGTCATATCATTACAGTGGCTCTTGGGAGAAATTATTTGCAGGTAATTACAGTGAATTTTTGTACTGAGAACATGGTATAATAGTGATACTTTAATTGATTTATCCTTCATGCCTGTTTCACATTTCTGAGACCAATCTTTATCTTTAAAATCTTTTCATAGCTGTTTTGAACATTTGATTTTATTGTGATCAACATTTTAATCAATGATGTTGTTCAATTCATGAGAAGCAAAAGTTTCTGATTTGCCAACAACGCCTCTTGAAGTATTTTTTTTAAGAATAGCTAATCACTTGAATTTCATACAAAAAGCTTCTTCACGTTAGAAGGCATGTTACATTCGAGAACTAGAGGGTAACCAAGGGACTAAAAAGTGAGGAACTTAAGGTAATTAATATCAGCAGGGAAAAAAGTATTAGAGAAACTTAAGGAGCTAAAGTCCGATAAATCCCCAGGACCTGGTGGCCTATGTCCTGGGATTCTAAAAGAGGTAGAGAAAGTGGATGCACTGGTCATGATTTTCCAAAATTCCCTACATCCTAGAACAGTCCCAACAGATTGGAACTCCTCTATTCCAGAAAGAAGGGAGGGAAAAAACAGAGAACTACAGGCCAGTTAGCCTGGCATCAGTCATCGGGAAAATGCTGGAATCTATTATTAAGTCTTAACAATGCACTTAGAAAATCATAATTTGATCACACAAGGTCAACATGGTTTTACGAAAGGGAAATTATGTTTGAAAAATGTATTAGTCTTTTGAAGATGTAACTAGTAGGGTAAATAAAGGGAAACAAATAGATGTAGTATACTTGGATTTCCAAAAGCCATTCAATATGGTGCCATACAAAAGGTTAATATACAAGATAAGGGCTCATGGAGTTGGGAGTAATGTATTAGCATCGATTGAGGATTGTTAACAGGCAGGAAACAGAGAGGAGGGATAAATGGGGCATTTTCATGTTGGCAGGCGGTGACTAGTGGACTGCTGCAAGAATCAATGCTTTGGCCACAGCTATTTACAATCTATATGAATGGTCAGGAAAACGGAGTTGAGGCAGAAGATCAGCCATGATTGGCAGAGCAGTGTCGACAGATCATATGGTCTACTCCTGCTCCAATTTCTTATGTTCTTAAGCTGTTTTAGCAGTACTGGATATACCAAGCAGAATTTTCACATTTGCCTCTGTTTCAGTTTTTTTTATTTTTCATGGCACTCATTACAATCATTTAATGGCTCGTTAATTGTATCAGTTAATCTGTGAAGCAAATGCATTTAACTTGAGCATATATATTTTACACCACAAGTTAAGGTTCCTGCAGTAATTCCTCCTGTCCAGTCTCTCCACCCGACGAACAGTTTTAAGAAAAAGGTGACTGTCTGATGTCAAGCACAGCAAGGGATGGCCACATCACTTGTAGCCTAACTTGTACTTTTCACCAATTATCAAAGTAGAAAATACTGGAATTATACTGCAACTCATTAAGTAAATTGTTTTGGTTTTATAATCATATCAGAATTAAAATCAATACTTTATCCACTTCTTCCAAAATATTTCAGTAGTTCTTGAGAATTACTGAATTCCAATATGTTCATTAATTAGTATAAGAATAAATCTAGAAACTTAGTACAAACATCTTTATATATAGAAATGAACACATTTTCTATTTAGTCACAAGAATAACTAATCAACGTTTGTATAAAATACAGTAAAATGTATTCTCTCCAGCAAGCATAGTGTTGTGGTGCAATCAGTAAAATGCAGGATACTTACAAACTCATTACACATAAATGTTTGGCTGTAATGTTTTGAATATTTTTCTTCAAAATCTTTAAACTGGAATTGACAAAAATTGCGTTTTCTGAAATAGAATCCACAAATTATCTTGTAAACAATCATAAAATTCCAGTGACTAATTACAATTTCATAAAGTCAACAGGGAGACTGTTGTGACCTCTTGCACCCTAACTGGGTGCCCGAATCCTATATAACCTGCCTTAATTACACTCCAGTCTTCTTTAATCTTTAGCTGTTTTAAGTTTCTTTGTGACTGTGTCATTCTCCCAAGTCCAGACCGTATTTTCAGCAGAAATGACTGCTCCCTTCACAATTCGCTGCAAGACTCAGTGCTGTACAATGAAGCCTCTCTATTACATCCTCTAAAAAGTAATTATTGGCAACATTGGAAATGTTATTCTGCTATTCTTACCATTTTCATCACAAGTTATTCACAAACAATGAATAGCTATATTGTTAGTAGTAGGAATCATATGAGCTTTGGGAAGTAAAGAGATATTCACCTTTCCTCAAGTAAACCCTGCCCCATAATCAATCACTACAAAAATCCACATTACTCTATCATTTAAAGCCACTTTTATAATCTTGCTGGAGGTAAAAGGCACTATTTACAAAAGTCCAACTAACAAAGTGCAATTCTGTTTGTTATCCATTGAGTTTGATCATTTTAATGTCAACTTCATAAAGTGGCACCAGATTTCACTTTGGAAGAAAGAGCCTGCTTGAAACGTCGTTTTAAATCTTGCATGTTTGGTGACTTTGGTCGTGGAATAATTGATCCTCTTCGTTTTTCTCCATTATTGTTCATATGTAGTTTGCTCACTTCTTTGTAGATATGCTGAAAAACATCATACACATCCTCATAGTTTTCTCTTGTGGAGATTTCTAAGAATGTTGTGCCAAGTTCATTTGCTAGTTGGATCCCATCATTGGTCTGAACTTGTCTGGCATGCAGTAGGTCACTTTTGTTGGCAACAATGATCACAGGGACCTTCGTATCAGGGTACATTTTGCGGATATTCTGGTACAGGGGACGAATCAGTTTATAGCTATTGTAGTCTGTTATTGAATACACCAAGATGAAGCCCTCAGCCCAGTGAATACACCTGGAGACAAGGTCAGGAAAACGTGCACATTCTCCTTGAACCTAAAAACAAAAAGAAATTTATCAGAAAACAGCCCATATTTTAGACTAGCAAATTTAATGCCAAAGCAAAATTATTACTGTTCTATAACTGAGTAACTTGACTAATTTTATTATCTTGTGTTTAGACAAGCTTCAAATCAAAACTGAAGTTTTTGATTAAATTAGTCTTCTTGCCAGTTACAATCCAAATAAACTGCAAACACTAAGAATGTCTTCAGGAATGCTTATCCATTATTGATTACAAGCAATATATGTTTTTTTTCTGATTTCCTCAAATTCTTACCCCACATTCCCAAGAATGTAATAGTCACTGGTACAATACCTGAACACAAGGTGTGTCTTGCACTTGCAGTGAAAGTTGTTCTCCTTCAATATGAACTAGTCTTGAATAAATATTTCCTGTGAGGTAAAAACAATGGTTTGTTAGAAATTATTTATTATCCATTCATTGGTGGTGTTCAGTTTTGGTTGAATAGTTTAAGAAATACACACCTGTATTTGCTTCATAATCCCCAATAAACCTCTTTGTTAAGAACCGAACAATCAATGCTAGAAGGAAACAAAAATACATATTAATATTTCATTACCACTACTATTGCAGTCATTCTTTTACATACATTTAAGAAATGATCATGTTCATTGAAGGCACCAGAGATACACAGTAGTTTTTGTATCCAGTAAGTAACAAAAAACGAGGTTAATTCAGCAGCCCTGTGTCTATCCTCCCTTTTAAAATAAAAGCAGCTTCTATATTGGTGTTCTGACATGCTAGATCTGCCAGTTCCAGTTGGTGTAATCCTCAAGGAAACTTGTCGAATTCACTAAGGCTGGCTGTTGTGATTATCTGTGTTGTTACTGGAACTTTTCACTATAGCAAGCCGGTGGCACTGCTATGGGTCAAAACTAACAAAACAATTTAAAATGAATCAGTTGCTAGGATGAAGAGGAACAGCCAGAGGTCAAACTTACATGGCCTGTCTCCAGACATCTCAGTCAAATATGGGGCATTCAGTAGAACTCGTCATAATGCAGAAAAAATACAAAATCCTTTAATTGTAGCATAACATGTTTTGCTTTGCTTTATTAATGCAGTGTGTAAACATTGTATGGGCCTGCTTCTTCATGTATTTTTCTACATATTTGTGTTTTGATAATCTGGGGCTGGTTGTGGAGGGTAACAAAGGGCCTCTGAATGTTTGAATCCAGCTCTGGAAGGGCTACTTTATTTGCAGTACACCTTAAATTCTTTATTTATTTCAGGGACATTGAGGCTAGAATCACTGTAATAAAGGAGAAGCTTATTTAATATGTAAAAGTTATACGTAGCTGTTTGTAGATACAACCAGCATACACTTACATAGCTCCTTTAATGCAGTCATGCAATTATAATCAGATCAGGTTGTGTGAAAGAGTTCAGCACTGACTTGCTGCATCAAAGTTGGAGATCACTGATATAGTTTACTTGATCTCTGTTGATGATTTCACTATCTTTCACTGCAAGTGATTTTTGTCTAAACAGGAAGTTATTGTTAAACTAACATAGCTCTGTATAGTTCTGAAGTCTGAAGACATGCCATTTCCAGCTGAAGAGTAGAAAAACAAAACAAAGTATTTCTCAGTGAAAAGAGGATTACCCCTGGCTATTAAAATAAGTCAGGAGTCACATTAACTATCTCAAAAGGATATCAAATTTCAGTATTTTCTGATTGTTCCTAATTATTAACCAGGGCAACATTTAGCTTTGGGATTGACCAGGTAGCCCACAAGGTACTTCATGTTTTCTTTAGTTTTGACCCAAGTAGCACCACCAGCTTGCGCAATACTCCTGTACATCCTATATTCTTTCCATTTTGTCTGTCAGGAAACTGGAAAGAAGGAGTGGGAAGAAAAACTCATGAGCTACTACTCACTCCTAAATAATAGGGGTAATTTTCTGTAGTATGACTGCAGTAATAATACCATCAAACAGAAAACAAGTACATGTGCAGTTTTGAAAAACTAAAGAAATATAGAGTTTTATTTAAGAATTAGCCTCATAATTGGTTCATTCAGTGCAACACAAATAGCAAACATTTAAACATTTAATTTCAGCTAACTGCACAAGTGGCTTTTTTGCCTTGACTTTAAGATACAAGTGGCTAATATTAAATGAGAATTTAAGAGTTAGTATGCATATCCATTATCTTGGCTTACTCATACACATTACATTTGTGTACAAACATTCAATGGACAAGGTGAAGATTGTGTTTTTGTCAAATCAGTTCCTATTACCATCATTCAAACTACAATGATTTTTCTTAACTTTGCCAAAAATACTTGTAAAGGGAATTCTACTCACACTGGACACTGGATATACACAACAAATGGTATTTATTGTAATTGGCTACTATTTAGATTATTTAGTTTGTGCATGTTTCCAACTTCATTGCAAACCTTTTGAGAATATCTTTGATAAATATTAGAGTACCTCAAAGCGAGCAAAGACCATGTGGAGAAGCGAATGTTTTCCTTCACTTAATTTATACCCACTGTCAGCATGAACATTGCCAACTTATTAAAAACACAGGAGGTGCAATTTAGTATTAAGACTTCCCTCTGCATTACTCTTGCAATGTAACTCAACCATAATTTCTGAAAAACACCCCCTTACTCCTATTCCAGCCATTGTTTTCATGTTCTACAGTGTCTCTGTTGTCTTTGAAAAAGTGAGGCCACTAATTAATACTGATACCACAAGCAGCTTCCTGTTGTTGACTGCCATACACTAACAACTGCTTTGGTAGACTATACCAACTTCTTCCATGTATGTCCTCCAATTCAGCTATTTGGTCCCAATTTTTCATACAGCAAATGGGGGAATTGAGTTTGCACACCAATTATGACAAAATGAAAATGCTTCTTGAATATTAAAGATATCTAAATTCTACAACTCCAGACGGCCTTTAATTTGGCTGAGATGAGAGCTAAATTATGATTTATGTGTATGCACAGCCTTAAACCCCAAAATCCACATGTGTAATTAAAATGCTCACAAGCTTTCCCAATTCCCATTAAGGGGAATGTGGATTCCATCATGGTTTCCAGTCCTCCTCATTTACCTTGACCTTAGCATGCAGACTAGTAGGATAATTCCCAGTTTAAAAGAAATGTACTCATTGAGCATTTGTGTGCACACATTCATAGTGCATACACAATTAAAAAAAAATTGATTCCTGCCTAGTGGGCAAATTAAGTGGTTTAATGAAACACAGAACAAAGGCCAAGTAGAAACGGGTCAAATAAAGCAATGGCTATCTCACTGGTTCTGAAAACCAGTAAGACAGCATTCAGTGCAAGTTAGATCTCTTTGCATTGAAACTGAACATAATAGCTTCCAAAGTAAGATACAGGCACTTATATATGATTGTAGGGAGCTCTCCCCAATGTACTGGCCAATACTTATCCTTCAATCAGTCTCACTAAAAACACATTATCTGATCATTAACTCATTGCTGTTTTGGGGATCCTGCTCCGTGCTAATTGGCTGCTACAATTTTCTACATTACAACAGTGACTACCTTGAAAAGCACTTCACTGGCTATGAAGATGTTGGTTGACTCCTGGGGTTGTGAAAGGCATTAGATAACAGTGAGTCTTTCTTTCTCTTTGGCCAAGCCTTTGATCACCAGTCTTAATATGTCGGTGTATGGCTTGCTGTCAGATTTTGTCTGATTAGTTCCTGTAAAGCGCCTTCGGACGTTTCACTATGTTAAAAGGCGCTATGTAAATGCAAGTTGCTATTGTTGTTTTGCTACCACGCATTCCCCACACACAATTCTTTCACAGCCTATGTCACTTGGCAGTGTAAAATTAGCCACCCTATTCTCTTCTGGCAGTAAATTTCAGAGTCCGTCCTCAAAACTGCCTTTTCAGTGGAACCAAGCAGAACGGTTTGGCAACGCACCCCCGAGTCGGAGACTGCACTTACCCACACGGGCACCAGGGAGAATCCCATTCAATCTTTGTGGGCTGAATTCAATCCTAAATTTCTGAATGAAAGGTCTGTGCATCGGTTCCCCAGTATAGGAACTTAGTCATGTGAGTTTTAAATCAATAGAAATTAACACAAATTACGCAAAAAAGATACTTCATTTTGTAATGAAATGTTCAATCCAGGAATTATATTTTTGATCCCCCGTGTGATGATCGATACTTGAAAGCAAATCGCTTCGATAGTAAACCAAGTCCACCAGGAACGACAAATATTTGTCTTTATGTCCATCTGGTGAGATTGCACAGTTTAGTTAAAATAGTAAAATGCAACTTTCTAGGCGAAAATCCTTTCCTAAGGCAAATTACCTTTCCTATGACTGAGAATACTGATCTCTTCAAAAGTAAATTGTTCAACGGTACAATCGACAGTTCTGTCAGCGTGGAGATTTTTCCCAGCGTAAACCTGCCTTACCTGTTTTCCCGACAGTGCTTGATCCTAACACTGCGATCTTAATGTCCCTGTTCATCACATTATCGCATGACTCCGCTATGGGAACTAACAGCAAGTTCGTCGACATATTATACAGACGCATCGGTCCTTTCCAGTCGGCAGCCGACCCGATGGAATTTCAGATAGAGCCCGGCCCGACTGAGCTGAGGGAAGGGGAGGGTCACAGCAGGAACTATCTTTCCTATCTGATCAGCAACACCCAGCGCAGCCTCACGCCAAACCTCTGGCGTTTCTCTGGAACTGGAGTCCGGGAGCTCCTTCCACTTCATATGTTGAGTCCTGTGGCCGAACATCCTCCCACCGCTCACACAAACCAATAGAACTCGACTGACGAACACATCAACGTAAATAGGCTGAATACGTCCGTACGGAGCAGCATCCTCACATTGTGTCTCCATCGAGGGTTAAGGGGTATATTTTAAGCTGCAGGAAGTGGAAGTTCAACGCATTGGGAATAAAACTATTTATAATTTTCGCTTGGTCACTTTATTCGAACTTATATGTGGGAGAAATGAACGCCTTTCCTGACGGTCACCCACTGCGCTCCATCAAACACGAGCTCAGCCGAATGGCGTTAAGCACAGCACAGTCCCATTCAGCCAAGGATTGGCACAGACCGACACCAGTCGGTAGGGGTATGGGGGGTGTAGCGGTTATTTACTGGACTAGTAATCCAGACACCCGGCCTAATCCTCTACAGATATGAGTTCAAATTCCACCATGGCAGCGGAGGGAAATTAAACTCAATTCATGAATACAGTTGGAGAAAAGTGGTCTGAGTAATGATGGCCAAGGGCAGAAGTTTACAATCCCCCACTAGCTGGTTTGCAGGCGGGGGTGTAAAATTCCCTGGGTGCCCTTCCCCACCCCGACCTCTCCGCAATTTTGCGCTGGCAGGCGTGGCCTCGGGCACATTTAGCCTCAATTTGGAGGTGGAAGGAGGTTCAGGCAGGAATAGAAGTGGCTCAAGAACCAAACACAGACCTGATCCTGGACTCTGCGCCGAGCACCTGGGGACTGCTTGCATTTCCAGTGCTGGCCCTGCTGCCACTGGCGCTGCTGGGACTACAGAGCTGCTGGCCGATCAGATTGGCTGGAAGCTCTCTGGGGCAGGACCTGAGCACAAGGGTGGAATGGGAGTCCTGTCTCCAGCCAGTCCCGTCACCTTAGAGCATAATATGGCTGCAGGCTGCTGTGAAACCCCACCATCTGAAAACTCTTGCCACAAGCAACTACCGAATTGTTGTAACATCCTCTCTAGTTCACTAATGTCCTTCAGAGGACAAAATCTGCCATCCTTACCTGGCCTGACCTACATGTGACTCCAGACACACATCAATGTGGTTGACTTTTAACTGCCCTCTGAAATGGCCTAACAAGCCAGCTGTATCAAACCGCTACAGAAAAGTCACATAAGAATAAAGGTGGGCAGACTGCCTGGCATTGACCTAGGCAAAAGTACATCCTGTCCAGTTGACCCTGCAAAGGCCTCTTCACTAACATCTGGGGACTTGTGCCAATGTTTGGGGAGCTGTTACCCAGACAAGTCAAGCAACAGCCTGACAGTCATATTCACCAAATCAAACCTTACAATGTCCCAGACTCTTCCCTCACCATCCCTGGTTATGCCTTGTTCCACCGACAGGACAGAGCCACTAGAGGTGGCAGCACAGTGGTATACAATCAGGAAGGAGTGGCTCTGGGAGTCCTTAACACTGACTTTGAACCCCATGAAGTTTCATCGCATTGGGTCAAACATAGATAAGGAAACCTCCTGCAGATTACTACCTTCCCTCAGCTGATGAATCAATGCTCCTCCACGTTGAACACCAGTTGGAGGAAGCACTGAGGGTAGGAAGGGTGCAGAATGTACTCTGGGTTGGTGATTTCAATGACCATCTCCAAGTGTGGCTCATGTGATGAAACCTATACTTACCTGGCTGAATGTGGAGGTTGGGAACATTCATTCCTGATGAACCTCGAGCCTTTCGCATATGTGCCAGCTGGGTACTGGCCGCACATGCGCAGTCCGGTTATTTTACATTCTTCAGGCTGAGGACTGGCCCTGTGTGCCTGCATAGAAAGAAGAACGGCACAAAAGGGCAGGTCAGATGACCTGGAATGGAGTGCCATTGTGAAGTGAGCGTGGCAGATGCTGAGACAAGGAGCAAGAGGGAAAAACCTACTTGACTTTGTCCTTACTAATCTACCTGTCCCAGATGCATCTGTTTATCACAGCATCGGTAGGAGCAATCATTGTACAGATTTTTTGGAGACGAAGTCCTGTCTTCACACCAAGGATACGCTCTAGTGTGTTGTGTGGCACCACTACCATGTTAAATAAGATAGATTCAGAACAGATCTAGCAGTTCAAAATTGGATATGTATAAGGTTCTGTGGCCCACAGCAGCAGCAGAATTGTATTCAACCACAATGTGTAACCTCAGGTTCAGCATATCCCTCACTTGACCATTACCATGAAGCCAGGGAACCAACCATGTTTCTGTGAGGAGTGTAGGAGAGTATGCAACAAGCATGCCTAAAAATGAGGTGCCAATTTGGTGAAGCTGTAACATAAGGCAATATGCATGCTAAATAGTGAAAGCAAAATGTTACAGACAGAGTTATGCGATTCCATAATCAACAGATCAGATCAAAACTCTACTGTCCTGCCACATCCAGTCTTGAATGGTGGTGAACAATTAAACAACTAATGGACATAAGACACTACACAACCATCTCCTTGATGGTGGAGCACAACGTATCAATGCAAAAGACAAGGCTGGAATATTTGTATCATCTTCAGCCAGAAGCGCTGAGTGGATGATTCATTTCAGCCTCCTCCTGGGGTCCCCAGCATCGCTGATTCCAGTTTTCAGCCAATTCAATTCATTCCACATGATATCAAAAAATGAGTGAATGCACAGGATGCTGCAAAGGCTATGGGCCCTGACAACATCCCGTTTGTAGTCTTGAAGACTTCTGCTGCAGAACTAGCCATGCGCCTGGCTACAACACTGGCATCTACATGATGATGTCGAAAATTGGTGAGGAATATCCTGTCCACATAAAGCAGGGCAAATCCAACCTGACCAATTACTGCCCCATCAATCTAACTCTCAATCATCAGCAAAGCAATGGGAGTTGTCATCAACAATGCTATCAAGCAGCACGTACAAAGCAATAACCTGTTACCTGATGTGCAATTCAGGTTCTGCCAGAGTCACTTGGCTCCTGACCACATTACAACCTTGGTCCAAACAAGGATAAAAGAGTTATATTCCAAAGGTGAAGTGAAAGTGACTGCCCTTGACATCAATGCAGCATTTGACTGAGTGTGGCATCAAGGAGCCCTAGCAAAACTTGAGTCAATGGGAATCCGGGTGAAAATTGTCTGCTGGTTGGAGTCATACCTAGCACAAAGGAAGGTGGTTGGGGTTGTTGGAGGCCAATCATCTCATCCCCAGGACACTGCTGCAGAGTTCCTCAGGATATTGTCCTAGGTCCAAATATTTTCAGCTACTTCATTATTGACCTTCCCTCCATCATAAGGTCAGATGTGGGAATGTTCACTGATGTTTGCTACAATTTACAACTTTTCAAATACTGAAGCAGTCCTTACCTGCATGCTGCAATACTTGTACAACATTCAGGGTTGGGCTGATGAATGGCAAGTAACATCTCTGTCACGTAAGTGCCAGGCCAATGACCATCTACAACAAGAAAGCTTCTAACCCTCTCCTCTTGATGTTCAATGGCATTACTATCGCTGAATCTCCCACTATTGACATCCTGAAGATTATCATTGGCCAGAAACTGAACTGGACTAGCCATGTAAAAACTGCAGCTACAAAGGCATGTCAGAGGCTGGGAATTCTGCAGTGAGTAACTCAACTCCTGACTCCCCAAAGGCTGTCTATCATTTACAAGACACAAGTCAGGAATGTGATGAAATCTTTCCATTTACCTGAATGAGTGCATCTCCAAGAACACTCAAGAAGGTCGACACCTTCCAGGACAAAGCAGTCTGCTTGACTGGTACCCTGTCCACCACCTTAAACATTCACACCTTCCACCACCAGTACACAGCAGCAGAGTGTACATCTACAAGCCGCACTGCAGCAAATCACCAAGGCACCTTTGAAACTTGCGACCTCTATCACCCGGAAGAACAAGGGAAGCAGGCACATGGGAACACCACTGCCTGCAATTCCCCTCCAAGCCACACACCACCCAACTTGGAACTATACCGCTGTTCCTTCATTGTTGCTGGATCAAAATCCTAGAACTCTCTCCCTGTGCCTCAGTTGGTAGTACACTCACATCTGAGTCACAATGTTCTGGGTTCAAGTCCCTCTTCAGGGAGCACAAATATCTTTGTTGACACTTCAGTGCAGTAATGAGGAATGGTGCATTGTAGAATATGCCGTCGCTTGAATGAGGTGTTAAACTGACGCCCCACATGTCTGCTTGGTTGGGTGTGAAAGATCCAATGGCACTATTTCAAAGAAGAGCAGCAACATTATCTTTGTTGGCCAGGCCAATATTTATCCCTCAATCAACACCACCAAGAAACAGATTATACGATCATTATCACATTGCTGTTTGTGGGAGTTTGCTGTGGTTAAATCGGCTGCTGTGTTTCCGACATTGCAACAGTGACAACACTTCAAAAGTACTTCATTGACTGCAAAACACTTCGAGGCATCCAGGGGTTATATAAAGCATGATATAAATGCAAGCCCTGTCTCTTTTCCTACCAGCACTGAGGGTGTACCTAGACCACAATGACTGCAGCAGTTCAAGGTGGTAGCTCACCACCACCTTCTCAAGGGTAACTAGGGGTGGGCAATAAATACTGGCCTTCCCAGCAATGTACAGGCCCCATAAATGATTGAAAAAAAGTTAAGGGTGGCCCATTCCATTTCAGTTAAGTCCAACAAGGTCTGATCCAGTTAAGAATGGCAAAACCATTCGAATTAGAGATGGCAGAGTACAATCCAGTTAAAAATGGCAATGTACAATCTAACCGTACCTGCATTTATTTTCCTGTCTTCTTTCATGGGCTCCCTGAATAACATTGACCCCAACTTAGTGCAAGAATGAATTTTCTGAATCACAAATAGAAATTGCTGGAAACGCTCAGCAGGTCAGTCAGTATCTGTGGAGAGAACCAATGTTTCAGATGTGGATATCTGACGAGGAGCTAAAAGATACAGTATTGCAAAAGAACAGTATTCAAAAAGGAACAGAATAAAAGGGAGAGAAAAAGCACACACAAGAAGGAATGAAACCACCTGCAAAATGTTTAAGTTAAACGGCTGAAGTGATATTAAATTGAAACAATAGGAGGCTTATTGAGAAAATTTAAAGAAATTAAAGACATGAGTTACAGAGAGCATCTGTGTACCTCAAGTGATTGCAGAAAAGATAAGACCGTTGAAAAAGAAGCACAAGAAACTCACAGAGCATAACAGTCTCCAGCAGCAGAGGTGCTAGAGGAGAAGAAAGCAGTTATCAATAGAAAGGGAATTGAGCAGCTCCCCTTTGTAAGAAAGCCTCAAAATTAAGGATAAAGATGAAGCATATTTATGCAACAGTCTCTGCCTTCCAATTGCTTGTTCCCTACTCCCTGCCTCCCCTAGTCCTCCTGCACATAGCCCATTATCACTCTCCAGTTTCTTTCCTATCATCTCTCCCAACTGCATCTATTCCATGAGAACCACTTTTGCTAATCCAATACACTTCTCACTCAATAACTGATCACTCAACCAGCTCTCTTGACCAACATTACTAATGGCTCTTGTCATGCAAATATAATAACTTTCATATAATGTTATTGGAATTTATTGTTAGGTAGGAATAGTGGGATCTGAATAATCTGTGCGTGTGTGTGTGTGGGACTTAATTGAATTAAAAACAGCTGGCTTGAAGGCTTTGAGGTATCATAAGAGAAGCTAGGTTTGACTTGCTAAATAAGTAAACATGGCTGAAGTTTTAGAATGTGAGGTGTAAAGGGAAATTTGCATTTTTAGATAAACCAAAGCAGTTTGAATTTCAAAAGAGAGGGTTGCGTCGCTAACTAGGCCAGTATTTATTGCCTATCTTTAATTGCCGTTGAGAAGGTGGTGGTGAGCTGCCTGTTTGAACCACTGCAGTCCCTGTGTTGTAGGTATACCCACAGTGCTGTTAGGGAGGGAGTTCCAGGATTTTGACCCAGCGACAGTGAAGGAACAGCGATATATTTCCAAGTCAGGATGGTGAGTGACTTGGAGGTGAACTTCCAAGTGGTGGTGTTCCCATGCGTCTGCTGTGAGTGGATGCCCTTTGTTTAGGAGTGTCAATTCTGGTGAACACGTGACAGGCCTTCATTGATGGAATGATACAACTGTACCTCCTTCACTATTGCCTGCATTCCCAAATTCTACAATCCTATGTGTTACTCTTGAGATGCAGTGACTGTGCTGTGAAGCCACTGAGTTCTGAGTAGCCCTTTAACAGTGCTAAGGAAGCCATTGGCTCTCAGCAGCTTCATCGCAAGGAGATCTTCCTCCTTTCTTTCTAAGCAGACTCCTGCTCACTCCTGCGGCAACAAGAAGTTAGAGGGCCACCCCAGAAAGGGCCCCCCCAACACTGTTCGCCCTTCCCCCACACTGCCAATCCACATCCTTCCCTTCTCATTGCCCCCCTTGTGTTTGTCCTTCCCCCTCACTGCCATTCCACAGTCTTCCCTCCCTTTTGACAACCTTGTGTTCATCAACCTTACTCTTGCCTCACAGCCCATCCTCGGTTGGTGTACTAGTTTCTGGGGAGAATTTTCTCCCTGTCGGGTGGGCCGGTCAGGAGCGGGCACGGAGCATACTACTGCCCATGATCAGCTCTGCGCCGCCATTTTACATGATCAATTAAGGTCCGCCCAGCATGATGCGTGCCCGGTAGCACTCAGTGCTACCTGTGCGGGCGGGGGGAGACTCGGGGCCTGTGCCCTTTCGCACATGCGCGCAAAAGAACGCAGAAATCTCCCTGAGGCATGGAGCTGGGTCAGGGAGATTAAGAACATATTGACAATTTTTAATATAGAAAGTTAAAAATCATTTACACATGTCCCCTGATGTGATGGTGTCACATGAGCTGGGACATGTTTATGAAATGAGCAAAATTTATTTATTAATTTCGTACTATTTTTATGAAACCTCATCCCGCCTGCGGATGAGATTTCAAGAAAAACGCGAAGGCCGGTTGGGCTCTTCACCTGCCCGCCAACCTTAAGCTTGGACAAGCAATGTTCATAACTATGTTAATTGGTTTTTAAATGGCCTTAACAGGCCTTTGACAGTTCAGCAGGTGCGCAGCTGCCTCCAGCGTGCGCCTGCTGAACAAAAGGTTGGAATGATACGCGGTGACGTCGGGTGTGCGTCCCGACGTCACCGCGTGTCATTTTACGCGTCGGTGTGCGAGGCCCACCCCCGCACGCCGACGTGAAAATTCTCCCCTCTGAAAGTGGAGGCTTGCATGAGTGCCACAGCACAGTGGTGTCCTTCAGGACAATGTAGGTAAAGAGCAAGAGCAGACCAACCCTACAACCCCAGCAATGTGGCGTTCACCGTAACAAGATCGGTGCGGTGCTAGGGCAGGTAGGCTATGTATGTTGCACTCACCTCAAAGTTACCAGTGAACTGAGGTCCAACTTGTGCACACTGCCCCTTTTCAAATGGGTTTGAAGCTGACGTAATTTCCCACTGGCGTGACGCAAGATTGGAAGGCGTGACAAGATTCCAGTGAGCAGCTGCTTTAATGAGCATTTATGAGATGTTAATGAATGCAAATTGCATTCACACCACTAGTCGGCAAGGTAACCGACCCACCATTAACCCACCATCTGGGGCAGTGCAAGCTGTTTTAACGCTGGCTGATTTGCGACTTTTTGTCTGCTGCTGGATTCTCCGTTCCCACCTGCCATGAAACCGGGTGCGGGCGGGATGGGAAAATTCCGCCCTGGATGTCAATCAAAATTATATCCAAGAGGTAAAAGAGCAATGTGCTAGTTTGCTCTGTCCCCTATACCCCTAACCCATTGAGGTGTGACTGTGTTATCGGGGCAGCTAGTGAGGTAACTTGCTGAGTGACAGAACTTTCACTTTAGTGCACCAAAACTGACTTGAAAGCTGAACTTGCTGTGTCACCAATCTTTTCATGCTCTGATTGGTAGGAAAATTAGCCTTTGAATCTAGTTTTGAGCCAATAGGTGTTTCCTTTCCTCCAAAATAATGGTGGAAGTCAAAGAAAAAGGAAAACAGAAGACATTTAAGCAAGGTAATTTCAAATATGGGGTCACATTCTCAGAAGAAGGGATTGACCATTTAGGATTGAGATGGTGAGAAATTTCTTTACTCAAAGAGTTGTGAATCTTTGGAATTTTCTATCCCAGAAAACTGTGGATGCTCAGTCATTGAGTACATTCAAGACAGGGGTCAATAGAAATGGCCTGGGATGTGGATTTAAAGAAGTACTATTGCAATAAAGATACTAATTCCACTGCAGATGTTTGTGGGTCACTGCTTGTATTGATATTTTTGAGACATGCAGCAAGACCTGAACAACATTCAGCCTTAGGCTGATAAATGGCAAGCAACATTCACACCACACAAGTGCCAGGTATGGAATGACCATCTCCAACAAAAGAGACTCTAACTATCTCCCCTTGACATTCTATGGTATTACCATCACTGAATCCTCCACCATCAACCCTGGGGTTATCATTGACCAGAAATTTAACTCTACCAGCCATATAAATACTCTGGCTACAAGAGCTGTTGAGCGATTTAGAATTGTCCAGTGAGTAACTCACCTCCTTACTCACCAAAGCCTGTCTGCCATCTACAGAGCACAAGACAGGAGTGTGATGGAATGTCCATTTGCCTGGATGAGTGCAACCCCTACAACGTGCAAGAAGATTAACATTTTCATGGACAAAGCAGCCTGCTTGATTGGCACCCCAGCAGCCACCTTAAACATTTACTTCCTTCGCCAGCAATTTGTACCATATACAAGATACACTGCAGCAACGTGCCAAGGCTCCTTCAACAGCACCTTCCAAACCTGCGAACCCTACCACCTAGAAGGACAAGGGCAGCAGATGCATGGAAACACCACCATCTGCAAGTTCCCCTCCAAGTCACTTACCATCCTGACTTGGTACTATATCATCTCTCCTTCACTGATGTTGGGTCAAAATCCTGGAACTCCCTCCCTAACATACTGTGGATGTACCTACACCACATGGACTGCAATGGTACAAGGCGGCAGCTCACCACCACCTTCTCAATTAGGGATAGGTAATAATTGCTAGCCTTACCAGCAATGCTCAGATCCCAAGAACAAATGAAAAAACAAACATAAATAATAGGGCATTTTAATTATGCAGCAAGTAACCTCCAAAACTATATCACATAAAATTCTCTTATTTTGTATCAACTTTCTAGCATTTTAAAGTACCTTAGGAATAGATTCTGAATCAGATGGAGTAATGCAACATACAAATTGGAGTTGTGTGTGCTTAGGTTTGGCTCCCCTTGACTTAAGTAGATCATACTGAAATTAAACAGAACTACAGTAGTGAATCATCTAATATAACAAGTTGTTTGTGGATCCCACTCATAGCAAATTAGGCACTTTATGCATACACATTTCAGTGCAAGATTTTGATTGTAGTAAAATTTTTGCTATACAAACAAAATTGCAAAAACAACAACTTGCATTTATATCGCACCTTTCATGGAGAAAACATCCTAGGGCGTGAGCAGAGATGTAATCAGACAAAAATTGATGCCAAGCCAAACGAAGGAGATGTTAGATGGTCGATTAAAATCTGAGTCAAAGTAGTATGTTTTAAAGAGGGTCTTAAAGTAAGCGAAGATGGTGGAGAGGTTTAGTGAGGATATTCCAAAGCTTAAGAACAACATGACTGTGCAAGGGGCCTCAACTATTCATCATATTTATTAACAACGTGGATGATGGGATGGAAAGACACATATTGAAATGTGCCAATGACACACAGATAAGTGGCATTGTAAGCAATGCAGATGAAAGAATAACATTACAAAGAGATACATATAGATTAACAGAATGGACAAAATTGTTTCAAATGGGTTTCAGTGTAGGCAAATATGAGGTCATCCACGTTAGACCTAAAAAAAGATATAACAGGGTACTTTCTAAATGGTGAAAATCTAGAAATGGTGGTGGACCAAAGACACTGAGGGGTTGTAAGTTTTTGGGGTGTTTAAACTCTAATTCTGTGACTCTTTATTCAACATTAATTTGCCCTTTTGAGACTTTGACCACTCAGGCAATATGAGATAGTCTGGTAACATAAAGTCAGGAAACCTTTATTAAGTAATAAGAAGTAAAGTTAGGCATTGATTTTATTGGCTTCATGCAGGTCTTGCTGCCCAGTTTGGTCTTGGACACAGTCGACAAGTGAGTTAGTACCTCTCTCCTTTGTCTTGGTTCTTTTGCTCACAGCAGTCTCTTTTTTTTTGTGGAAAAATGTACTTTATTCATAAAATATCTGAAAAACATTACAAAACATTTCAAAATGGCCATCACAAAAAGTGCAATCATATTCAAGCTTTCCACATAGATCATGAAGTGCTTCAATACAATCAGTGAGCATTACATACATTTCAACATGGTCATTACAGACGGTCAGACAGTGTAATGGTATTCTGCAATGTCTTCAATTCTTCATCTTTCCACTCTGTTTGTCTTGCTGCTGGAAGCTGGTGCTTATTAAGCCGTTCTGGCTCTTAGGCCATCCTCATGATCAGTGACGTGCCTGGACTCTAATTGGCTGAGGCTGTGCATGATCAGTCTCTGATTGGTTGAGGTAGTGTGAGATCAGTCTCTGGTTTCTTAAGAGTGGCAGTCCTCTACAGATGACACTCCCTGTCATCTCCTGACTGGCCTCTAAGGTGTCAGTTACCTGTGGAACAGTCCCTCTCATTATAGTGTTTTCCTGCCCTTTCATTAAATTTTATGACTTTCTACTAAGATAATGGGACAGCATATATAGTTTCTATGTGCACTTATTTGAGATAAGAGAGGAAGTGGAGTGATAAACTTCTGGGCTCATTGTCCCAAATGCCTAATTGATGTATGGGCATCAACTTTGCACGTCCTGTAGAATTCTCATTAAGACAGGCACTTAGCGATGTTTTGACCGAAATAACTGTTTGTTGGTGTGGATTTCTATAGTGATTGTTGGTGCTTAACACAAGTTAGTAGATACTTAGATAACCATGATCTGATTGGGCATAGTCAGCATGGACTTGCGAATGGGAAATCATGTTTTACGACCCTGTTGGAGCTTTTTGAGGATGTTACTAACAAAATTGACAAAGGAGAGTTGCTGGACGTAGTATACTTGGATATTCAGAAAGCTTTTGATAAAGTCCCTCGCAGGAAGTTGATTAGCAAAATAAAAGCACATGGAATAGGAGGCAATATACTGACATGGATTAAGGATTGGCCAACCGGCAAAAAATAGAAAGTAGGAATAAACGGGTCATTCTTGTGTTGGTAGGCTGTGACTAGTGGGGTACCACAAGGATCAATGCTTGGGCCCCAGCTGTTCACAATATATATCAATGATTTGGATGTGGGGACCAAATGTAATATTTCCAAGTTCGTGGATGATACAAAGCTAGGCGGGAATGTGTATTGTGAGGAAGATGTAAAGTGGCTACAGGAGGATTTGGACAGACTTAGTGAGTGGGCAAGAACATGGCAGATGGAATATAATGTGGAAAAATGTGAGGTTATCCATTTTGATAAAAGGAACAGATGTGCAGAGTATTTCATAAATAGTAAGATATTAGAAAGTATAGATGTACAAAGGGACCTGGGTTTCCTTATCCATAAGTCACTGAAAGCTAACATGCAGGTGCAGCAAACTATTAGGAAGGCTAATGGAATATTAGCCTTTATCACAAGAGGATTTGAGTACAGGAGTAGTGCAGTCTTGCTTCAGTTGTATAGAAGCTTGGTTAAATCGCACCTGGAGTACTATGTGCAGTTTTGGTCCCCTTACCTCAGAAAGGATATTATTGCCATAGAGGGAATGCAACGAAGGTTCAACTAGACTTGTGCCGGGGATGGTGGGACTGTCTTATGAAGATTTGACAAACTGGGCCTGTATTCTCTAGAGTTTCGAAGAATGAGAGGTGATCTCATTGAAACCTACAAAATACTTAAAGGAATGGACAGGGTAGATGTAGACAGATGTAGATCCTATGTTCCCCCTGGTCTGGGGAGTCTAGAACCAGGGGACACAATTTCAAAATAAAGGGGAAGCCACTTAGGACCAAGATGAGGAGAAATTTCTTTAGTCAGAGGGTCGTGTATCTTTTGGAATTCTCTACCCCAGAGGGCAGTGGAAGCTCAGTCATTGAATATGTTTAAGGTAGAGATTGATTGATCTCTGATTAACAATAGCATAAAGGGTTATGGGGATACTGTGGGTAAAAGGCATTGAAGTGTTTGATCAGCCATGATCTTATTGAATGGTGGAGCAGGCTCGACTAGCTGAATGGCCTTCTCCTGTTCCCATGTTAATTACAAATAGCAAAAAGAGTGCAAAGTGGCACACAGCCTTAAAACTAATGTAGGAGTTACAAGGTTACTTCATACATAAAATCTACACGAGGCATGTATAAAATCAATGCATAAAAACAATAACTATGTAAAGATGAGGTAGCAAGATACACAAAAAATACAGCAGGATACATTTAGTTGATATGTTCATAAGTAATGAGAAAAAAGCTACTTACAAAGCTAATTGCAGCTCAGTTCTTGAGTTTGCAAAATCAAAGCAATACAAAGGCTTGTTATATAACTTGAAAGAAAGAGACTGCTTCTTTTTAAGGCACTACAAGTTAAAAGACTAAACTAATTTAGGTCATAGGACTGAAGGCTTGAAACCTTATAAATGTTCTCCTCACACAACAGGCCTTTAAGTATTAGTCAACGAGTACAAAACTGATAAGTGATGAACAGGTACAGAAAATAACCAAAAAGGCTAGTGGAATATTAGCGTTTATATCAAGAGGACTGGAATACAAGGGGTAGAAGTCAGCTATACAAAGCCCTGGTTAACCCACACCTGGAGTACTCTGAGAGTCCTTAAGAAGGATATATTGGGCTTGGACTGAGTGCAGCATAAATTTACTAAAATAATACCTGGATTGCAAAAGTTAAATTACAAGGAGAGATTACACAAATTAGAGTTGTTTTCTCTGGGATTTAAAAGGTTAAGGGGTGATTAGTCACAGATTTTAAGGGGAACAGACAGGGTAGGTAGGGAGAAATAATTTCCACTGTTTGGGAGTTTATTACCATGTGGCATAATCTAAAAATCTGATGTTCACACATGATCGTTTCAAGGGGGGAGGCATATGGGAAAATATTCATGTCCCACATTGCCTTCAAAGGAACTGACACCTGCACTACCTTTATCCCCTGCTCTGCCTGTAACCTGATGTGTATGCACAAGAAATGCTTGGTGCATTACTAGAAAGCCTACTGTCAAGGAGTGTGAAGGAGTCCAGCACCAAACTTACACACAGTTGGAGCCTATCCTTTCCAGTATGAAAGTGGTGGCCAACCCATTACCACATTTGAAGACCCAATCATGATGCTGCTGATGTTTATTTCTAAGGGATGTGACTGCCTCCTGGAACAAAGTGGCCAGATAAACTTTTTCCGTCTCTGATGCATCGCAGTGCCTAAAGCTCAAAATCTATCTCATCAACTCTGAGCTTAAGATCCTTGAGCTGCGGACACTTGCTGCAGATGTAGCTGTTGTGGATAACACTGGGGTGCCTACCAGCACCTGCTTCAGCCTCAACACATCACCAGCCCAGCCATCATTACTGAATTTTATTTAACTAATTAGGTTTTTAAGTTTTGAAATATCACTCAATTGTCTATTTATAATTTTAAACTGGCCTTGTTTAATTTATTCAATTTAGTTATATGCTTTAAGTCTTTCATATAACTTAGCCCCACAATCCTAATTTAACCTTATTTGTTTATATTTATTTTTATACATCAAGCAACACGTGTTACCTCGCTTGACTGAGTAGATTTATTTGCACAGAGTGGAACATTGCAGATATATATCTCCTGACTCCACTCAACTCCTGTGTCAGTAAGTGTCTGTATGTAACTATCCAATCAATGCCCTCCATCTGTTTGTACTTAGCCTCAATCAATTGATACAATTAACACTAATGCTAATTGTTAATTCACTTACTGTTGTACTTACCTCGATAGAATTTTTAAATTTCCCAGTTCTTAGTTTAAACCAGTGCCCTGGTTTAGAGAGAAAAAAGGAAAATACTCAACAACCAATCACTTACCTGCGTTCCTGTAATGTCACAATTCAATATTCGCCCCCCCTCCCCTTTTTTTAACTCTTGATTCGAAAGTGTTCTGTCTTCTCCTGCTGTTGCTCCCAGCCAGCTTGGTATGAGTCTTGAACCTCAGGCTTTACTGAAGTTCTCCACTGCCATTGATTCCCGCTCCAACTTCCGCACACAAAATGGCATCTGGCGCAGCACATGTCAGAAGTGTACATATGTGGCATTGACACCACTTTGGAGCCAAAATGGCCCTAAATGATTTAACTGTAATCAGCTTTGTAGTATTATTCTAAATAGCTAAAATTAGATTAGGAGATGGGAAAGCAAGGATTCATTTAGCATGGTAGGTGGATCTGCATAGTTTAACCATGAGCTGGTTATTCCAAGCTCCTTGGGCTAGCTGTTTATTTCAGTTTGAGCTCACAATATGACACTGGAAATAATTCAAATATTGCAGAAGCAAATTAGTAATTTTATCATTAAACATGTAATTTAACCTTTGCAATCCAGGTATTATTTTAGTAAATTTATGCTGCACTCAGTCCAAGTCCAATATATCCTTCCTAAGGTATGGTTCCCAGAACTCTCAGAGTACTCCCGGTGTGGGTTAACCAGGGCTTTGTATAGCTGACTTCTACCCCTTGTATTCCGGTCCTCTTGATATAAAGGCTAATATTCCACTAGCCTTTTTGGTTATTTTCTGTACCTGTTCATCACTTATCAGTTTTGTACTCGTTACCTAATACTTAAAGGCCTGTTGTGTGAGGAGAACATTTATAAGGTTTCAAGTCTTCAGTCCTATGACCTAAATTAGTTTAGTCTTTTAACTTGTAGTGCCTTAAAAAGAAGCAGTCTCTTTCTTTCAAGTTATATAACAAGCCTTTGTATTGCTTTGATTTTGCAAACTCAAGAACTGAGCTGCAATTAGCTTTGTAAGTAGTTTTTTTCTCGTTACTTATGAACATATCAACTAAATGTATCCTGCTGTATTTTTTGTGTATCTTGCTACCTCATCTTTACATAGTTATTGTTTTTATGCACTGATTTTATACATGCCTTGTGTAGATTTTATGTATGAAGTAACCTTGTCACCCCCTACTCCTCAACCCCCACCTATGGCACCTCCCCATGCCCACGCAAAAGATGCAACATCTGCCCCTTCACTTCCTCTTTCCTCACCGTCCAAGGGCCCAACACTCCTTTCAAGTGAAGCAGCATTTCACTTGCATTTCCCCTAACTTAGTCTACTGCATTCATTGCTCCCAATGCGGTCTCCTCTACATTGGAGAGACCAAACGTACACTGGGCGACCGCTTTGCAGAACACCTGCGGTCTGTCCGCAAGAAAGACCCAAACCTCCATGTCGCTTGCCATTTTAACACCCCACCCTGCTCTCTTGCCCACATGTCTGTCCTTGGCTTGCTGCATTGTTCCAGTGAAGCCTAACGCAAACTGGAGGAACAGCACCTCATCTTCCGACTAGGCACTTTACAGCCTTCCGGACTGAATATTGAATTCAACAACTTTAGATCTTGAACTCCCTCCTCCATCCCCACCCCCTTTCCGTTTCTTCCCCCTTCCTTTTGTTTTTTCCAATAATTTATATAGATTTTTCTTTTCCCACCTATTTCCATTATTTTTAAATCTATACCTTTTATGCCCTGTTAGTCTTTCCACCCCACCCCCACTAGAGCTGTACCTTGAGTGTCCTGCCATCCATTCTTAATTAGCACATTCATTTAGATAATATCACCACCTTCAACACCTCTTTGTTCTTTTGTCTGTGACATCTTTTGATTATCTGCTCCTATCACTGCTTGCTCGTCCCTACAACCACACCGCCCCCCACCTTAAACCAGCTTATATTTCACCCCTCTCCTAATATTACTCAGTTCTGTTGAAGGGTCATGAGGACTCAAAACGTCAACTCTTTTCTTCTCCGCTGATGCCGCCAGACCTGCTGAGTTTTTCCAGGTATTTCTGTTTCTGTTTTTGTTTTGGATTTCCAGCATCTGCAGTTTTTTGTTTTTATGAAAGGTTTAACTTACAATTACTACACTAGAAATCTGAAATAAAAGCCAAAAATGCTGGAAATGCTCAGCAGATGAGGCAGCGTCTGCAGACAGAGAGAAACAGAGTTAATGTTTCAGGCCAGTAACCAGGTTCTCTCCACAGAAGCTGCAAGACCTGCGGAGTATTTCCAACATTTTCTGTTTTTATTTCAACAATTCTGTGGGCTGGGTTGTCCAATTCATGAGGTAACACCAACTGACTGTTTTTGGGTTACATTGTCTTTAATGATGTCACTAACTTCCACATCAACTTCATGCATGGTTAATATGGCTGAACTTTGTGTACTCTTTATGATCAATTTTGAAACAATTGCAACTATTTCATTTATGTTATGGTTTACACCACTGTTGCTATGATGGAATAGCCCTACCAAATAGAAATCCTATAGGTCCTCATTTGATCAAATGTCATGCTTACTTTTTTTCACTCAATTGATTCCTGGAATGAGAGTGGTATCTTATGAGGACAGGTTGGGTCTGTATCCAAGTTTAGAAGAATGAGAGGCAATCTTATTGAAACAGGTAAGATCCTGAGGGGACTTGACAGGGTGGAAGCTGGAGGATGTTTCCCCTTGTGAGAGACTAGAACTAGGGGCCAGAGTTTAAAAATAAGGGGTATCCCATTTAAGACGGAGGTAAGAATTTTTTTTTCTCAGAGTTCAGGTGTCTGTGGAACTATCTTCCCCAGAGCACGGTTGAGGCAGGGCCATTGAATATTTTTAAGGCTAAATTAGATAGATTCTTGTTTGACAAGGAAATCAAAGGGTATATGGGGTAGTAAGGAATGTGGAGTTAAGGCCACAATCAGATCAGCCGTAGTCTTATTGAATGGTGGAGCAGGGTTGAGGGGCCGAATTGCCTACTCCTGCTCCTAACTCATATATTCATATTTTCTGCTTTTCTGAAGGCTTATTTGGAGTTCAGATGAAGTAAAGGTCCACACAATCTCCTGCATCTCATTCAAATGTCCATACTTCTTTTGTGAGCCTAAACAATAAGTAGCTAAACAACCTTAAAGGACATCACATAATAGCCAAATCTTCTTTTAAGCTAACTCCAGCAGTGGATGTTAATCAGGATGTACAAGCTCTAACTCTGGCTGTAACTCAGCACAGGAAGATTCTGGCTTTGTGCCTTTAGCCACTGGGTCCCTGATGGAGCCATTTGCTGAAATCCAAGAAAATTCCTGTTTAAATGGATTATTAGACATTTCTTTATGCTTTTTCATGTTATACTGTCACGTTGCTATACTCACACATTGCAGACCAATATAATAATTAAAGCTTCAATATGCTTCTTGCCCAGTGGCCTGTGTGACAAGATAGAGATATCTATGTATTGTATTTTATGTGATGTAGATAATTTAAGGAAAATCTAATTTTAAAAAGATATTTTATCCAGCCTTATCTATGGAAGGACTAGATTCTTAAATGGCATTATTGTCCAATTAACATAATTGACTGCAATATCAAACATTGACAGTGCTTATCTAAGGAAAGATATATTGGCATTGGAAGCAGTCCAGAGAAGGTTCACTAGGCTGATCCCAGGTATGGAGGGATTTTCTTTTGAGGAGAGGTTGAGTAGGTTGTGCCTGTACTCATTGGAGTTTAGAAGAATGAGAGGTGATCTTATTGAAACATATACGGTTCTTACGGGGCTTGACAGGGTTGATGCTGAGAGGTTGTTTCCCCTTGTGGGAGAGTCTAGGACCAGAGGGCATAATCTTAGAGTAAGGGGTCACCCATTTAAGACAGAGATGAGGAGTAATTTCTTCTCTCAGAGAGTAGTGAATCGGTGGAATTCTTTACTACAGAGGGCTGTAGAAGCTGGGTCACTAAGTATGTTCAAGGCTGAGATAGACAGATTTTTAATCAGTTAGGGAATCAAGAGTTATGGGGGAAAGGCAGGAAAGTGGATCACAGAATCAGAGAATCACAGTGCAGAAGAGGCCCTTTAGCCCATCGAGTCTGCACCGACACATGAGAAACACCTGATCTACCTACCTAATCCCATTTACCAGCACTTGGCCCATAGCCTTGAATGATATGGTGTGCCAAGTGCTCATCCAGGTACTTTTTAAAGGATGTGAGGCAACCCGCCTCCACCACCCACCCAGGCAGTGCATTCCAGACCGTCACCACCCTCTGGGTAAAAAAGTTTTTCCTCACATCCCCTCTAAACCTCCTGCCCCTCACCTTGAACTAATGCCCCCTTGTGACTGACCCTTCAACTGCTTCCTATCCACCCTGTCCATGCCCCTCATAATCTTGTACACCTCGATCAGGTCGCCCCTCAGTCTTCTCTGCTCCAACGAAAACAACCCAAGTCTATCCAACCTCTCTTCATAACTTAAATGTTTCATCCCAGGCAACATCCTGGTGAATCTCCTCTGTACCCCCTCCAGTGCAATCACATCCTTCCTATAATGTGGCGACCAGAACTGCACACAGTACTTCAGCTGTGGCCTCACTAAGGTTCTATACAATCCAACATGACCTCCCTATTTTTGTAATCTATGCCTCGATTGATAAAGGCAAGTGTCACATATGCCTTTTTCACCACCCCACTAACATGCCCCTCCATCTTCAGAGATCTATGGACACACACGCCAAGGTCCCTTTGTTCCTCAGAACTTCCTAGAGCCATGCCGTTCATTGAATACAAGTGTATCACCTCACACTTTTCAGGGTTAAATTCCATTTGCCACTTATCTGCCCATTTGACCATCCCGTCTATATCTTCCTGTAGCCCAAGACACTCAACCTCACTGTTAACCACCCGGCCAATCTTTATGTCATCCGCAAACTTACTAATCCTACCCCCCATATAGTCATCTATGTCATTTATATAAATGACAAATAATAGGGAACCCTGCACAGATCCCTGTGGTACATCACTGGACACTGGCTTCCAGTCACTAAAGCATCCTTCTGTCATCACCCTCTGTCTCCTACAACTAAGCCAATTTTGAATCCACCTTATCAAATTGCCCTGTATCCCATGTGCATTTTCCTTCTTTATAAGTCTCCCATGTGGGACCTTGTCAAAGGCTTTGCTGAAATCCATATAAACTACGTCAACTGCACGGAGTTGAGGATTATCAGATCAGCCTTGATCACATGGAATGGTGGAGCAGACTCAACGGGCTGAATGGCTTACTTCTGCATCTATGTCTTATGGTCTTATACATTCAATGTGAAATGTTTTTCAGATGAGGTATTTTTGTTTGCTTCAAGGCTTTTGTGCAGAATGTGTTCAAAATGGTTTAGTGCCTGGAAAAATATGCTTTTAATATTAGTCGATACATACATATTGACACTAGAATGTATTGAACTGTTACTGAGCCATTATGGGAATAGGAGTAGTGAGAGTTTGGGCATTATCATCTCCCCTCACATGATGCAGTAAATACTAAGCTCACCATATAAATCAAGGAAATGGCTATAAAATGAAAACATCCCATGGCATAAGGCATAATTCAGCTGACTTAACTTTAGTTTTAAAGTGGGCAAACTAGAAATTTGCATCATTCATTTTTCTTTAATCACTCATGGGGTGTGGGCGTCACTGGCTGGGCCAGCATTTATTGCCCATCCCTAATTGTCCTAGAAAATGTGGTGGTGAGTTGCCTTCTTGAACCGCTGAAGTCCATGTGATGTAGTTACACCCACTGTGCTGTTAGGGAGAGAGTTCCAGGATTTTGACTCAGTGACAGTGAAGGAATGATGACATATTTCAAAGTCAGGATGGTGTGTGGCTTGGGGTGGGCGGGATCTTCCAGGTAGTGGTGTTCCCGTACATCTGCTGCCCTTGTCCTTCTAGATGGTAGTGGTCATGAGTTTGGAAGGCGCTGTCTAAGGGCCCTTGGTGAGTTCCTGCAGTGCATCTTGTAGATGGTACATACTGCTGCCACTCTGCATCGGTGGTGAAGGGAGTGAATGTTTGTGGATGGGGTGCCAATCATGTGGGCTGCTTTGCCTTGGATGGCGTGGAGCTTCTTAAGTGTTGTTGGAGCTGCACTCATCGAGGCAAGTGGAGAGTATTCCATCACACTCCTGACTTGTGCCTTGTAGATGGTGGACAGTCTTTGGGGAGTCAAGAGGTGAGTTACTCACTGCAGGGTTCCTAGCCTCTGACCTGCTCTTCTAGCCACTGTATTTATATGGCTAGCCCAGTTCAATTCTAGTCAATGGTAACACCCAGGATGTTGATAGTAGGGGATTCAGTGATGGTAATGCCATTGAATGTCAAGGGACAATGGTTAGATTTTCTCTTGTTGGAGATGGTCATTGCCTGACACTTGTGTGGCATGAATGTTACTTGTCAGCCCAAACCTAGTATTGTCCAGGTCTTGCTGCAATTGGACATGGACTACTTCAGTATCTGATAAGTCACAAAAGGTGCTGAACATTGTGCAATCATCAGTGAACATTCCCACTTCTGAGTTTATGATAGAGGAAAAGCCATTGTTGAAGCAGCTGAAGATGGTTGTGCCTAGGGTACTACCCTGAGGAGCTCCTGCAGTGATACCCCGGAACTGAGATGATTGACCTCCAACAACCACAACCATCTTCCTTTGTGCTAGATATGACTCCAATCAGCAGAGAATTTTCTCCCCGATTCCTTTTGACTCAAGTTTAGCTCTGGCTCCTTGATGCCACACTCATGTATAACATTATCTTGTGAAAGTTTATAAATGCTGTAGAGATATATTCTGAAGAGTTACTCCTTTTTCAAACTGATATAATTATGTTGCCTTGATTGAGTGACTTGTACCATTTGGCTTTTCTGTGCTATTAAATTGACAAGTAAACTTAACCATGTAGACTTAGCCTATATACATTGTGTCAGCATGGTATTTTCCACCTTTGGAGAAGACAGGAGAACACTCTAGCCCAGATTATCTCCAATGAGCCATATCCTGTGATTGTTATACCTGGATATGTTATCCCACATACATAGCAGATACACAACTCAGGGCCTGGTTAATAGGAAGCTTGCTCTGCTCTTGAAAACCACCTTTTTACTAGTGGGTTGCTTATCCTTGTGAATCATATCCTTGTACAAGTCAACTGACATCAGGTGGAGAGATAAATGGAAAAAGATGCATTGTCAGCCAAGAGTTGGGGTGGGGGAATTAATTGCTGATAATTTATGAACACATAGATTCTATAGATTTTGGCAACAAGATCATTATAGGTTTGATTTCATTTCCTTAACAATGACTGTGCTCATAAAATTAAAATGAAGATATTTTTCTAGTGGAAGTATTGGAATCTAAGATAAACTGTCATTTAATAGGAACATGATGAAATATATACCATATAAACTATTATTGACCGATGTTATTTGTTTCTGATTTATTACCAACCAAATCAATCCTGTTACACAAGCTCTTTCAGTAACTCAGATGTATAAAACTGACCCATTGGGAAAAAAATACAGAATTGTCTACATAGAAGATACAAAGAAGGACAACTCTTTTATTCATATCTCAAAACGTGAAGACACTATCAGTAAATATGTTGCCAGGGCATTGCAGTTGGCTTTTTTTTTTCTATGTGATGGTGGTTGTTTTAATTTTCTGTCCGAAACATAAACTCAGCTGTGAAGCGGAAATGTTTCAACATTTAGGAACTCCTGTGTACACTGCTGCATCGAAGAATGTTACAGGCAGGCAAACCTTGAAAGTCTTTTTAATTCACATCGAGCCAAAAGGCTTTTTGTTATAATCAATTGCAACTCCTACGCATGAATGTGAAGGCTGTGTGTGAGCGTGTTTACGGTAAGAATCAATTCCCTCATTTAGTGACGAATTTAGTGACAATTGTATAAATTGTTTATCAGCAGTGCGTAACATGGTTCCGAGCATAGGAAATTATATAATGCATTCCTTTCAAAGTTACCCCACTGGCCATTACTCAGCGATGGCAGCACTTTTCAATGCATTAGTGTCTGTGGAGGCATGTCGCTTTATATCATTTGCTTTGTGAAATAGACTAATCGTAAGAAAACGAAAATGTTAATGATCGGATTGCTCAATGATTTGGTTATGAACTGCACAATGTTATCGAGCGCATTAATTAATACAGCTAGGATGAGTAAGAAAATGCACCCCGTCAGAGAAGGGAAGCAAAAGCGTTTTGATTTTAATATAATTTTAAGTGATCACTGGAAGTCGCTGTCCCCAGCGATGATCAGAAATGTTACCACAGCCATTGGGAAAGATGCTTCGTTGCTTTCCTATCCGCAGCAGTGTAAATGTCAAAATATGTTTTAAAATATTTTCGTAGCTACTTTGAGGAACATGTCGCGCACACACACACACATGCACATATACATGAGTTGTCTCTTTAGTACATCCGACAGCAGCGCTGAGATAAAATATATCTGCACAAAACACTCAGAAGCAACAAGAAGCTGAAATAACCATATAGCACCAAAGAACAGTATCTCGGCGTGGCTAATATTCAACATTGTTTTAGGTGCGTGTATTTAGTTCCGGTATACAAATTCACCAAAATACTTCTTTCCTCCTGCCTTTTTTTTATACGTACACAAAACACTGCTTCATCAAAAAGCAAAATACTGCAGATGCTGGAAATCTGAAATATATACAGAAATGTTGGAGAACACTCAGGCCAGGCAGCATCTGGGAGTGTAACAGGGTGCGCATCCGCCCTCACGCCGCCTCCTCCTTCCCAGAAACATGATAGGGTCCCCCTTGTCCTCACTTATCACCCCACCAGCCTCCGTATTCAAAGGATCATCCTCCGCCATTTCCGCCAACTCCAGCATGATGCCACCACCAAACACATCTTCCCTTCACCCCCCCTGGCGGCATTCCGTAGGGATCGTTCCCTCCGGGACACCCTGGTCCACTCCTCCATCACCCCCTACACCTCAACCCCCACCTATGGCACCTCCCCATGCCCACGCAGAAGATGCAACACCTGCCCCTTCACTTCCTCTCTCCTCACCGTCCAAGGGCCCAAACACTCCTTTCAAGTGAAGCAGCATTTCACTTGCATTTCCCCTAACTTAGTCCACTGCATTCGTTGCTCCCAATGCGGTCTCCTCTACATTGGAGAGACCAAACGCAAACTGGGCGACCGCTTTGCAGAACACCTGCGGTCTGTCCGCAAGAAAGACCCAAACCTCCCTGTCGCTTGCCATTTTAACACTCCACCCTGTTCTCTTGCCCACATGTCTGTCCTTGGCTTGCTGCATTGTTCCAGTGAAGCCCAACACAAACTGGAGGAACAGCACCTCATCTTCCGACTAGGCACTTTACAGCCTTCCGGGCTGAATATTGAATTCAACAACTTTAGATCTTAAACTCTCCCTCCCCCCATCCCCACCCCGTTTCTCCCCCCTCCCCCTTTTTTTTTCAATAATTTATATAGATTCTTCTTTTCCCACCTATTTCCATTATTTTTAAATCTAAAACTAAAACTTTGTTAGTCTTTCCACCCCACCCCCACTGGAGCTGTACCTTGAGTATCCTGCCTTCCATTCTTAATTAGCACTTTTCTTAGATAATATCACCACCTTCAACACCTCTTTGATCCTTTTGTCTGTGACATCTTTTGATTATCTGCTCCTATCACTGCTTGCTTATCCCCACCCTCAACTTCTCTCTCCCCCCGCCCCCCACCTTAGACCAGCTTATATTTCACCTCTCTCCTAACTATACTCAGTTCTGCCGAAGGGTCGTGAGGATTCAAAACGTCAACTGATTTCTTCTCCACCGATGCTGCCAGACCTGCTGAGTTTTTCCAGGTAATTCTGTTTTTGTTTAACATTTCCAATCTGATCTTTCCTCAGAACTGGAAAATGCCACATGTCATAAGCAAGCACAAAGGAAAGAAGAAAAGAACAAAAGGGAAATTTTCTGCAATAGATGGGAGTGATTTAAATGTTAAAAAGCAGAAGATGGCGCAAGGAAAGAGGATGGCAACAGGGCCAATACACCACACTAAATTGAAAGTACTAGTAAACCGCTGTTTCACTTGGAAGGAGTTTTTGGGAAACTGGTGGGAAAGGAGATGATGAAAGGGCAAATGTTGCATCTCCTATATTTGAATAAGATGGGGAGTAGTTGGTGGGGCAGTGGAAGAGTGGGCCAGGATAGAAAGAGGGACTGGTTACTTAGAAATGCTGAAAGGAGGAGGGGAAGGGAAGATGTACTTGATGATGGCGGAAAGAGAGGAGGATGGTTAGTTAAATGAGGAGATTCATGGTTTGGGGAATGAGTGAGAGCAGAGGCACAGGAAATGGTACAGGAACAGTCAAGGGCCCTGTCAACCACACTGGAAAGAATCATCGATTGAGGAAAAAACACATTTCAGATCTGTGACACTTCATCAGTACAACTAGGTAGTACTAGGTCGGATGCTAACTGACCTGCTGATGTTCTATTTTCTATTTGTATAACAAATATCACTTCATCAATGTATCTAAGGGTTCAGATTAGCTCATGATATGGAAAATAGGCAGGTGGCTTCCAAATCAAGCATCTCAAATGGCTGTATACATTAGATATAGAGTGAAGGGAGAATACTAACAATATTTGGTATCATATCACCATGGACAGGTACAAGATCAGGCACTTGTCAGAAGGCAGGGAAGAAAGAGAAAGGCCAGCTAAACTACAAATATCCAATCTAATTATCAAAAACCAAGGGCAGAATTTTATGCTTCACGGGCAGACGTGCGCCTGACCCAAACGGACATGAAATAGCACGAGATCTCGTCGGGCGAGTGTCCCGACGTCATCCCGCATGTGAGCAATCTTCAGGTCAGCAGGCACGTGGGGCAGTCGGAAGGGTGTCTGCCGACAATTAAGCCATTAAGGAGGCAATTGAAAGCAATTTTTCGTGGCCCATCCAGTTGGAGGATGGGCCAATCGGCCATTATGTTTTTGCTCAAACCTCGATCCAGGGTAGGATGAAATCTCTGTGGAGAAATAAGATAACTGGGGACTGTTTTTTTATGAGGTATGCTTTCAGATGCTTGATTGTGCTGCAGGAACATATTTTGCAGCATTTTTGTTTTTGTTTATTCTGTGGAGGTATGCAGCTCCCTGAGGCAGCTGTCTGCCTTCATGGGGCTCACTGGAAGTGCTCAACAGCAACTGCGGCGATATAGGCACCCACCTCCCCCCCCAACTGGCAGTGTTGAGCATTCCTCAGCGCGTGTTTCACCATTAATTGGCCAGCCAGTGTGAAGTCGCAGTCAAGGGCAGATCGTGGTCGGTGGCCCGTTTCCCATCCTATCCTGGGCCCGCCGATCGTGCACGCCTGACAAGCAAAAAAATCAGGTCCAAGGGAAATAGGAGATAGGAGATATAACTTAGCTGACATAACTTCCACAAATTTGTACATTAAAATATTTAAAAGATTTCTTGTAGCAAATCAATAGTTCATAGTTCTGTCATGCTAAAACTCCATGAAGCACAACTTTAATTGAAAGACTAAATTAATTTGATCTACTTTAGGCATTAACAGAAGAGTACAAGGGCCTCAAATATCCATGGGCTAAGGAGTTGAGAAATCAGCTAGAATACTCCCATTGATCAATGAACCCTGTTGGACATTAGATACTTGTATGTGTTAGTAATAGAATTGAAGTCATATAAAAGCACAAAAAATACAAGCAGGACAGGGCCATGGGGCCTTCAAGTCCGTATGACTCTTGGAGCGTCATTAACTGTTTCTCCCTCCACTGATGCTGCCAGACCTGCTGAGTTTTTACAGCATTTTCTGTTTTTATTTCAGATTTCCAGCATCCACAGTATTTTGCTTTCAATCTTGAATGTACTCAACGAGCTTCTACAGCCCTCTGGGGTGGAGTTCCAAAGTTCTTTTGTGCAAAGAAGTTTCTCCTCTTTACATTCTCCTCACAGCTCAATTTTCCCACCTAACTCAGTAAACCTGAATATATAACATTCAATTGTCTCATCTAATTCATAGGTTGTAAACAGCTGACACCCAAGCACAAATCACTGCAGCACTCCACGTGTTACACTGCCAACCTAAAAATAGCTGTTATTCCTTTCTGATAACCAATCCATGCTGAAGTTACCCCCAGGTCTTTGTAACAATTTATCCAATTGTCATCAGAGTATCACTTGTAATAGCTTCTCTTCCTGCTCCCATACCATTACCTCTGGTGTACTCCCCTCACCCCTTTTCTCATCTACATGCTGCCCCTTAGCAACATCATAAAAAGACAGCATTAGTTCTCTTATCTATGCTGACAGCACCCAGCTCTAACACCATCACCTCTCAGTTCTACTGCTGATAAATTATCAGACTGCTGATTTTTATTTTTTATTGCTAAGACTAAAGCCATTGTCTTTGGTCAGTACAAACTACATTCCCTAGCTACTGATTCCGTCACTCTCACTGGTAACTGTCCAAGGCTGAATAGATTGTTCTAAACCTGTGCGCTATATTTAACCCCAAGTTCAGCATCCAAAAGCTTGTCCATAGCACCAGTAAGACGACTTATTTCCATTTCTAACATGCCCAACTCTAGCCTGCCTATTTGCTGCCAAAAACCTCATTTATGTTTGTTACCTTTTGAGACACTCCTGGCTGGCCAGCCTAACCTCCATGAACTTGAGGTCATTCAGATTTATTGCCCGTGTCCTTATTTGCACCAAGCCCCACTGACCCAGCATCTTTATATTCATTGACCTACATTGGCTCCCTGCCAAGCAGCTCAATTTTAAAATTCTCATCCTTGTTTTCCAATTCTTCTATGGCCTTGTCCCTCCGTATCTCTAATCTCCAGCCCCAAAACTCAAAGATATCTACGCTCATCTAATTCTGGCCTCATAAGAGTCCCAGATTTTAATTGCTTCGCTAATAGACTGTGCCTTCAGCACCCACACCCTAAGCTCTGGGATTCACTCCCCAAAACAGTCAACCTCTTTCCTTGTTTAAGATGCTCCTTAAAACCTACTTTTGCCAAGCTTTTGGCCACTGCCCTAATACTGATTTATGTGGCTCATTATCAAATTTACCTTAGAACATTCGTGAAGCACCTTGGGATATTTTATTACCATAAATGCACAATATAAATGTCAGTTGAAGCACATTTTTGCACACCTTCTGAAAATCCAAATACTAGTGCCACAGGTTGTGTCCTCCACCAACAACCACCCCGACCCCCCCGCCCCACCCATTTATCTAACCTGCTAGTTACACCCCAAAAATACTAAGATTTGAAAACACAAATTGCCTTTCAGATGAACATTTGAACAAGGAGCAGTAGGCCATCAGCCCCTCAAGCCTACTCTGCCATTTAATAAGATCATGGCTGATCTGATAGTAACCTGAAATCTGCATCCCACCTACCCCTGAAAACCTATCACCCCATTGTTTTCCAAGAATCAATCCACCTCTGCCTTAAAAACATTCAAACACTCTGCTTCCACCACCTTTTCAGGAAGAAAGTTCCAAAGGCTCACAACCTTCAGTGAAAAAAATTCACCTCATCTCTTAAATGGGCAACTCTTTATTTCTAAACAGTGACCCCTAGTTCTAGATTCTTCCACAAGAGGAAGCATCCTCTCCACATCCATCCTGTCAAGACACCTCAGGATCTTATGTTTCAATCAAGTCACCTCTTACTCTTCTAAACGCTAGCCTAGTCTATCCAAAATGGACAATTTCACATTTTCATAACGATTAACTCTGCCTAATTAATCAGTGATTTTCCAATTGCAAGACTTGCACTTATCCAACACCGTTCACAACCTCAGGTTGGGCCTATACCCAGAGTTTATAGGAATGTGAGGTGAAACAAGATTCTGTTCACAGAGTAGATGCTAAGATGATGTTTTCCCTCTTCGGATAATCTAGAACTAGGAGGCTCAGTTTCAAAATAAGGGGTCTCCCATTTAAGTTGGAAATGAGGAGGAATTTCTTCTGAGAATCATGAGTGTTTGGAACTCACTCCCCCAGCAAGTAGTGGTGGCTGGGCCATTGAACACATTCAAGGCTGAGTTAAGACAGATTTTTGATTTGACAAAAGATTCAAATGTTACAGGGATAGGCAGTCCAGTGGAGTTAAGGCCACAGCAGATCAGCCACGATCTTGTTGACTTTCAGAGCAGACTCAGGGTGTCGAATGGCCTACTCCTCCTACTTATGTTCGTGTGACATGCCAAAGCACTTTATTGCCAATGAAGTCACTGTTCTAATGTCGGAAATGTGGTAGGAAGTAGCACACAGCAAGTTCACACAAACAGCAATGTGCTTATGACCAGATGATTTACCTTTGTGATGTCGGTTGAGATAACCATTGGCCAGGACAAGTGCCTGTTACCACATCTTCCAATAGATCTAGCAATTTCCCTACCACTAATTTTAGGCTAAATAAATCTGTTTTTATCTACCTCCTTTCTTGATCAACTAGGTTACATTTATTTTCCTAAAATCCATAGGGACCGATATAGAGTATAGGGAACACTATAAGATCAAAATCAATGCACCCACTTAAAACACCAAAATATAGGTGATCAGGTCCAAAGGATTTATCAGCTTTCATTCCAATTAATTCTTCCAGTAGTATTTCCTTTATCAATATTACTTACCTTTGAGTTTGATATGCGGATGATACATCATCAGGTGGGAATACAAGCAGTGAGGAAATACAAAGGTTGCAAAGAGATACAGACAAGTTAAATGTGTGAAGGAGCTAGCAGATGGAGTATAATGTGGATTTTCACTTTGCTAGTAAGAATGAAACATTTTTTTTAAAAAGCGTTAAATGTTCAGAGGCAATTGGCTATACTCGTACAAGGAACACAACTTTAGCATGCATGTTCAGCAAAAAAAAAGTACAGTAAATAGCACATTCATCTGTATTGCAAGGGCACTGGAGTACAAGAATGAGAGTCTTGCTACAATTGTACAGGTGAGACCAGAGCTGGAGTTATTGTGCAGTTTGGGTCTCCATTTCTAAGGAAGGATATACTTGCTTTTGAGGTGGCACAGCAAAAAGTTTCACTAGATTAGTTCCTGGGCTGAGGTTGGCCTATGATGAGGAACTGAATAAATTGGAGCTATACTCTTCAGCATTTAGATGAAAGACAATCTCATTGCAGATTACAAAATGACAGGGATTGACACGAGTAGACACAGATCTTTCCCGAGGCTGGGCTATCTAGAACACAGGAGCAGTCTCAGGATAACAGGTTGATCATTTAGGACTGAGGAGAAATGGTTTCAAAGGGCTGTGAATCTTTGAAATAGTCTATCCCAGAGTCTTGTGGTGGCCCATCATCGAGTATATTCAAGACCGAAGAGTAGATTTTTGATCTCAGGGAATCAAGAGATACAGGTAGCCAGCAGGAATGTGGAGAGTTGAGGGAGATCAGCCATGACATTATTGAATGGTGAAGCAGCCTTAATGGTTCACTCCTGTTCATTTCCTTATTTCCCTTATTGCTTTTGGACATGGTTGATCTTAGTCCTTTTTAATCATTTTTGCCAGTTTCCTGTCATTTTATTTTCTCCATCCATCAATCCTTTGCTGATTTTTAAAAACACTAATCCTCAGCTTTATTGCTACTTTGGTACATTGTTTCTTTTAATCTCTAATATTGTCCTTAACTTTTGTAACCAGCCATGGTTGCACCATTTGTCTAATGAATGTTTTAATCCACAGAATATGTATTTGCTGGAAATTACCAATTATTTGTTTAAACCAAGTTCTAGACCTGGTTTTGGAATTAATCACATCATCCTCAACTTAGTATGAAATTCTACCATATATTACTACTCTCCCCTAGAGGATCATTTACTGTAAGATTCCTAATTAATTTACTGTCTTGGTTCCTACATGAAAGATTCCCAAAAGATATACCAGATGGTGGCCTGCAACCACATGACTATGTCACAATGAACAATATCTATATCAATGATTTGTATTTAAGGACTAAATGTATTATTTCCAAGTTTGCAGATGACAAGCTAGGTGGAAGTGTGAATTCTGAGGAGGATGCAAAGACACTTAAAAGGATATTTGGAGGGGCTAAGCGAGTGGGCAAAAATTTGGCAGATGGAATACAATGTGGAAAAACATGAGCCTATCCACTTTGGTAGGAAAAACAGGAGTATTTCTTAAATGGAGAGAGGCTGGGAAGTGTTGAACTTCAAAGGGGACTTGGATGTCCTTGTTCATGAGTCACTGAAAATTAACATTTAATGTCTGTAGCGTAGTTGCAAGCAATTAAGGCGCATGTTGGTCTTTATTACAAGAGGATTTGAGTATAGGAGGAAAGATGTCTTACCGCAATTAAATAGATCCTTGTTGAGACCACACCTGGAGCATTGTTTGCAGTTTTGGTCTTCCCATAAAAGGAATACAACAAAGGTTCACCAGGCTAATTCCTGGGTTGGAGGAAAGATTAAATATACTGGACCTTTATTCTCTGGAGGTTAGAGGAATGAGAGGAGGTGATCTCATTTAAATATACAAAATTGTTAAGGGCTCGACAGGGTAGATGAAGAATGTTTCCCCTGACTGGGGGTCTCAGAATAAGGGGCAGGCCATGTAGGACTCAGATGAGGAGTAATTTCTTCACTCAGAAGCGGCGAATCTTTGGATTTCTCTGCCCATGGGGCTGTGGAGGCCAAGTCACTGAGTATGTGCAAGATTTCTACATGTTAACAACATCAAGGGATACCAGGATCGTGCAAGAAAAATGGTTTTGGATTAGGAGATTAGCCATGATCTCAATGAACAGCAGAACAGGATCCAAGGGCTGAATGGCCTACTCCTGTTCCCATTTCTAATGTTCTAACAGGAGGGGGTGAAAGTTGGCAAAGAATGCAGAACATCAATACAAAATTAGACACAGTAAATTTATTTAATTTGGTATCAAAATTATGCCATGAACTCATACGGAATTGGTTCTAGCAACTGTGGCTTGTTTGCCTTGGTTCGTACGAAGTGTGCCTTTCTGGGCTCAGCAGGCTGCAAAGTAGAAAATCAGCACATTAGTTAACTGGTATTATTATTCTGTTATTTAGCCATATTGCCCTTAAATGAATCAAAATTCTGCTTAGAATCGAAATTGAAAACAAATCCTAACAATCAGAGGCACAAAACTAGCATATCCAATCCATAAATCAACCCACTTCAAAAATCATTCACTAGTTTAGCTACAATTTTTGTACTTCAATGAATATCGTGTCTCTCTTCTCCATCTCCCAGTTTTAACATCCAAGTGTTCATTAACCAGCCGCAAGTTAAGCTGTTTTGCCAATGCAGTGCCAGGAGTGGAATGTTTCAGCATATGAAAGAAGCAGGGAGAAAACAAGAACAAAACTGCTGAAAAAACGACACGGCGAAGTTTTTTCTCTTGCACTCATCAGGACACTTCGCAAGAATACCAATATAAGGAGAAAACAATAGTTTATAATCTGAGAAAAATGTGCTGCAAAGAATAGGGCCCTGCGTATTAATATATGTAGCTTCTAGTACATGCAATGTGCCTCGCTGCAAGCCCGACTGAAACTTAATTGGCTGCCAGCGTTAATTATATTGATACACGGGGCCCTGTTCCTTGCAGACAGGAAGAACATGTACACACATTGCGCCTGTTTCAGCTAAACAAAATAAGTGACAGCCATTCACTGACTCATTCCTCAGGGCAATGCCTTGACTGATCAGGGTCAAGCTCCCTGGTTTAAATTTCAAACAATGCTTGGCAGTTAACTGTCAGTCACCGTCAATGGTGCATTCTCCATGGCAACACTTCTACCAGAGTCCACTAGCCAACCAATCGGCACTCTCTTCTCACATAGTATAAATTGTTTTCCCCTTATATTAGTATTCTTGAAGTGTCCTGATGAGTGCAAGATGAATAGCTTTGACACCTTTTTTCAGCAGTATGCAAGGTTTTGGACTACCAAAGAACAAAACTGTTTAATTTTCCAGGTAGATTACAAAAGGAAAGTTTTGAAACAGTGCATATTTTAACTTTTGTCCAGTGTTACATTTGCTATCACCTCATTCGTCAATATTGCAGTACTGCCTTGAAGTCAACCAAGATGAAATTGCAGGAAAAGTTATGTTGCCATCACACTTAACCAACAAATGTTTTTCACCCTTTCTGCTGTCCTTAAAAAATCTCATTTAGTCCAAGTACATAAATCTCAGTTCAAAGTCAAAGGTCCATTTATTGCTGGTACAGTCTGAGCAGCAATACAGCCAAGACAGGAATTCAAAAATTCAGACCCCCCCCCCGCCCCCCCACCACTGCCAAATGATCATCATCTTTGAGCTGCCTAAAATCAGCAGGTAGACTTCAGTAATGAACAATGTGATGGCCACGTCTTTAGGTATCTAGCTTTGATTCAGGTAACATTTCACTTGTGTTTTGGATGGTGACCTAGAGGCCTTACCTGGCGTTTCAGCTCAACCCAGGTCCCCTTCTCCTTAGCTGCTCTCTTTGCTTCTTCATTCGTTTTCACACGCTGCAGAAAGCTGTCCCTGCTTTTTGAATGCTTGATGTGCTCAATACGCACATTGATTCTTTTGGCAAGGATCTTGCCCCTAGGGTGTGATTCAAAGCAAGGAATTCAGAGTACCACTAGAAAACCATCAACTAAAATTCATAATTTAAATACCTGGAGACCTCTATAGTACAGTACATCAATGTAAAAACGGGCTCTCTTTATAAAGACAGCATACTGCATTTAGACCCTATCTTATCCAAGTCGATCAGCTTTAAATTGTAATGTGGTTCTAGATTTATATCATAATAAGTTTAGGTGACAAGTTCCAATGAGGCTCTTCAGTGCAAGGTCTTCTCAAATTTTAAGTTTTAATGCCTACATCATATTCATTATGTAAGCTTAAATATTTTGGATAAGCCATTGCCAAATCAAAATAACCTTCCACAATAAGATGCATGAATACTTTTTCAATACTGGAGAACTTTTAGTGGTGAAATTTTAAATGGACCCGATACGAATGTTAGAGTAAAGGGCATTAGAATTTAGCATTTGAAAGAATATATATGATAGATATAACTGAGATAACTTTGGGCACATCAAGCAATATTCTCTTTGTGATGATTCAACTCCAGTTTTTAAAGATGGGCACCAAAATGTGACATTTGAAAATCAACTTCAATGCAATTAGGATAACGCATTATAAGCCAGTCAAAACAATCTGACAGGGTTAGACAATAACCCTGAAAACAAAAAAGGTGCATCACAAAGGACAGGCAAGATGCAAGACTAGCAAAAGCACGGTAATGTTCAAGTCACAGCTGGTATCCTAGCATGTGATGACTTATCAGGATCGGCAAGACAATGTTAATTCCTGACCGTTCTTGTTTATTTGCCTTTTGAAGTACAGCACTGATCATCCTTTTGATTGCAATCATCTGAACAGAAAGGCTATGGGATATGATTAAAGTTCATTTCATATTTTTGCAAGTTACATGAATATCATGAAAGTTACTGTGATGGATGTTACAAAATGTAGGGTGTTTGCTATAATGCAGTTTTTGTGAAATTTTGTGAAATATATTTTTGCTGTTTCCTGTTATCATGGAGGTTGATGAATTAAATAAAGCTCTTGCCTGTTTATTGTTAATAATAGATTTGAATTCCAATCCTTGTCAAATTATTGTATACCAGTATTGTTAAAGTACTCATCAAACTTACCACCAAAAAAACACACCGAATATATATTTAGAACTTCATTGTACAATACAAGTACAGTAGTCTCACACTAGTAAGATAAGATGATACTTTCATAATACTGCACTTCTATGTATCATTTTAGGATAAGATGATTCGTCTTAATGACATATCAAGCCGTCACAGCAAGATTTATTTCCTCCAATACTCTTAAATGTCCCCTCTGACAGGAACCAAGTCAAATATAAATATGCTTGGGTTTTTAAAAGGGCATGTTTTTTTACCCCATTTGAATGGCCAGTAGAGACACCACACGTCTTACTAGCAAAGTGAGAGGGGTGGCACAAAACTGTTACATAGCACACAACAACCTAAGCCAAAGTCTCAATTCCGTCAATCTGGTCCATTTACCTCATTGTTGGACCGTCAACATACAAATCTTTCAGCTGACATGGACAGGCCTGTCATTTATTTATGTACACAGTCATTCCCTCCAAATTAAACATGGGGAAAACGAGACTATTTTCTCACGAATTTCATCTCCCCCTCCCCAGCCCCCAGAAAACCAAGGTTGAAGCAAACTGTTCACAACCTCAGGGTTCAATCTGGCACTAAGCAGAGCTTCCAATCCCATATCTTCACCACCACAAAGACAGGGTCTCACTGTCTGCCACCAGCCCGGCCGTAAGCCTACCTGTAGCTGAAAACCCTTTGTCACAGGCTACTATTTCAATGTTCTCCTGACTAGACTCCCACCCTCTACCTTCCATAAACTTGAAGCTCACCCAAAACTCTGCTGCCTCTTCCAAACCTACAAGAATGCAGCAATCCTCCATTGTTTTGTCGCTTTTGCATCTGCACTAGTATATGCTCTAGGATTCCCTCCATAGATTTTTCTACCAATTTACCCATCCTCCAAAACGTTCAGTAAACCACCCCCCTTTAGCCAAGATTTTAAGTCATCTCCAATTACTGAGGTGGAGGCTATGGCATAGTGGTAGTCGCTGGACTAGTAACCCCGAGACCCAGGGTAATGCTCTGGGGACCGGGGTTTGAATCCCGCCACGGCAGATGGTGGAATTTAAATCAATAAAAATTTGGAATTAAAAGTCGAATGATGATCATGAAACCATGGTCGACTTCTTGTAAAAACCCATCTGGTTCATTAGTGTCTTTTAGGGAAGGAAATCTATCGTCCTTACCTGGTCTGACCTACATGTGACTACAAGCCCACAGCAATGTGGTTGACTCTTAAATGCCCTCTAAAATGGCCTAACAAGCTACTTAGTTGTAACAAACTGCTACAAAGTCAAAAAAAGTGAAACCGGAGAACCACCCAGCATCGACCTAGGCACCGGAAACGACAAGGGCAATCTCAGTCCTGTCAACCCTGCAAAGTCCTCCGTACTAACATCCAGAGGCTAGTGCCAAAATTGGGAGAGCTGTCTCACGGGCTAGTCAAGCAACAGCCTAACATAGTCATCCTCATGGAATCATACCTTACAGATAATGTCCCAGGCTCCACCATCACCATCCCTGGGTATGTCCTTTCCCACCGGCAGGACAGACCCAGCAGAGGTGGCGGCACAGTGGTATAGTCGGGAGGAAGTTTCTCTGGGAATCCTCAACATCAACTCTGGGCCCCATGAAGTATCATGGCATCAGGTCAAACATGGGCAAGGAACCCTCCCGCAGCTGATGAATCAGTGCTCCTCCACGTTGAACATCACTTGGAGGAAGCACTGAGGGTGGCAAGGGTGCAGAATGTACTCTGGGTGGGGGACTTCAATGTTCATCACCAAAAGTGGCTCGGTAGCACCACTAGTGAGTGATCAAGCTGGCGGAGTCCTAAAGAACTTAGCTGCTAGACTGGGTCTGCAGCAGGTGGCGAGGGAACCAACAAGAGGGAAAAACGTACCTGGCCCTCATCCTCACCAGCCTGCCTGCACCAGATGCATCTGCCCATGACAGTATCGGTAGGAGTGACCACCGCACAGTCATTGTGGAGACAAAGTCCCATCTTCATAGAGGATACCCTCTATCGTGTTGTGTAGCACTACCACCGCGCTAAATGGGATAGATTTTGAACAGATCTAGCAACTCAAGGCTGGACATCCATGAGGCACTGTGGGCCACCAGCAACAGAATTGTACTCGAGAATTTGTAACCTCATGGCCTGGCATATCCCCCACTCTACCCATACCATCAAGCCAGGGGATCAACCCTGGTTCAATGAAGAGTGCAGGAGGGCATGCCAGGAGCAGCACCAGGCATACCCAAAAATGAGGTGTCAACCTGGTGAAGCTGTAACACAGAACTACTTGCGTGTCACGCAGGATAAGCAGCAAGTGATAGACAGAACTAAACGATCCCACAGCCAACAGATCAGATCTAAGCTCTGCAGTCCTGCCACATCCAGTTGTGAATGGTGGACGACAATTAAACAACTCACTGGAGGACGCGGCTCCACAAGTATCCCCATCCTCAATGATGGAAGAGCCCAGCACAGCAGTGCAAAGGATAAGGCTGAAGCATTCACAACAATCTTCAGCCAGAAGTGTAGAGTGGATGATCCATCTCAGCCTCCTCCAGAGGTCCCCAGCATCACAGATGCCAGTCTTCAGCCAATTCAATTCAATCCACGTGATATCACGAAACGGCTGAAGGCACTGGATACTGCAAAGGCTATAGACCCTGACAATAGTACTGGAGACTTGTGCTCCAGAACTTGCTGCACCCCTAGCCAAGCTATTCCAGTACAGCTACAACACTGGCATCTACCCGGCTATGTGGAAAATTGGCCAGGTATGTCCTGTACACAAAAAGCAGGACAAATCCAACCTGGTCAATTATCGCCCCATCAGACTATTCTCGATCATCAAAGCTGCTATTAAGTGGCACTTGCTTAGCAATAACCTGCTCACTGATGCCCAGTTTGGGATCCGCCAGGGCCACTCAGTCCTGACCTCATTACAACCTTGGCTCAAACATAAACAAAAGAGCTGAACTCCAGAGTTAAGGCGAGAGTGACTGCCCTTGACATGAAGGCAGCATTTGACTGAGTGGCATCAAGGAGCCCTAGCAAAACTGGAGTCAATGGAATCAGGGGGAAAAGTCTCCGCTGGTTGGAGTCATATCTAGCACAAAGGAAGATGGTTGTGGTTTTTGGAGGGCTGAGATGTCTTAGGACATCACTGCAGGAGTTCCTCAGGGTAGTGTCCTAGGCCCAACCATCTTTAGCTGCTTCATCAATGACTGTCCTTCCATCATAAGATCAGAAGTGGGGATGTTCGCTGTTGATTGCACAATGTTTAGCACCATTCGCAACTCCTCAGCTACTGAAGCAATCCATGTCCAAATGCATCAAGACCCGGACAATATCCAGGCTTGGGCTGACAAGTGGCAAGTGATATTTGCACCACACAAGTGTCAGGCAATGACCATTTCCAACGAGAGAATCCAACCATCGCCCCTTTATGTTCAACAGCATTACCATCACCAAATCCCCCACTATCAATATCCTGGGGGTTACCACTGACCAGAAACGGAACTGGGCTAGCCATATAAATACTGTGGCTACAAGAGCAGGTCAGGGGCTAGAAATCATGCGATGAGGAACTCACCTGCTGACTCCCCAAAGCCTGTCCACCATCTACAAGGCACAAGTCAGGAGTGTGATGGAGACTCCCCACTTGCCTGGATGAGTGCAGCTCCCACAACACTCAAGAAGCTGGACACCATCCAGGACAAAGCAGCCCACTTGACTGGCACATCAACAAACATTCACTCCCTCCATCATCGACGCACAGTAGCAGCAGTGTGTACCATCTACAAAATGCACTGCAGAGATTCACCAAGGCTCCTTAAGACAGCACCTGCCAAACCCACAACCACTACCACCTAGAAGGACAAGGGCAGCAGATAGACTGGAACACCACCACCTGGAAGTTCCCCTCCAAGTAACTCACCATCTTAACTGTTCTTTCACTGTCGCTGGGTCAAAATCCTGGAGCTCCCTTCCTAACAGCGGTTCAAGGAGGCAGCTTTCCACCACCTTCTCAAGGGCAACTAGGGATGGGTAATAAACGCTGCCCCAGCCAGCGAAGCCCACATCTCAGAAATGAATTTTAAAAACTTCAACTAAAGAGTCAAGTTTTGCCTGATTTATGTTTCTATGAAATGCCACAGGATAGTAGACATGATATAATTGTAAACTGGTGTAGCCAAAGTATCACCAGCAATGGATTTTCTTCCTTTCCTGGTACCATTACCAGGATCCCTCAAGTATCTATCTCTGTTGCCCTCGGCTATATGCTGCCCCTTGGCAGCATATTACCAAAAAAAGTCAATTTTCACAGGTATGCCAACTGACACTCAGCTTCATCTCTCCCCGACTCAATGTTTGTCTAACATCCAGTCTCAGGCAAACTGCAAACTCCTCCAATATCAGGATGGCAATCATCTTGCAGTCTTCACCACAAACTCTGTATATGCGTTCCACTGTTTTAACCACACCACCCACCATCTCAGGCTGAACCAGGTTGTTTGCAGCCTCTTCCAGGTGGTGGTGTTCCCTTCTACCTGCTACCCTTGTCCTCCTAGGTGGTAGTGGGTTTGGAAGCCACGAGGAGCCTTGGTGAATTCCTGCAGTGCATCTTGTAGATGGTACACACTGCTGTTACTGTGCGTCGGTGATGGAGGGAGTGAATGTTTGTGGATGTGGTGCCATTCAAGTGGGCTGCTTTGTCTTGACGGTGTCCAGCTTCTTCAGTGTTGTGGGGGGTGCACTCATCCTGGCCAGTGGGGAGTATTCCAACACACTCCTGACTTCTGCCTTGTAGATGGTGGGCAGCTTTGGGCAGACAGATGAGTTACCCATCACACGATTCCTAGCCTCTGATCTGCTCTTGGATTAACTGAGCTGAGATCCAAAAATTCCTATCATTATCAAGACCACCACCATGTACCACCCATCTCTAACATTGCTCACCACTGCCTCCATCTAAGCCTGCTTACCACTGATTATCCTTACGGCTTTGTCTCCTTCAGGTTTGATTATTCAATGTTTTCCTGCTGGCCCTCCACACTTCATTATCTTCAGTTCATACAAAATTCTCTTGTCTATATCCCATCTTGCACAAAGTCCATCCATTATTGCTAATCACTCATTAGTGATTATAACTAATCAAATTTTAAATTTTCTTCCCAGTTCTAAAATCCCTTCATGGCCTCAGCCTTCGCCTAACATCCTCCAGCTCTTGTAAACTCTTCATTTCCTGATTCTGACCTCTTGTGCACCCTTTCTTCAATGGCAATCTCATCTTTCCTCCTTTAAAAGCCTTCTTAAGATCCACTGCTTGCTTAGCCACCCAAATACCTCCTTTCATGGCTTGGTGCCCATTTCTTTGATCAGACCTCTGCAATGTTTTGGGACTATTTTCAATACTTAAAAGCATGAGACAAGTACAAATTTTTAACTGTTTATACTCACTTGACTTGTTTGTTGATAATTATACCTACAGCATGCTGTGTAACATTATAAATTCTTCCAGTCTTGCCGTGGTAACATTTGTGGGGCATACCCTTTTGTACAGTGCCTGTGCCCTATCGGGAAAGTAACAGTTCAGTTCTTACTCGTGAGTTTTGAAATTGAATCTAAGCTCTTATGCATGGTTCAATGAAAATCAAATAGAAAAACCGTGTTTAACATAACTAAGCATAAAGATGTTCCTTTTAACCTGTCAGCTTTCTCTGGTATCAAATACTGCTTGCAATGTGGAAAATGCAATCTGAAGATAACTCAAAAAGCTTCTCCAGTTGTACAGAAGTGCTTAATTTAAGTCAAGACATAGATTTTAAGCAATGTCAAAAAGAGGGAGAGGTGAAGAGGCAGTGATGTGGGGAGGGAAGGCACAGCAAATGGGTGGGCCAGAGGAAGTTGGGGTGCACACGAGGTTAGAATGGGAGGAATGCAGAACACCTGTACAATCACAATTTTTACACTACGTCAAAGAACATTTATTAAACTGCCATGTGAAATGGCAAGGTTATGGCCTTCAAATTGTCTGCTGGAAAGTAATTTCCTGACAAAACACATGCAAATATGCCTCTATTAGTCTTTCAAATATACACAGAAATTATTATTAGTCTAAAAGAGCCAAACTAGCATTAGTGCTAGTAAACAGAATTTAACATGGCTGCAGAAGGGGGTAATTCTACTTGACAATCCTCAAAAATCTTTCTGTGCAGGAGACAAACCATTTAGACCATGAAAAATCCTGGACTTCCAAAGGGCACTAGACCAAGCCTCAGAAAAGTCCACTAAATAAGTTTAAAGTGCCATGAATTATGGCTTAATCTTGGGAATGTTTATTTATTGGAATTTACATTAGAGTGCCATAGAGCTTAGTGTTGTGATCACCACTTCTTCTGCACAGAGATCCTACAGAAGTATATAGATTAAAGGAATAGAAAATGTAAGCTCAAAATTTAAAATTCAGAAGTGATCAAGATATGAATGGATTTTAAAAATTATTTTCATGAGATGTGGGCAAGACTAGCATTTATTGTCCATCTCGGTGCCCTTGGACTGAATGGCTTATTATGCCATTACAAAGGGCAGTTAAGAGTCAACCACATTACTGTGGATCTGCAGTCACATGTAGGTGAAACCAGATAAGGATAGATTATCTTCCCTAAAGGGCATTAGTGAACATTAGATTTTTCAGACAGAATGGTGAAGACAAAAACCATGAACTCATTTAATAATTAGATGCTTAAATAGGGAAATGGGGTGTCAGCCCATGAATCACCAGTTATCTTATGAAATGCTACTCATAAATATACAGTCAAATAAGAGTACTGCTAACAGCAACACTACTGGTTTCTAGAAAACACTGAACATCCCACTTTATGGTACGCTCAACATTTCTGCTTCAAAATGTCACAATGAGCACCCATTTTTCACTCAATTTCACTGATTTAAAGTGCACAAGATGTAATGGCCATCACATGTCTATTAGATACCTTAATGTCAACAATGTCGCCTTTCCTGTAGATACGGAAATAAGTAGAAAGAGGAACAGGCCCTAAAAAAAAGAGCACATCCATTTTAACACTCACAATTCAACAAAAGACACAATGACTTTTTATTAAACAAGATGCAATACTGTGGATTCTTTTTATATAGAGTATATGAAGACATTACAATTCCAGTACGAATTTATAAAAGGCAGATCATGCTTGGCTATCTAGCTAAATTCTTTGATGAAGTAACAGTGAATGTTGAAGGGAAAACAATGGATGTTGGGTATGTGAGTTTTAAGAAAATGTTAGACAAAGTACCACACAAAAGGCCAGTTAACAAAACTGAGACTTATAGAATGGGAGGGTCGGTGTCAGCTTGGAAAAAAATTGGGCTTAAGGGCAGAAAACAGCAAGTTGTGGTACATGGCTGTTTTCCAGACTGGAAGAACAGTGGTGTTCCAAGGTTCAGTGCTAGAGCTTGGATACTGAAACACAGTAAAACTTCAAAATTTGCCTATCATACCAAACCTGGAGGTGTGGCAAACAACTGCAGATGCAATTTAATACAGCAAGTGCGAGGTGATGCATTTTGGCAGCAGAAGAGATAGAGGGAGGCAATACAGACTTAATAGCACCATTCCAAAGAGTGTGCAAGAACAGAGGGGCTCAAGTCCGTAAATCTTTGAAGGTGGCATGACACATTGAAGGAGTAATTAGCCAAGCATAGTTTCTTAGGCTTCATAAAGATCAGAGTGCAAAAGCAGGTAGATTATGCAGAAAGTTTGGAAAGCTCCAGTTAGGTTAAAACTAGGATATTCTATTCAGTTCTGCTCATTTGAAAAAGAATCTGAGGCTCCTTGAGAGATTATAGAAGAGGTTTCTGAGATCGGCTCAGGGATGACTAATTTTAGCTTCACGATAGGGTTCAAGAGCCGAGGTTTTCCTCTTGGAGCAAATGAAATTGAGGGGAGATTTGACGCAATGCTCAAGGTTATGACAGGAATGACATTAGTTGATGGTGAATATATGGGAGAACTTTTTTTATGCAAGTTGCAATGACCTGGAACTTGCCACCTACGAATATAGTGGAAGCAGAGACAATGAATGATTTCAAAAGGAAATTGGATAGGCACTTGAATTAAATATAAATAAACTTGCAGGGCTACAGGGCTCAAACAGGGGAATAGGCCCGATTGAATTGCTCTACAGAGAGCTGGAATGGACTCGGTGGGTCAAATGGCCTTGTTCTGTGCCGCAAAGACTAAGTCTACAAAATCAAAACATTCAATTAAACAAAATAAAAGGGAACATGTTAACAGCCACAGGTTTAATTCCTCATTCAGCTAATCACAGACAGTATGGCAGGTGAGCTACTGTAAATTGCTTTGACTCACAGAAGTGAACAATTACACAGCGTTTCAGCTCCCAATTGCTATCCTGAAGTGTACATGCCGGATGGATCAGGCTCAGCTTTGACATTCCCCACCATTCCCAAAATTGAACATCCTGCCACCATCCATCTCAGTTTCTCATGTGAAATCGGGTTCCAGGTGAGTCCCCAAGCCCTCCAGGAGAAAACTGGAGATAAAATACTGTATTTCAAGCAGTAGTTAATTGGTTATAAAATGCTGTGATGTCCTGAGGACAAAATAAGGTACTTATAGCTTTTACACGAGTTACCTCACTCACACCCCCTAAATAATTCTGGTTTGCTCTCAGTGCCGGTGAAATAACTTGCTCATCTTGTCTCAGAAGGCAATCATTGGAGTTCATTCATCATTGAGCACCAGATACAGCCGAAATCCACATACTAGCATAATTAACTGAATATCATAAACCATCACACTAATATCTTACACAAGAGGCTTAAGTGCAATTAGAAGAGTTCATGAAAGTCAACCTCCCCTCCATGCCAGAACCCCAAATTATTCAAGTGCTCAGCGTGATTAGTCTGCTTTGAATAACCAAATGTAGCCAACAGTGCAGAGGTGCACCCGATTTCACATGTGTTTCTAGTGCTGATCACTATCCAGTAACTCCTTCATTACATGAATTTCCCAGCAGATCAAAGATAGGATTAATTTGACTTGCCCAAAATTCAATAAGCCATCAACAGAAAGACAGGACTGCTGATTCACAGCCTAGTAGCAGATAGGGAAAGATAACAAGTTTAAGAAATGTCTACATATTTCTTTTGGTAGGATAGAACTTTTGAGTATTTGACTTTTGAAAAGAGAGGTGTGGAAGCTTTCAGTCTTGCACTAATTAGTGCAAGAGGAAAAGCTTCGACATGTCTTTTTTCAGCAATGCTCAAATATCTATATCAAGCAAATGCTGCACGTAGCAACAATCTAAGTCATCTAAACAGAAACCGATCAGTGGCTACTATAAAATAGGATTCTCACCATGTTTCCGGAAGGGCCTTGCGAACATATATCGGGTCCCCCTCCTCTTACCCCTGGTGTTCGTCATCTTGAACCCTTACTGAAGAAAAATAAACCAACGCTATTGATTTGGATTCTATACATATACACAAAAATAAACTCCAAACTCCAACACAGAACTATTACTAAGGATAGTTACATCATAGAATAGTTATGGTTTCGGAGACCGTTCTGCCCTTCGCGTCCGGGCTGGCTTTCTGCCAAGAGCAACTCACCCAGTCTCAAACCCCTCCCTCGCTTCTCCGTGGTCCTGGATTTTTCAGTTAATTATCCAACTCCCTTTTGAAAGGCTGGACTGAATCCGCCCCCACCACTTTCAGAAGGTGCATTCCTGATCCTAACCACTCAAAAAGGTGTCTGTCGCCCAAGTAAAACGAATTAACAGATGCGGTCCTTATTCTATCCCGTCGCTTAAAACTTGCCCCTTTCACAGCCCGATTTCGCCTGGAGCCCCAGGCCCCTGACTGCATCCCTACCACGATCTTCGTCCCATATTAATGTGAGGTGGAATATTCTGTTTCCTCTCGCGGCCCACATGACACGGGCTGGGCGGCCATGTGGCGAAAAAGAGGACGCAGGGGCGACTCAGGAGTTCCGAGCTCCACGCTTCCAGGGGGAACCCGCCCAACGGAATTCACTCCACCGCAACCCGCTCTCTACAACATTATGAGCCGTGAGCGAGACCCAGGATCCGAGTTTCACAGCTTTTTCCCCCCTCTTTTCATTAACAATCCAAGCGCAGCTTGAGCAACCCAGTACCTGCAAGATGGCGGAGCTCGGCGGAAAGGGCGAGCAAGGACCCCAACCGTCTTAACATGGCAATCGGAGCTGTCTAACCCAGTGCCTAATCGGAAATTAAATATTCATTCGAACGTTATTTTATTCAGTTAGTTAATGTTGCATTAAGTTAATAACTGCACAAATATACATTGACTTGATCGTTTTTTTAAAAAAAAATACACAGCAAAATAGTTTTAAGGACCCACAACGTTGACGGTCACGTGATTCGAGGTTCTGTCTAAACTTTTTTTTCAGCTGCAATACATGTTTATGAAGCGTTCTTAACAATGTTACAAGGGGCTTCATAAGAGTATTATTAAACATAATTTGATACGAGGACGGATGATCAAAAACTTGGTCAAAGAGCTAGGTCTTAAGGAGTGTCTTAAAGGAGGAAAAAGGGGTGGAGAGATTTAGGGACAGAATTCCAGAGTTTAGCCCCTTCCTGGCAGCTAAAAGTACCATCACCAATGGTGGAGTCGCCTGGCACATTTAAAATCGGAGATACTGGAGGTCAGAATTGGAGGAATGCAGATATCTCTGAAGATTGCAGGCTTAAGGATGGATGAATTCATGGAGACGGGTGACAACAATGAGAATTCTAAAATCAAGACATTAACTGGGTGCCAATGTAGATTGCGAGTTAAGACATAGGCAGCAGAGTTTTAGATGACTTCAGGTTTATGGAGGATGGAACATGGGAGGCTGATGAGGATTGTGTTGGAATAGTCAATTTGAAAGGAAATAAAGACATGAATGAGGATTTCAGCAGCATATAAGCTGAGATGCGATGGAGTTCAGATGAGTTAGTGATTAATTAGCATAGGTCTGGTTTGAGTTAAACTAATTAATGTTAAAACATGCTTAACATAGTCTTGATCTGTTTCACTCAACTTGGTTCAAAGTATAATTTTCTAAAAAGAAAACTGGGTACTGCTGAAAAAAAGACATGTCTAAGCTTTTTGTCTTGCACTCATCAGGCCACTTGCAAGAATACCAATAGCTGTCAGCTGTCACCATCAATGGTGCATTCTCCATGGCAATGCCACTTGCCAACCATAAGACGTAGGAGCAGGAGTAGGCCATTTGGCCCATCGAGTCTGCTCTGCCATTCAATGAGATCATGGCTGATCTGATAATCCTCAACTCCACTTTCCTGCCTTTTCCCCATAACCCCTGATTCCCTTACTGATTAAAAATCCGTCTATCTCAGCCTTGAATATACTTAACGACCCAGCCCCTACAGCTCTCTGTGTAAAGAATTCCACAGATTCACTACCCTCTGAGAGAAGAAATTCCTCCTCATCTCTGCCTTAAATGGGCAATCCCTTACTCTGAGATTATGCCCTCTGGTTCTAGACTCTCCCACAAGGGGAAAGTCTAGGACCAGAGCAATCAGCACTCTCTTCAAGTACAGTATAAATTGTTGTTTCCCACCTCCCCCCTTGGTATCCTTGCAAGTGTCCTGATGAGTGCAAGATGAAAAGATAAGACATGTCTCTTTTTTCAGCAATATTAAAGTTCTGTACTGTCAAACGATTAAAATATAACATTCTTCTATCTTGTGTCAATATTCCCAATGTTTCCTCCATGCTGACAGATCTATGTACAGTTCTTTAATACTTGAAAATTTACACAGTATAAATGATACCAGTGTGATGCTAGGTATGTAGGCCATACGCCCCAAAGACTGGCAGATCATATCAAACAGCATGTCACTTCCGCTGTTCACTACAGGCAAGGTACAGACAGTATGCAACCAGTCCGTGCTCGCAAAGCTCAAAACAGTGTCCAACGTTAGATATGATTCTGCAATTGGACAACATTTGCTAAATAATCCTCAATGTGCTAAGAATAATGCTGACAAATGATTTAAGATCGTCCTTCGGGCTCGCAGTGTGGTGCATTTGCACGTACTGGAACCTACATATATTAATGCACAAGGCCCTTTTCTTTGCAAACAGAAAGAACATGTACACACATTGCACCTATTTCAGCTAAAAAATGTGACAGCCATTCACTGGTTTATTCCTCAGGGCAATGCCTTGACCAATCAGAATGAAGCTGCCTGGTTGAAATTTCAAACAATGCTTGGCAGTTAACTGTCAGTCCATCAACTAGCGTATTCTCCATGGCAACACCTCTACCAATCAGAGTCTACTTGCCAACCAATCAGCACTCTCTTCTCATACAGTATAACATTGGTATTCTCCCAAATTGTCCTAATGAGTGCAAGACGAAAAGCTTCAACAAAAAAGTTTTTTTCAGCAATACTCAAGTTCTCTACAACCAAATGACTATAAATGGAATTACTCATACAATGAAGGAAATCACGCCTTTACATATCTCTTTAATTGCTGTAAGGTAATGTTTAACTGAATTACACAAGAGGTGAAATTAAACTTGCACACATATGAATGTAGGGAAATCTGTTTCAAATTCTTAAAATTAACCTATCAATGTTGTCAAACAAGCTTTTTCTTTGAGTTTTTATTGTTTCACATGACTATATTTATGCTTTTGCAGAGTATTCAACTGTGGGTGTAAGAGATCCCAACAAGCACAATCTGCCCTTACAGCTGATTTCTCAGACATGCATGCACTTTTTAAAATTCATTCTTGGGCTAAGGGCATCACTGGCACGATAAGCAATTATTGACCATCCTTAGTTGCCTTTGAGAAAGGACAGGTAAGCTGCCTTTTTAAACTGTTGCAGCTTGTGTGGTGAAGGTACTCCCACAATGCTGTTAGGGCTAAAGTTCCAGGATTTTTATCCAACAATGATGAAAGAATGGTAATATATTTCCAAATCAGGATTATATGTGACGGGGAGGTGATGGCGGTCCCATGCTATCCTTGTTCTTCTAGATGGTAGAGGTTGTGGATCAGAGCGGTTCTTTCGAAGAAGGATATTGTAGGCAGTTAGCCTAAGTGTTTGCTGTATCTAGTGCACAGTACAGCCATGGTGTACTAGCGTGGGAAAAAGTGAATGTTTCTGCAAGGAACCACCAGATAACAATCTGAATCCTGCCTGATTCTACCTTAGAGAAAGAAAGATTTGCATTGAGAAAGCACCTTTCACACCTTCAGGATATACCCAAAATGCTTTACAGCTGATGAAGTACTTTTGAAGTGTAGTCACTATTGTAATGTAGGAAATACAGCAGCTAATTCGCACACGGCAAGTTCCTGCAAACAGGAATGAGATAATGACCAGATAATGTTTGAGTGACATTCGTTGAGGAATAAATATTGGCCAGGACATGCAAGAGAACTCCCCTTCTCTGTTATTGAAATAATACCATGGGATCGTTTACATTTGTCTGAGAATGCAGATGGGGCCTTGGTTTCACATCTTATTTCTAAGGTGTCAGACAGAAGGGTAGGCCAATACTGTGCAGGTAGCATGAAGGAATTGTCTGTGCAATCTGATATGTGGTTTCAGATAATTGGATTTCAAAAATTTCAAGTAATTTGACTGCTTTTTGTGACATTTTTTCATTGCTGATTGCAAATATTCCTGTTTGCCCGCTAAATTGAACTTTTTTAATTGGTTTGAATATCCCATTTGCTAAATTGAATCAATCTGCGCCAATAGCCTAGCAAAGAGTGGCTACTTGACTGAATCAGAGTTTTTGTGTCAATGAACTTTCATCATTTCCTTAATCCTTTTCTTTTCTAACCAAGTCTCCACCATCCTCTGCCCTTTCACAGCACCTTTAGCCTTTCCACTTTGGACTACCAATTCAACCAGTGGATCCTTCCCTTCCAATGTGCTCTGTTTTCTCTACTTCGGTTAATAAAGATAAAGAGTCACCTTCATTCCAGGAGCCTTCAGAGACACTTATTAGCCAGCCAGTTCTTTTCCCTTCCCCATTAGAGTAGAACCTCAAAGGAAAACTTAACCGACATAATCTGAAGTGAAGCACCAAGTGGGAAAAATAAATTTAGAGCATACCTAACAGTGCTGGGGTAATAAATTGTTTGAACTGCATTTCCACTCTATGTAGGCTGTTTGCCTTCTTGCTGGAGTTCCAGTGCAGTTGGAAACTCATCTTTGACATCAACTTCTGTGCCTGCATGATCCTTCCCTTTTGCTTACTGTGTGGTGACCCTTCATCCGATGGTAAAATTCTTCAGGACACAAAAGTGTAAAATTCTCCACTTTGGTAGGAAAATTTTTTTTAAAAAAAGAACATTTTTTGGATAGAGAGACTGAAATATTTGCATTCAGAAAGAGCTGGGTGTACTTCTACAAGAGCTACAGAAAGTTAACATGCAGATACAGCAAGCAATTAGGAAGGCAAATAATTTATCAACTTTTGTTACAAAAGGAATGGAATATAATAGTAAAGGAGTCTTATGACAGTTGAACAGGGCATTGATGAGGCCGTACCTGGAGTACTGTGTGCAATTTTGGTCTCCTTACATAAGGAAGGACATACTTACCTTAGAGGAAGTGCAACAAAGGTTCCCTAGTTCTGCCGAAGGGTCATGGGGACTCGAGGCGTCGGCTGTTTTCTTCTCCGCCGATGCTGCCGGACCTGCTGAGTTTTTCCAGGTAATTCTGTTTTTGTAAAGGTTCCCTAGACTGGTACAAAAACAAAATACTTGAAATCTGAAACAAAAACAGCAAATGCTAGAAATACTCAGGTCAGGCAGTATCTGTGGAGAGCAACAGAATTAAAGGTTCACGTCAATAATGACTCTTCAAGAGAACTGAGGAAAGATAATTGCAATAGGCTTTGAACAAGTGAAAGGGGGGGAAGGAAGAACAAAAGGGAAGGTCTGATAGCTTGGAGTGCAGGAGAGATCAAATGACAGAAGGTTTTGTGATAATGTGTAAAGTAAGAAAGAAAGAAAAGTATCCAGATGAGGTGAATGGCTGGATAACAACTGTCCAAATACAATGTGAAAAAATAAATAAACCGACAGCAAAAAAAAATGGAGGCAGAGGTCATGATCTAAAACTGTTGATTTCAATGTTGAGTCCACAAGGCTCTAGAGTATTGAGTCAAAAGAGGAGGGGCTTCTCCTGGAGCTTGCTTGAGCTTCATTGGAACACTTAACATGCCAAAGACAGAAGGGTCAGTGTGGGAGCAAGTAGAGAATTGAAATGTCAAGCGACAGGAAGCTCAGGGTCATGTTTGCAGATAGAACAGAGGTGTTTCACTGGACTGGTTCCTGGGATGAGGGGATTGTCCTATGAGGAGAGATTACGTAGACTAGGTCAATGTTCCTGGTAGTTTAGAAGAATGAGAGGAGATCTAATAGAAACATGTAAAATTCTCACAAGGCTTGATAGAGTAAATGCTGAGAAAATGTTTCCCCTGGCTGGGGAATTAAAAAATGGGGTCATAATTATGGAAGAAATGGTCAGCCATTTAGGATTGAGATCATGAGAAATTTCTTCACACAAGGGGCTGTGGATCTTTGGAATTCTGTGCCTCAGAGAGTTGTGGATGCTGTCATTAGGTATATTCAAGACAGAGATCCATAAATTTTTCTGTACTAAGGGAAGTAGGAATGTGGGGATGGTGTGGGAAGATGGAATTGAGTTGAAAGATCTGCCATGATCATGTTGAATGGCAGAGCAGGCTAGAAGGGCCAAATGGCCTACTCCTATTAAATAAGGATGCCATCATAGACTGACATAAGTTAAATTCTTTATGGCAACTTCCAGCGTACCTGACATCCAGCTATAGGATGTGATATTGATGCGGTCATGCAGATTTGGATACATACAACCTATATGTTATTTGATGAAAGGAACAATATATGGATCTTAATGGATCTAATCCACCACCAAAGTAGAATGCCACCCTCTGCTGCTAACAGCTTTCTATGGTAAAAATGATAGTCATTTACTCTGTATCCTGTCTTGGGATTTCTAATTATTTTGCCATGAATGGTTTCTTCCAGCTGTCTTTGCCATGTCTGTCCCAACCCCTCCCCCAAACTACTTGTTCACCGAGCCATATGCCGCCCCCATCCCCACAAAGTTCCCCTGTTCCCTACCTTATAACATGCACCTTTTTCCAGCTTCTCCTACATGCCCTCGTGCCCACTCCAAACTCATCCTTTCCATGAGGTTCACCTCCTGCTTCCTTGACTCTATTTCCACTGAATTACTGACCACCCAACTTCTTTCCTCACCCTTGTGCTTTCTGACATTGTAAGTCATTCCCTCCCTTTCAAAATTGCTCCTGTCATTCTCCTCCCACCCTTTACCTCCGTTGACTAGCTGAGTAGGACTTCCCTTGCTTGATTGTACTTATACCTATCAAATCCTTGCCCAACCCCCACCCCTCACACCTGCATCTATTGGCAACATCATCTGAAGACATGGGGTGGGATTCTTTTGGCCCCGCCCGCTGCCAGGATCATCCGGCCCCGCTGAAAGTCAATGGAGTTTTGGCTGGGCTGCTGATTCTCCCGTGACGGGTCCCGCCACAAAGGGGCCAGAAAATCCAGCCGTGGTGTCAGTACAAATAAATACATTGACGACATTCATTTCTATCCACGCCTCTCTCAATGCCTCCGCTGTGTCTGTGCTGTCAGTCTGCTTGTCTGATATCCAGTCCTGGATGATCCACAATTTCCTCCAGTTTAACCTTGGGAAGACAAAAACTATCATCTTGGTCCCGACCACAAACATCCTACCATATTTTTTCTCATGTCACTTTTGGTTCTTTTGCCTTAAATGACCTTAAATCTGTGTCCTGGTTGTCAACCCATTTGTCACTGGAAATAGTTTTTCCTTAATTACTCAATCAAAACTTAAGATTTTGAACACTTATTATATCTCCTCTGTAAGAAAACAACTCCAGTTTCACTTGCCCCTCCTGAAACCTTTCGTCTCTGGTACCGTTCTTGTAAATCTCCTCTGCACTCTCTCACAGGCTGTGACATTTACTAAATGTTGTGCCAATGTTGGCCACAATACACCAGCTGGAACCTAACTTATCAAGGACAGTTCTATAGGAGACAGAGAAAGTGGATTTGCAGATATTAGCATAATAAAATCACTTCTTGGTGCGTTGCAACAATCTACAAATGGAGTGTCTAGATTCTTGCCAAACTGGGGAATTTATTTGATTTAAACTGATTTTAACCTCACCTCTGACAAGAATAAAATAATTCCCAAGAGAATAAACATGCTGCCATTTTAGGGTGCTTAAATGGAATTTAAAATATAAAATGATAAAATTTAAAGGCAAAATTGAAAAATAAATCAATACTGTTAACTAAATGAACCAAGTTAACATTGTCTTTAGGAAAATTCACACTTCAGTTTAAGTGCAAACTACAATTTTTTTACTGATACAGGTAATGTCATTTATCTAGGGAAAGTCACACAACTTGAAGGTAGGAGGAGCATGATTTTTGAGGCTTTAATTACATACCCCATTAGACATGTAAATACTCCACCACTGAGAGTCAGCAGCAAAATAGAAAAATTTGATCTGGAGTTCAGGACTGAACAACTGCTAGGCTTACTCCTGGGAATTTGAGCTGTCTCAGTTGGCGCTGGATTAACTGACCACTTCCATCTTTTACTTGTCTTGTTATTGATGAGCCTTTCTCTGTCAGTTCAAGTGCAATTTGGTGCTGGTTCTCCTTTCTTACGTGCTGCGTTGCTATCTGTCCCCGGTGTTGCGAAGGATGGGGCCTGGCCACCTTGCCATGGAACACTCCAGTTAGTTGGACCATGCCGTAGCACCTGACCCTCATGGAAAAGTCTATACATAAAAACACCTTTGACCACAAGTACATCAGGTAGTGGTCCGCATGTAATGTCCTTGAAGCCCGCAAGAAAATGATATTGTGGATCCTGTAAGATGATTCCCTGAACCAACTGTCAAAGTCATTTGACGTAATGCCTCATCACCAAAACTTGCAAACAAGCATAATGATGTAACTTAGCTGGTAGTGAGAAGGGCCCTCTGTGTCATATCCTTTCTGCATGTTCAGAGTCTCACTGCCTCTGCATGCCACACTTGAGGCACCTGTGGTGGGGGAGAGACCGTTGCCTACCTTCTTCTGAATGCGCCTTTGCAAAGAAGATCTGGAGAGAAATGCAAAGTATTTGTTGTGGTTCACCCTAAGCAGCTCCATAACACAGGACTTGGTGCTCTATGGGCTGGATAAACATCATTTGCTGCTGAGGACCAGTGAAAGATGCTCTCTGGTCTGCCCAATACTTGCTGGTCTTCCAGTGCAAAGAGCTGTTGATGACGAAGTATTGGAGTCTGGCACATTCCAAGGTCCAGGGCTACGTGCTGAGGGACAGACTTAAGCTTGGAGAAGCTGCTGTAAAGGCTCAATTGGGAAAGGCAACTGTCTAAGGCCCCCCACCATAACATACCAAGGGGCTCAAACCATGTAAAACCCCTTGAGCTGTATGCACCAGAGAATGTTTGACATGAAACGTAATTGCCTTTACAGGTTATATTTACAATGTACAAGAGTAGTGAGACACCTCAGGTACCCTATTGAAAGAAACCGATCTGTATTGCACTTTATGTATTGTCAGATTTGAACAGTGCTTTTAGAAGTTTTGTGAATGAAGTATATTTTTGGGAAAAAAAACCAGTTCTCCTTTTTCTCAGCTGACCAACTCTGCTGACATCTCCCATAGTGACGGTGTTATTTTGCTGAATATGCACTGCAAAAGCCTGTGAAGGAAACATTGTAGCCCAAGAAAAATTAAAGATTTTGGAAGCCTGTGACATATAGCCAAATATCTTGACATGCTGCAGAGAAATTATTTTTGCCAATAGATTATTTTTAAAGCTGAATTGCCAAGGAAATATTTTTTTAGCTGTATTGTAATCAATCACCATGTCAGCCAGGAATGCTAGGCAGAAAATGGCATGCAGTTTTTAATGATGTGGTTGAGCAGCTGCTGCAGGAAGTGAGAAAGAGTGTTTCCCCCATTTCAGGAAGACTACGCCATTCAGAATTTGGCGAGGGGTGGCTGAGGCCATCAACAGCAGCACCAATGTCCTACGGATGTAGATGTAAGCCAAAAGAAATTTAATGACTTTCCTAAGAGGGAGATGAAAAAGTATGAGCCTTTATACATACACAGAGCTATTTGAGAAGCCGTTGGCTGCAACCTAGTGTAAAATATCACACAATGGGCGCAAACCCGCCGCATTAATTATGCATTCTTGTGGAACACACCGTTTCCATGGCAGACAGTCTCTCATTCGACCACCAGTGGACCCCACCGCTTCCTCACGCTGAGCGCCATATTTGATGTCCAGCTGCAAACAAACATCTCAGTGCTTCCAGCCCACGGCTGCTGCAAGGAAGACATGGCCCTGAAAGGCAAAAAGACTGCAGCCCCCAGGTTCCCTTGAGCGCCTTTTGGATGCAGCGGAGGCTTGCTGGGATGTCCTCTATGCCCGCCCTGGCCGCAAGATGGGCAGCAACCTCACTAATCTGGCTTGGGAAGCAGTGGCAGCGGTGGTTAGTGCCAATGCCCTTCAAAAGAGGACAGCTACCCAGTGCCGCAAGAGGATGTATGATCTCCTCATCAATCTCCACTCAAGCACTCACACATGCACAAACCCATCATACATCCACAAGACCTTCACTCATTGCCAATTTAAGGGACATCACCATTCGCTCTCTCACACACCTTCATTGTCCTCAAACTGTCCGTAGGACCACTCACCACCCACTCATGCCAGGCAGGTCATTAAATTTCATTTCAAAAGTCATTAAATTTCTGGTCTGGCAGGTGTCCTGTTTACACTCCCTCCATCTCTATTCATGCAGGACAAGCTGGCGCACAACAAGAGAGGTCGCAGCCCAATGGAGGAATGCCTGAAATCATGGTCCTCATGGACTTTGAAAATAGAGCCATCCAGTGAGCTGGTGAGGATCTGGACCATTTCTGTGCTGATGGTGAGGTCAGTGGTGCTCTACCAAGTGAGGATCCAGCATTGCAACATACATCAGACAATTATGATGTGAGTGATGTGTCCTGTTTCACAGGTCACTGCCATGCACTAATTATCTCTCCTTGCTTTCGCAGGCACATCTGGGAAACAGCTGAAGGAATCCATGATCCAGAGCCGTGAACGGATCTCTGAAGAGGAATCTGCTGAAACTCTCTTTGAAGTCATGTCACAGCGTTCACCCACACCCTCTGCCAGAGCAGAGACACACACCTCAATGGGACCTAGCTTTAGATTAGACACGGGATCACAATCTGGTGAGCACATCACACTGTCTGATCTGCAGCAGACAGTGGCACGGATTTCCCAGGTGTCCAGCACTCGGAGGACAGCTGGAGGCCAGAAATTTGCTGAGTCCAAGTCAAATAACGAGCCTCTGTGCCCAGTCAAGTCACAGTTGTTGGAGCTGCAAAGGCAGGCTCGGAAACATCAAGAAGGATGTGTGCTGCACTCCTCAGATTGCAAGGCACAATGGAGGATTCCGTCCACTTTCAGGCTGAGGTCATAGCACCGGCATGCCAACACACTGAAGTCAACACAACCTCAGAGACCTTGTTCCAGGACGTCAGCCCACACAGCAGTGCAGGAATGAACTCCATTGCTGATACCATAGTTGGCCTCCAACAGTGTGTACACGAGAGGGATGCGCAGCAGCTTGATCTCACTCTGGCTACTCCTTCTCCTTATGGAGTCAGCCAGGGGCCCTTGCGCACCCGTAGGGAGGAGGATCAGCAGGTGTATCCCCCCAGGGCCATCCATCCAGCTGACTCCAGGAGTGTCTGGCCCATCTGAATCCCCTTTTCCTGTGACCTCTGCAGCTCCAGCTCCACAGGCCGAGCCGGGTGCCACTGCCACACAGCAGGACCCCGAAAGCAGGTCAGGGCCCTCCAGGTCTTGGCCCTCCAGAGGACGCCCGCCAAGGTCATCACAGACAGGGCGTAACAGTCAGCAGACTGCCTCCACCTCCGCTGTGGATGTCCTGTGTCAGACCTATTCGTATGAAACTGGACACAGGAGCTTCCACTACAGTGATTGGTGAGCATACCTTCCGATGTTTGAAGAATGGAGAACATAACCTAAATTTAGAAGAAACTGCTGCCAAATTAAGGACATACACGGGAGAACACGCCCAAGTGAAAGGCGTAAGTAGAGTTACTGTCCATTGCGGAAGCCAATTAGCAAAGCTACCCTTGATGGTGGTAGCAGGTGAAGGGCCAAGTCTACTGGGACTAAACTGGTGAAAGGAAATTATTTTAGAATGGGCTGAAATTTTCCAGCTAAGAGCAAGTGGGATACCAGGGCTACTACAAAAATATGTCTCAGTCTTCATGGATGAACTTGGGAAGATCCAGGGGCTGCAAGCAAAAATTCATGTCGACCCAAAGGCAACGCCGCGATTCATGAGGGCAAGACCAGTACCTTATGCATTGCGGGAAAAGGTTGACACCGAACCGGACAGATTAGAGAAACTGGGCGTTATACAACCTGTGCAGTTCTCAGAGTGGGCAGTGCCAATAGTCCCTGTACTTAAACCCAACCAAAGCATCTGAATTTGTGGAGATTACAAATTGATAGTTAACAAAGTGGCTAAACTGGACAGACACCCCTTACCAAAAATCGAAGACCTATATGCAAGGCTGGCAAGTGGAACCGCCTACATGAAGCTTGATATGAGTCATGCTTATCAGCAATTAGAGTTAGAGAAGGCCTCCCAGGAATTTGTCACAATTAATGCCCACAAGGGTTTGTACCAATATACTCAATTACCTTTCGGTTTCTCCTCAGCTTGCACCATCTTCCAGAGAACAATCGAAAGTTTACTGCAGGGACTGCCCCAGGTTATAGTCTATTTAAATCATGTTCTGGTGACAGGACTCACTGAAAAAGAGCATTTGGTGAACTTAGAAGAAATCTTAAAATGTTTCTTGCAGGCTGGAGTGCATTTAAAAAAAGAAAAGTGCACGTTCCAAGTGAGGGAGGTAATCTATTTGGGTCACCGGGTAGATTCACAGGGCCTCCACTCGGTTGAGGAAAAAGAGAGCCATAAGAGAGGCACCTACGCCAAAGAATGCCTCAGAGCTCAAATCGTTCTTGGGAATGATCAATTATTATGGGCGATTCCTACCCAATGTGTTCTCAGAACTGGCATCCCCGCATTCTCTACTCAAGAAGAACCAACGTTGGTCTTGGGAGGCACCCCATAAAGAAGCTTTCACTAAGGTGAAACAATTGTTACACTCATCCTACCTATTAGTACATTTTGACCAGAGGAAAGAATTGGCGTTGACATGTGACGTATCTCCCTATGGAGTGGGAGCAGTGCTCTCCCATTGGATGGATGATGGCACGGAACGGCCTATAGGATAAGTGTTAAGAACGCTCGCCTCAGCAGAAAAGGGATACTCACAGATAGTAAAAGAAGGCCTGTCAATCATCATTGGTGTCAAGAAATTTCACCAGTATGTACACGGCTGTCATTTTATTATTGTTTCTGATCACAAACCATTGCTCGGATTGTTCAGCAAGGACAAGGCTATACCACCCATAGCCTCAGCAAGAGTACAACGATGGGCATTGATCCTGGCAGCATGCAAATATACTTTTGTCCATAGGCCTGGAAATCAAATTGCAAACACCAATGCACTTAGTCGTTCACCTTTACAAGAAAATTATGAAGAAGATGTCCCAGTTCCACTGTGGTATTGTTAAATTTTTTAGGTTAATCACTGGTAGGTGCTAGACAAATCAGAGACTGGACAAGTAGGGACCCAGTCCTATCTCAAGTATGAGAACAACTGCTTTATGGTTGGTCACAAGAGCCTGTATCTGACAAAATTAAACCATATTTTAACAGAAGACATGAAATAACCAGCCAGGATGGCATATTATTGAGGGGAGCACAAGTGATAGTTCCTCCAAAGGGAAGAAAGCCATTGTTAATTGAACTACACGGCACACATCTGGGAATATCCCGAATGAATACCATAGCACACAGCTATCTATGGTGGCCTGGAATGGATGGAGAAATAGAGAGCTTAGTGAAAAATTGTGTGGAGTGTCAGCAGTTGCAAAAGTTACCTTCAACAGCTCCATTACACCCTTGGGAGTGGCCAGAAAGACCATGGGTACGATTACACATTGACTATGTGAGGCCTTTCATGGGAACAATGTTTTTGCTCATTGTAGATGCACACTCAAAATGGATGGACATATATGTGAGGTGAAGTCACCAATGTTTTCTGCTACAATAGAGAAGCTACGTCAAAATTTTGCAATTAATGGACTACCAGAAGTGGTTGTATCAGATAATGGCCCAGTATCTATGAGCGCTAAGTTTCAATGGTTTATCAGCCTCAACAATATAACTCATGTGAAAACTTTGCCGTACCACCCTTCTTCAAACGGATTGGCTGAAAGAGCAGTTCAAATGTTCAAGTCTGGCATGAAAAAGTTAACTGGAGGTTCCTTAGCAACAAAGCTAGCACGCTTTCTTTTTCATTATAGGACCACCCCTCATACAATAACCGTTGTCACACCTACGGAATTATTAATGAAATACCATCTCAGAACGGGCTTAATAATGCCAAATTTAAGGAGAAAGGAGTCAGGGAAGTCAGAAAACTAGACATGACTGGCATAGTCGTGAAAAGAAATTTACCATGGGAGAGATGGTATATGTGAAGGACTTCGGAGAAGGACCAAAGTGGTTACCAGGTGAAATAAGTGCAGGGACTGGACCTCTGTGTTACCACGTGAAGGTGGAAGGCCGAGTCATATGGAGACATGTGGAGCATTTGAGGAAGAGAGAGACAAATCATCAGGAAATTATTCCACCAGTGTTCACGACCTAGTCAACGTTTCCTGTTGGAAGAACTCAACCTAGTACAGATGTGTCTGAAGTGCTGGTTGTACCTACAAGAATTGAGCAAATAAAGCTGCAGGTACCCGCCAAAGAACGTGATGTTCAGACAACCCCGGAAAATGAGGTTCCTAACAAAGCTTCTGAAGTTGTAGACCTGAGACGTTCTACATGCCAAAGGAAACCTCCTGAAAGATTTGAATTTGTAAATTACTTATCAGTGTAAATAATTTGCTATTTTGAAAATATTGTAATTGTAAATGTAAAAATATGTTTCCGAGTAAAGGAGGGGGGATGTGGTAACTATGATTTTATCTAATGTGTTGTATATCTTTAAGAAGGTTGTTATAATTGAAGATCACATGATCTTGTATAACCAATAGAGGAGTAGTGCAGGCTAACTGTAGTTAGACGTCAGTTAGTAGGAAGTCAGTAGTCTGCAAGTGAGCAGCAGAAGTATGTAGATAGAGTTTGGTGTGGAAACACACGTGTAGCTGCTGAGTACCTTGTAAATAAACAGAACATGTTCCACCTAAGAAGTGTCTGCAGAACTACTCTATCTAAAGTACCAACTCGGTCACCCCGCAACAAGAGTGCAAGTGTGATTCACAAGTCACAACAACTGCAAACTTTCCTCCAGCCTGAAAAACACCCATTGGCCACTACTCTTATTTCCTGTCACTCAGCCAATTTTGTATCCATGTTGCTACTGTCCCTTTTATTCTATGAGCAATAACTTTGCTCACAAGTCTGTTGTGCGGCATTGTATCAAATGCCTTTTAGAAGTCCAGGTGCACCACATCAATGTCATTACCCTCATAAACTCTCTCTGTTACATCTTCAAAAAACTCCAGGAGGTTAATTAAACATGATTTTCCCATAACAAATCTATGCTGACTTTTCTTAATTAAGCCACATTTTTCCACGTGGCGAGTAATTTGGTCCCGAACTATTGTTTCTAGAAGTTTTACCATCACCGAAGTTAAACCGACTGGCCTGTAGTTGCTAGGCTTCTCTTTACACCCTTTTTTTGAACAAGGGTGTAACATTTGCAATTATCCAGTCCTCTGGCGCCAACCCCGAGTCTAAGGAAGACTGGAAAATTATGGTCAGTGCCTCCGCAGTTCCCACTCTCACTTCACTCAGTTCCTTGGATTTATCTCTTCTGGTCCTGGTGCTATATCAACTTATCCTATTCAATACCAGCCTATCCAATACCACCTCCTTATCAATGTTAAACCTTCCTAGTGTATTAATTACTTCCTCTTTCACCATGAACTGGGTAGCATCTTCTTCTTTGGTAAAGACAGATGGAGAGTATTCATTTAATACCTAAGCTATGTCCTCTGTCTCCATGCATAAATCCCCTTTTTGATCCCTAATCAGCCATACTCTTCCTTTTACCACTCTTTTACTATTTATATGCCTAACAATGACTTTGGGGCTCCCTTTTGTGTTAGCTGCCAGTCTCCTTTCATACTCTCTCTTTGCTCCTCTTATTTGTTTTTTCACTTCTCCTCTGAACCTTCTATATTCAGCCTGGTTCTTGGTTGTATTATCCACCTGTCATAAACGCACTTTTCCTTCTTCATCTTAATTTCTATCTCTTTTGTCATCCAGGGAGTTCTGGATTTGTTTGTCCAACCTTTCCCCTTTGAGGGAATGTACATTGACTCTGTCCAAAATCTCTCTTCTTTAAAGGTGGCCCATTGTTCAACTACCATTTTTCCTGCCGGCCTTTGATTCCAATTTATTCAGCCCAGATCTATTCTTACTCCATTGAAGTTGGCTTAATTATTCTTATTCCAGATTGTTCTTTGTCCTTTTTCATAGCCGACCTAAACCTTATGATATAATGATCTCTGTCCCCTAAAGGTTCCCCTACTGACACTTGATCCACCAGACCCACCTCACTCACAAGAACAAGGTCTAGCAGTGCCTCCTTTCTCATTGGACTGGGAACATACTGCTGTAGAAAAATGTTCTGAACACACTTTAGGAACTCTTACCCCTCTCTGAGCTTTATGCTAATACCATCCCAATCTATGGGTGGGGTTTTCCAGCCCCGCCCACCACCAGGATCGTCTGATCCCGCCAAAAGACAATGGACTTTTGACTGGGCTGCTGAATTTCCCACGGCAGGTCCCGCCACGACGGGGATGGAAAATGCCGGCCTACCTTCAGATAATTAAAGTTCCCCATTATTACAACTCTATAATTCTTGCAGCTGTTTGTAATTTCCTTGCAAATTTGTTCCTCTATATCCTTTCCACGAGTTGGTGACCTGTAGACTATACTGAGCAATGTAATTGCACTTTTTTTGTTCCTTTGCTCTAGCCAAATAGATGCTGTACTTGACGCCTCTGGGTTATCCTTTTTCCAGCACTGCACTACCCTCCTTAATTAAAACCCTCTCTCATCCTCCCCCTTTTCTTCCATTCCTATCTTTTCTGAACACCTTGTATCCAGGAATATGTAACACTCAGTCCTGCCCTTCTTTGAGCCAGATCTCCTTTATAGCTACATCATATTTCCACATGGCAAACTGCGTCTGTAACTCACCAATCTTATTAACTACACTCCATGCATTCACATACATTCACTTTAACCCTGTTTTAGACTTGATTACTTCCTCCCTTACTCTGAACCCACCAAATAACTTGTCTTGGATAGTAGCACAAAGTAGCATGGCAATAGCGAATAAGCAGCTTGTTTTGCACAGCGCTTGATTCCCTTATCTGGAAGATCAAAATAGAATCTGATTTTATGTATGTTAAATTCCCTAAAATGGCCTAGCAAGCCATTCAGTTGTATCAAAATTGCTAGAACGTCTATAAGGAATGGAACTGGACAGATCACCCGTCATCGACCTAGGCACCGGAAACGACAACGGCAAAGTCAGTCCTGTCGACCCTGCAAAGTCCTCCTTACAAATATCTGGAGGCTTGTACCAAAATTTGGAGAACTGTCTCACGGGCTAGTCAAGCAACAGCCTAACATAGTCATCCTCATGGAATCATACCTTACAGGTAATGTCCCAGGCTCCACGAATACCATCCCTGGGTATGTCCTTTCCCACCAGCAGGACAGACCCAGCAGAGGTGGCGGCACAGTGGTATAGTCGGGGGGAGTTGCACTGGGAGTTCTCGACATCAACTCTGGGCCCCATGAAGTATCATGGCATCAGGTCAAACATGGACAAGGTAACCTCCTGGTGATTACCATGTACCGCTCCCCTTCTCCCCTCAGCTGATGAATCAGTGCTCCTTCATGTTGAACACCACTTTGAGGAAGCACTGAGGGGGGCAAGGACGCAGAATGTACTCTGGATGGGGGACTTCAACGTCCATCACCAAGAGTAGCTCAGTAGCTCTGCTACTGACCAAGCTGGCCGAGCCCGAAAGGACAAACCTGCTAGACTTGGTATGCGGCAGGTGGCGAGGGAACCAACAAGAGGGAAAATCATGCTTGACCTCGTCCTCACCAATCTGCCCATCACAGATGCATCTGTGCACGACATTATTGTTAGGAATGACCACTGCAAAGACCTTGTGGAGATTAAGTCCTGTCTTCACATTGAGAATACCATCCATCATGTTGTGTGTAACTACCACCATGCTAAATGGGATAGTTTTCAAACAGATCTAGCAGCTCAAGATTGGGCATCCATAAGGTGCTCTGGGCCATCAGCAGCAGCAGAACTGTATGCAACCACAATCTGTAATCTCATGGCCCGGGATATCCCCCACTCTACCATTATCATCAAGCCAGGGGATCAACCCTATTTCGATGAAGAGTGCAGGAGGGCATGCGAGGAGCAGCACCAGACATATCTAAAAATGAGGCATCAACCTGTTGAGTCTACAACACAGGACTACATTCGTGTCAAACAGCCTAAGCAACATGTGATAGACAGAGCTAAGCGATCCCACAACCAACGGATCAGATCTAAGCTCTGCAGTCCTACCACATCTAGATGTGAATGGTGGAGGACAATTAAACAACTCACTGGAGGAGGAGGCTCCACGAATATCCCCATCCTCAATGATGGGCGAACCCAGCACATTATTGCAAAATGTAAGACTGAAGCATTTGCTACAATCTTCGGCCAGAAATGCCGAGCGGATGATCCATCTTGACCTCCTCTGGAGGTCCCCAGAATTGCAGATGCCAGTCTTCAGCCAATTCAATTCACTCCGTGTGATATTAAGAAACGGTTGAAGGCTCTGGATACTGCAAAGGCTATGGGCCCTGGCAATAATCCGACGATGGTACTGAGGACTTGTGCTCCAGATCTTGCTGTGACAATGGCTAACCTGTTCCGGTACAGCTACAACACTGACTTCTACCCGGCAATGTGGAAAATTGCCCAGGCATGTCCTGTACAGAAAAAACACGACAAACCCAACGCAGTCAATTATCACCCCATCAGTTTACTCTCAATCATCAGTAAAGTGATGGAAGAGATCATCAGCAGTGTTCTCAGACGGCACTTGTTTAGCAATAACCTGCTCACCGACGCTCAGCTTGGGTTTCACCAGAGTCACTCAGCACCTGACCTCATTACAGCCTTAATTCAAACATGGACAAAACAACTAAACTCCAGAGGTGAGGTGAGAGTGACCACCCTTGACATCAAGACAACATTTGACTGAGTGTGGCATCAAGGAACCCTAGTAAAACTGGAGTCTAAAGGATTTGGGGGAAACCTCTCTGCTGATTGGAGTCATACCTAGCACAAAGGAAGATGGTTGTGGTTGTTGGAGGTCAATCATCTCAGTTCCAGGACATCACTGCAGGAGTTCCTCAGGATAGTGTCCTAGGCCAAACCATCTTCAGCTTCATCATCAATGACCTTCCTTCCATCATAAGGTCAGAAGTGAGGATGTTCGCTGATGATTGCACAATGTTCAGCACCATTCGCGACTCCTCAGGTACTGAAGCAGTCCATGTTCAAATGCAGCAACAACATCTAGGCTTGGGCTGACAAGTGGCATGTAACATTCGTGCCACACGAGTGTCAGGCAATGACCATCTTAAACAAGAAATAATCTAACCATTGCCCCTTGATATTCAATGGCATTACCATTGCCGAATCCCCCACTATCAACATCCTGCGGGTTACTATTGACCAGGAACTGAACTGGACTAGTCATATAAATACTGTGGCTACAGAGGCTAGGCATCCTGCGGCGAGTAACTCACCTCCTGACTCCCCAAAACCTGCCCACCATCTACAAGGCGCAAGTCAGGAGTGTGATGGAATACTCTCCACTTGCCTGGATGAGTGCAGCTCCAACAACACTTAAGAAGTTTGACTATCCAGTACAAAGCAGCCTGCTTGATTGGCACCCCATCCACAAACATACACTCCCTCCACCTCCACCACCAACACACAGTGGCAGCAATGTGTACCATCTACTGCAGGAACTCACTAAGGCTCCTTAGACTGCACCTTCCAAACCCACAACTACTACTATCTAGAAAGACATGGCAGCAGACACATGGGAACACCACCACCTGGAAGTTCCCACCCAAGCCACACACCATCCCAACTTGGAAATATATCACCGTTTGTTCACTGTCGCTGGGTCAAAATCCTGGAACTCACAACACCAGCCGCCCCCACCCACCCACCCCACCCCCCTACCCATGCCCCAACAGATCTGTGGGGGTACCTACACCACGTGGACTACAGTGGTTCAAGAAGGCAGCTCACCACCACCTTCTTAAGGGTAATTAGGATGGGTTATAAATGCTGGCCTAGCCAGTGATGCCCACATGCTGTGAACCAAAAATACAAAAAAACCTGAGCGGTATTTAATGGAGGAAATGGAGTCCTGCCTGCCAGCTACAGAATAGACAAGAGCTCTGTATCACCTCATCTTGGGAATGCTCCCCCAAATTAACTGGACAGATGAGGACCTTCCCTGGGATCAAGGGCCCTAAGTGGAGGTCCCACCCACAGAGAACTGCCAGCCAATCAGAGGCTGGCAGCTCTAATGGATTGTAGCACCACTGGGATAATGGTGACTGCTGCTGGTACACCCGCCTGAGGCCTAGTATCGTCGCTGGATCCCTGGCCACAAGTAACTGATGGCAGGAGGTGTGCTGCGCTGTGGGTGTCGTTTGAGAGCGGGGTTGATGGCAAGAGCAGGGGTGGCTCTCAGCGCTGCCCTCCTTTCCGATGCCAGGCCCCTTGATCAAGCACTGCCTCTGAATGAGGCAGCCCCCCAAGAGCCCGCAAACAACCCTTCATGGGTTTGTTTGTTGTGCTCTCTGCATGGGACTCCTGCTCACTGCTGGATTATTACTATTGGAGGCTGGATGAACGCTTTAAGTGGGCATTAATTGCTCACTCAAAGGCCTCATTTGGCAGCAGGGTGGGAAGGCTGTCTACGGGTATTCCCGCCATGGACTTAATCAAGATTGAGGTGGGAAGGTGGTGAAGTCCCTGCCCGCCACCCTCCCTCCTGATTAAATGCCCCTGCCACCAAACTTGCCATGGGCGAGGGCGTTAAGTTCTGCCCACTTTTCCTTTACAGAGATGCATTAAATATACACATCTGGAAATAACAGCTTATCTGAACTGGAAATTTTTTTCAAGGTTTCCCATTTCTTCATTTGTGTTTTGTTGCTGTTTGGCTCTAATTTCACATTCATTATAAACAAATATTACATAATTTTTGCACATGTGAAACTTTCAAGTGTGACACTGAGGTGTGACAGGTGTTTTGTTACAGTTTGGACCTTTTCTCTTAACACTTTTAGGTCTAGTCTTCTCAGCAAAAGGACAATTTCCTGAAGTCTGCTATCCCTTATGCATGCTGGGCCTGAAATAGCATGCCCAGAATTAACAATTACCCTTTGATACATCAGCCACTAGAGATCAGAGAGAATGTCCACTGCTCTCTTCTTACTCCTCAAATGGGGAATACACCTCAGTACAAACCATAACATATAGATTAAAACTAACAATCAAAATTCTGACAATACACAAAAGGAGCAAGACGCCGTAAATCATTTAAAGTACAAAAAGTCCATAAAGGGTTAAAATATTCTTTCTTGAATTGATAGCTTGCACAGATTGTGAAGTGGCAGGATTCTTGGATGAACCAGACATTCTTAAACTTTCATAACATGAAATTACAGATGGAGAATGGAAATGTCCATTCTGCAGGTCTCAGATCCCTAGGTAGAAATGGCACTGAATAATCAGAGATGCAATTGATTAGAATATGATACCTTTATCTTTAAGGTACAACCATACTTTCTGAAGCCCTTGTTAGTCAACTGAACAAAATAGGCGACAGCCATTCTCTGGTTCATTCCCCAGGGAACTGCCTTGACCAGTCAGAGTCAACCTGCCCGATATGAATTTAAACAAAGCTTGGCAGTTAACTGTCAGTCATCAGCTAACTGGTGCATTCTCCATGGCAAAGCCTCTACCAATCAAAGTCCACTTGTCAACTAATCAGCACTTTCTTCTCATGAAATATGAATTGTTGTTCCTTTTATATTTGGTATTCTTGAGGATGTCCTAATGAATGCAAGATGAAAAGCTTCAACATGTCTCTTTTTTCAACAATACTCAAGTTCTGTGTGTTCTATAAATGCCTAATTTATAATTCATAAACACTGCTACTCCCAATAACCTTTACTTCTGCTAGAAAAACTTACTACAACTAATAAAACCTTACAATTACATAAGTTTTGAAGATAAACAAGCAAAATATTCACCAACCAATCATTTTCCACGTTTCCTGTAATGTTACATTTTGATTTCTCTCAGAACGCAGCTGCTCCACTCCAGAGCCACAGGCTGGACTGGATTGGATAGCTCTTCTAGGTGTTTTCTTTTTGAAAAGTATGCTTTATTCATAGGCCTGGATTTTTCCTATGGCGGGTGGGCTGGGTGGGAGCGGGTGGGGGTGGGCGCAGAGCTGATCACCGCCTGCAATTGGCTGCATGCCCCCATTTTACGTGGGCAGGCCAATTAAGGCCCACCCAGCGTAATGTGCGGCTGGTAGTGCTCAGCGTTACTGCGCAAAATAGCGCAGTAATCTCCCTGAGGCACAGAGCTGCCTCAAGGGGATTGAATAGATTATAAAACATTTTAATAAATGAAGTAAACAGTGTCACATGAGTTGGGACATGATTGTGAAGTTGGGAAAAATTTATTTATTTATTTTATAAAAGCTTCAGGAAACCTCATCCCGCCCGTGGATGAGGTTTCCTGAAAAACACGAAGGCTGCTTGTGCTTTTCGCCTGCCCGCCAACCTTAAGGTTGGACGGGCAGTGTTCTAAAGTATTTTAATTAATCCCTTAATGGCCTTAATAGGCCGTTAAAATTTCAGCGGGCCGCAGCTGATTCCGGCGCACGCCCGCCGAACAAAATATCGCGATCACATCGGGACACACTCCCAACGCCATCGCACGTCATTTTATGCGTCAGCGTGCCGGATCCGGCCCCCGCACGCTGACTGGAAGATTCAGCCCATAAAATAACATTACCAAACATTTCAAAATGGCCATCATAAAAAGTGCAATCATATTCAAGCTTTCTACATAGATCATGAGGTGCGACAATACAACGAACATTACAGACATTTTAACATGGTCATTACAGACAGACAGACAGTGCAATGGTGTTTAAGTTATCTACATAGTTCATGTTGCACTTTGAGGTGCTTCAATACAATTGTAAACATGTAATATTCACTGCATACAGCTAATGTGAGTCCTAGAGCCCAAGGGGTCTATACAATTCCCTGCCCCTCGGTGCACAATGGCTGAAAGGTCTCAGACAGCAACCTTTTCCTGTTGAGCCTTTGCGGCAGCTGCCCCAAGCTTTAGTGCATCACTCAGCACGTAGTCCTGGACCTTGGAATGTGCCAGTCTGCAACACTCGGTCGGGGACAACTCTTTACTCTGGAAGACAATCAAGTCTCGGGCAGACCAAAAGCGTCTTTCATCAAGTTGATGATCCTCCAGCTGCAGTTGATGTTTGTCTCGGTGTGTGTCCCTGGGAATAGACCGAAGAGCACTGAGTCCTGTGTCACAGAACTGCTCGGGATGAACCTTGACAGAAACCATTGCATCTCTCTCCAGACCTTCTTTGCAAAGGCACATTCCACAAGGAGATGAACAATGGTCTCTTCCCCACCACAGCCACCTCGAGGGCAACGTGCAGAGGGGGTGAGACTCCTGGCATGTACGAACGATCTGAAGGGGAGGGCCTTTCTCACCACCAGCCAAGTTACATCTTGGTGCTTGTTGGAAAGTTCTGGTGATGAGGCATTCTGCCAAATGGCTTTGAAAGTCTGCTCGGAGAACCATCCGACAGGATCCACCATCTCTTTTTCCTACGGGGCCTCTAGGATGATACGTGCCAACCACTGACTGATGGACATGTGGTCAAAGGTGTTTCTCTGCATAAAGTTTTCCACAAGGGACAGGTGGTACGGCACGGTCCAACTACCGAGGGTCTATGCACAGCTTGATGCAGCCACACACAAAGGTGGCTATCAGAATGAGGACGATGTTGGGCACGTTTTTTTCCCCTTTTATCGAGAGGTTTGTACATCATGTCCCTGCAAATGCTATCCATTTTCGACCTCCAGATAAAGTGAAAGATGGCTTGGGTGATCGCCACAGCATAGGAGTGTGGAATGGGCCAGACCTGCGTCACGTACAGTAACAGCGAGAGTGCTGCACACCTGATGACCAGGTTCTTGCCCGCAATGGAGAGGGAGCGTCGCTCCCACATGTCCAGTTTTCTTTTCACCACAGTCACTTGCTCCTTCTAATTTCTAACACATGCCCTGGTTGCTCCGAACCAGATCCTCAGCACCTTCAGGCACTCTGAGCTGACAGTGAAGGGGAGATAAAGGATCGGTCAGCCCAGTTCCCAAAGAACATGGCCTCAGTCTTGCTACGATTTACCTTGGCTCCTGAGGCCAGTTTGAACTGGTCACAGATGTGGATCAGTCTGCGCACCGACAGCGGATCCGAGCAGAAGACAATGACATCGTCTATTTACAGGGAAGCTTTGCCCTGAGTGCCTCCACTGCCTGGGATTGTCACTCCTATTGTGCCCGGATCCTTCCTGATTGACTCAGCAAAGGGTTCTATGCAACACACATACAGGACAGGGGAGAGAGGGCAGCCCTGCATGAACTCCAGATTTAATTGGAAAGCTTTCTGATTCCCACCCATTGATTGAAACTGTGCTAGAGGTGTTAGTGCAGAGCAGTTGGATCCAGTTGTGGATTCCCTCTCCAAACCCCATTTTGGAGAGTACATCCACCATGTAGGTGTGCGATACTTTGTCAAAGGCCTTCTCCTGGTCCAGGCTGATGAGGCAGGTGCCCACACCCCTGTCCTGCACATAGGCAATTGTATCCCTGAGTAGCATGAGGTTGTCAGAGATCTTCCTGCCGGCACAGCGCAGGTCTGATCAGGGTGGATCCCCAACTCCAGAGCAGACTTGACCCGATTGGCAATGGCCTTGGACAGAATCTTATAGCCACATTTAACAGTGCGATGGGTCACCAATTTCTAATTTCCTCCTTTTCTCCCTTCCGCTTGTAGATGAGGGTGATGATACTTTTCCTCATGGATTCTGACATGCTGTCGGCCAGAAGCATACTCTCGTGTACTTCTAGCAGGTCTGGGCTGATCCAGTCCCACAGAGCCAAAAACCACTCAACCGGTAAGCTGTCGCTTCCGGGAGTTTTACTCTTCTAGAAGGATGCAAGGGCGTTAGTCAGTTCATCAGGGATTAGCGGTTTATCCAGACACTCCCGTGTACTGTCGTCTAAGACTCCGTGATAGAGGACAGGAAAGACTGGGAGGCCGTGCTGTCTGCGGGCTTCACGTCATACAATCCGGCATAAAAGGATTTGCTGATCCTCAAAACATTGGACTGCGACGACTTTACTGAGCCATCTTCTTCTTTCAGACGGCTGATCACAGAGCTCTCTGTGTGTACCTTTTGGAAGAAGAAATGTGAACACATCTCATCATGATCCACGGAACGGACTCTGGACCGGAAGATGATTTTGGAGGCCTCCGAGGCAAAGAGCAAGGCTTGCTGGTGTCCTCCTTGACATCGACCCCCATCGACTGCAGCCGGAGCAGGTTCTGCATGTTTTTCTGGAGTCAGGACATTTCCCTCTGTTCCTTTCTAGCTTTCTGGACACCTTTGTGGATGAAAAATGTCTTGATGTTCTCCTTGATCACTTCCCACCAGTATGTCAGGGACTCAAAGAGGGGTTTCACAGTTCTCCAACCTTTGTAATCCCTCCTGGGTTCCTCAATGTTTTCTGGGGTCAGCAGTTGCATGTTCAGCTTCCATGTTCCCCTGTCAACCCTCTGGTCTTCCTGTAAGTAACAGTTGGCCAGTAGGAAGCAGTAGTCAGAGAAGAACACCGGCTTGACGTTGGTGGATCTGATTGTGAGCGCTCGGGACACAAACAGGAAGTCTATCCTGGGATGGATGGACCTGTCTGGCTGCGACTGGGTGTATCTATGCTGCGCTCCATCTGCAGGGTTGCTGAAGACGTCATGCAGAACTGTTTCCATCAGCAGTCTGGACGTGGCATCCAGTGTGCTGTCGGCCCTGCCAGATCATCCAGCTGCATCGATGTTGCAGTTGAAATCACCGCTCAGGATGACCGGCCTGGAAGTTGGCAGCAGCATTGGGAGCTGCTGAAAGACCGCCAGCCCTCACTGTTCTGAGCTGGGGCATACACGTTAATTCACCACAGTGGAGCATTCTTGTACATTACGTCTGCTATGAGGCGGTGCCCGCCCACCACCTCCTTAACCTCGGAGACGGTGAATTTGCCTCCCCGCAGCAGAATACCCAGGCTGGAGGAACGTGAGTCGTTTCTTCCCGACCAGATCGATGGCCCATGGGACCACCATCGTGACCATTGCCTGTAGGAGCTGAGGTACAGTATCGCACACTCCTGCAGAAACAGGTCAGCTTTGACCTTGGCAAGGTAGTCCAAGGTCGCAACACATTGCATAGTAGATTTAATGCTACGCACTTTAATGGATACAATCTTTATCCCCATTTTTAAAGTATTTAGTTGCTTACCAGACCTGTTGTCTTTGACAGTTCCAGTCCTTTGGTCTGCACCTGCACGCCCATAGTGTTTGCAAATTGTCTCACTTTGGATGGGCTGAGGAATCCGTCCTGAACCGCCCCATTGGAGATGTTCCGCTCAGGTGACATCGGTGGGCAGGTGCTGCGGGGGAGGGGGGGTGCGGTCATGAAAGGAGTGAGGTTTGAATTGTTCTCTGTTGGTGAAGTCTCTCAGATCCATTCCCTCTCTGGAGCTGGGGTGCACTGAGCGCTTCACTGCAACCAGCTTCCTGGGGCTAGGGTGCGCTGGCCTCTTCAAGCTGAGGGCAAAGATGGGGTGCGCAGAACTCTTCATTGTCTCCAATGTTCTGGAGCTCGGGTGTCTCCTCCTCCAGCTTCCTAGAGCTTTGCCACTTCTTCTATAGGAGCTGCCCTTGCCCTTCTTCGTCTGAAGAGCAGCAGCCCCTGTTGTCCATGTCGGATAGGAGTCGCCTCTTGCCACTCATCTGGGAAGTGGCTTGGTCCCTTCTTAGCCCCTCCTTCTTTTTGGACTTCTTCACCAGCTGCTGCTCCCCCAGTTGATCGTCTGCTCGTTCCTCCTCCATTGATTTGCTCTGATTTGGAGTTGGAGGTTCGGGAAAGGATACAGTTGTTTGGTTGTCTGCTGCCTCAATCTTTTCCTCCCTCTTGTCTCTCTCCGTGTCCTTCCTTGTCCCATTGTGCTCTTTGGAGGCCTTGGTTGGTGGAGGTTTGCAAGTCTTCTTGGCGGTAGTCACACTCACCATTTCATTTGCTTGTCCCTCGTTGGTTTTGGCCACCTGCACAAAAGTGAGGCAGCGTTTGGGGCAGATCTTGTAGAGGTGGCCTGCCTCGCTACACAGGTTGTAGCATTTAATCCGTTTGCTTTATCCTTTATCTGGTGCCCTTCCTGCTTGCAATTCTCGCAGAGGACAGTGCTGCAGCTGGCCGCCACATGACCAGATTTGCTGCATGATTGACAAATTTTGGTCTGCCCAGCATAGATAAGGTAGCCCCTGATCTGCTTCCCCCGATAGCGAAGCTGGAAGGAGGATGGAGTATTGCTCCCTTACCATCCATCTTGAGTGTGACCTTGACCTGACATTTGCTGGTCTAAATCCCAAAGGCGTCTTTAACCTCGGTGCTGTTCCCAATCTTGTTGATGTACCTGGAGAGGAAGGTGAGCACATCAACGACAGGAACATGGGGGTTGTGGAGGTGCACAGTCACTACACGGTCCCATTGTGACGGCAGAGTAAAGAGTGGCTCCGCCATGAGTATTTTCATCTGTGGTTGGTCTCCCTTCTCCTTGAACACCTTCAGGAACTTGACGCAAGCAGCAACATTGTTGAAGGTCACATCGAAGTATCCAGCACTGGGGAAGTCCTGCAGACAGTAGATCTCTGCAGCTTCGAATCCACAGGATTCCAAAAGGATTCTCTTAATGAAGAAGGAACAGTCAATGGGTGTACCTCCTTTGCTGTCTTTCACCGCCACCCTAACAGTGTTACGTGCCCCACAGTTTGGGGCTTGACTGGTTGCAGCCATCATCTCTTTAAGTTCCCGGTGTTAGGCACTGAAGCCCCTTCAAAGGAGAACAAACAAACACAGAAGAGCTTCTAATACCAAAGGGCAAAAAGGCCAAACCCCTTGCTGAAACCCCCCAGTAAAATAAATGATACCCACAAAAACAACACTTACACACATGCAAAAGCAACCATGATCATGGTCTCTCCCCTGCCGGGTAAGTATCTTTTCTAGATGGCGATTACTGCCTCCAGGTCTTCCTTTCGACTGCTCCTCCAGGTGATGGTTACTGCCCCCGGGTCCTCTTTCTGCCCACTCTTCAGAAGGAAGGTGTTAATGTTTGGATGTTACTGTTGTCCTGTAAAAACTGCTCAGTGTAAGAATTCAGTTGTTGGAGTAATTGAATTTAACTACCTTCCAATTTGTTTTGAATTGATAACACCTGCAGATTAACAGTCAGTTCCAGCCATCAAGCTTAATTACATTTCTGGGCAGAGGTATTGATACGAACAAACACAGTCCATGCAAAACAGACATCACCCATTGCTATAGACTCTGATTGTGCTGCCAGTGAACATAGGATCAGGAATAGGCAATTTAACTCCTGAAATGAGATCATGGCTAACCTGTGACCTAACTCCTTTGCCCTATCTCCATATCACTTAATACCCCTGGTTAACAGAAATCTGTCAGGTTTTAAATCTGATAATTGACCCAGCATCAACCACCATTTGCAGAAAAGTTCTTCCATACTTTGTGTGCAAAAGTATTTCCTAATTCTACACCTGAAAGCTCTGGCTCTAATTTATAAGCCCCGTCCCCTAGTCTAAGATTTCCCCAAACCAGTAGAAATATTTTCTGTCTTTCTACCCTATCAGTTCCCCTCAATATCCTGAACTTTGATCAAATCACTCCTTTATCTTCTAAATTGCAGGGAATACATCCCCAGTTTGTATATCTCTTCTCATAATTCAACCATTGGAGTCCAGGTATCATTCTGGTAAATCTATGCTTCACTCCCTCCGAGGCCAGTGTATCCTTCCACAGGTGTTGTGCCTAGAACTGAACATGGCACTTCAGGTGCAGTCTAACAAGGGTTTTGTAAAGCTGTATTATGACTTCTAACCCCTTGTTTATCAACATTCCATTAGCCTGTTTGATAATTGTTTATACCTGTCCATGATACTTTAATGATCTTTCTACGTGGACCCCCAAGTCTCTTAGGGCCTCTACTGTTTCTGACTTTTCACCATTTAGGAAGCAACCTGTCCTATCACTTTTAAGTCCAAAGTTGATGACCTCATACTTACATATATTGAAATCCATCTGAAATGGTTTTGCCCATTCATTTAATTTATTAATATTGGTTTGTAACTTTATGCTTCCACCTATACTGCTTACAATGCCACTTTTCTTTGTGTCATAGACCAACTTGGATATGTGGCTCCTAACATCCTGCCAAATAGAGTACAGCACCTGTCCATTATTCTTACTCTGTCTCCTGCCACTCAGCAAATTTCCTAACCAGGCCAATAATTTGCCCTCGATTCCATGACCTTCAACTTTAACAACAGTCTCTTAAGAGAGATTTTATTGAATGCCTTAAGGAAGCTCATATAAATATTATTTTTTATTCATCCATGGGATGTGGTTGTCACTGGCTAGGTCAGCATTTATTGCCCATCCCTAATTACCCTTGAGAAGGTGATGGTGAGTTGCCTATCCATATGCAAGCCCCTGTCCACTACTTTAGACACTCTTCAAAAAATTCATTCAAGTTTGTTGGACATGACCAACCTTTTACAATTCTATGCTGGCTTTCTCTAATCAGCTGAAAATTCCTTGACTATACACTCTAGTAATTTCCTGACAGAAGATGTTATGCTAACTGTTTGATAATTCCCTGGTTTCCCTTGCCTTTCTTAAATGGTAGAGTGATATGTGCAATTTTCCAATCTAAGGAATGGTTCCTGAAATCAAGAGAACTCAGGAAGATTATAATTAGAACATCTGCAATATTTTCACCTACTTCCTATAAAACCATGAAAAATATTTAGTTTAATTGCTTTTTAGTGCATTATTTTCTTAATGTAGTCAAATGAACAGTAATTATGGTAATCCTCGCCCTGATTCAATGTTCATTTCCTTGGAAAGTCCGGCATGTTATCCTCTTTCTCTACTGTAAATACAAATGTAAATTGTACTAATCACTCTCCTTACAAAATAATGAGCATCACTTGTAAGCACAGTGGCTGTTTTTAATTATAGATAACACTTCCCCTGTCTATCAGTACTTGTAAAAAGATGAAAACTGATCCACAATGTGATGAAATCTGTGGTTTCAAAGTTTGCATTTTTTGAGGCAGATCCTAACTAAAACAAAAACTGAAAACAGAAACTGAAAAGGGAAAGTAAAAAAGGAAACAGAGAAAGGAAATTGACCCTTCCAGTTTCTAAGGAAACCAATACAGAAACCAAAATTCTCGGCAGACTGAAACTGCTGGAAACAATATAAAGGGACACAGAGCCATCCAAGCTCAGCATTGAAGCTGATGGGTCCAGTGGTGCAGTACAGGCAAGCTAACTCAATCTAGAAATTGAGAATAAGCACAGTTGCTGCAGCTGTTTGTTACTTGCAGATAACATTGGTGGACTTACGACATTCAGACTGAGTTGAGGAGTTTCTGCAGATGTGTACCCTTTTTGGTGAAGGACGTGCCCGTTGAACTCTGGTTGGTTTTGCATTGCTATTAGCTGGGGATCTAGCTAGCTCTTAGAAGGAGATGAGCTGAAATTCTTTGTAAGAAAGACAAGAGTTTTGAAGGAATTTATGACGGGCTATGATGACCTGTGTGCTATGTGGACTGCTGAGCCAATTTGTAAGATCTGTCTTAGTTGTGTCTGCCATTTACTGTGTAATTTATAGCTTATAACTGACTGCAATTTGCCTGTTAATTCATGTCTAACTTATGTTGACTCAGGGTGTTAGAGTATAAGTGAATAGCTAAGAAGGTATTTAGTATTTGCTTTGTTTGCCTCTTGCAGTGACAGTTCTCTTGTTTTAAACTGTGGAATCTTATGGTTTCTTTCTTTTAGTAAATAATTGGAATTTTGGATTTCTTTTTAAAAAAATAAGTTATTGGTCTCTATTGAGATCGTAACAATGCCTGAAACATTAATATGTCTGTCCACTTCACAGATGCTGTTTGACCTGCTAACAGTGCTGATGTTTCTAGAATTTCGAGTTTTTGTTTCAGGTTTCCATCATCTGCAGAATTTTTGCTTCTTTTATTCCCTCGAGGAAAGGTGTGTTGAGTGTCCTAAATCTATGACACTATTATTGGACAATACCCAATGGGAATTGCTACCTGGAACAAGGCTACCACTCAAAGTCTCAGAATGGAAATGGAATCAAGCAATGCTACACATTTTCATTGTTACAAATTTCGGATCTGTTGTAGATATTCTCTCCTTTAAGTAGACAGAAGTGAGGAGAGGTGAGAGTTACTGCCCTTAAAATCAAGGCAGTATTTGACCAAGTGTGGCATCAAGGAGACCTAGCAAAACTGGAATCAATGGGAATCAGGGGGAAAACTCTCCACAGGTTGGAGTCATACCTAGCACAAAGGAAGATGGCTGTGGTTGTTGGAGGTCAGTCATCTCAGCTCCAGGTCATCACTGCAGGAATTTCTCAGGGTAGTGCCCTAGCCCAAACATCTTCAGCTGCTTCATCAATTACCTTCCTTCCATCATAAGATCAGAAGTGGGGATGTTTGGTGACGATTGCACAATGTTCAGCACCATTCATGACTCCTCAGATACTGAAGCAGTACATGTCCAAATGCAGCAAGACCTGGACAATATCCAGGCTTGGGCTGACAAGTGGCAAGTAACATTCGTGCCATACAAGCGTGAGGCAATGACCATCTCTAACAAGAGACAATCTAACCATTGCCCCTTGACATTCAATGGCATTACCATTGCTGAATACCCCAGGGCAACTCTTTTCCAGCTGTATACCACTGTGCCACCACTTCTGCTGGGTCTGTCCTGCAGTGGGACAGGACATACTGAGGGATGGTGATTGTGGTGTCTGAGACATTAGTTGTAAGATATGATACTGTGAGGATGACTCTGCCAGGCTGTTGCTTGATAAGTCTGTGAGACAGCTGTCCCAATTTTGGAACTAGCCCCCAGATGTTAGTAAGGAGGACTTTGCAGGGTTGACAGGGCTGAGCTTGCCGTTGTCATTTCTGGTGCCTAGGTCGATGCCGGGTGCACCATCAGGTTTCATTCCAGTCAATAACCACTAAACATGTGACTATTGAATCCACCAATTTATTGCCCACTAAACGCATTATTGCAGGTTAAGTTTGGTAATTAAAAATATAAGTACCTTTTTAACAATGTGTTATTTGTTAACACAATGTCAATCAACTTTGCTGGCACAGAATGTGATCAAGCATAGTGTTCAATCTCATCCTGCCTGAAATCCATTGTTAGAAATTTTCTGTAACTGTTTTAACTCTAATTAATCAGTCTTTATTGTTCCTCTGTTTTTTTTTCAATCCTTAATCGCATTGGTTAAGGGGACACATGGTTAGCCCTGCTGTTAACTAAGGTCCCAGATGTCATGTTACCCCTACCATGCCATAATTCACTGGCCTCTCCAGCAAGTTAGGACAGTACTGTACATTTTTTGTGCTGAATGGGTGCTGAAAAAAGCCCAACTAATGGCATAGGTCATGAGATGCTCCACTGCAGCAAGTTCCGGGCCTGAATGTCCTAGAATTTGCTGCATTGATAATATTGATGACAAATGCCACATATTACTTCCATGAGTTGTGTTTCCTGATCCACCAGTGGCAAATACTTGCCATAATTTTCTGGATACGCTGCAGCGAGAGTTGAAGCAGATTGGGAAAATCGTAGCCAATGTCTAATACACATCAAAGATAAAGGGCCTGACACAGAATTGACCAATAGACAATTTAACAGGGATGCATTTAGAAGCAATAGCTCTGATCTGATAATGTGGGAACGGGTTGCTGTACAGATGGACAAATTCCAGCTTGAGTGTAATTTGCCTGATGCGTTTGTGTTGGAACAGTATCAAGATATAAATCAACATTTTCAACGGGCTAGTATGCATAGTGTTGGCTTCTGAACTGCATGCGATCCATAGCCATATGCAATGCACAAGCTCAATAAACATTAATATAAAAATATTAGTTGGGGGAAATCAGAACATGCCTGGCTGTTAAAACTCTAACCTTATTACTTCATTGAAATTTAATATTTCAATGAAGTTTTAGGAGCCATGTAATAAAATGTTACCCTCAGGAATCTTGCTGAACCATTGAACAGTTTGTTGTTTGAGTCCTCGAGTGTCATTTCTGAATGGCTGCAGCGATCACAATGATGTTATTGCAGCAAACTCTCTTGTCATTGATTTTAGAGGGTGTGGATCTATGTTAATTAGCTGTTCAATTTTGTTGGTGAAAGTGTCTGTGGAGAAACGCTAAAGCTCCAACAAATTAAAGTTTGATATATTTAATAGTATAAATCATCATGCCATAGGTCCTCCAATTTCTGTATTATAATAATGGCTTTTGCCATAGTGGTGCAAGTTTTCAACTTATTTGGGCCCCATGTAACTTGTAAAGTAGCTTGTACTATAATAATTTATACTATAATGTACTATAATAATTTAATTATACTATAATAATTTCATATTCTATCACAACCTGAAAGCACATAAATTCTTTTATAATTCAATAACAAAACATAAATAGATCAAAGCACACCTAAGTGGGTTAACATTTTTTATGAAAATCCCTATGCCAGTGTAGTATGGAACCAATCAGATTAGGGAGATTCCAAGTTCAAGGACATGTTTGGCTAGCTGAGTTCTGTAAAATCAGGAAGAGATTTTAAAAGAATTCTTCCATGGGATGCAGTTCTCGCTGGCTAGGCCAGCATTTATTGCCCATCCCTAATTGCCCTCGAGAAGGTGGTGGTTGGTGAGCCACTACATTGAACCTCTGCAGTCCATGTGGTTTATGCACACCCACAATGCTGTTAGGGAGTTCCAGGATTTTGACCTAGCAACAGTGTGGGAACATCGATATATAGTTCCAAGTTAGGATGGTGTGTGCCTTGCAGATGGTGGCGTTCCCATGTATCTGCTGCCCTTGTCCTTGTGGTAGAGGTCCCAGGTTTGAAAGGTGCTGTCAAAGCAGAGCATTGATGAGTTGCTGCAGTGCATCTTGTGGATGGTGCATACTGCTGCCACTGTGCATTAGTGGTGGAGGGAGTGTCTGTTTAAGGTGGTGGATGGAGTGCCAATCAAGTGGGCTGATTTGTCCTGGAAGGTGTCAAGCTTTTGGAATATTGTTGGAGTTGCACTCATGCAGGAAAATGGAGCGTATTCCATCACACCCCTGACTTGTGTATTGTAGATGGTGGACTGGCTTTAGGGAGTGAGGAGATGAGTTACTCTCTGCAGAGTTCACAGCCCCTGACCTGCCCTTTTAGCCACAGTATTTATATGGCTGGTCCAGTTCAGTTTCTCGTCAACGGTAACCTCCTAGATGTTACCTTCCTTCCACCATAGGTCAGAAGTGGGGATGTTTGCTGATGATTGCACATTGTTCAGCACCATTCACAACTCCTCAGATACTGAAGCGCTCCATATCCAAATGCAGCAAGATCTGGGCAATATCCAGGCTTGGGCTGACAAGTGGCAAGTAGCATTAGCACCACACAAGTGTCAGGCAATGACCATCTCTAACAAGAAAGAATCTAACCATTGCCCCTTGACTTTCAATGGCATTACTATTGCTGAATCCCCCCATTATCAACATCCTGGGGGTTACCATCAACCAGAAACTGAACTGGACTAGCCATATACTGTGGATACAAGAGCAGGTCAGAGGCAAGGAATCCTGTGGCGAGTAACTCACCTCCTGACTCCCGAAACCTGTCCAACATTTAAGGCACAATTCAGGAGTGTAAATGAATACTCTCCACTTGCATGGATGAGTGCAGCTCCAACAACACTCTAGGAGCTTGACACCAACCAGGACAAAGCAGCCCGCTTGATTGGCACCCCATCCATAAACATTTACCCCCTCCACCACCAACAGACAGTGGCAGCAGTGTGTACCATCTTCAAGATGCACTGCAGGTACTCACCAAGACTTCTTAGACAGCACATTCCAAACCCATGACCACTAACATTTAGAAGGACAAGGGCAGTTGGCTGTTGGGAACACAACCGCCTGGAAGTTCCCCTCCAAGCCACTCACCATCATGACTTGGAAATATATTGCCGTTCCTTCACTGGCGCTGGGTCAAAATCCTGGAACTCCCTCCCTAACAGCACTGTGGATGTACCTACACCACATGGTCTGCAGCAGTTCAAGGCAGCAGCTCACCACCACCACCTTCTCAAGGACAATTAGGGATGGGCAATAAATGCTGGCCTAGCCAGTGACGTCCATTTCCCATGAATAAATTTTTAAAAAATTGATAGTGGGGTATTCAGTGATGATAATGCCATTGAATATCAAGAGGAGATGGATAGATTCTCTCTTGTTGAAGATGGTCATTGTCTGGCAATTGTATGACGCAAATGCTACTTGCCACTCATTAGCCCAAACCTGAATGTTGTCCAGGTCTTGCTGCATATGAACACAGACTGCTTTAGCATCTGAGGAATCACAAATGCAGCTGAACATTGCGCAATTATCAGCAAACATTCCCACTTCTGGCCTTATGATGGAAGGAAGGTCAGTGATGAAGCAGCTGAAGATGTTTGTGCCTAGGACACTACCCTGACAACTCCTGCAGTGATGTCCTTGGACTGAGGTGATTGCCCTAAAACAACCACAGCTATCTTCCTTTGTGCTAGGTATGACTTTAACGAGTGGAAAGTTTTCCCCTTGATTTCCAACGACTCCAATCTTGCTTGCTAGGACTCCTTGATGCCACACTTGGTCAAATGCTGCCTTGGTGTCAAGGGCAGTTACTTTCACCTCACCTTGCAGTTGATTTAGATGTCCAGGGCTAGAAAGGGTACACAAACTGGCAAAGCTCTTGATCCAGTGGCCACTGCAAGAAAATATATTTTCTTTCCATATATTTACTAATGAAATCCACATTTTCCATTGTATCACTACATTTGACTATAAGACTGTTACTGTGTTGTCAGTTGTTTTCCTGAAATCAATCATGAATGGACCAAAAATTCCTCCAGCTTCTTCCTGTTCCATCCAGTACTATTCCCAACTGAACTTTACACCCTAGTCCTGCATTCTTTCCCCCTCCTACTTGCTCACTCAGACTGAACCTGATATGTGCAGCCTCTGTTTGACACCAAGCTGAAGATCAAATCTCATGAATTACATTTGTCTAACACTTCCAGCCTTTGTCTCTACCTCACCATTCACCTGAAACTTTCATCCATACTTTTTGCATAGGTTTAGCTTGTTCAGGGGCTGCTCATTATGTTTTCCTCTTCTGATCTGGACTTGATAACCTACAAGCATCTACAAACACCTCTCAATAGCAATAGTGACCTAGTAAGTAATCTAGAATGAATAGCAGCTATATTTCTTGGCCTTAAAGTGAAAGGCTAGTTCAAACACATCACTTTAACAGCAGAATTATGTATTGGATGGTATAATCCTAACACCATGTATCACCCAATTTACTGTGAAGAATGCTGGAGATATATATATCCCTATTCTTTGTGAAACTGTGATAGGCAGATAGTGAAGGATAGAATACTAGAATCTAACCTTTATACACTTACAAGCTTTTCTTTACAAAGACACACATGGCATACCGTGAATTTCCAACAACAAGAACCCTCCTTTTCAGCTGCTTCTATTATTTATGGTGTGTGTATACACATATACATATATCATCCCCAGTTAATACCCACCATCTGAATATAATTAACTCTCAATTGATACACAATTAACATTCTTGGCTATCTATTATTTTTTCAATTTATTTGAATCAACATTTAACTGAATTACATAAGAAATTAATTTAACTTATGTCCAAGTATGAATGTTAGAAAATCTGTTTTAAATTCATAACAAAATTACTGCCACTTTGACAAACAGCTCTTTCTTTGAACTTTCACCTTAGCCACTGACTATCTTCATGCTTCAGCAGAGAATTCCAACTGAGCACCCACAGTCGAATTCTCCGCTGAAGCATGAAGATAATCACACTAAAACAACAAGACATATGAATGGTACACACCATTAATAATTGAAAAATCGTGCAGCAACTTGTGGCAAGGAAAGAGGTACCCTGTAAATTGTGAATTGCCACAAGTTGCTGGCCAACTTACGTTATTAGCTTTGCATAGACAGGATCATGTGCTTTAACAAAAACGGAATTACCTGGAAAAACTCAGCAGGTCTGGCAGCATCGGCGGAGAAGAAAAGAGTTGACGTTTCGAGTCCTCATGACCCTTCAGCAGAATCATGTGCTTTAACCTCCCCGTGATTTTCATGAAGTTGCTGCATTTGCATATTAATTACCCATTAAACTCACTGCAGAAAGTTAAGTCTAGTAATTAATAATGCAAGTACCCTTTAACTGATATGATCATTGTCAATGAACTTCTCTTACCCAGAAAGCAAACAATTATAAATCCGGAGACTCATTTAGTTGTTAACTTTTTAGGAGACAATGAAGATGACATTAAAAAAAATTACACATTTTTTCTTATTTTCCATTTTGTATCTTTTCTATCTCTCTCTTAATCCAATCTTGCTTTCCCTCTCTTCATTTCTGTTTTGTACCTGATTTGACATTGAATTCCTTCCTTCCATTATAAGGTCAGAAGTGGGGATGTTCACTGATGATTGCACAATGTTCAGCAACATTTGCGACTCCGCAGATACTGAAGCAGTCCATGTCCAAAAGCAGCAAAACCTGGACAATACACAGACTTGGGCTGACAAGTGGCAAGTAACATTCACAAGTGTCAGGCAATGATCATCTCCAACAAGAGAGAATCTAACCATCGCCCCTTGACTTTCAATGGCATTACCATTGAATCCCCCATTATCAACATCCTGGAGGTTACCATTGACCAGAAACTGAACTGGACTAGCCATATAACTACAGTGGCTACAAGAGCAGGTCAGAGACTAGGAATCCTGTAGCAAGTAACTCACCTCCAGACACCCCAAAGCCTGTCCACCATCTGCAAGGCACAAGTCAGGAATGTGATGGAATACTCACTACTTACCTGGATGAATGCAGCTCCAACAACACTCAAGAAGTTTGACACCTTCCAGTACAAAGCAGCCTGCTTGATTGGCAACCCTTCAACAAACAATCACTCCCTCCACCACTGATTAACAGTAACAGAGTAGTGTCTACAAGATGCACTGCAGAAACTCAATTAGGGATGGGCAATAAATGCTGGCCTAGTCAGTGATGGCCACATCCCGTAAATGAATAAAAAAATTCATCCACTCTAATTCATTGTCCATCTCAGCCCTTCCTCTCTTTATTTAGGAATCATTTATATCTCTTAACCAATGAGATTACTGTTTGCTTTTGGAGTTCACCTAATATTCCAAATGCTTTGCTGACCTCGCTACAACATTATCAGCTCACAATTTGTAATCTAAAAGTGCAATTGTAAATCTACCTAATGGGGCATGCTAATTTCAGCAATATCTGTTCAAATAGCTACTCATTTGGACATTAATGCGCTTTTAAAATTTAATTATTCAGATATAGGTACCACTAGCAAGGCCAGCATTTATTGCCCATCCCTAGTTCCCCTTGAGAAGGGTGTGGTGAGCCACTTTCTTGAACTGCTGGAGTTGTGTGTTGAAACTGCTTCCATTGTTCTGTTGGGTACTTTTCCAGGACTTCGATCTAGCAGGGATGAAAGAATAGCAATATGTCCAAGTCAAGATGCTGTGTGTCTTAGAGGGGAACTTAGACATGATGGGTCTCCATCAGCTGAGTTACTGCTAACCATGCTCCCAAAATGAATACTTTAGAAATGGAGTCACATAGTATATTACCAATAATTAAAACAGAAAATGCTAGAAAAGAATGTGGAGGCTGGTGAGGTGGAAAGTGAGGACAAGGGGTAACCTATTATGGTTCTGGGATGGGAAGGGGTGAGAGTGGAAGTGTGGGAAATGGGATGGCATTGGTTGAGGGTCTTGGTGGAGGGGAATCCTTAATTGAGGAAAAAGAAAATGTATAGGAAGCACTGGTATGGACGGTGGCATCTTCAGAATTAGATGCACATTTAACAGACCATCTGCCATTTCTGTCATCTCCAGCATGATGCCACCACCAAACATCTTCCCTTCACTTCCCCTCCCTTTTCAGCTTTCTGAAGGCACTGTTTCCTCTGTGACACCCTGGTCCATTCCTTAATCACTGTCCACGGCTCCAAACACACTTTACAGGTGAAACACCGATTTACCTTTACTTCTTCCAATTTTGAACACTGTATTTACAGCTTCTGATGTGGTTCTTACATTGGGGAGACCAAATGCTCGACACCTCCATCCAGGAGGCTCGACCCTGACCTTTCAGCTGCCTGTCACTTTAATTCACTGGCCGACACTTAACCTGACCTCTGTCTCCTACCCTGTCCCAATGAAGCTTAACAGAAACTTGAGGAATAGCCCCTCGTCTTTCAGTTAGATACTTTGCAGCCTTCTGGACTCCACTTTTGAGTTCAACAATCTCATATCATAACTACTGGCCCCATTCCCCTGAACAGCAGCTGTTGGTAATGATTCTGCTATTACATTTATATCTCCTCTGGACCCATATTTTGTTTTTTGTTTACTTGCCCTATTGTCATCTATTTTTGCTTTGCAACATCATCCTCTTTGTCATGTAATTTCTCCTGCCTTCCACCCTATCACACACCCTTTGTTCTTTCTACCCTTCCTTTCCCTGCCTCTGTACTTTACAGTACTGTACGTTTTTGTTTACACATGCCAACAAACGTGTTCTGCATTTCTAAAAATGTTCTTTTCCCCCATCTATAAATGCATGTACGAATGCATGTTGTTGAAGTGGGTACAGCGGCACTGGCTGTTTGCGGGCGCTAGGACCCCGCGGCCTCAGTGTCCTCCTCCGCCCCCGCCCTCAGTTGGTGCTGAATGAGCGGATGAAACATGGCGCTGGACGGATGGAAATACTAATGACAGTCGGGAAACTCGCTTCCATTTGTACCATGGTAGGTGGCCAGTGGGGAGGCCCTGCAGTCTCGGGGGTGGAGGCCACTCGTTTCTCGTTCTGCAAACAGCCGCGGCGGCGGGCGGCTTTGCCGGTGTGAAGAGCGGGGCTGAGGTGCCCGTGCTCCCCGCGGCCGCCGGGCCACCGCTCGACTCCCAGTCCCAGGCTCCTCTCTGGCCTGCTGGGAAAATGAGGTGAAAATAACCATTAAAATTAGCGAAGGAGCGAGGCCTCCGCCTCCCGGAGCCGGGCTCATCTTCCCCGCCCCTGGCCGGTGCTGTAGTGGCGGCTGGAGCGGTCTTTCCCTGTGCCGGGCGGCGGCTGCAGCGTCCCCCGAGGCCGAGGGGCAGGTGCAGGGAAAGGGAGAAGAGCAGAGCGCTGCAACCCCGAGAATCCTGTACTGAGAGTCTTGCTGCTGCTGCTGCTCCTGTTTCTCATTCTTCACCTTCCAACTCCACTGTGGTGCATTTCATGTATTTAGTTTTACTGTAATTTATTCACGGGATCTTTAAAGGGGCGTTTAAAAAGCCCACGGTTTTCCTCTCCGGGGTCAGTAAAGCCCACTGTGTGTCACTTTGTTCAAGGAACCACCCCAAGTCAAGCCCTACTTGAAGTTTGTGTTTGTATTGAATTTAATAATACCTTGATTTAATTGGAAACTGCCTGTGATAGTTGTGTTTTCACATAAGATATTTCTGGGAATTTACAATTGAAATTTGCGTTTAATTTGACGGATCTCATAAGATCATAAATAGGAACAGGCCATTTGGCCCATTATGCTTCGTATACAGTGTGGTAGACATTACTATATTGTCAAAAGATTACTTTCCTTTTATTGATCTGTGGTAGTACAGTCCTGTTCAGTTTTAGCAGTGAAAATTCAGTATTTGGTAAACTCCCCTTGTAAAATAAATTCGGTTTTTTTTTCTGTTTTTAAAAGAACAAAGTCTCTCCAAAGTGGCCAGCATGAATAGATCTGTAAGGAGTTGCTCTATTTGTAGGTGTCAAGACTGTATTAGGTATGAGTGGATGGTTTTACCACTGTATTGTCATGGATAGGACAAATGGTTTGCTCTAGTTCAACATTCAGTGCACATCCTGAGAATTTTACACTACAGTGTAATACTTTTAAAATTAATTTCTGTTCACTGACACTTCAGTCTTAATCAGCATGTTTTTAAAAAATCAGCATTTGGTTTCAGCACATCTAAAAATGAAGCAGTTTCCAGTTGGATACTATAATAGCAGATTGTATATTTGGCACATGCTTCTCACGTTAGCACTATAATTCAAACTGATTTTTAAAAAGTGTTTGTGAGCTGAGTGTTAGTGGACTGTACAAGTATCTGTTAGAATAGCCAGCTAGAAACTTGCTACACTCCTAAAAGAGGTGGGAGCAGGAGAACATCAATGCTTTCAGACATAAATGCTGATTAAAGTGCAATATAAGGGGGAAAGTTGACAATACAAGAACAGTATCTGTCCTATAAATACTGTTTTTAATTCAAAATATTCTCCCTGCAACTGTTGTGTAATTTTGCTATGTCAAATCACTTATCTAGCTACTGAGTAGGATGTGTCTCATAATCAGTTTCCTAATTTATTTGAGTAAGACTACCTTTTTTTATTCTAACATGGGATATGAGAGGCCAACATTTGTTGCCCATCCCTAATTACTTTTGGGAAGATGCTGGTGAGCTGCTGCCTTGAGCTGCTGAAGTCCATCTTATGTAGGTAGAGATTTCCAGGTGTTTGACCCAGCAATAAAATGGTCATTCCAGTCGCCATCATCTACTGTGTACATATCCTAGTGGACAAATATGAATTGGTATTGGTAAAAAGTTAGTAACCATTTGATGTCAACTGACTTAGTTATAAAAAGATGTGCAAAAAGATTTGAAACCTTAAAAATGGGAAAATAATTTAAAATTGTGAAATTGAGAGTGCGGTGGTGATGGGTTGGGAAAATGTAAGAAGTTTTATTAGATTGATGCTCTTGAGGTCACCTCAACCATCTTTAAAGCGCAGAAAAAATTGTTCACAACTTTATACATTTCAGTTCAGTACTCACCACTTCATCCAATTCAGGGCTGCGGGGAGTCGGAGTCTATCCCGACAGGAGTGGGATGCCAGTCCATCATTGGGCACTTATGCGCGCGCACACACAGAGACAATTTACCGTATCCAATCCACCTAACCAACACGTCTTCGGATGGTCGGAGGAAACCCACGCAGGCACAGGGAGAATGTGCAAGCTCCACTCAGACAGACACCCGAGGTCAGGATCAAGCCTGGGTCCCTGGAGCTGTGAGGCAGCAGCGCTAACCACTGTACCACCTCAGTTCAGTACTTTTTATGTAAATTTATCAGTTTTTATATAAATTATTATTGAAGAGAATTTCAATTTATGTAGCACCTTTCATGTCCGTTGAAAAGGAAGTACTGTTATCATAAGAGGAAAACGCCACAAAGAGCAACTAAGATAAATAACCATTGGTTATGGGATAAATAATGGCCAGGGCAGATGGAGACCTTCCTGTTCTATTTCAATTAGTGCTGAAAGACAACGCAGTACTCCCTCAGTACTGTACTAAAATGTCATCCTAGATTGTGCTAGACTGATGTTTGAACCTGCAATCACCTTACTCTGACAACAGTGGTATCATTACACCAAGATGATTTTATTTAGCTATATGTGTACACTTTATGCAATTATCATATTTCCTGCTGTGCTTATTTCTCACACTTGTCAACCTTTTCTGTCACAATTAAACTTGCCTATTTATTTCATTGATCTCTGAATCTTCGGGTGACATTGTTACTTACCTTGTGAGATTTCTGTTTGTGTCCTCAAGTTAATTAGTACTGCTTTGTTTGGCCAGAGGTGTGATGCTGATAACATCCCTCTTGGTGTTGCATTTTTTGGCTACCATTTCCTCCCGCCTCTCCTATTTTCCCTGATCCCAACCCCCTTAGTTGGACAAAACTATCATGACTGGACCCAAGTCTCCATCTATCCTTCCTAAGGCTGCCTTCTGGCTTTATTGGGAACTGGTTTGAAGTTCTTGAACTGCATGAGCAGCCATTTTACATTTAAAAAGTGTTGAGAAAACACTTCAGAAGCTTAAGCCAATTTTCAGACACCCACATTTGGGAGTGTATGTGAAATTTGAAGGAGACGGTAGTGGCAGCTGAAGAAGGAGGTACCAGTCATCATGGGGTTTGGGAGGTGATGGTGGAATTTGAGTTTTCAGCACCAGTAATGTGGCAAAAATTGAATTATATTTAAAATAATTACTCAGCTAAGTTTAAAACAATATGGCTAGGTCAGTGATTCAAAAATGCAATGAAGAAAGCCCACCAGCACTGAATGCTCATACCCCACCAGTCTGCCATTTCCCACCAATCTCATTCCCTATGCTGAGCACCAGTTCTTTTTCCTGCTGCTCGTATACACTTTTTATCAGTATTCCCCTGGAGTCCTCTTCCCAGTATTCCCATGTCTTGCTAAATCCCCTTACCAATGCTCCTACACAGCCCATTACCATCCCAGCGCTGCATCATACCCAAACCCCTCTCCAATCACTGCTACATCCAGCACCTGCAAAAAACAGAAGATCAAACTTTATTGCAATTTTAATGAGGGAAATAAATATGTGTTGTAAATGCCACTAACTGTTAAAGATACACATTTTACTCCGGGGTGTAGCTCCTTTATGACAATGCTGCTTCGAAGGTATGAAGGCAATCTCATTTGGAATTTCCCTGCAAAAATAACTATGTACGTTTGTTGGGGAATGTTTGCTAGAAGAAATGGAGTTGCTCTTTCATTACCTTGTTTTCTAGTTTTGCATAAAGAGCTTACAATTTCAAATGTGTTCAGTAACTTGGCACGTATGTTAGCACCAAACTAATTGCCTGTTTATAATACATGAACTGTCCACATGCAGTGCAAATGTGTTTCTGCTGAATTGTAGCTTTTTTTTGCACTTGCGCCATTATTAATGGTTTTGATGTTTGGCTTGTACATATTCCCTACACAATATTTTCAGCGCTGTACTTGCATTGATGTATGGCACAACAAGGTTGGAGCTGTCATTTCTGTAGTCATTGTACATATCAGCCAAATTGTGAAAGAATAGCAGGGCATTTATCTGGAATAGAGAAAAGGGAAATCTGGACAACTCTTACACTTCTCCCACTTTACTTGGGGCAATGCTGAATATGCTTTAGCTCATCATCTATCACATCCTTCAATGCAGCTTTCACGAAGGGAATCAGATTAGTTCCTGATTCAACAAAGGAGGACAACGTGGTTGGCATGATTTGTTTTTTAAGTACTTTCAAAATGGAATTAAATACATACAAAGAACTGTATGACTGATTTGCACAACAGAAATCTTGGTCTTCAAAACTGCTATATTTTAATAGATGTCAGTATTTTTCAAATAATCAACTGTGGGCATTCTATGAACCAGGATGGCAGTGTTTTTTTTTTTCTGTAAATTGATATTACACACCAATACAATGAGATATATGGTGCACTATGTCAGAAATCATTTTTTTTTCTTGTATGAAGAAAGGACGGGGTTTAAAAAAAAGTTACAGTGCAACAGCTGTGCTATCTATCAACCTGGTACAGGCACCTCTCACTCCTTTGCCTCATGCTACAACTTCAAGTTAAAGCCACAATAAAATTCCCTATTTATAATCTTCATGAGTGTGCTCAAGTAAAGTGGTCAAGGTGGATTCGTTCTATTTTCTTGAGTGAAATAGTATGTCACATACCTGTTTTAGAAAACACCTCTTTTAACAGCATTTCTTTTTATATGTTCTGTTTCTGAAATTAATATTTACCAAATTTTGCAGTGTTTTAAAAACAGTAACTATCTCAGAATTTAGATGATGTTTATTATGTACTTCACATTTGCAGTTTATAAATTATTTTTATCTTTTCTGAGCTTACTCCAGTTATTTGCTTAATATAGTTTCACAAGTAATGTTCTAAAATGCAAAGTTCAGTACTGCATATAGAAGTAGAAGTTATAACCTCTTGATTTATATAATCCCTGTATCTGTTTCAAGGCACATAGGTAAGGATGGCATTGATCATATCACATCATTAACACTGTGAAAATAGTTCATGGAATACTGAACATCTATTATATACATTGCTTCTGCAAGATTCTTTGGAACATAACTTATTTTAGGGAATTTTAACTTGGTTATTTATGGCTAAGCATGGACATGATTAAATGTTATTGGGAATCTTTGTTTTTCTGTAAATTATCCTCTTTTTAAGTAATCTTTACAAATGTGAAACATGTGGTCTAAAATCCTGATGCTCAATGTGACTTTGTAGCTTGAATACCTTCCATTTCTTCATAACAGATATTGTTCATTCTGGCCTGACCCTGCTAAAGTGCTAGCAGATTACTATGCAAATTGGCATATTTTCTGTAACACATATTCTCAGTGTATTCCCTTTGGAGCAAAAAATTGATTGTAGAATTTATATTGGATGAAAATTTAGCACAAGGTATGTACCAAGATCCTATGTGCCTGAATATCAGACTTCATCTTTGGAATTCTATTTATTATTTCAAAAGTTAACTTAGGACCTAGTAGAAATGTTGGGACAATTTTCTTCATAAAAGTTTCCATTTTCTTCTGAAAGATGCACTGCATCTGTTTATGCAATTGACATCTAAATTCTTCTGTAAGTAAACTGAAAAAAGCTCAACAGTAGCTTTTAGCTAAGATGTGGCACAGAGGTTTTTTTTTATAAGTACAGTATTTTCAAAAATGCAACATTTGCTACTATTTGAATTCATAGTGCAATTACTACAGACTGTGAGGAATGCTAGAATGTCATTTCTGAATATATTGCAGCCAATAATTATTTAACACTGGTAACCATATTTCATCTCTGTGTACGCTTGGGAAGTAACTGCACCTCCTCGGGGCTCCTTACCTAGTCACATGATGCACTCTGCCATTTGTGCTTCGGTATGAGTCGGGGAATGTTTCAGCTTTTTTTAAATGAAACCTAATTTGTTAACTGTTTAGCTTTTATAATGTTTAAGTTTGTTGAGCACTTATGTTCACTGCTAAGCTCTTTGATGTGAATTTGACCATTATGTTGTTTGACTTTGAAAGCGTTTAATGTATGGTCATTCTGCACACAGTCTGTAAGAATAGAATCATAGAATGGTTACAGTACAGAATGAGGCCATTTGGCCTGTTGAACCTGTGCAGGCTCTCTGCAAGAACTGTTTAGCTAGTGCAACTCTCCACCCTAACCCTGTAACCCTACAATTTTTTTCCTTTCAGGTGCTTATCTAATTCACTTTTGAAAGCCGCGATTGAATCTGCCTCCACCATCTTTTTAGACAGTGCATTCCACTTTGTAGCTGCTTGCTGTGGTTTTTTTTTAAAAAAAGGTTTCCCTCATTACCGTTGATCCTTTTGCCAATCACTTTAGAACCTAGTCTCCTGGTTTTCTACCCGTAATTTGGAACAGTTTCTCTAGATAGTGTGCCAACCAATGTGGCAGGTAGGCAGTTGACCTCTATAAAGGCTGGTGCCTAGGAGGTGTGTAAAAGTGGGCTAGGCAGATTCACTTTTTCTCACCCTCTTCTCTTCATGTTGAAAAACACCTGATCTTTGCTCAGCATTTCCCCCAAACCCAATGGCCCCAATCACAAAAATCCTGTGTTTTTAATCTAAGTTTCATATGAATATTTTGTTTAAACTGAAGAAAAAAAGCTAGTTTGTTCGGCATCTTGTTGAAAGAGTTGAAGATAAAATAGAGCAGCATTTTTCATTTAGTCTGGCTAATTAAGTAATGTTACACATTTTCTTTGAGGAGATAGTTAATTGTAAATCAAAAATCTGGAAAAAGAAAAGTTGGTACCAGTAAAAGTGAAAATTTAAACTGTATTGTCGTAAAAATTGGTTCACCAACCTCCTTTAGGAAAGAGAAAAAGTGGTCTGTCCATAGGGGACTTCAATTTCACTCCAACCCGGTTGACCCTTAACTGTCCTCTAAAGTAGTCTAACAAGCCATTGTGTATCAGACTCCTACAATGCAGCAATTCAAGAAAACAACCACCACTTCAAAGGCAGGTAGAGATAAATGCCAGCCTTGCCAGCGATGCTCATACCCTGGCATGAATAGAAGTTACATAAAATGAAGTATAAAGTGTATGGAATGGCTCAGCATGGTTTAATTTCACATGTACCCACCTGACTTTGGGGATGGGAGATAGTGAAGCTAGATCTTCATAGGGTGAAGGGAAACTAAAACAGAAAATGCTGAAAGGTCAGGCCGAATGTGTAAAGAAAGTAGAGATGTTGACATTTGAGACAATCTTTTATCAGAACTGGACACAATTACAGATGGACTGTTTATAAAATGAAACGCAGCAAGGGAAAGAGGTGGTTGGATATATAAGAACAAAAGAATGACCTGTAAAGTGATTAGTTGGAGAACAGGAGATGGTTAAATGAGAGAACTGACAATGAAGATAAGAGAAATTAGAGAAATAAAAGACCTATGAGACCGAGAATGTGTGAATAGTTGAAGCAGGATAAATTGGAGATGGAAGTATTAAAAAACGGGTGCAGGAGTCTGGTGTAAGAACAAGGCAGATTGACACATGGGATGCAGGCCACCCTGCAGTCAAAACACCAATGGGACTCCTCATCCCAAGTACCAACCTGTTCCCTCCTCCAACTTCAGAAGCATGTGTACACCCATCCTACATTACAAGCTCCTATGTCGAAGAAAATGGGAGCTGTGAGTTGGAGTTGTTTAAGTCAATCTTAAGACCTGTTGGCTGAAGATTGCCTAAATAGATGAGGTTTTATTTCTTTTAGGGTAAATTTGCTGAGTTATCCTCTCTTCATGCACCCACTAATGGTTAGTTAAAGTGCTATTGTCATGGACCAAGTAGAATATCAACTGTCCATTGTGGAATGATGTGTGCTGCACATGTCCTAAAGGGGCATAAATAATCAAAGCTTATTTAATACCCCACACCAAACATCATGATTAAGGATGATAGCCATATCCTACCTCGGGTGGTAACTATTTCTAGAACTTATTGAGAATATCTTACGTTCCTCTTTATGCATAAGAATACCTCCGTTCAGTGAGGAGGAATGCTGTCTTTTATCAATGGTGTAACTAACTCCTTATCTGAATTTAAACTTTTACTTGTTTTACTAATGGTGTAGTAGGCTTAAAGGTTATTCTGCTGCCACTGAGTGCATTAATCAAACATCAGTAGATTGTATTGTCAGCTCCCTGCTTTTGTTCAATTTATTCTATTTTTTTCTAATTTTCCAGAGCTTGTGCTATAAATATCCAAAGTAGATGCTAGGTCCTAAGAACAGGTTGCTTAAAAGCTAACTTTAATTATGTGCAAATTATGTGTTCCCTTTAAAAACGCTGCAAAGAAAAATTCAAAATAGATGAAGAACCTTAATTGAGATAATAGAAAGAGGAGTAGGGGAAAGCAGGAAGACAAATTTATATGGAAGGGAGTAGACCGATTGGAGGTTTCAGCAATAAGGTTGTTTAAAAGTATGAGTCAAATTTATAATGCTTTTAAAATCAGAGAAAACTGGCTCCTAGATTCCCTTAGATATATTGGGCTAGATTTGCATTGGGCTGAGGAGGAGGAAGCGGGCAAGCTGGCGATTTTTGGATCACTGAAATCACCAAATGAGGATGGATAGAGTTAAAAGGCAGGAAGGAACAAGAAGCAGCAAATTGGAATGGCTCCAAGATGCTGCACAGGATCGTGCGGCAACTGACTGGTGCAAGAAGCAATGTCACTGTATCAATCAAGGGCAAGGACAACAGGACACTATTGATGGATGAGGAGCAGGAGGTGAGGTGAGGTGGGTGGAATACTTTCGGGAGATCTGCAACTAGCCCAGCCCCAGCTTCACGTTTAAGTTCGATGACAACACTGCATGTCTACCTGAGAGAAATTACCAGACCAGAGGTCCAAAACACCATCAGGAGCGTTAAGAACAACAGGGCACCTTGAATCGATGAGATAACGAGCAGAGCTATTGAAAGGTGGCAAGAATACCATCATAACAGTGCTCATGGACCTGTCCAACAAGATCTGGACTACAGAGGACGTCCTGGAAGACTGGAGACGAGGGTTAATCAAGCTGACGAAAAAAGGGAATTTCAGCAACTGTAATAACTAGAGGGGCATAACTCTGCTGTCAGTACCTGGATGGTCTTGAGCACAGTGCTCCTCAACAGATTGAAAGCAAAGGTAGATGGCACCCTTTGCAACAAACAAGCAGGTTTCCGGGGTGGCAGAATCTCATCAGCTGTGAGAAGACCAAGGCAATGATGACTGGACAGCAACAAGGCCCTTCCATCACCATCGGGCAACAGAGCATCGAGGACATCGACCATTTTCCCACTCTATGAAGCATCATCTCCAGTGAGGGTGATGTAGAGATATACTTCCACACAAGAATCTGCAGAGCAGCATCAATCTTCCAGTGGCTCCACACGGTCTGGGCATTCAATGCCATGAAGCTGCGACTCTACATGTCCATAGTAGTACCAACTGTAATCTATGCCAGTGAGACATGGAAGAGAACAGCAAAGGCCACATAAGTTGGATTTCTTTCACCAGCACTGACTACATAAGACCCTGAACATCACATGGAGAGACGGCATCACCAATGGAGGAGTGCTACAGAGTGTTGTTCAGAAGTGCCTGTGGGACATTGTGACGGAGACATGACTGAGACTGGCTGGATATGTATTTCACGTCCTAGTGATATGCCTCACCAGAGTGGCAATAGAATGGACACCACCATTTGGATAAAGGAGATGGGGCCAGCCAAAGACGATCTGGTGAAGTACATTTAAGGAGGACCTTCAAGAGCAGGACACCAACTGGGCTGGAGCGAAAGAGATTGCGATGGGCTGGTGGTGGACTCTTGCTGCCATTGTGCCACATGGGACTGGAAGAGCCAAGTCTAAGTAAGAAACAATGGTATGCCCGATGTGCTGCCGCCTCCTAGTAATTTTTGGTGGAGAGTCCTGTGGAGGAGCAACTCTCCCCAAAATGATGGGTCATTAATTCATCATACAAATGAGCCAGTTGAGAGCTTGTTGAACTACAAAAAGCGATTTTGAAGGGAGTTATGGGGAACATCAGGGTCACAACTAGATCCAAGAAGAGGAGGCAGCATCGAAATGGGGAGCCAGTAATGGAGGTGGGTACATTGAAGAGCAGTGCGTACAAAGGGGAAGGATCAGAGAGTTCTTCATTCAGTGGCACATGGGGGCCATTGAGAATTTTCAGTTTACATTGCGATCACCACTGATCCAAGCCACCCACAGGCTCAGTGGGCAGTGATATTTGCCTTCATGCTGGACCTCCTCAGGTGCAGAGTGTTATCGATTGCCACTCCATGTGCCCATTAAGACACCGGCTGAGCAGAGGGCATTAATGAATGGGAAGGGATTCCACTCCTTCGATGTTCAGCTGGTGTGCGACAACCACAAGCGTATTTTTTTTTGCAGGTGTGCAGTGTATCCTGACAGCTGCCATGACACCTTCATCTGTAGGTATTTGCAGATGTTACAACTGTTCATGGCACCAGAGAGAATATGCAGATGGTTGCTAGGGGGCAGTGGCTATCCATTGAGGAGGCTGCTGACATCAGTACATAATCTTTGCACAGAGCTGCTCTAACTGCTGACACCTTAGCATAAGGGCCACCATGGAGCAAGCCTTTTGAAGGTGAGGTTCTGGTGCCTTAACTGGTTTTGGGGGAACACTCCAGTACACTCCGTCAATGACCTCTCAGATTCTGTTGATCTGCCCAATAGAGAATTGTGGATCTTTGAAGAAGACGATGCGGAGGAGTGGCACACTTCTTCAGAGAAGGAAGTAGTAGTGAAACATTGTCAACCAACCTTCCTGAGGGCTTGAAAGCATTGACCAGGGTGGAGGGAGGCTTGGGTTACACTAATTCAAGCATATTTCTTGTGAGGATGCCTCATCCTGGAAGGCATACAGCTTAGAAACTCGTGTCTCCCAGAGGGAGGGATCGCATCCGAGATTCACATGACACATAGCCTTTCCATTGTTCCCCACACTACCTGGAGGGCAAGCCTCCACTCCAACACAATTGCCACAAGCATACTGGTGTATCCAACACCACCCCCACCCCCCAGGAACTTTGCTCCTTCACTTCATATCAAACTTCTGCCTTATTATCATCAAGCAATGGAATCACACAAGTCTGGATCCAAACATCAGCATTTCCATTTCATTAGAGTCCTTATGAATGAAAAATCACCCAAATGAGCCACTAAGTGATACCCAGGCAGTTCCTTCTGTTCTTGCCACTCCTATGGGGTGCTCCCACTGTGAGGTGAGGATGAGGCGGAGGCAGGCTGTTCATGTGCATGCCCTCATCCTCCTTGTAGCAGTGCCACTGGGGCTTTACCATCGGCTGCCCACCCACGTGGATGCAAAGGCAGCCTTGATCATGGCCTTTCTGAGTAGTCAGAAGAACCAAAGCAGCGAATGATGATGATAATTCTCCCTGAGGGTTAGGCCCCTCAACATCATCACTGACTACCTCAGCCCTTTCATGGCAACATGAATGGCAGAGGGATTTACCAGCTTGAGCACATCTGGCATCCATGCTAAACTTTTGTGTCATCAGTGTAACTGGCTGGCCAGTGCTACAGAATGTGACATGCTCCATTTGGCCTCTGTTGCATTTGGTTCTCCATGCGGCTGGCCACTCTCCCAGTGGATGAGCTCATGCATACATATGCCTGAGATGTAGTGGAGCACATGTCATGGATGGCTCACCTGTTCTCTGCCCCTGAATAGGCATGTCGACATTTGGGCACACACCTATTGCTCCTCCAGGAAGACCCACCTTGTGTGTGATTCCAGAGGCTCTGCATCTTTGTCCAGCTGAGCATGCTGTATCTGTTCTCCATCCTCCAAGGGGACTCCCCACAGCTCTCTCAGCCTTCCTTAACTCTTCAATAATGTGTTGCTCATCCTGTGCCATCCATTCGAAACAATTTGCGCTGGTGGAGGGTACATTTGACTGATGTAATGGTACTGGCTTAGTTGCTTCTCCCTCTGCTGAAGATGATGATATCGTCACACTGGCATGTTGAGGCTTCCCCTCCACCACTGACCCTATGGTGGACATAAGCTTGCTCAGAAAACGTGCCTCAGTCATGCTTCTGCAGAGCTGTAGTAGGCCATTAGAGCTTATGTGTTGGCAAATAAAGGGAAGGAAACTCCATCCCAATCACTTAACATTTGAAGATAATTTCATCCTGTCTTGGATGGGCTCCCATCTCACCATTGCTGACTTCCTGAAGTACTGCCACCCTAGCAATGTGAAGGCCCACTTCTTCCTCCATGGATTTTTAAAATAGCCTGAATTGGGGACCCACCACCTGAACAAGCCCTTTTTCTGGAGTTGTGTTCTTTTCTCCTGCAAGATAAAGAGCGAGAGAGTTAAAACCATGGTGTCTTCCTCCACAACCTCCAGTAGTGCTCCAGGGCAATCGTATATTCTGTGTTCCTGGGCAGTCTGTGCCCTCAGGCTGCTCAGCTCATGGGTGTGCTGATCACTACAGAACTGGAGACCTTTCATCTGAGTTTTGCATCACACTTAACTTGCCAACCCTCAGAAGATCATTTTGAAGTGCTTCCGGCATTGTACGCACATCCTGCTGACAACACAGCAGTTGTTCACTTCCACCCATCTCCTGCTGCTCTCTGGAAACAACAATCTTCCATGTAGCAATCACCTCCTAGATGTATCCCAGGGGAGGCACCTGTAAATCATGGGGCTGCCCTTGCACAGGTGCTTTACTTGTTGATGGCCTGTTGCTTTGCGCTCTCGTCCATTCTGAAATAATCATCACCCATAATAATGGTGCAATTTTCCCTTAAAATTGGGTCCGTTTAGCCCAAATCCCGCCACAGAAAGGGATGGTCAAGGGCATGGAGGGATTTTAAAACAGGAACAAAAATTTTAAAATTGAGGTGTTGCTGGACTCCATTGGAATCTGATGAGGTCAGCGAGCACAAGGGTGAATAGAACTCATAGGATACAGCAGAGTTTTGGATGAGCTCAAGTGATGGGAGGTCACCCAGGAGATCATTGGGATAGTCAGGTGGAGAGATAAGAAAGGCAAGGATGAAGCATTCTCTATGATAATAAAATTAATGCCACCAGAGGAAATTATATATTTAAAAATCATTGATACTTAAACCATACAGCTGGGTCAGATCGGCTTTGACCATTGCCATTGCACTTGCCTGATAATAAAAATAGTTAACATTTGATCAGTTACTCATGATAAAAAAATCTCTCAAGGCTGAGTTTGGCATTTATGTAAATAAGTAATCACTGTTTGCTTTATTCTCCTATTAGTCTCTGTAAGTAGCTCTATCACACACTTAAGTCTTAGGGTAAAGTCCTGTGTAGTATAATAAAAATAAACTTCACAAGGAAGTGCACATGTTAGCAATTTAGTGGGCCAACATGACTCTAATAGTACAGTAGGAACCTAAAGGTTCTGCCCTGACTGAACCCCGGACTTCAGATGTTGGTGAAGATACCAGCAGGGCTTATAAACTTTGTGTTAAAGCTTTGTATGTGAAATGCAGTCTACCCACTTTTCACCTCTACCGTTGTTTACAGCAAGCAGATGAGCACAAATCACTTAACTATTTTCCCTTTCTTCTTTTTACTAGGGCATCAATGCCTCTGCTTTGGAGAAAGAGATTGGGCCAGAACAGTTTCCAGTCAATGAACATTATTTTGGTTTAGTCAATGTAAGTGGAGAGGACTGATTTTATAAATATCCTTAAAAGGGACTAAATCGTTAAAGGCATTTTTGATGTAATTTTGTGTACTTAATGGTGTGGGTATGGGGAGTTAACTATTTACCTTTTGTCAAACTGTGACTGCACTTAGCACATCCAGGTCAGTTGGATGAGATACAAGAGATGTAGAGCTCCTTTTATGTTGTTCTGACTAATATTTTATTCTTAACAAAAGTACTTATGCATTTAATACGTTTCTGAAGAACATAAGAAAAAGGAGCAGGAGCACAGCATTCAATATGATCATGGCTGAAGCAAAAACAAAAAAATGCTGGAAAACCTCAGCAGATCTGACAGCATCTGTGTGGAGAGAAAGACAGAGTTAACGTTTCGAGTCCGTATGACTCTTAGCTCTGAAGAAGTCATACGGACTCGAAACGTTAACTGTCTTTCTCTCCACAGATGCTGTCAGACCTGCTGAGTTTTTCCAGCATTTTTTGTTTTTGTTCAGATTTCCAGCATCCGCAGTATTTTGCCTTTATATTATGATCATGGCTGATCTTGGGCTTCAACTCCATTTCCTTGCCTGCTCTCTATATCCCTGAATTCCCTGAGAGACCAGAAATTTGTCTATCCCAGCCTTGCTACAACCATCCACAACCCTCTTGCGTTCCTAAGAATTCCTAATACGTACAACTGTTTGAGTGAAGTAATTTCTCCTCATCCCATCCTAAATGATTGGCCCCTTATTTTGAGACCATGCCTCTGTTTTTAGACTCCCCGACTAGCAAAAAAAACTCCTTCAGAGTTCTGTAGGTTTCACTGGAATTGCACCATTCAGAGGACATCAGCCCAATTTGCTAAGCCTCACATCATAGGACAACCTCTTCATCCCAGGGACCTTCACTGTACCATCTTCAATGCGTATGTATCATTTCTGAAATGTGAAGACCAAAACTGTACAGTTCTTTGTCATCTTCTTCTTCATCTTCTTCCCCCCTCTCGAGGTCAAGGATGACTTGCTTCCACACTAAAAAGAGATCTTGGGTGACTGAAGAGTCCGATGCGTGACCTGCAGTCTCTGTCACAGGTGGGGCAGATGGTGGTAGGGGGTCTTATACCCTCATAGATGTTTACAGTACAGAAGGAGGCCATTCAGCCCATCATGTCCATGTTGGTCAACAAAGATCTGACTACATTAATCCCATTTTCCAGCGCTTGGCCCATAGCCCTGGAGACTATGGCAACACAAGTGAATATCTAAATACTTCTTAAATGTTACGAGGGTATCTGACTCAACCTTCCTTTCAGACAGTGAGTTCCAGACTCCCACCATCCTCTGGGTGAAAAATATTCCCCTCAACTTCCCTCTTAGCCTTCTACCTCTTACCTTAAATCTATGTCCCCTGGTTATTTACCCCTCTACTAATGGAAAAAGTGCCTTCGTAACCACCCTATCTATGCCCCTCATAATCTTATGCACCCCTATCAGATTCCCTCTCAACCTTTGCTGCTCCAAGGAAAACAACCCCAGCCTATCCAATCTTTCCTCCATGGCTCAGACCATCCAAACCCAGGCAGTATCCTGGTAAATCTCCTCTGCACCCTGTCCAGTGTAATCACATCCTTCCTATAATGTGGTGACCAGAACTGCACGCAGTACTCCAGTTGTGGCCTAACCGGTGTTTTATACATTTCCAGCATAACCTCCCTGCTCTTGTATTCTATGCCTTGGCAAATAAAGGCAAGTACCCCATATGTCTTTGTAACCACCTTATCTACCTGCCCTGCTACCTTCAGGGATCTGTGGATTAATCAGGATGGAATGGAGGAAATGGGTGGATGAGGTGCCCAGGTTGCTAAGTGCTCCTTTTGCTGTCAATGCTTGGCTTCAGCTAGCCTTTGGCGATGAGATCGATGCTTTCTGGATGCTTTCCCTCCACTTGAGTGGGCTAGGGATTCCCAGATGCCAGTGGGATGTTGCACTTTTTCAAGGAGGCTTTGAGGGTATCCTTGAAGCCTTTCCTTTGCTCTCCTGGGGCTTGCTTGCCCTGTCGAAGCTCCGAGTAAAGCGCTTGCGTCAGGAGTCTCATGTCAGACATGCGGATGATGCCTGCCTGTCGGAGCTGATGAGTGTGGTCAATGCTTTGATGCTGGGGATGTTGGCCTGAGTGAGAATAATGATGTTGGTGCACCTATCCTGCCAATGGATTTGCAGGATCTTGCGGAAGCAACGCTGGTGGTACTTCTCCAGAGTTTTGAAATGCCTGCTGTACATAGTCCACGTCTCTGAGCCATATAGGAGGGCGAGTATCACTACTACTCTGTAGGCCATGAGCTTGGTGCCAGGTTTGAGGTCCTGGTCTTCAAACGCTCTCTTCCTCAGGGGGCCGAAGGCTGTGCAGGCACACTGAAGGCAGCGTTGAACCTCATTGTCGATGCCTGTCTCTGTTGATAGTAGGCTTCCAAGGTATGGAAAGTGGTCCACGTTGTCCAAGGCCTCATTGTGGATTTTGATAACCCGGGGTGGGGGTGGGGGGGGTGGAGGCAGTGCGGTGTGGAGGGGGCAGGTTGGTAGAGGACCTTTGTCTTACGGATGTTCAGTGATAGGCCTATGCCCTTGTACACCTCAGTGAAAGTGCTGACGATGGCTTGGAGCTCGGCCTCCAAGTGTGCATAGGCGCAAGCGTTGTCTGCATACTGTAATTCAATGACAGAGGGTGGGTCGACCTTAGATCTGGCACCCAAGCGGTGGAGGTTGAACAGGTTCCCACTTGTTCTGTAGTTTAGCTCCACTCCAGTGGGGAATTTGCTGAGGGTCAGATCGAGCATTGCAGCCAGGAAGATCAAGAAGAGCGTTGGTGCAATGACACAGCCTTGCTTGACCCCGGTCCAAACGTGGATTGGGCTTGTGGCGGATCCATTGGTCAGGATCACGGCTTGCATATCATCGTGGAGCAGGCGGAGGATGGTGACAAACTTTTGGGGGCAGCCAAAACGGAGGAGAATGTTCCATAATCCTTCGCCGTTGACAACGTTGAAGGCTTTTGTGAGGTCAGGGAAGGCCATGTACAAGGGTCAGTGCCACTCCCTGCATTTCCCTTGCAGTTGCCACATGGTGAAGATCATGTCTGTTGTGCCCCTCAGTGGGCAGAATCCGCATTGTGAATCTGGGAGGAGCTCTTCAGCCACAGGGAGAAGGCAATTGAGGAGGATTCTTGCGATGACCCACCCTGTGGCTGGCAGCAGAGAGAGTCGTCTTTAGTTACTGCAGTCAGACTTGTCACCTTTCTTGAAGATGGTCACGATTACAGCGTCTTTGAGATCTCCTCCTGGCATGCTCTCCTCCTTCCAGATAAGGGAGATGAAGCCATGTATTTGCACCAATAGTCCTTCTCTGCCGTGCTTTAGTGCTTCAGCGGGGATTCCATCTACTCCTGATGCCCTGTTGCTCTTTAGCTGTTGAATGACCTTTTCCACCTTGTACTGGGTTGGGGTTGTGCTGAGGTGGTGGTGGGTAGCATGCTGCGGGATGGAGTCGAGGACACTTGCGTTGAAGACACGGTCTCTGTTAATTTTGTATAATTTAATTTTATATCCTTTCTTGAATGTGAAGACTAAAACTACACGGTATTCTGGAAGCGAGTCTCACCAAAACCCTGCACAATTGTACAAGTCTTCTTTATTCCTGTACTCCAGTCCCCTCGCAATAAAGGCCAACATGCCATTTGCCTCAGTTCTGTTGAAGGGTCATGAGGACTCGAAACGTCAACTTTGCTTTTCTCCGCTGATGCTGCCAGACCTGCTGAGTTTTTCCAGGTATTTCTGTTTTTGTTATGCCATTTTCCTTCCTTAATTGCTTGCTGCACCTGCGTGCTAGCTTTCTGTGTTCCTTGTACGAGCACACCAGGTCTCTTTGAACATCAACACTTACAAGTTTCACATCTTTTAAAAAACATTCTGCTTTTCTATTCTTAAAACCAAAGTGACTAACTTCACACTTCCCTACATTATACTCCATCTGCCATCTTGTTGCTCACTCACTTAACTTGTCTATATCTCTTTGTAGCCTCTCTGTCTCTTCCCAACAGCTTACCTTTCCACCTAGTTTAGTATCATCAGCAAACTTTGGTACATTACTCTCTGTCTCTTCATCTAAGTCATTAAATAGCTGAGGCTATTCAGCACTCTACTATTCACTGCCTGCCAACTTGGAAAAAGCTCCATTTATACCCACTCTCTGCTTTCTATCTGTTAACCAATCTTCTATCCATGCTAAAATATCACCCCACCTCTTTAGCCTTTGTTTGTCTATTAACCTTTTGTGTGGCCTTTTGGAAATCTAGGTTCCCCTTTATCTACCTGACTAGTTACATACTCAACTCTAAATTTCCCTTTAATAAAATCATGTTGACTTGTTCTAATCACAGAATGCTTTTCTAAGTACAATGTTAACACTTCCTTAATAATAGACCCCAGCATTTGATTTTAGGCTAACTGGCCTGTTTTCTCTCTCCCTACTTTCTTGAAAAACAGTGTAACATTTGCCAACTTCCAATCTAATGGGACCATTCCCGAATCTTAAGGAATTTGGAAAATCATAGCTAGCGCATCCACCATCTCTGCAGCTATCTTTTTCAGAATCTGAGAGTGTAGGCTATCAGGTCCCAGAGATTTTTTGGATTTTAGTCCCTTAAATTTCGCCAATACTTTTTTCTGCTGATATTAATTTAATTAATTTCCTCACTCTTTTAGCCCCTAGGTTACTGTCTATTTCTGGTATGAAACTTGTTTCTTTTACTGTGAAGACAGACACACAATATTTGTTGAATGCCTCTGCCATTCTCTCATCTTCCATGATGATTTCTCCTGTCTGCTTCTAAGGGGCCAATGTTTACTTTAGCTACACTCTTCCTTTTTATACACTTATAAAAGCTCTTACAATCTGTTTTTATATTTCTGGGTAGTTTACACTCATATCATATTTTTTCCCTTTTTATCAACTTTTTGGTGGCCCTCTGCTGGTTTCTAAAACATTCCCAATATTCAGACTTGCTACTGTATTTTTTAACTTCTATTCCCTCCAATGACATTCATTGATGTATAATTTTTGTTAAACTCTCTGTATCTTCCTGTCCCACTCTTCCTGTCTTTATCCACTTTGCTAAAATGTCCTGATACCGCGACCTTTCTCTTTGAATTTCTAAATTTCACTCCACTCGAACCCTCCTCCCTGTTAGTTTAAAGCTCTGTCCATAGCCCTAGTTATACAATTGGCCAGAACACTGATCCCAACCTGGTTTTCAAGCAGAGACTCTCCCAACAGATTAGCTCACTCTTCCCTGAGTACTGATACCAGTGCCTCATGAATCAAAGCCCCATGAATTTGAAACTCCTTCTTCCCACACCATTCTTTGAGTCATGTGTTTAATTCTCTAATCTGCTTGACCCTATTCCAATTTGCATATGGCCCAGGTAACAGTCCAGAGATGATTACCTTTGATGTTCTGCTTTCTAATTTAGGCCCTAACTCCTCAAATATTCTCAACAGAACATAATTCCTGGTTCTACCTAAGTTGTTGATTCCCATATGGACCACGACAACTGAAACCTCACCATCCCGTTTCAAGTTCCTCTCCCGCCGCGAGGAGATGTCCTTCATCCTGGTTCTGGGCAGGCAATACAACCTGCAGAGCTCCCAGTTGTGGCTGCAGAGAACAGTATCTATCCCCCTGACTATACTGTCTCCTATCAGTACCACATTCCTCTTCACTGGCCCCACTTGAATGGAATGGCAATTTTCACTGCATCCAATCTTGTAGTTGGTCTGAGTAAGATAGCCATATGAGTGTTAATTATATTTTAGTGCACTTTCACATTGTGTGTATGTAGGAACAAAGTTGAGAATCAGCTACTCAAGCATTTGCTTAAGGTTCTTAATAGACATCTAAAAGAGATTTTCACCAACGACTATTCGTGGGCGAATCAGCGCTAAAAACAGTTACATACGAGCAGAAGTAGGCCATTCGGCCCCTTGAGCCTGCTCCGACATTCAATAAGATCATGGCTGATTTGTTTGTGTTTCGAATTCCATATTCCCATCTACCCCCGATAACCTTAGATCCTCGTTAGTCAAGGGAATCAATCTACCTCTGCCCTAGTAATATTCAGTGACCCCTCTTCCACTGCTTTCTGAGGCAGAGAGTTCCAAAGTTGCACAACCCTCAGAAAAAAACAAAATTCTCCTCATCTCTGTCCTATAAGGGCGACCCCTAGTTTTGAACTCCCCCATAAGAGGAAGCATCCTTTCCGAGTCGACCTTGGCAAGACCATCAGAATCTTTATATACTTCAATCAAGTCATCCCTCATTCTTCAAAATTCCAGTGGAAACCAGCTCAGCCTGTCCAACCTATCCTCATAAGACAACCCACTTATTCCAGGTATCAATCTAGTACACCACCTCTGAACTGCCTGCAATGCATTTACATCCTTCGTTAAATAAGGAGACCAAAACTGCATACAGTATTCGAGATGCGGTCTCACCAATGCCCTGTATAACTGAAGCATAACATCCTTACATTTATGTTCAATTCCTCTCGTAATAAAGGATAGCATTCCATTAGCCTTGATTACCTGCTGTACCTGCATACTAACTTTTTGTGACTCATGCACTTGAACATCTAGATCCCTCTGCATCTTGGAATTCTGCAGTTGTTCTCCGTTTAAGTAATACTGTGCTTTTTTTATTCTTCCTGCCAAAGTGAACAACTTTACATTTTCCCACATTGTACTCCATCTGCCAAATTTTTGCTTACTTGCTCACCCTATCTATATCCGTCTGCAAACTCCTTATGTCTTCTTCACAACATACTTTCCTATCTGTATTTGTGCCATCTGCAAATTTAGCCACCATGCCTTTGCTGACCTCATCTAAGTCATTGATGCAAATTGTAAAAGGTTGAGGCTCTAGCATGGACTCCTGTGGGACTCCACTTGTCACATCCTGCCAATCAGACAAAGACCCATTTGTGCATACCCTGTTTTCTGCCAGCCAGCCAATCTTCTGTGCATGCTAATGCGTTACTTCCTACACCATGAGCTTTTATTTTCCACAATAACCTTTGATGACACACCATACCAAATGCCTTCTGGAAATCCAAATCCAGTTTGCCTTTCTGTATTCTTTATAACCCCACAGTCATTGTTTACTAAAATATCACAAGCATTCTGGAGACTAGGATTGGTGGAGGGACAGAACCTCGTGGTCAGTCTCTAAACTTATCAGTTCAATTGATCAATGAAGAGGAACAGAAGCACTGGAAAAGGCCATCACTGGCTTACATGTTAGAGTATCCACATTGTACTGTAACAGTGAAATGGGAACTATGCAAACATTTAGTCATTTTTCCCCTAAAACGGGCCAAGTGGTTTATGATGAGTGCATAATATTTACCTGTAGAGCTGATTTTGATTTTAATTGGCTCCAGTTTGGAAAATCAATAGTTGTACTGAATGACCAGGAAATTCCTGCAAAGATTCTACATAACTATGGTGTAAGAGTGAAGTTGCACCATTTGTTTGGAGGAAATTTACATAAAATTGATTTGCACCAGTTTTATGCCAAAATGATCTAGATGAAATAAATATCCACAATCATTTACGCTGCCTCCAAGATACAACTACCAAAATACTCTGCCTTCATTTACAAAGCTCCACTCCCATGCAAAGAATAACTCATGCCAAGATTCTTGGGTTTACACAAATTGTGTGTTGGTGTAGATTTCCATGCAAGCATTTGAGTGCAGACCTAAGGTCACCAGACATCAGCATAATTTATAAAAGCAAAACATTGCGGATGCTGGAAATCTGAAATGAAAATAGAAAATGCTGGAAAAACTCAGGTCTGGCAGCATCTATGGAGAGAGAAACAGAGTTAATGTTCCGAGTCCGTATGACTTCTTCAGAGCTGTCAGAGGGAAGAGCAGTACTGAAGAAGAGTCATACAGAATTGAAACGTTAACTCTGTTTCTCTCTCCACTGATGCTGTCAGACTGGCTGAGTTTTTCCAGCATTTTCTGTTTTTATATCAGCATCGTTGAGATTTCTTGAGGTTGCTAGCAATGTTAAAATTTATCAGTTTTTAAAAAAAACTGTTTTGAAACCTGCATTATAACTAATTCCTGTGTGTTAGATTCAGGAAATTATGGCTCAATGTCTTAATATTTTAAAACCCTGAAACTTCCAAAATTGAAGAACAATTTGATTCATTTTTTTATGTACGTACACATAGTAATATGCAACTTTCTCTTTATAATTTTTGTAAAGCACAAAGTAACTTTTGTACTGTAATGCTACCTGGGTTGGAAAATATAAGAACTGCAAGATAACATTTTGGTTAACATTAGATAGAAGTAAATATTAAAATTGGCATCACTTCTGAAGGGCTAATGTTATGACTGGGATGGGAGGAGTGCGCGAATGATCAAGCCCCACTACTCTGCAGGCTGTACCATTAAATTAAATGTTTAATTTTCTCACCAAAATGGCCAAATGTGTACCTATACCTCCAGTATCCAGATGAAAAGAGAACAGAAACAGAAATACCTGGAAAAACTCAGCAGGTCTGGCAGCATCGGCGGAGAAGAGCACAGTTGCCAGACCTGCTGAGTTTTTCCAGGTATTTCTGTTTCTGTTTTTGATTTCCAGCATCCGCAGTTCTTTGCTTTTATATCAGATGAAAAGAGACTCTGACCAGGCTTCTTTCAAAAACTCAGAATGATAATTTATTTTGAAACAAAACTTCTTTTAACAAGTTGCAAGTACTGGTTAACACACAACTGTATTTGGGAAGTATAACTATCTATCTCTTCCTAAAGAGCACACGGACAAACAAAGGACAAATGGATAGTCTCTCTGCAAAGATGGGCTTTGGCGGATGGGCATTATAAAATAAAAGTGTCTCAACGCTGTCGACCTGTTGTTCCGTTGTGTGCCGGTGGATGTCTGGAATTTCTCACCAATTACCTCAGCTGTGCAGGTCCAACTTCAGACTAGTTACACTAAGATGAATGTTCTCTAGCTGCAGGGTTGATAGCCACACACCATTTTAGGCAAGATAGAAAGGGGCAGCCAACCAGGGTAGCCTTCCTTCCTCAGCTTGTTCCCCAACAGGACTGAAAGCAAAACCACAGGTTCAAACTTCAGGTTTGCCTCTGCCATGTGATTGCCTTTTTGTCTTCCAACTTTTCATCAATTAAATTCTTTGCAGTTCCAAACAGATCTTCTTCCAGTACCATAAAGGTCAGGTGATTTCTTGGAAGAAGCCTGTTTGCTGACAGTTTCAAGGTGAACTTTTAAAAAAAAAAAAATCCCAGATTAGCATCCAAATGTCCTGATCATGCTATGGCCCTTCATTTTGTAAAAGAAAAATTCAGTCTTGAGATATATGATTCTAACACTAAGTTCCAATCATTTATTCATACAACTGTGTGAAGAGTTACAAAAATACTTGGAAAAACTTAGCAGGTCTGACAGCATCTGCGGAGAGGAATACAGTTGACGTTTCGAGTCCGTATGACTCTTCATCAGAACTAAGGAAATAGAGAAATTAAGTGAAATGTAAGTTGGTAGAGGGGGTGGGACAGGTAGAGCTGGATAGTGGGGCCAGTGATAGGTGGAGGCAAAGAAGAGATTGCCAAAGATGTCATAAACAAAAGGACAAAGGGGTGTTTGACGGCGGTGATACCACCGTCAACATCCCTTTGTCCTTTTGTCTATGACATCTTTGGCAATCTCTTCTTTGCCTCCACCTATCACTGGCCCCCCTATCCAGCTCTACCTGTCCCACCCCCCTCTACCAGCTTATATTTCACCTCATTTCTCTATTTCCTTAGTTCTGATGAAGAGTCATACAGACTCAAAACGTCAGCTGTATTCCTCTCCGCAGATGCTGTCAGACCTGCTGAGTTTTTCCAGGTATTTTTGTTTTTTGTTCAGATTTCCAGCATCCGCAGTATTTTGCTTTTATCTTTGCGTAAAGAGTTATATTTTTCTGAACTGTTTTTGACTTTATCTTGTGACTGATTTCAGCTTGTTTGTCCTCTCTTGTGCTATTAGTTTGGGAATACCTGCTACTGTAATTCAGTCCTTCAAGCACTTTATTTTTGCCGTCCATTTCGAGAGAAAGTTCTAGCCTACAAGAATCAACCCAGGAGAAAGGAAAACCTACTCACGTGCTTGGCAGATCTCTTCCACAATATAGCTACACAAAAGAAGAAAGTTGGTGTAATACCTCCCAAAAAGTTTATAACAAGACTGCGGAAAGAAAATGGTAAGATTCTTATACAAGGGAGGCAAGGTCAGTCTAATTTGTGAATAAATGTCAGGATATAATCAGTCTGACAACACCTCTGATTTTACATGCTGACACTTGGTTACTAACAAAATGAGTGGTGATGGTTGATCATTGTAAAATAGTTAAATGTTGGGGAAATCAACATGGAGAAAACCAACAATTTGACCGTTTTTACCTTGCTGTAGTATCCTGGCTAGATTTTATTATTTGAATGATGCAATAGTTGGAAAATCGATCACAGCATTTACAGATTATCTGAACATTGAATAATACTAGTACTGTAATTTTTTAATGGTAAAACATTTTGACTATCTTTGTATAATTTTTGTGCTACAGGTGCCATTCTTGTTCCAGAATTGTGTTTGCACTGCATATACATTGTTGCAGGCTGAGCTGGATGCCAACTTGCACAGGTCTTTAGCAAAGGTGCAGATGCATGTCACAGAATTATGCAGATTAGGAAGATTGTGATATCAATCAGGGTATACTCTCACCCTTGTTTTTGTTATGATCCCAGTTGAGGTTACCCCTGGACTAGCCTGATCCCAGAGTGGAACCCAGCTGGATAGATCTTAACTTTTAATTTGTTTGTTCAGATACTTGGAAAGTAGCTACTGAATAGAGTCACAGGAGTCAACTGATAAACTTTTAACAAAAGAATAAAATATTTATTCAACAAGAAAAGATTAACTGTATTGCAATACTCCTTCACCCACAACTATACCTTTTACAGATATATGCAGTTTTGTAAGGATAACACAAGTTACAAAGTTATCTTGTACTTTAATGTTCACAGTAAGTATACAGTCCATGTAAACCAATAGGCATCCTGTAGTCAGACACACCACACTCTGAAACCTAGTGACAGATGCCACCTCAACCAGATGCTGTGGACCTCTCCTCATCTCCCCCCAGATGCTTGTCACACTGTGAGCCAACCAGTCTCACTGCACTCTGTCTTTCACAGGAGGGTTTCCAATTTCCACTCTCCAAGACCTTGCCTTGGAATCTTCTCCCAAACCAACGCTTTCTCTCAGTCACCTTCCTTAAGGATTCACTTCCATGGTTTCAAATTCTCCCTCTGATGTTCCTCTTCCCAGGGTCACCACATGCATTCAAGCTGTCTTCCATGCACTCTTTCTCACCAACTCAGCCTTCAACAGTACCACTACTTCACATGCTCATAGCAAAGAGTTACAGACCTTCAATTATCTCTTTGGACCTTCTTGCCTCCTGGAAGCTGTTCTCGCTTTAAATATGCTTTCTGCAGCTTTTATCTCTTTTTAAATCTCAAGCTTGTGGCCTTTCTCTCTGCCCCTCACTCTTAACTTCATTAACATGACCTTTTCCAGGTTCCTGCCCTTCCTTTGACTAGAAGGTCGCCTTGGGACTTCTTCGTTCCACTCCCCTGGATTTTGGGGTCTTTTGTTTAGCTTGGGACTGGCTATCTGTCTCCTTTGCTCCAGAATCTCCTGGCAGCTACTTTCAAAACCAAATGAATTCAAACAGCTTCCAAAATCAAACTACTGTTTCTCTTCTGTGCGAGGGACCTGCCTCTCTGGACCCCTGTTACTGGGCAACAGCACTTTTTTTTCTACACTTATTTGCTTAACTTAGCTTACAGTCGTAAAACTCATTAGAATTGCAAGCACCTTTTAAAGTGAAATTAAAATTCAATTTGACCTTTCTTAACACACGAATACAGAAACACAAGTCAAACGTTAAAGCTAGAACTCATTCCTAACACCCACAAATACAAATCTCACTTACTTAAACTGTCTCTATTTGCTAACGTTTTCAAGTCCCATCATGGCCTTGCTGCTCCTATCTCTGTAATTTCCTTCAGCCCCTCAATCCTCTGAGATATCTGCATTCTTGTAATTCTGGCCTCTGTTGCATCCCCGATTTTCAGCGCTTTACCATTGGTGGTCGTACCTTCAGTTGCCTAGGTCCCAAGCTCTTCATTACCTCACCACTGCCAAACCTCTCTGCCTCAATACCTTGCTTTCCTCCTTTAAGACATTACTTTTTGTCTTTTTGTTCAAGCTTTTAGCCATCTGACCTAATGTCTCCTTATGTGGCTTACTGTTAGACTTTGTTTTATACTGTAATGCTCCTGTGAAGTGCCTTGGAATATTTTATTACAATAAAGGCACTTTATAAATATAAGTTGTTAATGTTGTAATACTGATTTGATGCCAATTTGATGTTTTTTTTGAGATCAGGGCTCTAGCAAGCACTCTCCTTTAACCTACCACAGCTGAAGTTGCGTTCAGCTGCAGAAAGGACTGCCCCCAGCTGCCCTCACCTGCCCACGCCACCCACCCTCCACGCACCAGTCCTCTCATGAGCGTTACTAAGAGATCAGGTTAGTTGCTGATTGGTTTCTGCTGGCTGCTACTGAGTTTGTAGAAGTGTGTGAAGTTTGTAGTGATAGTTCAAGTTGGTGATTTCGATTGGGAATCGTATTGCAGGTTCTGAAGGCTTTGGTCCTGATTGCAAGGGTCCTGGACAAACAACTTGCTCACAGACACTCACTTGGCCTACAACATGACAGGAAGAATGAGGAAAGGCGTAATAGAGGAGGGCAAGCTACTTGAAGGGAAATGGGGAGGAGGGCACTCAACAAGAGGCCATATTCATCTACCGCAACCTCACAGCAACAGTGAGTTAGACATCTCTGCTTCACTAGGAATGTACTCATTGAAATCTACCACCTGTTGCAGCCAGAATATCAGCCTCGGAACAGGGTGAGGTCGGCATTGTCAATAACTGTGAAAGTGACTGTGGCCATGAACTTTTAATGCATCGGACTCATCCAGGCTGGAGCAGGGGACATCTTAGTTCCTCATCCACTGTTGCATATGAGAGGTCACTGAGACTCTGTATGCGGAAAGAACTGAATATATTTCATTCTCTCTTGCCTGAGCAAAGCAGGTGAAAGAGCATGTGGCTTCGCGAGGATTGCAGACTACACCATGGTGCATTTGTTGTTTTGCAGCTACCGCATGTAAATCAATGTACCCTCTAATTTTTTGGATGTGCAGGTGATTTGTTTGAGTGCGCAGACCCTTAAAATTTTTTTTGACTTGTGAGTGGCCTTTGTGGGAACCTTTGTGTTGCTGTATGGCCTAGAGGGTACATTGATGTCAATTCTGGGATGTGCTGTAACCAGAAGGGATTTCACATCCTCCATACTCAGCTGCTGTGCAACCAAACTCGGCGTCATGCAGGTTGGTGCTTGGTATTCTGACAGCAATCTTAGTGCCTTCATTCTGTGGTAGTCTGATATACCATTGGCATTTGAGCTACCATGACAAACCAAGTAGCCAAGCCTGGCTACTGAGTGACAAAGGCTTTGTGCTGACCAGCTGGCTCATGACTCTGGTGTGCAACTGATGCAAATGTGGGCAACCTGCATATAACGAAAGCAATGCTGCCACATGATTGAGCAGATCTTTGGGGTGCTTAAACAGTGCTTCCGCTGCCTGAACTGTTCTGGAGGAATTCTGCAGTATTTGGCAGAGCATGTGTCAATATTTGTTGTTGCATGCTGCACAACCTTTCCATCATTGGGGCACAGACTTGCTACCAGGTATATGGTGAACAGCGGAGGAAGAAGACCAGAAAGAATGGAGGAGGCAGCTAACATATTCCCTTCCTTGCTGGGCTATCCATGATTAACTTATCTGAATGCAGCCCCAATTCTCTTGAACAGTCCAACACCTTGCCGCTCTTCTGTGACTGACTGTCACAGGTCCCCTTGGCCACAATGCTAAAATAAAAGCCACCACAAAATATTCCAAACCAAATTTGTAGATCAAGCCAATACAAAAGCAAAATACTGCGGATGCTGAAAATCTGAAATAAAAAGTACTCAGCAGCTCTGGCAGCGTCTGTGGAGAGAAACAATTAACCTTTCTTCGGAACTAAATCAAACCATCCACTTATTCCATACAAAAGTCAACTCATCACCCTTGTGCATTTCCTTAGTGCCTGTCTTCTGTGTGTGTTTTCCTGTCGTAGTGTTGTTGTACAATGCTAGCCCAGTGACTGCAGTATGGCTTAAGGAAGGCTGTTGACATTGCAAGACAATCTTGCACAGCTCACCTCAGCCTGGTTTCTGTCTGCGCCACCTAAGCATGGATGAGGGAAGCCTGTGGTAGCTGGCTGTTGGACAGCTGCAAGATCCTTAGCAAAGTTACAGTGATAGGGGCACAAATATGATCATTCTTACAGACTGTGCCACTGCCTCTCCCATGGGCTGGCTCTAATGACATGATTCTGAACTTGCATGGCACAAGCTGAGCCTACATGGTTTCATTCTGAGCTTCCACTGCAGTACTCAAATGTTGGGTGTCTTCTGCTTGTGCTGCAATGGAAATTGAGGTATTTGCCATCTGATGCTGAGTCCGCAAGTGTTCTTGTGCTGGACGCAAGTGCCAGACTGAAAAGGATGGGCAACAAGGTCTGCGCAAAGCCCTGTGCCAAGTTGGTGCCAGCCTCTTCCATGCTCCTTGACATTGAGCAAAGATGTTTTGGCAGGCCTGCTAGTACACCAAGCAGTTCAGTGTGCATACCCACCAACCCTCTTCTATGGCTTTCCCATCAAAGTCCTCAACTAATTCCTTTGCGGCAGAACTCGCGAGCGACCTCACTCTCCAGTGAGCTGGCACCTGTGGTACCCTTGCCCCCTGCTTTTGTTGCAGGCCACTCATGCTCTGAGCCTCATCACATGTAGATCTTATCTCTAAGCAGCTGTCTAAAGAATGCGCAGTGTCAGTATCTGAGTTGGTGGCTACAGGTATGAGAATGAGTGACGGTGTTTCTTCATCACAGTTTGCCTGTTCTTCCATCTCTTAGTCTTCCACCACTGCCAGAAAAGATGGCAATTCTTGGGGATCTGAAAGGAAAAAAGCACAAGGTAGGGTTTGGGTAAGGAGACTGGGGGATGGCAGGAAACAAGAGATGCATGCTTACACCATGTGCAACTTGTAAATCCGAAGTGATTGTGGGATGAGGGGAAAGTGGAATGTGAGAATGAAGATTGGGTATGAGCATAATGTCATCTTTGATCTTTCCAAATCTGCCACTGCCCATCGCCACATTCGTGGGCCCCAATGATGAAGAGCACCTTTTCTTGGGGATAAAGATGTCTATCAGTGCCTGTTCCTTGGTGGTTAGCTGCTGCTGCCTTCAATCATGTGCCAACATATTCTGCAAAAGAGAGTGCAGTTGGTCAGCGAATGTGGTGCACAATATTTGGGTAACATGCCTGTTACATTTGGATAGCTGGCTGTGTATACAGGCCCTGCGTTGAGTGTGTGAGGCTTACAACAGTGCTAAACAGGAGGGTGAGGTGAAACTATGAATGTGAGGTATGACTCATGATTGTTAGACATTGTTGGTAGTTGAGTGAAGGAAAGTTGGTGAATTGAGCAATATGTGAGGCTACTGTTTCGGTTATAAGGATATGGCGTTTGAAGATGAAGTCACTGACTTTGTCCATTCTCATGAGGTCATTAAACTTCTTGCAGCGCTGCGTCTAGGCCCTCTGGGCAATGCTATTTGCATTGACCACAATGGCTTCTGTTTCCATCGCCTTCTCTGAGTTTGTCTGGAGGGCCACCTGGCCCTCTGTGGATAGTTAACAATTCCCCTCCTGTCCACCTCCTGCACCAAGGCCTCTAGTACTGTGACTAATACTTTCTTCCCTGTTGTGCAATTACTGGGCCTTCTTACAGATTGTTTTCCCTGGCCACTTCATCTGCTGCAGCCAGAATGCACCTCCCCTTTCTGAGATAATACAAACAATGGCCAGGTAGTTGACAGTGAGGATGAAAGCTGCAGGAAGAAATAGACGGTCTGGTTGGGTAGAAGTGGAAAATGGAATTCAATCCAGAGGAATGTGAAATAATACATTCTGGGAGGTGCAAGAAGGCAAGACAATACATAGTAAATGGGAGGCTATTGAGTATTGTGGATGAACAGAGAGCCCTTGGAGTGTATGCCCATTTACCCTTAAAGGTGGTTAATAAGGCATATGGCTTCTTTTATTAGCTGAGGCATAGAATATAAGAGCAGGGAGATTATGTTAGAACTGTATACGACACTAGTTAAACCACAACTTGAATACTGCATACACTCTGGTCACTGCATTGCAGGCAAGACGTGATTGCACTGAGAGGGCACGGAGGAAATTTGAGGATGTTGCCAGGATTGGAAAATTTGAGCTATGGGAAAGATTAGATAGGCTGGGGTTGTTTTTGTTGGATCAGAGAAGGCTAAAGGGACGACTTCATTGAGGTGTGTAAAATTATGACTGGCCTAGATCGAGTAAATGGGGATGAGCTACTAACTTTAGCAAAGGGGTCTAAAATCAAAGATTTAAAGTAATTGGTAGAAGAATTAGAAGGGAGATGAAGCATTTATTGACCAGAAGGTGGCAGGGACTTGGAACTCATTGCCTGAAAGGGTAGTAGAGGCAGAAACTCTAACCAGGTTTAAAAATAACTCAGATGTCTATTTGAAGAGCTGTGACCTGCAGGGCAATGGACCTAGTGCAGGAAGGTACGAATAAGCTGGGTAACTCTTCATCGACTGGAATGGACATGATGGGTCAAATGGTCTCCTTCAGTGTCGTCAATTTTCCATAATTTCTGTGGTTTTAAGTAGTGCTGACCAGCTATAATTGGTACTAGCATCACATAAGCTTGTTCCCCTATTGAAGCGCAGAGCCATTCAACAGTGCATTTAGTACTGGGCTGCGTGCTGCTATCATTTAAATTATCAGGCAGCATAAAGCTTTGCATGTATTAAAAGGAATTGGCATTGGTCAATTGTGCAAGATGATCCTGTGTCCATTTTCAGAGCCTATTGAATTCTGCTGCCATTTTTTTTCAGTTTTCTCTAATTGTTTTTGTCTTCTGACCTCCATCTTTCCTGAAGGTGTTGGTATAGCATCGTATTCAAACTCAACTTAACATTTCAATACCATACCCTCTCCATCCCAAAGACCAGTGACATTGCTGGTCTTCACTTTAGCTCAACTGCTGCTGAATCCTTCATACATGTCTGCAATTTTCAGAATTGACTATTCCAGTGCTCTTCCAGCCAGTCTCCTATCTTTCAGCTTCTGTAAATAGCATTTCATTCCAAACGGAGCTACCTATATCCTGTGCATACACTCTGGTGCACGAAGTCCACTCATCCAGCAACATTGTCATCGTTGACCTACATTGAATTCTGGCCCCCACCAACGCCAGAAATTTAAAATTCTCATCGACAAGAATGGGACTTTGAAAATTTCATATACCATCATCACACCCATTGTGGACACTGGCACGCCCATTTAATTTCCTGAGGGAAAATTCTGAACTTCAAATCTCTAGAATATTTACCCAGCCATCTCCTGTGTGCTGCTAGATCACAACCTTCTGTTAACTCCAATAATTGTATATAAGGGAAGAATGAGTCTGAAGGTGCTCTTTTACCTCAAGCAGGTATATTCTTCAGCCAGAATGACACACTCCCAGTTCCTTTCCCCACTGGAGTGTTACAGCTTCACCCATTTATATTCTTTTGAGCAAACAATTAAACTAAATTAACAAATCAAGGGAATGTACCCATTTATAGATGAGCCAATGCAATTGGCTTAACAATGTAATTGCTATACAATGTAATTGTCAACCAAGAAGAAGTGTATTATTAGACGTTGATAATGTAATTATTGATACGTTGACACCTTCCCTCCATTTTCAGCAGCATGGATGCTGAAATCACTTCTCCCTTGTGCCAAACATTAACTAAAATGAAGTTAGTCATATAATGGTGCTTCCAGAACGTAGTACTGTTAGACTTTTCATGAGAAGGTATTACGTATTACACCACTGCAGTACAATTTACTTTGGGTGTGTTGAAGGCGGACAATCCTGAACTCATTCCACAGCATTTCCCACATCATCCTCTGTTAGTTTGATTACTGGAACTGGTGGATAGCTTGGATGAGTTTGCTCTTTTTTAACTCGGGTGAAGCTCACAATTAGAAAATTAAATTGAGTACTTGTTCCAAGTAGAAATATATTGCAGCACATATTTTGCTCCCTATCAACACAGAGCGAATTGTATTTTTTTTGTTTCAGAACTTTTTGATAATTACATGCAACAAGATGCTCATGAGTTCTTGAACTACTTGTTAAACACCATTGCCGATATCCTGCAGGAAGAGAAAAAGCAGGAAAAACAGAATGGGCAGCTACATAATGGCTGTATTAATGACGACAATGGCAATGGCAGTGATGTACCAGAACCAACCTGGGTGCATGAAATGTTTCAAGGAACATTAACTAATGAAACCCGATGTCTTAACTGTGAAACTGTAAGTTTAGCATTCAGAAATTGTCAATTTTGTTATTTGTTAATCTTGTAATGATGAACTTGTTCAAAACACAAGGAAATATGTGGGAAGTTGTCAACAATGTATTATAACTAATTTGCCAGATAATAGTAATAATCTTTTATTTTCCACTCCCTTCATTGCCTGTGGTACCTTGCACTATAGCGGATGTCATTTCAGCTGTTATGTCAGTGCTTTCTCCACATCAGGATATCTCCTCCTTCCTGCTTTTTCCTGGATTTTTTTTACTTTTTTTCTTGAAATTCCTGTGTGGTTGACTTGGTCTGAATAATCATTTTTGGGGTTTTTTTTGCTTTAAAAACAGAACCATGTTCCCATTCATTTAACTATCACTGCAGTCTCAAAGTATAAATCTCTGGTACATTGTTTTGTTATATTTCAGGAAAAACAGCTTTCATATTATTGTATTATTGCTTCCTGCTATTATTAACTTTAAATTGTCCCTACTTCACAGGTAAGTAGCAAAGATGAAGACTTTTTAGACCTTTCTGTTGACGTGGAGCAGAATACTTCAATTACACATTGCTTGAGGTATGCTAAGTAAAATGTTAAAAATATCTAATTTTATAATTTATATTTAGAAATCAATGTAGCATACAACTGTTTATGTTTTCATGTTAAATGATCAGACTTATGATTTATACATGTCTTTTAAAATATGTAGTCAATTTTCATCTCTTTAAAATTGAATTTATTGATAAGTTTTGGAGATAAATGCAAGATCTGTCTCTTTTGCACAGGGGATTTAGTAATACAGAGACGCTGTGTAGTGAATATAAATATTACTGTGAAGTGTGCTGCAGTAAACAAGAAGCTCAGAAAAGGTAAGAATCTATAATAACGTTGTTTTAACAAACCATGTTTTAATCCATTATATAGTGGGCACAATGACTATCAGAGTTGATAGTTCAGATTTATTTCTGATGAAAAATTGTAACTTGAAATTGCAGGTCCCTTTCTGTATCAAAAAGGGAAATGTATAGTAGCAGTATTTTTTCAGTTTCCTGAGAATACTGTGAATTGTTCCATGATTCTCCATATCCCTTCAAGGTTGCTTTTATATTGTTCCAAATTAGTAAAAAATCAAATGATGTGTGAATGAAGACAGGAGCTTAAATGTCCTTTCTGCGATGGAAGGGCTCTAAAGGGAATTGAGTGAGTTGCATATAATCATGGAACCACTGTTATTGAGCTCATTACAGACTGTGTTGTAGATTGCTTTCCTTAAATTTATTTTCCAATGAGGAACTGATCTATAAGGATGCTTAACTTGAATATGCGCTGTCTGTTCTCTGTTTCTGGTACTACAAAGCTCTGTTTTTACTTTTTTTGTCCAGACCAATGTTCTCTTCAACTGAGTATTCAGACAAAATTACCCTATTAGTTTTGCCAGTCAGAAATTGCCCCTGATTTTAATGTCTCTTAGATCCATAAATGGGTAAAATTATGGTGAGGAATTGTGGCTGCTAATGAATTGGTGCAATACTAAGTGTTCATCCCATTAATTTCCGATGTTTTAGTCTTGTGCAGTTGCTGGGAAGAATTTTCATTCCATTCAACCAAAAAGATCCATGGTTTTGCATTGGTTGTCATTGCTTTCTGCAGACTATTTGACCTTTGTTGTCATCAAAAATTGGCGAGGAGGAAAGAAATACATTGCAAACTGATAAACAAAGCTGCTGTATTGTATTAAATATTCATTACTTATTTCAGATGATACAATTTACTGCAAGATGTTTCTAGAAATCCTGTCGAGAGTAAAAGTGATTTCCCTGGTTGCAATTTCAGTAACTTTGAGTTGTATTAAAGATCAATTGTATTACAGTAATTGTATTTATTTAATTCACCCTTAAACTTACTGAAAGCCTTATTGTGCATTCTCCTCTTAATACAAAGTGGCTTCATTCAAATGATCTAATAATGTAATGTAATTTTAAGCATTAAATTCCCACTATACTTTTATTTACATTGCTTAACTTTAATTATTGGATAATTCAAAAACTGGCTGAATTATCAGGAGCAAACTGTACATGATTTATGCAGTATTAACCCTTGGGACATTCCAACCTTTTTGGGCTGACCATTTTGTTAATTTATCTTTTACTGTAGTATTAACCATCTGCAATTAAATAAAACATTTTAAGTCAATTTAGCTCACCACACCTTTCCCTTTTGCCCTTTTTCCCTCTATCTTTTTTATTGATTTACCTTTATTTCTATTTAATATATCTGGTTACATCAATATCATAGCTTGTCTTTTTTTTAAGAAGTATAAATTAACTTTTGCCTCCCAGGACTCACCTTAGACAAACATTGACTGACTGAAAGCAAGCCCCAAAAATCATTTTTCAATCCTTTTGAGACCTTACTTCTGAAGTGATTTTCTGATGTCCAAATACAGGAGTATTTGATTGGGTGGCTTGCCTTGTCTGCATTGTCAGAGGTCTAATATCACCTGAATGAGCTTGTTCTTCCATGGTTCATGGACTTTTATAAATAAATGAAAATGTTAACAATTAGTCCAGTTTGGTAGTTGGACAGGTTGAAATATTTTTTCAAATTTAGATTACATTTGATTTAAGATTATACTTTTGTATACTTAGCAGGATAAGAGGAATTTAGGATAGGTGCAGGAGTTTACTTGATCTCAAAGGGGGAGATTCTTTCAGCTAGCTACACGCACACTGAAGAAACTAATCAGCTCAGGGCAAAACCTACAAATACAGAGATTTTGGGATCTCACTGTGCCGTACACTGATTGCAGCTGAGAAAATGGCGGGTGACCTGCTCGTAAGCCTTCACCAATACCATTCTGAGCTGGCTGGCAAGTTTGTTAGACTTACTTGAAGATGTGCATTTCTCTGATTTCCCCCCCGCCTTTTTTTGCAAGGTAGACAGTTGGGCATAGCTGCACAGATGAGATCAGCGACTCTAGTGAAGTATCAAGTATAATTTTCTCAGTTCTGTGGTACCCTTAAAGCTATGAATTTGGACAAATTGATTTGGTCTTTCTTAGTCTGCCCAGTACAAATGCAATATCTGTTTTCCTGAACTGTGCAAGTATTTCTAAACTAGACTATTGTGATAAATATCAGAGTTTAATTTTTTTTATCTAACAGATTTTATGCTGCAATATAATTTGTATCAAGAAGTTTAAGTAGCTGCTAATGCTAAGCACATAAAAACATGTCCTCCTGCTAGTTGCATAATAGGTGAGGAATCATTTACTTACTTAAAAGTCCAATGTACTAAATAACTTTTGAGTGGGAAGCAGGTCCCCTTTATTGGAACCAATTAACCTTCAGAACAATGTTTATCTGGTAGATATAGAAAGAAGTATACAAGAATAAGTTTAATCTGTCCAAGAGGAGTTATTAAACCACAGATATAGGCTGGTAACATACACACTTGAACAGCCCACATCACACTTGAACAACACACATCGCACTAACAGATGTCACTTGGATGATTTAAGATTTGGAGAGGAAGAGGACAGGGACCGTGGAATAGTTTTTTAAAAATTAATTTCATAATTTAAGCAATAGGTGAAAAATTTACCTCTATAAATAAAACATGCAAATTTAAAAAGCTTGACTCTAATCTGAACGCTCTAATTCATAGGACTTTTGAGATTATATTCTCAAAATGGAACTGTTATCATATTTGTCACAAGTCCTTTGGTGTCATTTTGCAGGATGAAAGTGAAAAAACTGCCTATGATTTTAGCTCTTCACCTGAAGAGATTCAAATATATGGATCAATTGCATCGATACACAAAGTTATCCTACAGAGTAGTCTTTCCTCTAGAACTCCGACTATTCAACACATCAGGCGATGCCACCAATCCAGACAGAATGTATGACCTGGTTGCTGTGGTGGTGCACTGTGGAAGGTAAGCACTAAATGTTCCACTTGCATTTAAGAATACAAAAAAAGCCTAGAACAAGAAAAATCCATCAAAAACATTCCTTTTTGGGCACATATACTGTGCTATATCTTGGGCTCTGTCCAACCCATTTCATCTTCCAAGAAAAGGGTCAGAAAAGTTCTTGCTAATCCCCCCCTCCCAAAAAAAAGTAAATCAAGTAAAATTCCAGAATAGCCCTCTGCCCAGCTGAAGGGGCATTGTTAATGATGGAGTAGAACAATTGCATGCAGTATCTCTGAACTAGCAAGGGGAAAGAGTAACCTGGATTTTTACTTGTCACAATTCACCAACCTCTGCGAGAAAATGCACATGAATGAATGTAAGGTGAGAATGTGATCAAGCACAGCTTCCTGTAGTCTCTCAATAGTTAAGCATTACTGTGAGGGCACCTTACTATCATGGATTTGTATCGCAGCATTTGTCACTGCCAAACTACAAGGGCTCTTAAGGGCTAGATTTCTGTCTGTCCCAGCTGGGCATAAAGTAATGGCTGGATTGAATCATAGAATGGTTACAGCACAGAAAGAGGCCATTCAGTTTGTCGTGTCCATGCCAGCTCTCTGCAAGCACAACTCAGCTAACCCCAATACCTCACCTTTCTCCAAAGCCCTGCAAATCCTTTCACTTTGGGTAATTATCCAATTCCCCTTTGAAAGCCACAACTGAATCTGCCTTCATTGCATTCTTCAGGTAGTGCATTCCAAAACCTAACCACTTGACGTGTAAAAGAAGTTTTTCATCTTCTCTCCATTGCTTCTTTTGCCAATAACCGTTAAATTTGTCCCCTCTGGTTCTTGACCCTTCTACATACGAACATACGAAATAGGAGTAGAAGTAGACCATTCAGCCCGTCGAGCCTGCTCTGCCATTCACTAAGATCGTGACTGATTTGTCTGTATTACTAATTCCACATTCCCATCTACCCCCGATAACCTTTGATTCCCTTGCCTAACAAGAATCTATCTAAATTAAAAGCAAAATACTGCGGATACTGGAAATCTGAAATAAAAACAGAAAATGCTGGAAAAACTCAGCAGGTCCAGCAGCATTTGTGGAGAAAGAAACAGAGTTAATGTTTCGAGTCCATATGACCCTTCAGAGCGCCGCAGAGCTCTGAAGAAGGGTGATACAGACTTGAAATGGTAACTAAGAATCTAACTACCTCCGTCTTAAAGATATTCAGTGACCCGTCCACTGCTTTCTGAGACAGAAAGCTCCAAAGTCGTACAACCTTCAGAGAAAAAATTTCTCCTCGTCTCTGTCCTAAAAGGGCACCCCCTAATTTTAAAACAGTTTCCCCCAGTTCAGGACTCACCCACAAGAGGAAACATCATGTCCGTGTCCACCTAGTCAAGACCATTCAAGATCTAATGGACTTCAATCAAGTCACCCCTCACCCTTCTAAACTCCAGTGGAAACAAGCTCAGTCTGTCTACCTTTCCTCCTAAGACAACCCACTCATTCCAGGTATCAATCTAGTAAACATCCTTTGAACTGCCTCTAATGCATTAACATCTGTCATTAAATAAGGAGACCAAAACTACACACAGTATTCAAGATGTGGTCTCACCAATGCCCTGTATAACTAAAACATAACATCCTTACTTTTATGTTCAATTCCTCTCGTAATGAAGGATAGCATTCCATTAGCCGCCTTAATTACTTGTTATACCTGCATACTAACTTTTCGTGATTCATGCACGAGAACACTTAGATCCCTCTGCACCTCGGCATTCTCCATTTAAGTAATACTGTGCTTTTTTATTCTTCTTGCCAAAGTGAACAACTTCACATTTTCCCACATTGTACTCCATCTGCCAGATTTTTGCCCACTCACTCAACCTATCTACGTCTGCCTGCAAGCTCCTTATGTTCTATTCACAACATACTTTCCTACCTATTTTTGTGTCATCTGCAAATTTAGCTACCATGCCTTCGGTGTCCTCATCTATGTCATTGATATAAATTGTAAAAAGTTGAGGTCCCAGCACAGACCCCTGTCGGATTTCGTTCGTTACATCCTCCCAATCAGAAAATGACCCATACTTTTTCTCCCAGCCAGCCAATCTTCTGTCCATGCTAATGTGTTACCCCTTACACCATGAGCTTTTATTTTCCACAATAACCCTTGATGTGGCACCTTATCGAATGCTTCCTGGAAATCCAAGTACAGTGCATCTACAGGCTCCCCTTTATCCACGGCACAAGTCATTCCTTCGTAGAACTCCAATAAATTGGTTAAACATGATTTCCCTTTCTTAGAACCGTGCTGACAATGCAAATAGAACAGTGTCTCCCTATCTACTCTGTCTACACCTCTCAAATTTTGAACCCTCTCAAATCTCCTCCCAACCTTCTATTCTCCAAGGACAATAGCCACAGTTTCTTCAATCTGCCTATATAACTGAAGTCCCTGTTCCCTAGAACCATTTTTGTAAATCTTTTCTGCACCCTCCTTTTTGGCTCTACGTTCTTCCTAAAGTGTGTTTCCCTGAATTGGACATAATACTCAGCTGTGGTCAAACCAGGAAGTTCACCATAACTTCCTTACTTTTTCACACTATGTCCCTATTTACAAAGCTCTGGATTCTCTATATCTTGTTAATCACTTTCTAAACCCACCCTGCCACTGTCACTGGCAAGGACTGTTCCACATATATCCTGCTTTCTACCCTTAATGTCATCATTAGCACATTCCTCAGCTTATATCACCACCGTCAACACCCTTTTGTCTATGACATCTTTGGCAATCTCTTCTTTGCCTCCACCTATCACTGGCCCTCTATCCAGCTCTACCTGCCCCACCCCCCTCAACCAGCTTATATTTCACCTCATTTCTATATTTCTTAGTTCTGATAAAGAGTCATGCGGACTCGAAACGTTGACTGTGTTCCTCTCCGCCGATGCTGTCAGACCTGCTGAGTTTTTCCAGGTATTTTTGTTTTTTTTTCAGATTTCCAGCATCCGGAGTGTTTTGCTTTTATCCAAGATATAGTAGTTGGAGGTGAACACAGATATTTATCAGTATGTGAGAGCATGAGTAGGGTCTCAATGCACTTAAGGGCATTATTGGAGTTTAGTAGCAGTTGGAATGGCTCTGTGCTTTAGTAGTGGAAGGGAATGGCACTGGAGTGTGGTTGGGTGCGGAGGGGCTGATGATTACGGGTTTTGGAAGCACTGGAAAATGAACCTGAGGTTTTATAGAACTGGGATGGGTGTTCAGAGGGTTTGACAGGAGCATGGGGTCCTTTGAACTCTCACCACTGTGGTGGAGGGGGTGTAGTGGTGTCCTGGTATTTGGCACAACTGTGGAAGGACCTATATTTAGAATAGAAACTGTCTATGTTACCTTGTCATGTGTAATTTACCTCTTCTCTAATCTAATGCAGCACCTCCCTGCACTGGGGGAGGGTGTATTTACAGTGTCGAAAATTTACATAGACATTTTCCATTATAAAATCGAATGTAGGACTTTAAAATGGCAGAAGTGCCCAGGTAGTATATACAAGTGCATATATATAAAATTGTACATGTGTGAGTTTACAAATATGCTTTTTGAACAAGAGAGGGCATTTTGGATAGAATGCATTCATAAATTACAATTTTTACAATTAATAAAATGTACAGAGAATTTTTGATACATCTATCTTAAGGAACATGTTTGTAAACTCATATGCATGTAAGTAATTTGAATAAATACTATTTTTATATGCTTCAAGTCATTCATGAAGGTCTTGAATCACCTGTGGAAGCAGACAGGGAGAATGAGCAGTGCACTCAGGATTTCCCTGCAACATTGTGAATCAGTGTAGGTGGTCCAGAACCTTCGCAATCAGATCTAAAGTAATTGAAAGTACATTATCTTGTAGTTTTGGAAAGCTTATTCAAAAGAAAACTCAATAAAGTCTGTGTCGCTTGTTTGTCATTTTCTTTCCATTTAATGTAAATGGAGGAAAATGCTGAGGGGCTTTTTTAAATTGAAATTAACCACTATGGCATGGAACAGTATAGTGAACCATTTTTCTAAATCATCTTTTGAAAATTGTATATGGAGAAAGCATGTTTATAACTTGCACTTTTAAATATAGCGTAATGTTGGGTGTATGAAATTGGTGAAGTTTTCCTGTAGTTGCACTGCAGATGATCTGCACTATTTGTCACACTCCACCCTGTTAATACATCTGTAAAGTGTGATGATGGATGAGAAATGTTTGCGCTATATTCATTCGAAGTTTGAAAAGCGCTCAACAGTAGCTATAGGTAATATCTTTCTAAACTTGGGTTTAGAACATTTTCAACTATGTAACGCACATTGAAGCTGGTAGAGGTTTGAGCAAGTTTAACTGATGACGTAAGAATATCACAAAGCATTTTAAAACGGCTTTAAGCACTTTGTCCTTAGCATACTGGTACTAGTTTACAAAATGAGCTTGACAGTAATACTGTAAATTAGTTCTTTATTACTTGAGAACTAGATCAAAACCTATTGGAGCCTTCCTTTATGACTGCCTGTAATCTAATATTTTGTTAAATACAATGCAGGTTGTCTCCACATTATGCAGTCAGCAGCAATCTTTTGAGAATTAAAAAATCCCTTGTAGCAATTTCTTTTGTGCAAAGCTGATTAAACCTGTAAAGTGTGGATTAATCATTACATGCTGGCTCCTTGCCAGACTCTGGCAACATGTAAGATGAGCTGTGAGGAAAAAATGATGAATAGGCAATTTCATCTTCACTGGCTAGAATTTTACTGCAACTCTTATTTTCAAACCTTGTTTAAAATTTATCTGATGCTACAGAAACATTAAAAGGATATTTTGTGCTAATGCTAATTGTTTCTTTTATTTAGTGGTCCTAACCGAGGGCACTACATTGCAATAGTAAAGAGCCATGACTTTTGGTTGTTGTTTGATGATGATATAGTAGAGGTATGTTTATTCAAAGTTATTACTAAATTTAAGTTATTTAGTGCAACTAACATAAAATTTTGAAAAGCAACTTTTGTGTCCAATTGTATTAGTAAGATTTGATTATTCTGTGAAATTATCAAATACTGCAGCTATTTAAGAACATAGTAAAATTATGTACTTGAAACTTGAGTTAAAAGGAACATGGAAGTTTGTATGACTCTGTAATACCATATCTGCGACCATGTTAACCCATACTGATGCCCTTGTTAACCAATATATCTGGGACTTTAACAATGTTAACCGATAGCAGATTAGGTGAATTTTCCCAGCTATTGTTGTGTAGTCCACAGAAACCTGAGAAAAGAAAAAATAATCTGAAAAACTGAGGGCATGTACCCTCACAAAAAGGGGAAAAGTTTCAAGGTGGTAGGTTTAAAAAAAAAAATAGAATTCTTGATAACTCATGAAACTTCTCTGAATTCAGACTCGTTCACAGTTTATGTTCCGGTTTTATATAAATATAGTTTATTTTTAAAATGGAAGATTCCCCAAATTACTCTTGAGCGATGGAATCTCAATATTCAACATAGACGCAGCCAGTAGCTATTCAGTTCTATGAGCCTGCTCCTCCATTCAATGAGACCATGGTTGATCTGTACCTACACTCCATTTACCCACCTTGGCTCCATATCCCTTGATACCCATCTCTATCAAAAATAATTATCACAGTTTTGAAATCGCTAAATGTCCCAACATCCACAGCCTTTTGGGGGTCAGAATTCTGGATTTCTAAAATATCAGTGTTGAATTTGAAAAAAAATGTAGAATATTGTGAAATACTTGAGTTATTATAGCTCCATCCTTTATCTTGTGTTTAAGTATGTTAGGCTTAATCATTCTGGAAATAAAATGTAATTGCATTACAACTGAAGATTTATAAACTTTGTTACTTACCCTTCAGGGCACTATTGTTTTAATGAAGACTTTAAAATATTAAAGATGGCGAAAGTAGGTTCGATAATAACTTTCAAAAGGAAGTTGGATGTATACATAAAAAAGAAAGATTTGCAGAGCTTAGGGAAAGAACCAGGAAGTGGACCTAATTAGTGGCTCCTTCAGAGAGCGAGGATACGCACGAAGGGCTGAATATTTCCTTGTATGATTCTTTGTGCCTCTGTAGTTCTTAAGAAACCCTTTTGTTTTGTTTTTAACTAAGCCGATTTAGAAGTAGCTGAACTGAAGAAGTGTGGTTTTTCTGTAGCCTGGCAAACTTTCAAAGCATAGTTATAACCTCAGTTCAAGGTTAAATTTGGAACAGTAAACAGAATTTGTCAGAGTTTCCCATCTCTGGCAGGAATCCATAGTACATTTAGAAGTGATCCTTTGTGTTAGATTTTTTTTTAATTCTAAAGTGAGAGAAGATGGAGAAAAGATTGTAGGATGCCTGTTTTAAAATATTCTGCTGAGCTACTTTATAGTTCTTAAATGTTAAACATGCTGACTGGTGCCTTTTAGATGCCCCTTGTTACTTTGGCCATTGTCATGCTTTAGGACTGGGCAGAGGCAGAATCCCCAATGGAGTTTCATGATGTCAAACGGTGAGGAGGTTCTGATCCTACAGTGTCTCTAGTCAGCAATTCAGTAACATGCAGCATGGCAGCAAAACCAGACCACAAAAGAAAGGGTAGCTTTATCTTTTTAAAAAATATTTTGGAGCAATAGTGTAGTTCATTTTGGTATTCTGTACTCCACTTGCAATTCTGTTCCTTAAAATGACTGATCAATTAAACTTTGAAGATCACTGCTGATTTTGAGATGAAGGCCTTGTTCAAGTATTGCTTCTATTTTTATTCTTAGTGATTTACAAAGAAGTTATTTCCTTAAGTGTTAAGCAAAACAACTGGTTTGCTAAAATTGGGGAGTTTATTCAGCGATGCAAGAACTAGAAATAGGATGGCAAAAACATTGTGGTCAATGTAGACGTAGTCAAGTATTGAAGGTGAGATTCCTCTTGGACAGTAAAGCAAACTGGGTGACCTGTTTTATGCTCTGTCCAGTCAATGTAAAACGGGCTTCTGATTTGCTATCACCTTTTTGCATTGCTGCTGAAGACAAATTTTATCCCTATTGACTTGTCAAGTAAAGAGTTGCCCCACCTGACAGAGTAGGTTATTATCCAGCTGTAGTAAGTGAGGGCTTTTGACAGTAAGTGACACATGTACGCAGGTAGTTCTCTATTTAATGTGTAGTATGTTTACTACTTGTGCAAAAGCTTTGACTTTCCTATTTGACGTTTGGGCACATATTTGCACTGAATTTGTTTGGTAGATAGCTATTAGAATTGAACTAAGCTCTGGAGCTCCTTTCTCAATTGTTAACAATGCTTATGTTGTCTACTGCACAGAAAATAGATGCACAAGCCATCGAAGAGTTCTATGGATTGACGTCCGATATCTCAAAGAACTCTGAGTCTGGTTATATCCTTTTTTACCAGTCCAGGGATTAAATGGATGCGGAGTGCAGAACAGTTCCACCTCATTCACTCCCCAATGCTCACCCTTGCAGAAACAAGGCATTGAGACCATGCAAAAGAAAGAGGATGAGAGAACTTTTCAGTCTTGTTTGCCAAGCTTGGGTCATACTAGAGTAACACTGATTGTAATGGCAAAGCAAAAATATCCATGTAAACAAAGCAGTTTTACTCATTGTGAAAGCACATTGAAATAAAGCTGTAGCAGCTGTGTATAAGGGACGCTGTATAAGTGACGCTGAACTGAAGCTGTGATGTCAGTTCCAGAGCTCAAATCGACATAAGAGAAAGTAATGCATGCTACATGCATACGTATGAAACCAAAGTGAACTGATGTTCAATCAGATTGATCTCTCCCTGGCTTCATCCTGTTGGCTTTTTAATTTATATAATTTTTACATTCTCAAATTTGGGAACTACTGGGATTACAAGTTTTTTCCCTTTTAAAATAAATGACCAAAAACAATGACAGTTGATATTAATAAATTTGAGCAAAATTTCCCACCAAAGATGAACATGACATTGTGGATTATGTAAGGTGTCTACACCTCTTAAAACATATTTGACTGACATCTAGCCTTGCAATTGTATCTACTTTCAATTTCCACAAGGTAAATACATATTCCAGCAGACTTGGTGTCAATTTGCATTAAATTCAAGTGATTATTTTGTTTTACCATCTGTTCAGACTTTGGCATTCTATTTACAAAAAATCTGGTGCTGATTGCTGGATAGTGATCTAATGCACAAGAAACATCAACTATGAGTAGATGTTAAATGCAGGGCAGGAGCAATGGCAGGCAAAGAGTTGTAGAGCATTGTAAATACTACAGTGAAACAATTTGTTAGTGTCAAAGAATTAAATACGTTTTGTAAAGTATTTTTATCCCAGAGAAACTGTAAAGTAACAGTGTTATACAAGTAATTCCAATTTTTTTTTGACTCAATGCATATATAACATCATGAGAAAGTAACTAGACCATATTTTAAATGTCTCACTAAAGTGAAACACCCTACTGTTCTGCCATATTGGAGTGTGCACTAATTATTTTCTGTTGTATATAATATGTAGATAATTTGATTACATGTTTAAGATTCTTTAGTTTCTTTATAAACCATTTCAGTTTCTTCGGTTGTTCACTATTATGTACAATATAATTACTCTTCATTGTAGCATATAATTTCACCTGCATTAGTTGTCTGCATTGCTAACCTGATCCAGCACACTTCAATGTAGTAATTGAAGTAACCGATTTGTTTGTCTGAAAAACATGGCCCGTGTTCCCATGCACTTAGCTGAACTCAGTCACAGATGAATGTAATATCTCAAGCCCCTGTTTAAACACCATGTGTACATTTGGATCAGTTTTGCATTTCTGTTTAAGGGAATCCAAAGTACACTGTTCGTATGGTAATCATAAATTTGAAAGCTTGCATAAAATGTTTTTAAAATCCTACCTCCCATATTAATTTAAAACCTAGTCATGAATTTGAATCAAATTGATGTAATTTTATGAATTTTTGTTTGCTGTCTCCTCATGGTGCACACCAGCCCATGCCCCTGAAATATGGCTTGCCAGCCTGACTAATTGTTCTGGTTTAAAGCAGGATTGTAAATGGGAGGTAGATTAAAGTGGTTTAAAATGTAAATGGGAAGTAAATTAATTGCAGTTCAAATTCAGTAGAATCTGAGCACCTAAGCTGGCTGATGACAGATGGATAGAGTAGGCTGATTAAAATTAATTTTAAAGTGGCCTGCATAAACTTTAAAGTAGGATTTAAGACCAGAATCACTGTTCTGAATAAATAAGGTGGAAAACATTTTCCACCTTCCTCTTGTACAGTACTTGATATCAATACTTTGAAATTCTGTGAAGATTGTCTATCTGCTGCTAAACTGAACTTTAATTCATCAGAGAACATTCTGTAGCTTTAGGATAATGCTTTTTGACCTGTTGGCTCAGGAAATGCTGTGGTCTTAACATTTGATGCCATTTAACCCTTAGCATTTACCTTTAGGTATTTTTTTTTTAAAGGAGAATAGTATCATGTTATTAGGGCATGGTGTAAACTTGTGGGGACAGGAGCTTAGATGATTACTTCTAAGTAGATAGCTGAAATGCCCAAAATATATTTTCCAAAATTGTGTTTTTTAATTGAAGTCTGTTAGGCATTCTCTATAGTGCTTTAAACAATTTTGATATATTTCCTGCATTAAAATTCATCTTGGGATTCAAGAATAGAGAAGCCATGTACGTTCAGTTGAATTTTTCTTGCCTCCTCTTCTCCACCTCCCCACTTTTGTGATTAGAAGATTATATGCTTAACAGTTGCTATTTATAGTTTCAAAAAAGAATACTTTAATCATATCAAAAAAAAACAAAATAATCAGTGGTCATTTGAGGTATTGTTAGAATATTGCAGCATTATGCATTTGCTCCTGTATTATGCTCGGGATTTCTTTTAAAAAAAAAAAAATGTTTTTTGGGTGTGGATGTTGGTGAATATTAGGAATTGATTTGGCTATTGTGCAGCAGTCAAATGGTGCAGAGTTTGATCATTTTGGATATTTTAAGTGCTACAAAATTGCATTTTAGCCATCAGAAATCAAGGCGATGGGGGAAAAGTAACCAGTAAGTAATGGAACTGATTAATGTCTTTGTCGAGAAGCTCTTTGGGACACAGCAGCTGAATATTTTGTATATTGGGTCAGAAATTTCTACAGAAAAAAAGTATGTTCTTTGATAGCATAATATTGTATGTATATATATTGAAAAATTACTCTAAATTATAAATTGCACTTTTGATACTGATTTTTAGGTGTATTTAAGGGGTTACTTGAGACAGCCTGTTGTTTAATTATGTTTTTGTCTTACAGAAATAAAAAAAAGATAATTTACAGGCCTAAAGAGTGCTTGAATTTTATGTTTAACTTGCTGTGGTAATTACACAGATTATTCTTGAAGTAAATCTTTTTAACTCTAATTGCATTATATTTGAAAAGGAAATATTTTGTAAGTTCTGTTTTATTTAACCCCTGCTTTAGACACTGCTAAGCACCAACGTTACTTTTACATTTTTGTGTGGTAGTCAAAAATAACTTATTTCTGTCAAATTACTTCTTGTGGGACCAAGCTGTATATATTTCAAAGATCTCTGTGACTTCATATTTGAAGGGACAATCAATCTGGAATTGCATTCAGTGTCAGCAGCATACCTGATTTAAGCAATTAATATTACATTTATTATTGCTTTAGGATATACTAGCAGGTCTCATGATATTGCTTGCAGTGAGTCATGTAATGTATAAAAAAGCATATTTAGTGCACTTGCTGCCACAAACCTTATCTGTTCTAGCACTTATTATGAACTAGTTGATCTCCTCTGGTCACTACATGAGAGTCAAGACCAAGTATAATCTTTGGGTGAAGCAGTGTTTTAAGTCAGGAGCTAATTAGAATCCAGCATGCAGCTGTAATTCAGTTCGATTGTTAAGTCATATTATCCTTATTTTATCCATTCCTATCATAAATCCCTTTGTGTACATTTATAATGGAAGAATTAATCTAAACTCCTGCCAATGGTAGTGATTTAGGTGCCTCCCCTATGGGGCCTAGTAAGGGAGATCGGTTGGTTCATTAGAGAGTGTCAGATTTATATTGGAAATTTTCATATACATGTGAACATTAGAATTTAGAATGAGAAAATGTTGAGGCTTTTAATATGTTACGAGTTGATCTTGTTTGGCAATACACACTGTTAATCAAATGTGGCCCTTCTATAATCTCTTTTAGACTGCATGATAATTGGACCAGATGTGGAGATGAAATTCTGTCACCATTTTAATGCTTTGCCTTCTGTCCTTATTTTTATATTTCAATTATAACATCCTCTGTTCATATTTATAATGTAAATCTATCATGTTGTAATTACATCCTTCCATGTGTGATGATGCTGTAGTGCCTCCATTGGGTGGAGGGGGGTATAAATGTAGCCTAGCAAGTTTTCATAATAAATGTTGACAAAGGAATTTATGCTAAAACAGGGTAACAAGACAGGGTTTGTGCAGATGGAGATTAAATCTGGATAGTTATAATGGAACCTTACCAAATAGCCATTAGTGGGATTCTGTATATAAACATTTATGTATCAATTTTAGAATGAAAATTTACATTAAATAGTTAGCCATCATGGTTGGTAATAAACCAATTGAATCATTCAGAATGTTCTTAAGGGAAAAGTTGCCTTTTTTCACCAATTGAAATTTCTAATGTCCAAAGAAAGGTTTAAAACAGAATTTGAAGTTAATCATATTTCATAATAACATGGTTGGATTTATCCACTTTTATTTTTAACTTATGTTTTTAAAACCTTCATTACTTGAAGGTCTTTTCCAAAAACCTTGCTTTATTCTTGAAAATTGTCACCATGCTAGGTAAAAATGTATTAGCTGAACATAAATCCTGCAGCCTGGATGTGTGTACTGTGTGCAGCGTCTTCGGAATCACCAATGACAGTTACAATGAAAAATCATACAATGCTCTCCCAATCTGTTTAGTTTTCAAAATTTATTTGGTGGGAAAAAGCTGAAGGAGAAACTTTCAAAAGATTTATTCAAGTAAATTTTGTTTTTTTAAAGATACTTTTTGTGTAATAGGAATAGAAAAGAACACTAATTATAATGATTGCAGCCCAAGTTGTTTGATTTATAAATACTATATATATAAACTTCAGAAAATATTGAGTTGAGGGGGCAAGATACATATAGATTGATGAGTCTTTCCTCATCTTAACTGTTGAACGGCTTCAGGAAGCCCTCCGTATATGAAACCTTCCAGTTCTACCAAACTCATGTTCCCCTTCCACAGTGATGTCAGACCAAAGGTTCTCCCTCACCCTCCCCCTGTTCTCTCTCTCTCTCTCTCTCTCTCTCTCTCTCTCTCCCTCTCTCCCCCCCCCCCCCACCCCCACTCCCCACACACGCACCGCTAAACCCAGCAGCTTCACCAAAGTTCTGTCAAAACCCAGGAGCACACCCAGTGCTACAGAAGTATAGAACCGTTTCCTGTGTAGCAAAACTCCACTTCCACTTCCCAGTATTACTAAATATTGGATATCAAACTTTGGCTGAAACATCATCATGTATAACATCTTACTGGATATTTTCATCTTTAAAACTAGTAAGAGATTAAAAATAAATACATATAGGTAAAGGAAATTAAAAGCCACTCATGTACAGTTTCTTCAGAATGATGGAGATTTGTGGAATTCAATTCCTGAAGTGCCAGTAAGAATCCAAAAACACAGTTTACTTAAATTTGAAGCTGATATATACAGTCACTAAAAATCTGTGGACCAGATGTTATTCTCTGCATGGTGTAAATCTGTGGTTTCAAAACTGCATACCCATTAACTCATTGTGAGCAGCGCCATAGGAGTTCTGCTAATATTTTCTGCTGGTTATGCTCAATAACACATGCTGGGGAGAAAATAGTCTTCAGCAGTAGTGCAAAATTGAGCTCCGAAGAGAAGAGTCATACAGATTCGAAACATTAAATCTGTTTCTCTTGCCATAGATGCTGCCAGACCTGCTGAATTTTTCCAGCATTTTCTGTTTTTATTTCAGATTTTCAGCATCTGTGTATTTTGCTTTTATTTTGCTGTTCGTATCTTTGTGTCGGACTCCCTTTCCTCCATCAATCTGTCTGGAAGTTCCTCCTCCAGTCTCCTATTTTGTATGTCTGTGTCTGTATGATTTCATATTTGTTCCTTTAGTAACTTATTGAGTACTTATCTACCTTGAATTGCAAGCAACATGAGAGTGCAGGCCATTTGAGAACTTGTGCAATCCATGCACTTCAGAGAAAAAAATGGATCTAAGCCAGCCAGAAAGTCAGGTGTGAGAGGGGATAGGCCATCTGAGGCTGACTGTGGGCCAGAGGTTTTTTTGGTGTTGCATTCCTGGTCTTCCTGGAACCAGAAAAATAAAAATTAAAACATTTTCTTGGAAATTTATTGGTCCCTTTAAGGGTAGCTATTTGGACTATTCAATGGGCAATATTTAATGGAGGTGACGGGTCTCGCCCAAGAGCTCCATGTCATCTCTTTTAGAGAAGGCCTGCCATATTTAGTGCCACCCGAGGCCTTTAACTGAACAACAGTGGACAGCCCCCAGGATCAAGGACCCGGGAGCAGAAGTCCCACATGCGGAACCTGCCAACCCATCAGGCCAGCAGTACAATGGAATGGTAGATGGCTGCTGCCAGTACAACATCCACCCAAAGCTTAGGATTGCCTATGAACCCAGGCACAGGTGAGTGATGATGGGGGTGTCGCAGGGAATTGGGGGGTGGTGGGTGCACTTAAGAGCCCCCGGTGGCAGCAGTGTGAGAAGGCTGTCCACGGGCCACCTTGTCACGGGTTTGATTTGGAGTAGACGCAAGAAGGTGGGATCCCCATCTGCCATCCTCCTGCCTAATTAAAGACCACCCCTCCCCACTCCCACCATCAAACTCACCATGGAGGAGGGAACTAAATTCTGCCCAATATGTGGTATGCACAGACAGAGTGAGCACCACATGTCACACTTTTTTTTTGTGTGTGCAATTTGCAATCAGGGGTTCTGCAACGACATGCGGTCACAGTTTTTACATATTTAAACAACCTTGCACCTGTTGCAGGCAGCACGCTCGCTCATTTATCAGGTTACCTGAAAAATACCTGGGAGGTGGCTGGAAGTGCTTGCTTTCTGGCAACATTTAACCTGATGACAGTAGTACACTTCTTTAAAAAAAAAGGTCCTTATAAAGTTCAACCTCCTGATCACCACTTAACCCTGGCTTAACACTACACTGGATTTATTAAGGTATCAAGCTGTGTAAGAAAACCTTCCCAAGGATTTCTAAAACTGCTGCATTCCAGATTCACTTTGCTCCACAGCAATATGAAAGTGTCGTCTCTATTCTCTCTAAATATGAAAAATGTGCAATACTAACTAGCTGAGCCAGATAAGAGCAGCACAATCATTTACTGCATTATTGGTGATGAAGGATGGTGCAGTAATTCAACATATTGATCTCAGTATGTTGTGTCAAGTGAGGTTGGTTGCACTAATTTGTAATGCAAGTTCTAATTTTGCTCCTCCCACCACCAAGGAGCTAATTGGCACAATGATAGTTCAATATTTTAATCCAATGGACTTTTTAAAAGACTTGCAGCAGTATTTACCAACTAATAAAATAAAATGGCCCAGATTTTGCAGTCAGGGGCAATCGAATGGTGTACCCTGTCCTCACTTGCAAATATTTCCATGTGCTTTCACGGCAACTTTTGATCATTGGGAGTGAGGTATAGTGTGTAGCCATCTGCAGGGGATCTGGGATGGTGTGAATAGGACAAGCAAAAGCATATCTCCTTACCATTTAGATTGCAGAATCCTTACTATGATACAAAATCTAAATGAAGAAATGTAAATTAGAATATTTAATTCAATGTAAAATTATCTACAGCAAACAAAATGAAGGGGATCAAAGATGGAATTAAGAGTAAGAGATCAAAGAAACAAAACAATTATTTTCATTTTTACAATCTCCAACAATAATTAAAATCTGAAGGAATGAGACTCCACACTAAATTTTCAGTGTCAGAGGGGTAATTTGGCAGTAAGTAAGACTTACCAAGTTGTTGTTTGGTTGTACAGACCTTGAGTATTGCTGAAAAGAAACATTTTTTGTCGAAGCTCTGTCTTGATAAGTGCAAGGCGAGAAGCTTCAACACGAATGTCTATTTTTCCAGCAATACTTATCAAGTTGTTAAAAATTCATTTACACTTGAATGGACAAGTGCTACTTTTTCTGCTGTTTAATGAGTATCTCGTGGGCAAGTAGCACAATTTCACACCATGGGCAGAATTTTTGGGTCGTCGGGTGGGCATGTAAAATGATGCACAATGACGTCAGGTGAGCATCCCGATGTCATTGCACACTTGCGCAATATTTCGGTTGGCAGGCGCGCGTGGGAGTTGGCAGCATTCCTGCCAACAATTAAGTGACCTATTAAGGTCCTTAATTAACTAATTGATTGAAATTTTTTGCTGCCCATCCAACCGTTTGGTCGGCAGGTGAGCAAAAAGGCCTTTGCATTTTTGGCAAAACTTCATTCATGGACAGGATGAGGTTTCGACCAGTATTTTAAAAAAAAATTAAACTTTTCAAACTCGCGTCCAACATGTCCCTGCTCATGTGACAGAGTCACATGAGGGGACATGTTTTTAACATTTCTAATTCCTTAATTATTTATTTTAAAAATCTTCAGCTCCCTGAGGCACAGAGCTCTGTGCCTCAGGGAGCGTTAACTGCGCTCACCTGTGGCATGTGCAAATTTCCACACTCGTGCCCCTGCTCTGGCACTGCTGAGCTCCTCAGCATGTGTTTCACACTGGCTAGCTATTAATTGGCCAGCCAGCGAGAGATTGCGAGCAGCGGTCCGTTTCGCGGCTGCTTCGCCGAGCCCGCCCGACGACCAGAAAATCCTAGCCCATGTTTTTGAATGCTGAGTTTCTTGGTGAGGTAGCGATATAGTGAAACTTCATGAGCAGGAGAACTCAGACGACAACAACTTGGTTTTTGCTTTTAACTGCACATGTGCAGACGTCTGTTGCTGTCTGATTTATTTCTTAATATTTCAAAATCCAGAACAATGCTATACCTGATGCACTTTTGTGGTAGAGCAATTTGTTTCATACCCTTTCTGTATTCCTAATGAAATTACGTGAACGTGCATGAATTGCCTATAAAGAGTTCAGAGAAAGCTTCCTTAGCTGTCACATTTCTGCCATGGTAACAATTGACACAAAAAGGTCATCAGACCACGAGCCATTTGAGCCAACCAGTATAAGGAGCCATTCGTTATGATTGATCCTTTGGCATCCTAAGTAACCTCACAGTCAGATTCAGGTGAAAGAGGCAGTACCCAAGGATTTCAATGTCCTCCTGAAAAATATCGCTATTTGCCTTGGTGGCTGGGCCAAATAGTTTGAGAAATATAACTCCCTATCCTCACTGTCAGTCAGTTCATGGAAGTCCACCCACTGCTTAAATTCATTGCTTTCAGAAAGCAAGTTTAAAGAATCAATAATGTTGCAAAATAATGGGCAGAATTGTCCCAGAATTGCACTAAGTGTGGCAGTGGGCGAGTAAAACGGAGTCCTACACTCGGACGAAAATGGCAGGTTTTACATCGTATCTTACTGAGCCCGCCTCATTATTTATGCATTCACAGGAAACACGCCGTTTCCATGGCAGGCGGGCTTTCATTCGCCTGCTCGCCATCATCCAGCTGTTACATCATGCTAGCCGCCATCCTGCCAGCTCACCACCGCTGCCTGGGAGACATGGCCAGCAAAGACAAAAAAGACTGCAGCCCCCGCTTCAACAATGGGTCCCTCAAGCGACTGCTGGACGCCGTGGAGGCCTGACAGGATTTGCTCTACCCCTGCTCTGGCTGCGGGATCGGTAGCGTAGTCACCAACCTGGCTTGGGAGGCGCTGGCAGCGGTGGTCAGTGCGAACACCCTGCAGAGGAAGACAGCTACCCAGTGCCACAAAAAGATGAATGATCTCCATTCAGCCACGGTAAGTCACTCTTTTCATCACTTCCAACTCTCTCACTCAAACCCCCCACACACTCACTGCCAGTGCAAGGGACATCACCATTCACTCTTTCTTTCATACACACTGTCATTGTCCTCATCCTGTCCATGGGACCATTCACCACTCACACAGGCCAGGCGTACTTAACATCTGGCCCAGCAGGAGTCCTGATAAAGTCTCCCCATCCCTATCCATACAGGACAAACTAGCAAACAACAGGAGGGAAAGGTCGCAGGCAGATGGAAGGAGGCTGGAAATCAAAGTTCTGACAGAATTTGAAAACAGAGTTATCCAGCTGGCCAGCGATGACCGGGACCAGTCCTGTGCTGACAGTGAGGTCGGTGCTGTTCTATCAAGTGAGGATCCTGCAGTGCAACATCCATCAGACAACCATGCCGTGAGTGATGTGTCCTCTTTCACAGGCCACTGCTGTGCATTATCTCCCCTTGCTTTCACAGGCACATCTGCCAAACATGAGTCCATGACCCAGGGCCTCCAGTCAAGCTCTGAAGAAACTTCTGAAGAGGAATCTGGAGGCACCCTTCCTGAAGTCCCGTCACAGCGCTCACCCACACCCTCCACCATTGCAGAGAGACACACCTCGGTGGGACCCAGCTTTAGTATAGCCTCGGGTTCTCAATCTGGTGAGCACATCGCACTTTCTGATCCAGCAGGTGGAGGCAGGGACTTCCCAGTTCCCCGGCACTCGGAGGACTGCTGGAGACCAGAGCGTTGCTGAGCCTGAGTCAGGTGACGAGCCTCTGGACTCAGTCATGTCACAGTTTTTGGAGTTGCAAAGGCAAGTTATGGAACAACAAAGGGGTGTCCGCTGCAGTCCTCAGATTGCAAGGCACGATGGAGGAGTCCGTTTTTCTTCGGGCTGTGGTGATAGCGCTGGCATTGCAACGCACCGAGGTCAACACTGGCAGGATGGCAGCCGCCATGGAGACCTTGGTCCAGGATGTCACTGCTGCGCGGGCTTAACTCCATCGCTGATGCCATAGTTGACCTCCAACAGTCTGTACGCGAGAGGGATGCTGGGCAGCTCGATCTGATTCCAATTACCCCTTCCGCTCATGGAGTCAGCCAGCGTCCCTTGGGCACCCATAGGGAGGAGGAGCAGCAGCTACACGCTCCGGGCCCATCCACCCAGGTGACTCTAGGAGTGACCAGCACATCCAAATCCCCTCTTCCTGTGACCTCCGCAACTCCAGCTCTACAGGCCAAGGAGGGTGCCACTGCCACACAACAGGACCCCAAAAGCAGGCTGGGGCCCTCCAGAGGATGCCCGCCAGAGTCATCACAGACAGGGCGTCACAGTCAGCAGGCTGCCTCCACCTCTGCCATGGATGTCCGGGGAGCACCAAGACGTAGTAGCAAGGTTAGGAAAGTTAAGTAAAATTAGTTGCACAGCCTGGCCGCAGGTGTTGATCACTTGTACATACTGTTCACTATTGTCAATAAACTCCAAAGAATGTCTCCTTGCCTATGGCTCCTTGTTCTGATGAGCAGTGTTCGTGTCACTCAGATGTGAAACCTTTCTGCACAAGATAAAAAGCAGGTGTCTTAGTCCAGGGCCTCTTCCCTGTGCTTTGTGCAGCCTTCAGACCAAAGTGATGGTCTGGCCTCTCACTCCCTGGACACATTACTGATGCCTGCACCTCAGTGGTGCTGGTCATTGCTACCAGAATGTAGAGGGCAGGCGCCACAGAGTTGTCTCATTCTCTCCATCTACTCTCAGCACCTTTAAGGTGGGGCTGGCCCCCATCACACCAGCATCTGTGACCAGTGATGCTGTGCACCAACTCCTGAAGGGCTAAGGTGGTGAAGGCGGACACAGCATCAGATGCGTCTAAAGTTTCATGGCTGCGTCTCTGAGATGGCCCTGATCATGGAGCTACCCACGACCAGACAGGAATCAGACATTCTGAGGCCATGTGAAGATCTATGGTGTGTCCTCATTGCATGTTGTCATCAACCTCCTGTGATCGAGCGACCATTAGGGCCTCCACTGCATCTCCATGACAGGAGCATCCTCACAGAGGGTATTGGTGCTGCCATAAGCCAGACTGGAGTCAAACGTTCACAACTGTGATGTGAGGATCTATGGGGACACCTCACTGCATGTTGTCATCATCCTCCTCAAATCTGACAGCTATGAGAGCCTCCTGAATGTGTCTGCCTCGTCTAACCAGTGTGAGAGTCTCATCCCCATCGTCATCACCACCGAGGACCCCCTCACCCTCATCCCCATCGTCATCACCACCAAGGACCCCCTCACCCTCATCCCCATCAGCGTCCTCCTCATCAGAGGAGATCTGCAGCTCTTCCATCTCCTGCTCAGCCAGCTCCTCACCCCGTTGCAGCACCAGGTTGTAAAGGGCGCAGCACATGACGATGATGCTTGACACTTTCTGTGGACTGTATTGCAGGGCTCCACCAGACCGGTCCAGGCACCAGAACCACATCTTCAGCATCCCTTCAGCATCCGGCATTGATGGTCTGCTCCACCAAGTTGCGAGCTGCAGCATGAGCTTCATTGTTGCGTCGCTCTGCTGCAGTTTGAGGCCAGCACATGGGTGTCATCAGCCACAGCCTCTGCGGGTTGCCCTTGTCCCCGAGGAGTCAACCCTGCAGCCTCTGTGGACTCTAGAGGACTGTATGGATCTGTGAGCAACTCAGAATGTAGGCGTCGTGCACAGTCCCTGGAAACCGTTCTCACACCTGCAGGATGCATTTCTGGTGGTCGCACACCAGCTGTACGTTCAGAGAGTGGAAGACCTTGCGGATGCTGAAGTCCACCGAGTGTAGCGATGGAGACCTGAGCGCCACGAGTGCAGTCAATCACACCCTGCACTTGTGGGAATCCCGAGATGAGGGTAAATCCAATGGCACTGGCAATGGGACCTGGCTGTCCCGGTCCCGGGTGAAATGCACAAAGTTGTGTTCCATGGAGAAGATGGCATCTGTGACCTCGTGGATGCATTTGTGAGTGGCGGATTGTGATATCCCACAGAGGGCACCTGTGGAGCCCTGAAAGGAGGCACTGGCATAGAAATTGAGCGCCACAGTCACTTTCACAGCCATTGGCAGTGGATGCCCTCCATGTCCCCTGGGCGCCAAGTCCTGCAATAAGTGGCAGATGTGAGCCACCAGAAACCTAGACATGTGCAGTCGTCGACGGCACTAGTTCTCAGTCATCTGCAGGAATGGCAGGCGGCGTCTAGAGACCCTGGGTGTCGCTAGGCGCCGACCAGCCACGGCTCCCTGTTGCTCCTGGGCAGCGTGTGTGAGAGCCCCTGCTGCCCCTTCTTCATGAGGTTGCCTTTGCGCAGCCAGGTGCCTCAGTCACTCTCTCCTCCGTCTTCTCTGCTCTCTATAGGCCATCAGGCATACAGCCAGATCACCAGGATCCATGATACTGATGTGGCCCTCCTGCAGCATGAAAGAGAGAGAGACGTGGTTATCATGGGTGTACTTAGCACCTTTCCTGGCCCTGTGTGACCGCCCCTTAATGCTTCCCGGAGAGTGCTGGTCACCCCTCGGATGCCCAGAGATGAGTGCGCTGCATGGCTGCCCTGTTAACCTACGACATGGGGGACACTGGCCCAAACCAGGATGCTGAGATTGTAAGGGTCTGTGAGCACCTCCAGCAGTGACTGCTACATGGCCAGTGTTGGCGAGGAGATTGTACAACGTGTGCAGTTCAACAGCTCCGCGGTCCAAGGGTGGCGGACTCGAAGTCTGTGCCGGGGGGTGGGGGGCACGGGTGGGGTAAGATATGGAATGCTTGGTGGCCCTTTGGTGCCTCTACGTTGCTTGCATAGACGGGCAGGCTAGGAGCCTGACCCCAGTCATATCACTGTGGCTGTGCCTGAACTGTCTTAGTTGCAGAGACCTGGTCAGTTTATACAGGTGTCCCTAATGCATGGCCACTTCCCTCGCTTACCCTGCCCCCCACCTCAATTGCCGATGCAGCGCCAAGGCAGCACTTGACCCCCCCGCCTCAGTAGTCCGCTCCGAGGCTGGCCAGCACTTGCCCCCGGACATCCCCCGCCTCAGCAGTCGCCTCCAAGGCCAGGCATCAGTCCCCCACCCCACCCCGGCACCCCTGAGGCCTGTAAACACCAGGTGAGCTGTGGAGAACACTGCTGCTCACTCACCTCAGTTCCCCCAAAGTGAAGGCCGCCAAGTGCACGTCACCTGCATGCTGTTGTGAAACACGTCGGCGTGCTTTCCCACCGATGTGGACAGACAACACAGCAGCTTCCAGGAGCCTGGCGGGCTGGGCTTTTGCTGTTATGCTGATTCATTAGCTCCCCGCCGACCAATGGTGGGAAATGTGGCCTGCCATAGGCAGGCTGAGCAGACGATTGCGACCTGCCTTCACACCATCGTGAAGCAGGTTGCGCCATTGTTTCCACGCATGCCACCGATCACGCCCGTCGCCAGCGGGGTCAGAAAATTCCACCCAATGTCTTAGAAATTGGATTGTGCCCAAATCGAGATGAGCCCTACTCAAGTGAGCAGTGAGGGCATGGTAAATTGGTCGGCTCACCTCATTGGGATAGACTAGTGACCTACGTGTCATTCGTGACCCAGAGCCAGCTCACCAGTCATGACGGTAGTCGAAGGGGCTGCAGGAGCTGGGGAACTGCTAGTTCCACATTAAGGTGGTAAAGAACCCTCAGCTTTCGGGTTGCCGTCTTTTGATCCATTTAAGTGGTCCATTTAAGACTTGTTAATTTGGCTGCTGAGTGCCTGAAGAAACTAACAATGGTGTACATGATAGTGGCCTCCTTAGGCCATCTTTCCTGGCTTTGAACAGTTGTTTAAATTGGCAGTAAGGATATATCGCTCAAATATTTGGGCCAGATGCCAAAGCAAATAGTGAGAATTATTCAGTGGCTTTGAAATTCTTGAGTACTGCCTCTTTCTATCTCTCACTGAAAGTCTGCCAGGGGTGCGAAATGACCAGTCATAATGAATGGCTCCATATGTCGGTTGTCAAGAGCACAGGAAGTAGAGTTATGGTTCAACTGGCTTGTGAATTACTAAATATTTTAAACTTTTCCATTATTGCCTGAATAGAATTGTCAATTTATAATTTTTTCGTGATGACAAATGCAACATTTTTTATTGAACACTAACCAGCAGACATTGAACGAGGTTCCCCTCAATGACTTGAAGTGTAACTTAACTATCTACCGAGAGAAATGTTCATATTAAAACTGCTGATTGTAAAAGTTTAAACTTACTTTCTGAAAGCAATGGATTTAAGCAGTGGGTGGGCTTCCAAGAATTGACTGATAGCAAGGATACTGAATTATATCTGTCAATCTAAAACTGCTTATCAGTGTAATTTTTGTAGGCGTGAGACAAAGGGATAACCACAGATATCAATCATTTACAAATTGGACCACGAGCAGAGGCAGTTCTTATTCAATAGGCTGCAGAGAAGGCTTAGCTTAACAGGGATTTAGATGTCTTTGACTGCTGCATTAATGTAGTAACTTGTTTAACATCTCCGTGGTTTAACCATCCACATGAGGCCTCACATTCTTTAGGAACTTTCTTCCTCACTCTGGGAAATCAGAGGTAAATTCATGCTGCCTGCAATTGAATTATAGTACAGTTAGCTTGGCATTAACTAGTTTAACAGTCACCTTTTGCCCAGCACTATTAGCAGGGTTAACATTTTTTTTGAGGAGCAGTAGGACTTTGATGAAAACCAAGTTGTTGGTTAACAATTGTGACTTTGCTTACTAAAACTCTCTTCAGTCCACCTTCTATAAATGTACATGGTAGCAAGTGCACAATTACAGTAGGCGGTATTTACGACAGCAGGCCTATGTTGCAATCCCTGGATCATGCTCTTGCTTTTCAAGATATTGAACAGAACAAGGTGCAATCCTGGTCCAAGGGGAATCGAAATCCGCTAACAGGAGTTACTGGTGACACTGAACCCAAGACAATATCAAGTGTAAAACCTGAAAAATGGTAGCACAGATTAAAGGTTAATAGAAAAGTCACAAAACGATCAAGAATATTAAAGACCCAGACTCAAAATTGCCCTTTCAGGTAAAATTTCCTTTTCAGCAAAGGTGAACACTCAGATTCTGAAGTTGACATGCCTGTAGTAGTGTGTTTTAATTCTGCTTAAAAGGTTCCTATCACAATTGAGTAAGCCATTCCTCCATTGTATCTGTATGTAAAGTAGTTACAATTTAGAAGCTGAGCTGCCCCTTTTTAATTTAATGCATATTAAATCCAGCATAAATAGATTGGATAGTTATGACTGGTCCATTCAGTAGTCAGAATCCGTAGACGAGCATGCATTTCTTATGAACCAAAAGCTAGTCAATCCAAAATACCTCGGAGAGAAAACCTCCAGTTGTACAATGAAAATAGTACATAATTTCACTGTGGACTTAATTTTCATTGCACAATGGTATAGGAATTTCATGTGGTCAAGTGGCATACTGGCTTAAACAAAAACAAAAATTGCTGGAAAAACTCGGCAGGTTTGACAGCATCTGTGGAGAGAAAGACAGAGTTTACGTTTCGAGTCCGTATGACTCTTCTTCTAAAGAGAAGTAGAAACATGGTGAAATATATACTGTTTAAGTGGGGTGGGATAGCTAAAGCTGGATAGAAGGCCAGTGACAGGTGGAGGCAAAGGAGAGATTGCAAAAGACCTCAAACAAAAGGTTGAAGGGGTATTGATGGTGGTGATACTGACTAAAGGAGGTGCTAATGGTGACATTGAGTAGAAAGCAGAATGAGCAAGTGACAGATGGCCCTAGTGGGGGTGGGGTGGGGGAAAAAGATCGAAATAGGCTAAAAGGTGGGGATAAAACAATGAGTGGAGATACATTTTTAAAATGGTGGGAAAAATATATATATAAAAATTTAAAAATGAATATGAAAAAAGGGGATTGAAAAGGGGTGGGGATGGAGGAGAGAGTTCATGCTCTGAAGTTGTTGAACTCAATGTTAAGTCCAGAAGGCTGTAAAGTGCCTAGTCGGAAGATGAGGTGCTGTTCCTCCAGTTTGCGTTGGGCTTCACTGAAACATTGCAGCAGGTCAAGGACGGACATGTGGGCATGAGAGCAGGGTAGAGTTTTGAAATGGCAAGTGACAGGGAGGTCTGGGTCATGCTTGTGGACAGACTGAAGGTGTTCTGCAAAGCGGTCACCCAGTTTGGTCTCTCCAATGTAGAGGAGACTGCATTGGGAGCAGCGAATGCAGTAGACCAAATTGAGGGAAGTGCAATAAAAATCTGTCTATCTCAGCCTTAAATATACTGAACGACTCAGCCGCTACAGCCCTCTGTGGTAAAGAATTCCACAGATTAACTACCCTCTGAGAGAAGGAATTCTTCCTCATCTCTGTTTTAAATGGGCGACCTCTTACTCTGAGATTATGCCTTCTGGTACTTGACTCTCCCACAAGGGGAAACAACCTCTCAGTATCTGTCCTGTCAAGCCCCCTAAGAATCTTATATATTTCAATAAGGTTGCCTCTCATTCTTCTAAACTCCAATGAGTACAGGCCCAACCAACACAACCTCTCCTCATAAGAAAATCCCTCCATACCTGGAATCAACCTAGTGAACCTTCTCTGGACTGCCTCCAATGCCAGTATATCTTTCCTTAGATAAGGGGACCAAAACTGTTCACAGTATTCTATGTGTGGTCTAACTAGTGCCTTGTATAGTTTTAGAAACACTTCCCTATTTTATACTCCATTCCCTTTGAAATAAAGGCCAACTTTCCATTTGCCTTCCCTATTACCTGTTGAACTTGTATGTTAGCTTTTTGGGATTCATTCTCTAGGACTCCTAAATCTCTCTGCGCTGCAGCCTTCTGCAGTCTTTCTCCATTTAAATAATATTTAGCTCCTCTATTCTTTCTGCCAAAGTGCATAGCCTCACATTTTCCTACATTATATTCCATCTGCCACTTTTTTGCCCATTCACTTAACCTGTCTATATCCCTCTACATCCTCATCATTTGTCTTCCCTCCCATTTTTGTATCATCTGCAAATTTGGCGATAGTACATTCACTGCCCTCATCAAAGTCATTATATATTGTAAATAATTGAGGCCCCAGCATTGATTCCTGTGGCATTCCACTGGTTACAGGTTGCCACCCTGAAAATGCCCCCCCTTATCCCAAATCTCTGTTTTCTATTAGTTAGCCAATCCTCTCTCCATGCTAATATACTACCCCAACACCATGGGCTCATCTTATTAAATAGCATTACATGCGGTACATTACGAACTCCTTTTGGAAATTCAAATATATTACATCTAGTTCCCCATTATACTGCTAGTTACCTCAAAGAATTCCAATAAATTTGTCAGAGGAGAGAAGTCCGGGAAACTTTGACAATTGAGCTGTCAGCAAACAACCTGGAAATGGGGAATGAACTACCCCGAGAGAGGGATGAGTAGAGATGAGAAGCAGCATCTACAACTGCACATACAGAGCCTGCGGGATGAAGAGCACAGAGGAGAGAAATAAGGAGGAGGCAGGCAATAAAGGCATTACCCTCAGTAAAAGATGTTGCTGCTGAAAAAAGGCTACCTTGATGTGTCAGAGCATCAGTGTCGCAGGAGCCTTTGCTTAGCCAGGCAGATGGTTTCTGATTGTGTGCCATCATAGTGGACCACCTCAGGCCTAGCAGGTCTCATGGACATGTCCTCCAGTAGCCACCAAAGTCATAGTGGCTCTGCACCTCTTCACCTCTACTCGTTCCAAAGGTTGGTCTTGGACCTTGATAGCATTTCTCATACAACAGCAGATCATTGCACAAGGTAAGTCACTGATGCCCTGTTCTAAATGCAGAGGAGTGCATAGGATTTGCAGCAGGGGACAGTGCAGGTACAGAGGGAAATGAGATTTGCCTCCGTCACTAGATCCCCTCAGGTGCAGGGAATTGCACCCATGTAGCCATTAAGGTGAAGATCAATCAGGGTTAAATAACAGGAACGGCTTCCACACTCTAAACATTCAGCTGGTCTGCAACTGCAACAAGCACTTTCTGTAGGTGTATGCATTCTATTATGGAAGCTGCCATGATGCCTTCATCCTCTGATAATCAAAGGCACAGCTCTTCATGGCTCCAGCAAGAATCTGTGGGTGGATGCTAGAGAATAAAGAATGTTTATTGAAGAGATGACTTTTGACACCTTTGCGTTTCCCATAATGGAGGTACAGGGGCACTAAAACCATCTGGTCACAAGGGCCACCATCAAGAGGACCATTGGACTTTCAACAATGCTGCTTTGGTGCCTTGACCAGTTGGTTGGAGCTCACCAGTGCACTCCTTCGAGGGTTTCACGTGTTGTGGTGGTCTGCTGTGCTATCCTTAACATCGCACTGCAGAGAGGTGTAGACCTCAAAGAGGGAGAAGCTCTCAGGAAAAAGAATGCTTCTCTGTACTGCAATGGCCTCTTAAAGCACCTGTAGGGAGATATCAGAAAAACATGAGGCTCCGCTGGCATGGGTGCCTGACCGGGAGCTGGCTCATAGCCCTGCTCTCCCCTCCACCTGTGGATGAAATGGCCAGCACCATGATGGCTGCTGATTACTGTTTAAATCGACCCACTCTGTGTAACTCCTAACTAATTGGATGGTGATCTTGACCTTCAGCCAATTAGTGGCCTTTCTGTTTAAAATTGCCTCATGCATTTCTTTCTGATATGGTGCTGAGTTGGGACCTAAGAAGTTGTCCTGAAATCAGAGTGAAAATCCAGTCCCTTATCACTGGACTTGGTGAAAATTAGATAGATCACATGATTGAGACTATGAGCTATTAATCTGTTTTCATTAAGAGGCAGAAACCAGACTGAAGCAAAATAGACCAATCTGGAGAATTAATACAGCATGGATTACTTAATATTGCATAATGCTTTTAAAGCATTTCATAAAAATGAAGGCTCTGGGGCATTTTGATTCTTTTAATGTCCAGATTACTCCTGGTACCATGTGCAAGTGAATATAGAAATAAGAGGATAGAGGAGATGAATGCATGGCTGGAGAGATGGTGCACGAGGGTGGGCTTTAGGTACTGTAAAACTTTTGGGTTTGGGGCCACAGATACCTAAGATAGGCAGTCATCTATTCATGGGTAATTTTATGTTGGTTTATTAAGAAGCAATAGTTTAGATATGATGCATTAATTAATTACACAGAAAAAGTATAGACTCGTGACAGTTGAGAGCGGTTTACAGATCCCAGAGGACAAACGGATGGTTGGCCCAGAGTGTGTTGATCTCAATAGGTTGTGATAGCAGCATTCTGCTCTCTAGTCGAAGTGTTAGTGGACCTCTTCCCTCAGTGTTCCTCCTCCTCTTCTTCCTCTTCCATATGAAGAAGGGGGCTGTCTGATGAGCACCGGCACCACACCAGTACCTGGCCCCTGTCCCTGAGCACTTGTTAATATACCCTTTCTCTAGGGGCTGATAGCTTACCCAGTGTCAAAAATCTGTCCAAACCCTTCTGACCAATGAATACAGGACATGTACCCAAAATGTCAGAATGCTTACCTCTTCCCCAGTTCGTTACCCTGCTCGGAGGTCAGCCTTTTATTTTACATCAAGCTGAGGGTCATTTCCTGCCTCTTTCTAAACACTTGCATAGATAAGGAGGTACACAAGATGCCATCCTACCAACATATCAACATGGCAGCCTGAACCAAGTGACCCTGATGCTTCCAGGGGCTGTTTAGATGTTGGAGTTTTTAGAAATTGCCTTCCCAGAGAATCCATAATGTTTAGCTAATCTCATAAAAGGTCTATACTATGCAGAAAATACCAGTTTATTAAACACCCCAATTTCTTACAGTTCCTGGGAAGATGGGGCATGTACAGGCTGGACATGTTGCATCCAAACGAGCCAGGGTTAAGGATATCACAGAACGGCTGCAGGATATTCTTCTGGGGTAGGATGAACAGCTAGAGGTCATGGTCCACATTGGTGCCAATGACTTAGGTAGGAAGGGGGATGTGGTCCTGCAATCAGAATTTAGGGAGCTAGGTAGAAAATTAGCAAGCAGGACCTCAAATGTAGTAACCTCCGGATTACCCCCAGTGCCACGTGCCAGTGAGTACGAAAATAGGAGGAAAAGATAGATGAATTTGTGGCTGGAAAGATGGTGCAGGAGGGAGGGCTTTAGATTCCTGGGACACTGGGACTGGCTCTGGGGGAGACGGCACCTGTACAAGCAGGACAGGTTGTGCCTGAACAGAGTTGGGACGGAGTTCCTTGTGAGGCTTTTTGCTAGTGCTGTTGGGAAGGCTTTAAACTAACTCGACAGGGATGTGGGAACCAAGAGAAGATATTAGAGAGGAATACCAGGGTGCACAAAATACTGGGAGGGACAGATAACACTAGTATAAAGAATAATAAGTTAATAGGTAAAGTCGGGGTAAGGGAGAAAGTAACAAAATCTAAATCAGGGTCACTATGCATGTATGTGAATGCACGGAGTATAGCAGATAAGATTGGGGAGTTACTGGTGCAGATTGCCATGTGGAAATATGTTGTGATGATAACAGAGACCTGGCTCAAGGAAGGGCAAAACTGGGTGTTAAATATTCCTGGGCACAAGGTTTCAGAAAAGATAGGAAAGGAAAGAATGGAGGAGAGGTGGTGGTATTGGTTAAGGAGAACATTGCAGCGCTGGAGAAGGAGGATGTCCCAGAGGGTTCAAGGACAGAATCAATTTTGCTAGAGCTGAAGAGCAAAAAGGGTGTAATTACATTGCTTGGTATAGTCTATAAACTGCCAACTAGTGAGAAGGACGTAGAAGAACAAATCTGCAGGAAATTACAGAGAGATGCAAGCATTATAGAGTAGTTATAATGACTTTAATTACCTGAATGTAGACTGGGACAGTAGTAGTCTAAAGGGTGGAGAGGGCCAAAAGTTCCAAGATTGTGTTCAGGAGAATTTTCTTCAGCAATATGTGTCCAATCCAACAAGAAAAGATGCACTGTTGGTCTTGGTTCTTAGAACTGAGGTGGGCCAAGTAGATCAAGTGTCAGTGGGGGAACATTTAGGAGACAGTGACCATTGTATTGTATGTTTTAGGATGATGATGGAAAAGAACGATAGGCAATCCAGAGTAAGAAGAATTAACTGGATGAGAGCCAACTTCGGTGGGGCAAGAACAAAGCTGGTATGGATAGACTGGAAGGAAAGATTGGCAGAAAAAACTGTAGCTGAACAATGGGCTATCTTCAAAAAAGAATTGATTTGGGCACAGTCAAGGTATATTCCATCGAAAGAGAAAGGTAGGGCAAACAAATCCAGAGCTCCCTGGATGAAAAAGGAGATTGAAATTAAAATAAAGAAGAAAAAGTGCGTCAGGTAGAAAATACAATTGAGAACCAAGAGGATTACAGAAGGTTCAGAGGGGAGGTGAAAAAGCATATTAGAGAAGCAAAGAGGGATTATGAGAAAAGACTGGCAGCCAACACAAAGGGGGATCCCAAATTCTTCTATAGGCATATAAATAGAAAAAAAATGGGAAAAGGAGGAGTAGGGCTGAATAGGGACCTAAAAGGGAGTTCACTCATGGACGAAGCGGTCATGGCTGAGGTATTAAATGAATACTTTGAGATCCTTCCAACACGCCAGGAGTCTCACCCCCTTTGCACATTGCCCTCGAGGTGCCTGTGGTGGGGACGAGACCGTTGTTCACCTCTTTGTGGATTGTGCCTTTGCAAAGAAGGTCAGGAGATAGATGCAGTGGTTTCTGTCGAGGTTCATCTTGAGTAGTTCCGTGACACAGGACTCTGTGCTCTATGGGCTGTTCCCAGGGACACACACCGAGACAAACATCAACTGCAGCTGGAGGATCATCAACTCGGTGAAAGATGCTCTTTGGTCTGCCCGAAACTTGTTAGTCTGCCAGCGCAAAGAGTTGTCCCCAATCGAGTGTTGCAGACTGGCACATTCCAAAGTCCAGGACTACGTGCTGAGGGACGCACTAAAGCTTGGGGCAGCTGCTGCAAAGGCGCAATAGGGAAAGGTCGCTGTCTGAGACCTTTCAGCCATTGTGCACCGAGGGGCTGGGAACTGTTGTGAGCCCCTCGGGCTGTACAGCTCACAATGAATGTATGCATTGAATACTAATTGTTTTATAATTGTATTGAAGCACCTCAGAGTGCAACATGATGTATGATGATAACTCCAATACCATTGTCTGATTGTCTGAAATGACCATATTGAAATGACTGTAATATTCATTGATTGTATTGATGCTCCTCGTGATCCATGAGTAAAAGTTGAATCTGATTGCACTTTTTGTGATGGCGATTTTGAAATGTTTTGTAATGTTCTTCCAGATATTTTATGAATAAAGTATATTTTTCAAAAAAAAAAGAATACTTTGCAAGCATCTTTACCAAGGAGGTAGATGCTACCCAGGCCAAGGTAACAGACAAGGAAACTCTGCCACTAGAAGGGTTCAAAATTGATAAGGAGGAAGTGTTGAATAGACTGTCAGTAATTAAAGTTGACAAGGCACCGGGGCCGGATGAGATGCATCCAAGGATATTGAAGGAAGTGAGAGTAGAAATTGCAGGGGCACTGGCCATGATCTTTCAATCTTCCCTAGACTCAGGGGTGGTGCCAGAGGACTGGAGAATTGCAAACATAACGCCCTTGTTCAAAAAAGGCCGTCAGGGTAAGCCTAGTGATTACAGACCAGTCAGTTTAACTTCAGTGGTGGGCATGATTCTAGAAACAATTATTCGGGATAGAATTAGTAGTCACGTGGAAAAATATGGGATGATAAGAAAGAGCCAGCATGGATTTCTAAAGGGGAAATCGTGTTTAACTAACTTGCTGGAGTTTTTTGAAGAGGTAACAGAAAAGGTTGATGAGAGTAATGCTGTTAATGTGGTGTATATGGACTTTCAAAAGGCATTGGATACAATGCCGCACAACAGACTTGTGAGAAAGTTGCTCATGGAATAAAAGGGACAGTAGCAACGTGGATACAAAATTGGCTGAAAAATAGGAAGCAGAGTCAGTGGTCAATGGATATTTTTCAGGCTGGAGGAAGGTTTGTAGTGGAGTTCTCCAGGGGTCGGTATTGGGGCCCTTGCTTTTCCTGATATATGTTAATGACCTAGATCTTGGTGTGTGCGAGACAATTTCAAAGTTTGCAGACGATACTAAATTTGGAAGCATTGTAAACTGTGAGGAGGACAGTGTAGAACTTCAATAGGACATAGACAAGTTGGTGGAGTGGGCAGATAGGAGGCAGATGAAGTTCAATGCGGGGAAGTATGAGGTGATGCATTTTGGTTGGAAGAACATGGACAGACAATATAAAATAAGGCTTGAAATTTTGAAGGGGTGCAGGAACAGAAAGACTTGGGTGTATATGTGCACAGATCATTGAAGGTGGCAGGGCAGGTGGAGAGAGCAGTTAATAAAGCATATGATATCCTGGGCTTTATTAATAGGGGCATTGAGTACAAGATCAAGGAGGCTATGCTGAACTTACATAAGACACTCATTAGACTTCAGCTGGAGTATTGTGTAGCGTTCTGGGCGCCACACTATAGGAAGCATGTGAACATATTGGAGAGACTGCAGAAGAGGTTATGCTCACGGTGCTCCTGATGAGACAACTGCATAGATTGGAAATAATGAAAGCCCCAGTGATCAATAATTAATGATTTGTATTGACTTGGCATTTACTGTCCTTTGTTGGGCAGAATGAAAAGCTTTGTGCTAAGTAACACATTTGCTCAAAATTAAAATATTTGTTTTCACAGAGGAGCTACATCCAGGCCGTTGACATAAGCTAATATGAATCATTTCATTTTGGGAGCTGCATTGTGTTTCCACATCTTGCCCATAATACAGACGGTTTTCCAGGAAACTAAACATAGCAGATTATTTTTTAAATTGTCACAGTGCTGGCAAGCTACAAGTTCTTTGTACACAGATAAATTATGCATTTATAAATATATATCCACATAATCAACCAAAGGAGACATTGAGTCTGTCTCAGACTCTCAATCTGACTTGGATAGAAAAGGTTTGGTAAGTATAGATTCTTCCATCCCCATGATGCTTCCTTTTTGTGTAAGTCCATGGCCTGAAACTTGCATTCTCAGTTCAGGCATGTGCCCAACCCGAACGCACGTAAAATTGCGCAAAAAGACGTTGGGCGTGCGTCCCAACTTCATCACGCACGTGTGCAATATTGAGGTCGATGCCACACGCGGGAGTTGGAGCAGCACCCACTGACAATTTAGGGCCAATTAAGATCATTTAAAACAAAACAAAAACAGAATTACCTGGAAAAAGGGCCATGAAGGCTTGAAACGTTAACTGATTTCTTCTCCGCCGATGCTGCCAGACTTGCTGAGTTTTTCCAGGTAATTCTGTTTTTGTTTTGTTTTGGATTTCCAGCATCCGCAGTAGCTTTTAGCTTTTTGTTTTTAAGATCATTTAAAGCCCATTGACTGTGATTTTATGTTGCCCGTATGACAGACCTTTAAGAGGAGAGGCACAGGCTCAGTTGGTGCAGGGCCAACAGGAAGGTCAAGGTGGGAGGGCACGCTGAAGGTGCTACTACCCAGCATCTAAAGTGTTCAGACAGCCCTCCAACTACCTCCTGATGCCTGAGGTCCAGTGCCACTGGAGAGTCTGCATCTCCAGGGACACAGTGAGAGCAACATGTCACATGCATGGGTGGACCCCCACCGCCACCCCACCCCACCCCATGCCGGTGGCTTTGAAGGTCACAGTGGCCCTCAACTTCAATGCCTCCGGTTGTTTTCAGGGCTCATTTGGGGATCTGTGCTGCATTTCTCAATCAGCTGCACACAGTTACGTCAAGCTCGTGACTGATGCTATCTTTAGATATGTCCTCACGTTCATCTACTTCCGGACAGACGAGGCAAGCCAGGCTTCGCTGTGATGGCTGGGTTCCCTGCGTCCAGCGTGTAATAGATTGCACTCACATGGCCATCAAGGCGCCAGCGGGTGAGCCTGGAGCTTTCGTAAACAGAAAGGGGTTCCACTCAATGATTATTCAGATTGCCTTTGACCATAGGACACAGATTCTCCAAGTTTCTGCTTGTTACCCTGGGAGCTCACACGATGCTTACATCTTGTGGTACTCTGAGGTACCAAGACTGTTTGTGGCTCCTGCACAAGTGGATGGATGGCTCCTGGGTGACAAGTGCTATCCCTTGGAGAGGTGGCTGATAACCCCGCTCCATCACCCAAGAACTGAGGCCAAGTCATACCTCCACAAGGGCGGTGGTGGAGAGGACCATCGGGATCCTGAAGATGCGCTTCAGATGCCTGGACTGGTCTGGGGGAGCATTGCAGTTTCCTCCAGAGTGTCTCCCTCATGCTGCACCCTGCACAACCTGGCCCCGGCAAGGGGAGACCCACTGGAGGCTCAGGAAAGCAAGGCAGCTCCATGGAGGATGACTCAAGTAATGGCTCAGAGGAAGAACCTGGGGAGACACAGGGTGAGGACCTCCAGGCAGAGGACAGGAACCTTCATGGAGGCAAGGATACCAGGGGTGCTTTGATCCAGTGAACCTTCAGTCAAGCCAATGGCACTGTCTCCTTTGCTAATAACTAGTAAATGAGAACCCAACCCAGTACGCCAGCACCACACAACGCCATACCTTTATAAGTATGATGTGCCCTCACTGCTGTGCATTACCTGCGGAGCTGAAGAACTAATGCCCACCGATGCGTGAGTATCTGCACTGGTGCCTGGTTCAGAGAGACGGTGTGATGCTGGTGCAGGTGTTGTGTCTTCCTTGGTGCTCAATGGGGAGACCTCAGGGCTGCCGGTGGCTCCTGCAGATGGACCATCTGCAGGAGGAAGGCAAAAGGTCAGTACATTTAATCATCATAGTCACTATGCGTGCTAGGTGGGCTGAGGAGACAGTGGAGACCTGCTGCATGGTGCCATCTACATTGGAGCTACAATGGGCTCTCTGGCTACGACAGTTCAGTTTCTGATGAGAGGAGCCCATTATGTTTCCAGTCTCCGCCGCACACGAATGTCACCTGCTCTCTTACATTCATCTAAGACGCCCGCCTCACCATGACTGGAGCAGCGAGATGGCTGGTGGCATTGCAGCTCCAGCTTCCAGCATTGCTTTTGTGCTTCGTGAGGATGCACAGAATTGGCACTCCTCCATCTATTCTGTGGCGCTCCACAGCGTTATGACTGCTCTTCTGACAGGGAAAAATTGTTTCATTATTACTCAGTCTCCCTGAAGGCCCTTTACTGGTTCCCACCCACCCTCCCACCCAGGCATTAGGCCAGCCATGTCACAGTGACACATCTCACCCTGCAATGCACTAAGGCCAACCGTGCTGACATCCCAGCCTTGGCAGGAGAGGCTTCAGGGCCAGTTGGCATCCACACTCTTAGACCCTGAACGGTCCAAGCAATGGGCACCTGACTAAAGTTCTATGTGCAGGTCCATGCCATTTCTGCACTGTACTAAGTAACCCTCGCTGACCGCAGCAAATTATTGAACCTTTTGCAGCGCTGAAGTCACGTGCGGTGCACCACGTTTGTCCACTGACAGTACCCACCTCTTTCCAGGCCTTCTTGATCAGGTGGGGCGGCCTTCTCTTGCCGTCCCTGGGCATTAGGATATGCCACCTGGCACTGACCTCCTCGACCAGCACTCCCAGGCAATCATCTGAGAAACGGGGGGCAAAGTGCCCACCCGACTTGCCCACCCACCTTCCATGACCACCAGGTGCTGAGGCCATGTTTGTCTGTACACCAGGACACTTCTTAGACAGATTCCAAACAGCTCCCTCAGCCTCCCCCACAAATCCTGGCAGCCTTCAGAGAGTTGCCTCTTCCGTTTTTTGCACACCCCGCCGGGTCCTCATTGGAGCCGGTGCCCAACGCATTCCCACCCCCACGCACGGAAAACACATCCGGTGGTCGTATTTCATGCTGGGTGGGCCTTAATTGGCCACCCAGCATAAGATTGTGTTCACAGCATGAACGCGGCTGGAAGCGGGTTTTACATCTGCTTCCGGCTGCGCTGATTTTGGGCGCACCCTGAGGGTAGAATTCAGGCCCATATTTTGTTAACACTTAGTCGGAACATAGGAACAGGAGAAGGCCATTCAGCCTATCGAGCCTGTTCCGCCATCCAATACGATCATGGCTGATCAAACACATCAATGCCTTTTACCCACACTATCCCCATAACTCTTTACATTATTGTTAATCAGAAATCTATTGATCTCTACCTTAAACATACTCAGTGACTGAGCTTCCATGGCCCGCTGGGGTTGAGAATTCCAAAGATTCACAACCATCTGAGTAAAGAAATTTCTCCTCATCTCGGTCCTAAGTGGCTTCCCCCTTATTTTGAAATTGTGTCCCCGGTTCTAGACTCTCCAGCCATGGGAAACATCTGACCTGCATCTACCCTGCCTATCCCTTCAAGTATTTTGTAAGTTTCAAATAGATCATCTCTCATTCTTCGAAACTCTAGAGAAAACAGGACAAGTTTCCCCAGTCTCTCTTCATAAAACAGTCCCACCATCCCCGGAACAAGTCTGGTGAGCCGTCATTGCATTCCCTCTATGGCAATAATATCCTTTCTGAGGCAAGGGGGCCAGACCAAAACTGCACACAGTACTCCAGGTGCGGTCTAACCAAGCTTCTATACAATTGAAGCAAGACTTCACCATTCCTGTACTCAAATCCTCTTGTGATAAAAGTTAACATTCCATTAGCCTTCCTAATTGCTGTTGCACCAGCATGTTAGCTTTCTGTGACTTATGGACAAGGAGTAGTGTGCTACAAGGCCTTAAATTGCTTCTTGTGGTAAAGTTTGGCAAGGCGATTGTTGCTCTGTTTCAGAAAGACTTGGCAAGAGGCAGGATTTGTGATTTAATTTGTTTGAATTACCCAGGCATGTTTAGATTCCACGGCTTTTAAATTATTAAACAAAATGGACCACAAGAGTTAGGATTAATTAGTTTACTACAGCTTGCAATGCCATTAGAATCAAATACTTATGAGCTTGAGACATCAACATATTTAGCTAATAACACTGGATGTTTTTTAATGAGTCATTATCTTGACCCGAAAGGAATTCAAAGGAACGACGTATAAAGATTTAGAGTTTTTAATGACTTATTTTTAAATGATTTATTTTAGTTGAATACAGAATAGGTAAGAGGTCATAGTTTCCACTCCTTTAGATGTTAAAGCTAATGAGCTGGATTTTATGTTTTCTCGGTGGTGTGAGCGAGGTGGAACGGAAACTGAGGAGTCCGCTTGATCCTGCTCCTGTCGTCTCTGCGCATCCAATCGAACATCGAGTGGCCAAATAATGGCCGTCTGGCTGGAAGGAGACCAATTATAGGTGCATAGGAAGTTTGCTTCCCGACCCACAAACCCTTCCTCTTGCTCCCTTCCAACCTCACAGTTATTATCAGGGCCAGTGCCTGTTTTTACATGCCACAATATAGTCAGCTCTTTTGACTTTGAGTTAATATTAAAAAAAAATACGGTGGTGATTTTTGTTGTAGATATATTCACAATGGAAAATGAATAACACTTTGGTGTGAGTACATAACTTGTGGATTCTGAAAATCGGCACTGTCTTTATGCAGCAGAGGAGTCATGCCGCCTTCATGACTAAAGGCCCCTTGCACTCAGAATCAGTCTTAATTATTCGCTGAAGACACAGAAAAGATTTTTACAAATGTGCCACTAAAAGTCATACAGATGCTGCCACCTTACCCAGCACAATCTGCTGGTACATTGGACAATGATCCTGGTGGCAGGCCTTTTCTACTGACCTTGTGCTGCCATCTTTCAGCAGGTGTAAAAGACTCTCAAATTGTTTTATGTCCGAAACCAAAGAAATGAAAAGATGCACACGATTGGGCTATTAACAAGCTTAATAGTTTGTTACTTAATGATTCAAAAATATCGGGTGGGCTGCCGATTTTGGCGCCCGTGTACCTTCCATATTATCGGAGACTGGTGTGATGACGATGGGTTGCCGACCTGACATCATCATGCCGAATTTTCCTTCAGAGTGCCTGATTTTGGTACATAAAATCCAGCCCAATATTATGCATCTGCTGAACACAAATTAGTGCCACCTTTGCCTAAGTAACTTACCTAAGTAACCTTGTTTATGTGTGGTTAGAGATTATGAAAATATGATTCTTTTTCCTTCAATCTTCTCTATTTCTCTCTTGAAGATGTGGATCCCTGCTGGGGTATAGTTCCATGAATACCAGCAGCTTCTCAGTACATGGCTTAAATGACTATTCTTCATGTATGGTCTTGGTGAGTTCTGGCAGGCCACATCTGACTGAGGATGGCAAAGACTGATTCTGCTGGCATCCAACATCTACATGCATGGACATTCCTTCAAAGGTCATTTGATCAAGACCAGGAGTAGGCATCCTGGCTGATTGTTTTCCCATCCTTAGAACAAGGTGCTGAGGTCAATTATAACAGTAAATTGCTATCCCAGCTGAGTATATTCAGGCTAATTTCAACTAGTTCAGTGACTGAATTTAGCATTTGAAATCACTGTGGAACAAAACTAAGGAGAGCCTGGTCACTTTCAGGTGTTTCTAATAAAGTACCATGTAAGGCACAATGTGAAAATTACAGCACATGATATTATGGGGCTGGAACTGCATGGATAAAAAGATGGCAAAGAGACACAAGTAGAGAATAGGGGTAAATGGGTTTTTTTTTGGATTGGTGAAATTAATGCTGAGGCTGATTCCCTGTCCCTTCTAAATAAATTATTTGGGCATAGGCACACGAGGATTTAAAATTTTGTTGGTGATGCCAAATTAGATGGTATGGCAAGCTGTGAGGGATATTAGAAGAAATTGCAGGAGGACATATGTTAGCAGAGTGGATAAATAGTGACACTTACAAGTGAATATGGTGTTATAATCCTTGAACAGACCCCAAGGTTTTTTAGTAAGATTGAATTAGGGACCAATACGTTTTGTTTAAAGTAGACAAAGTTTGAGATCCAAGACCATTGCCCAGGGAATAAAGCCAGAATATTCTGCAGGTTTTGAACAAAAATACACTTTATTATACAAGGTCAGAAAGATAAAACTATTTACAATTTCTATCTAATACTCTAACATTCAGGATAAACATGAGGTACACATGAATTAACAAGCAAACTGTGGTCCAAAACACCACACTATACTATAAAGGTCAAATGCATGTTAAGGCAGAGTCCATGGATTTCTCAACCCACCCAGATGTCAGTAAACACTGTGGCTGGAATGTTCCAGCCCTTCACGCCAGCTGTGAGTCAACCAATCTCACTGAAACTTGTCTCTCTCATGAGATATTCCAGTCTTCATGTTTGAAGTTCTAACCTGGGAATTCTCTCCACAAGTCGCTCCAACTTGGACAGCATCAACAATAGCCCGCCTCGTAGGGTTCCAAACTCATTTCCTGAGATTCCACTCTCCTGGATTCTCGAGTCTGCACTCAATCACCAGCTCATAAGCACAAATTCAGCTCTTTGGCTGCGCCAAGCAGGACATTACTGCTCCAAATGGGTACCGTTGCCCCAGAGCCTGCAGCACAGAGTTACCAACCTTCGGCTGCTTTCTAGGATCTTCAGGTTTTCTCCTGAGCTCTCCTTACATAAAGTCTGCTGCCAATAGCCCTTTTCCTGTTTGGAGATTATTTCTCTGCTCCTTTCCTTTTAACTGAACTAGGACATTTTCCTCTCCTGTTCCCTCTCCCTTTACCCTGCCTGGGGCACTTGCCGTCAATGGTGCATCACCCCTGGTCACATGACCTGGGTTTTTGCGCTGTTTTTCTTCTCGGTGCCAGTGTGCTGGGCCCATCCTCAAACCAAAGAACTTACACTGCCGAACTGTTCATGCGCAACCCGCTTCTGATCTTTGTATACACGGAAAGTCCGAAGTTTGTCCAGAGTTGAAATTCCCAACCTCCGGTTTCAATATTAAGGTAAGTTTTACTTTCAAAACAATGGGCAAATATATGGAAAAAGCAGCCAACTTGATTGACATTCCATCCACCACCTTAAATGTTCACTCCCACCACCACAGGCACTCAGTAGAAGTAGTGTGACCATCTTCAAGATGCACTGAAGAAGCTCGCCAAGGCTATGAAACAGAACCTTCCAATCCTACAATCTCCAGCACCTAGAAGAACAAAGGCAGCAGAAGCAGGAGAACACCACTATCTTATTGGGAAAACCAAAGTCATTCATCCGGTTTCTGCCACAAACATCATTCTCTAGCTACTGACTACATCCCTCTCCCCGGCAAATCTTTAAGGCTGAGACAAACTATTTGCGACCTTGGTGTCATATCTGACCAGGCCGGCTTCCAATCACATATCCGTGCCCTCACTAAGACACCTATTTAACATCACCAGGTTCCACCCCTGTCTCAACTCTTGCTATTGAAATTCTCATTCATACCTTTGTTACCTCCAGTCCTGACCATTCCAGCACACTCCTGACTGGCCTCCCATATTCTCCCTCTGTAAACTTGAGCCCATTCAAAACATTGCTGCCTGTGTTTGAACTTGCAAATCCTGTTCACTCATCTCTCCTGTGCTCGGTGACTTACATTAGTTCCTAGTAAGCAATGGCTCAATTTTTAAAATTTTCATCCTTGTTTTCAAATTCCTCCACGGTGTCATTCCATTCCATCTCTGTCATTTCTTCTTGTACTACAACCCGCCGAGATCTCTGTGCTTCTCCAATTCTGGCCTCTTGAACATCTCCGAGTTTAAGTGCTCCACTATAGGCCGATGTATATTCAGCTGCCAAGAACTTACTTTCTGGAATTTCTTCCCCAAGCCTCTCCATCTCTTTTCCACTCTCTCCTCCTTTAAGATGCTCCTTGCAGCCTACTTTTTAAGCAAGCTTTTAGTCATCAGCCCTAATATCTCCTTATGTGGCTGGGTATCAAATTATTCTTTGATATCACTCCTGTGAAGCACCTTGTGATGTTTACTACATTAAAGGTGCTATATAAGTACAAGTTGTTTAAATAGTTTTCATGTCATGCTACAACTTGGACTTCATGAATATGTGGTGGACTTTGTACACACCAGGGAAGAAATTCATTTCTAATGAAACCTGAAATTTCTATTAGAATAGATTGTTTCCATCATAAGCAAATGATGAGCTGCTCATGGCTGTCTCAAGCTGTTTTTAACTAGACCTTAGGCAACTTACCTGCCATTTCCATCATGCGATGCCTCAGTCTCTCCATTCAGGAATGTGCAGTGTTTCTGGCTTTTCTATATTCCCACTTAATTCAGATTCTATCACATTTCGATAATTCTGGTACCACAAGAAATTGCTTACACCTCACTCAAGAAATGTGGGTGTTCTGAACCTAAAGGGGTCTACAGCACAGAACAGGAGAGTTAGGAATAGAAGGAATTGCTTGGGAAGGAACTGAAGGACCCTATTCCAAGCTGCACCTAAACAATCTGCCACCAACAAGTGCACAAAAGCTATTCAGTTATACTGAGGGATAAACTCAAATATAAAACTTGAAAACTTTATCTCAGCATCAAAAGCCTGGAGCAGTTGAAGAAATTATGGTAATGCATCTAAAGGAAAAATAAGCAGTACATATACTCAATGAAAGTGGTTGAAATAGCTAAAGATAAAGTTGAAAGAGAACTAGGACTCTAATAGACTCAACCAGTGCAGAGCCAATAGAATGCTGAACTATATATCCAACTCAGATATATACAAATCCACAAAGTTACAATCATCTGGTATAGTGCTTTGGTCAGACCACAACTTGAATACCATGTCCACTTTTGGTCACTGAGACTCGAGGGAGACATCATATCTAATCTTTAGCCACTTATGAACATTTTCTTAAAGAGCAAGATGAGAGCAGGCTGCTTCAGAATTAAACCTGCCAAGATCGAGCCACCGAGCCTAGCTACTAATCAGAAAAATTGGTGCCGCATTAGATGCTTCCTACTCAGTGCCATCACCCGAGATCCCAAACAGCACTATAAGGACAAGACATCTTTTGTCACTTGCCTTTGAATTGAAGGTTTCAGACAGTTCTCCAAAGTGGCTTGGAACTTCACCAGAATAGCAATTTTGCAATGAAACTGAACATGTAAATTCTCACTTTCCATTAAGTGATAAGATTTTACAGTCTTTAAATAAACAATCTTTTGTTCCAGATTTAGTTTACCTCGATTTTCCCTTTGGGTACGTATTATTTTTTCACATACAACAAATTTGACTCTGAAATTGAATGGGAACATTATAGGCCAGAATTTTCCCTTTGGCGTGCGGGGGTGGGCCCTACACATTGATGCTTTAAATGACGCATGGTGATGTCAGGCGAGCATCCCAACGCCACTGCGCGCTATTGCGACATTTAGGTGAGCGGGTGCGCGATGTTCTCGGATGCGCGCCCACCATTAATTAATCATGTAGTTAAGGCCCTTGAGGCAGCAATTGACTGCAATTTTTCGGGGTCCATAATCTTCAGGACGTGGCATGGGTACAACGGGCAGGCGGGTAGAAGACATTTGTATAAACCTCATCCATGGGCGGGATAAGAGAGGTGAGTAGGGCCGCGAATGTGATCTTTCAGGTATTTAAGTGTGAAAGTTACTTATACTTGCCTGTGTGAGCAGGAATACTTCAAAATTCATACCAGCTGCTAGGACAGGAGTAACAGCCCTCATGTCAGGACTCGACAGTAAATATCATTTTTGGGGCCTGCAGCTTTCAGGAAGTCTTCTCTTAGCCTGGGAATGGGAGTTGTGCTCTCCACTAGAGGCACCTCCTCTGAGGAGGGTGGGAGGGCCAGAAGGGGGAGGAGGCCAGGAGTCCATATTCAGCCTCCAGAGGAGCCACCTTTGGGAGGAGAGATGCAGGCACAAGGGGCGCAGGGCCAACAGGAAGTCCAAGGCGGAAGGGGCCGCAGAAGACACCACTATCCTGCTGTCAGGGTATACAGGTGGCAAAGCAGCTACCTCAATATGTCTGAGGTGCAGTGCCAAAGGAGGCTCCGTCTCTCAAGGGAGTCAGTGACCTCCATTTGTCAGATGATAGGCCCTGAGATTTCAGCAAACTGTGGGTGGACACCCCATGCCAGTGACTCTAAAGGTCACAGCTGCCCTCAACTTCTATGCCTCTGGCTCTTTCCAGTTGTCGGTGGGTGATCTCTGTGGAGTCTCCCAATCAGCTGTCCACAGTTGTGTCAAGCAGATGACAGACGCTCTATTCAGGTATGCATTGACTTTCATCCACTACCGTTGGGATGAGGCCAGCCAGACAGAGCAAGCCAGAGGCTTCGCGGCCATTGCTGGCTTCCCCCGCGTCCAGGGTGCAATAGGCTGTACACATGTGGCCATCAAGGCGCCAGCAGGTGAACCCGGTGCCTTCATCAACAGGAAGGGCTTCCACTCCATGAACGTGCAGATAGTGTGTGATCACAGGATGCTGATTCTACAAGTCTGTGCAAGGTACCCTGGCAGCTCCCGTGACGCTTACATACTCAGACACTCCCAGGTGCCAAGGCTCTTCAATACTCCAGCCCGGCTGGATGGATGGCTGCTGGGTGACAAGGGCTATCCCCTCAGAAGGTGGCTCATGATGCCTCTCTGCCATCCAAGAACAGAAGCTGAGCAGTGGTACAATAGGAGCCATGCCTCCTCAAGGGCTGTGGTGGAGAGAACCATCAGTCTTCTCAAGATGCGCTTCCGATTCCTGGACTGCTCAGTGGGCGCACTCCAGTACCCCCAGATCGTGTGTTACTGATAGTGGTTGCATGCTGCGCTCTCCACAATCTGGCGCTGGAAAGGGGTGATGCAGTGGACGAGGAAGACGTGGACGCAGTTGCTCCAAATGCACACGATGAGTCCAGCAGTGAGTCCGAGGATGAGCACGCACAGGAGAACGCTGAGGGGGTAGCACTGACCTGGGCATACTCCAGGGAGGCAGAGACACCCAGGAGGCTTTAATTTAAAGAACTTTCAGCTAGCACACTACAGATGGACCTTCACTCGATACCTGAGTGCTAAATTTGCCTGAATACTAACATTAACTAAGGCCCTTGTCAATAAAGCTCAATGTCAAAGAACTCACTCATAACATCATGGGTTCCCGTCCACTTGCAGAAGTAAGAAATCGCCCTGAGACATGGCAACATATCAAAATTTATTGAGTGAACAAATGTAACTTCATAACCAAAAAAAAAGATGTTGGACATTACAAGTCTTCAATAAACTACTGTGGGCCAACATAAAAGCACCAGTGAGAAACCCGTGGTGTGCCTAATGTGCCTTAAATTTATAATTACGGGACTACATCTAGGTGCTGTCCCCTCGCTGGCACTGGCATCTGAGACAGCCTGCTCACTGTGCTGTCCTGTTGGCCTCGATGACCTTGGATGCCGTCCTCTGGCCCGTGGATCCTGTGTTGGCCCCGCCTGGGAGGGAGCAGCCAGTTCCACAGCTGGCATCTCCCCAGTCGCCGCAGCCTCACCGATGCCACGGCCACTGGCAGAGGGGCGGAGGAGCTGCTGCCCTCATCCGGAGCGCCTTAAGAGGAGCCCACAGAGACGACGGGCAGCTGCTGCGCCGACATGAGGTTGCTTTGGACCTCCCTGCTCATTGTAGATGGATGGGCACTGAGCCAGGATATATGGTGCCCAAACCATCTCCCACACGGGCACTGACCAGCTGAGGTCAATGCTGCTGTGAGGGCTTGCAGGTCCGAATGCAACCCCAGGAGGCCCTGATTGTTCCCCTGGAGGAGCCTCTCCACGAGAGTTGCCACTCTCTCCATGGAGGAAGCATGGAACTTGGCCATGAGGCTCAATGCATCGGTGATGCTCCGCGTGGACTCCTCAAGCATGGGCACCACGCCACACATAGCCTCACATATCTCCACCAGATCATCCCGCATACCCTGCTGCACTTCCAGCGTCTGCTGCCTCAAGGACAACTCCAGAGGCACATCATCAGCCACCGACCGAGCAAGTACCTGGTTCCTAGCAGTCCTCCGACTGCCGGCACCCTGGGCACTCTCTTTCTCTGCCCGCACCTCAAGCGAGTGTGAAGTACCCTCACCGCTGTGCCCCAGGACACTAGCCGAAGATCTAATTCCTGCCGAGGTGCTAGTAACTGCGCTGGTGCCTGCCTGGCAGAAATGGTGTGACGCTGGTGAGTGGATTTCCTCTGGGCCCTCAGGGGCGAGAGGTGAACCCTCTGTCTCCTCCTCCCGGCCCTGCTCCGGTGATGCTGAAAGGAAGAAAAATGACATTTGATTAGTTGCAGTGCAGACAATGTCAACTTGCATGCCGCTCCCCCGAATCATTATGCGCTCATCCTTCCATAATCAATGGCCAACACACATTGCTAACTTCAATCACTGAGCATTCAGCAGTGCCATGGCTTTTGGGACACAGGTGGTGACCTGAGTGCTCACCAAACAAACATCCCCGTAGCACCCCAGCCTCACCGCCACCAGTGGACTTGGGGGCATGGCGCCTCTACAGATCCATGGCCTGCTGCTGGTAAAGTTTTAGGATGGCCAACTGGGCCTGGCCTCCGCCAGTCCGCATCCATTCTGCAGAATTGTGCGCAGTCTTTTCCTGAAAAAGAGAGAAGAGCATTGATTATTCCAACCTGCAGCTGGATTCCCTTCGCATCCCTGCCAACCCAGCCAGAGTGGGACATTACAGGACTCCAGTTCTTCATCACTCCAGAGCTGCCGCACACTCACCCAGAGAAGCCAAGGCTGACCCCCATCCCCACCCCACCATTGGCCAAATGCTGCCTCCTTCACATGCAGCACCACAAGGTGTTACTTTGCTAAGCAAGGAGGCACAAGCACGTGGAGCGCAAAAACCAGCAGATGGATTGGTGCCCTGCCAACTGGAAGCTCCCCTCCCAGAATGTTAGCACCCTGATTTGACATGCTTCCCACTTCCAGCACTATGTCTAGGTGCAGATCCTTGACTTTCACCCACATTCTGTACTCTGGGTGTCAATGTCACACATGCTACAGTTGCAGAACCCATCCTAGCTCAATCCTCTCAGGGTGAACTGGGCATGGGCAATCTCTGCTATCACACCCAGCGAGGGGTACATGCCGTGAAGAATTCAATGCCATTATTATTGTATTTCATGTAATTCTTATGCCACTGACTGAAATTTCTTATTTTAATTGATCTGTAAAGTTATTTCCAACCTGATTCCCAGGTCATGACTAAACAGTACTGACTGAGAATGAAAAGCAGCAGCACACTGGAGTAAGAGCAGCAGCATTTGAGGTGAGATTTTTATTTAGCAAAAAGAAGAGCATAACCCCACAAAGCAATGGGGCATTATCCCAGTGGTTACACCAGGATCACACTTGCCAGTGGTCTCCAGTGCTGACCCACCTCACGTTCCCAGGATCAGTGGAGGGAGCTGCCAGAAACTGAAGGCACTGCAGACACATCCTTTGTGTCCATGGTCTATTCAGACCCCAATTCTGAAGTCCCTGTTTGCCACCTTCAGCACCCTGTGCAAGGACACCAATCTAATATTAAATTAGAAAGCACCTAGGGGTCAAGACCATTTCCCTTACCCGATCCTCTGTTAGGGTTCATTTATGATTATCTGAAAGCTGTTCCTCTTCTCAGCAGGCATGTTAGCCTCGAGTCTAACTCCTGCTCCTGACTTGAACCAGAAAAACAGGAGTCCATCCTGGGGCTGCCTCCAAGATGCCTTTTACTTTGTGTGACGAACCCCAAAGAGAAAAGAGAAAAAACTCACCTTTTAAGTCAGAGATCAGGCCTCGGAGTTTGGGAATGACTGTTTCCAGTGGGCCTCAGCAGTCTCTGCGCATGCTGGGGCCCTGGAATGACTCCGCAGGTAGTTCCTTTTTACGATCTTCGAGTTCTGCACGTGCTGGCCAGAGAATGGAAGGTCTGCTTTCTCTTTGTCAGGCCAGTAAATGGCCCTGCACACATACGCAGTTTGTTTCTTTTATATCTTCATCCAGGAAGCTGGCTCTGCGTGCCTGCTCAGAAGGGAAAGGAGACCCAAAAGCAAAGCAGCGCAAAAGAAGGTCAGGTGACATTCTGCATCTCCACAGAAGAGAATGCCATTCCACAGAAAGTGCCAGAAGAGGCAGGACGGGAGCTGCAGGGAGCAGGCCCCAAAGAAAAGAAGAAAGTCCCAAAACCCAGGAGTGGGGCAGAAGGATGTCCCAGGAAGACAATGAAGTCAAGGGACAAGAACAGGAAACTGAAACAGGTCCTGTTAAGCGGAATTGAAAGTGAGGAGCAGAAGAAAAGACTCTGAATTAAAGAGACAGAATGACAGGGACAGACTTAAAGCAAAGTGGGCTCGAGAGAAGCCAGAAGATCCAAGGTACCAGTCGAAGGTTGGTAGCTCCTTACTACAGGCCTTTGGAGTAGTGATATTCTGCTTGGCATGGGCTGAATATCTGAGAGAGTGCATGTGGAAGGTGAAACTGATGCACGTAAATATCCAGGGGAAAGGAATATCGGGAAGAGAGGTTGAAACCCTGGAGGTGGATCCTTGTTGGAGACGTCTGAGTGAAAGCGTCACTTGGGAGAGAATTCTAAGGCGAGTTCTTCAAACATGGAGATTGGAAGCCTTCATGAGAATGATAGGGTTTCAGTGAGACCAGTTGGCTCACAGCATGACAAGCGTCTGGGGGTTGATGAGAAATCCATAAAAACTTGGTTTCGGAGTGTGGTGTATCCGACCACAGTTTGCCAATTAGTTTACATAGACTGTATACTTAATGGTCAACATTCGATTATAAGATAGATTTTGTAACTTGTGTTATCTTTGCGAATTTATATATATCTGTAAAGGTATAGTTGGGGTGAAGGAGTATTGTAATATAATTCATCTTTTCTTGTTTAATAAATGTTTTGTTCTTTTGTTAAAAGTACACTAGTGGATTCCTGTAAATGCGTTCAGTAACTGACCCGTCATGCTTTCTAAACAAAAAAGAAAGAAGTTAGGGTCAATCAAGCCAGGTTCCATTCTGGGATCTGACTTGTTCAGCATTGCCATCAGCTGGGATTGTAACAACATAAGTAGCATTTTGAGGTCCTGCCCAGCACAAGCCTGCATGGAAACCCATTGCATGGCAAGGACCCAGTGGATCCTGTGGGTTACATTGGGCACCTAGCAAAATTTGGCAAATTTTTGCAACCTTTTTTTCCCATAACTAACACAAGCTGTGATTTCTTTAGTGGGTCATTAATTACAGAGGAAACTAAGCATTCTCCTGTTTTTTTAATTAAATTTCACTTCCAGAGTTATTTGGCACATGAGTGTGATAATAGTGATTAAGTACCTGAAGAAAAATTGTATAACATGCAACAGGGATTGAGGATAACACATTTCCTAGACACAGCAGACGGACTGCATTGGCCTTTTACTGTCATGTAAATTCCTATGTTCCTACAAGATGAATATTTAAAAAAATTATTATTAATCACAGATCCAGGGGCTGAAATTCAAATCATAGATAAGATTAATCAACAATCTGCCCAGATTGCTCAATTTTGATAAATGTATGTATGTATAACGAGATAAATGGTTGGGTCCACATGACAAAACTAATAATGCAATGAAGTGCCTCTTGAAAAGCAATGCGTTTAATTTCCTGACACATGCAGAACAGCCATTTGTGAGATGGACAAGATTAAACACTACTGTCTGTAGAACGCACTTTGAAAATTAATACATTTGATTGGAAGCAGATCCACTTGCAAAGGCCAAGAGGAGGTGAAGTTAAAATGGTGCATTTACCAGGACATCCCCACTTTTTACATGGGTTAAATAAGCCTTGTTTCTGGCATTTAGCTATCATCAGCTGAGCAGAGCAGTGCCATCTGGTGACTACATAAGTGAGAAAGAGTAGATCAGGGAGACTAATGTGGAAGTGGATAGCCTTTGATAGTCAAAAGCAAAGAAGGGTAAACACTGGCATTAAACTTCTGATCCACATTCCCTTTGAAAATCCTTCTCTACATACAGCACAGGATAGCATGTATGTCTGATGGCTGAGACCCCTGTATCTGTCTACACCCCTCACGGATAGACGTGGTGGAGAAGCTTATGCGCTCCGATGATCCCTTGAGTGATGCTGACAGAAGCTCCTTGCTTCTGTCGCCCATGGCAGCAAGGTCGGTGGGAGGTGCCAGGCAATTGCATTTCAAAAAGTCTTCAACAGCAGAACTGGCAAAGGAAGATTGTGCATTTCGCTGGCTGCAAATGTGGAAGAATGTGTAGCGGCAGGTGGTCTCAGTCATTGTGGCTCAACACTGCAAAGTGTTCACATGAAGGCTCATGTCAAATTCTTGCGACCCTGAGTAGGCATTATTCTCGAATGGAGGGCAGCTGATGATTTGCATACATCTGTATACACCATCTGAGAGAGGAGAGGACAACTTACCTGTGATTTTATCAAGGCATCAAGTAAAACACGGGCAAGGAAAATTGTTGATTACAACTTACTGCCCTCCCACAACTGGTAAATCTGAATTCCTCCATGTTGAACACTACCCGGAAGAAGTGCTGAGGGTGGCAAGGGCATAGAATGTACTCTGGGTGGGGGACTTTGACATCCATCCACCAAAGAATGGCTCAGTACCACCACTACAGACTGAGCTGGCTGAATTCTGAAGACCATATCTGCCAGACTGGGCCTGCAGCAGGTGGTGAGAGAACCAACATGAGGGAAAAACCTACTTGACCTTGTCCTCACCAATCTACCTATTATAGATGAATTAATCCATGACAGTATCGGTAGGAGTTACCACCTCACAGTCCTTGTGGAGGTGGAGTCCCATCTTTACACTGAGGGCATCCTTCTTTATGTTGTGTGGCACTACAACTGTGCAAAATGGCTTTGATTCAGAATAGATTTAGCATCTCAAAACTGGGCACATACAAGACACTGTGGGTCATCAGCAGAAGCAAAATTGTATCCCACCACAATCTGTAGCCTCATGGCCTGGCATATCCCTCACTCTACCTTTATCATCATGCAAGGGGACCAACTTAGATTCAATGAGGAGTGTAGGAGAGCATGCCAAGAGCAGCGCCAGGCATACCTAAAAATGAGACGCTAAGCTGGGAGTACAGGAATGCATGCATAAGCATCTTAACAAACTTCTATGTAAATGTTTAGGTAAATACCTTTGTAAATTGTGGCTTACCATTCTATGTAACTTTTGACGTCATAATATGTAAATAAAGGTTTTGGGCAGTAGCCATTTGACCCATCACATTGAACATGGTGCCAGATGTGTGCAGCCAGCACTGAGTGGACTTTGATAGCTGTAAGAGAACCAGCAGATGTAAAAAGAGCAGAGAATAATTAAAACTTCAGTCTGCAACTGTATGCAGGACATTGACAGTTTGGTGAGTCATTATGGCTTTGAATATTCCAGTACTTGCTCCTCTGGAGATGAAGGGAGTTTTGCGAGGGAATTGGAAATTCTTCTGATCTCAATGGCAGAATTATCAGATTGCCACAGAATTGAACAAGAAACCTGAGCAAACGAGAGTAGCAATTCTGGTTTCAGTGTTGGGTAAAGAGCGCCACAAGCTGCATTGCAATCTCGACCTAATTGAGGAGCAGCAAAGGAAATTGTGTGAAATTCTGGAGGGCTTGAAGACCCACTTTGAACCCTCTACTTTAAGAAATTTATGTATTTAGCACCAGGACTCAGGAAGAGAGGGAGAATATTGATCAGTATGTGACTGCACTGAGACATCGTGCTGAATCTTGAGTTTGGGCAACTGAAGGATGATTTCATCAGAGACTGGATTGCGTTAAGAACAAGAGATCCTGCTGTGAGAGCAAGTCTGAAGAGAAACTTAACTCTCAAGAAAGCAGATGCTCTGAAGTGGCTAATAATCAGCTGAAGAGCATTGATGGGAGAACTGAAGAGGTTTTGCACTATGCTGAGAGGCAGTCCAAGCCTTCCAAGCACAAGTCAATGAATAAAAAGATGGACAACTTAGAGAAAGGCTGAGGCAATGGTGAAAATTGCCAAAGGGATCATAAAAAATCAACTACATCCAGCACAGATGTATACAAGGCAATCTTAGAGTGGAGGAAAGCACTGACTGAAGGCAAGAAAAGTAGACCACTGCAGCAACTAATGGCACACTGCATTCAACAGCTAAAAATCTACTGAAGCCAGAAGTATTAACATGAATGAGTAACAAGTTCAAAGTGAATCAACAGAAAGACAAATTTCTCTTTGATAAAGCTGCTAAATCATTGCAAGGTCTGAGAGTTGGAGAGCCTGTCAGGGTGCAAACATTCAATGCACTGAACAATAGTTAGCCTGCTTAGCAACTTGGAACCTGTGTAGAGAAGTTGTTACCTCAATTATACATGGTGAAAGTGAATGAAACAGACATCTATGTGCAACGAAAGAGGCTGCTTCTTCGCAGCAGACAGCTGATGAGGCAGATTTGATTTCACCGTCTGAGCAAGGAACTGAACGACCACCAGTCCCAGAGGTCAACTGTTCCCCAAATTCTACAGTTCAGCAGCAACACTGGCCAGGACAACAACATTCCCCAGAGAAGCAATGTCACCCCAGGAACCAGCAGAAACAAGATGACCAGGCCAAAACAACTCATACATGCACCATAAAAAGGCCCGAATGCTTTAAAGATTATGGGCGAAATTTTACGGCAGCGGGATTTTACGTTCCCACCGAAGCCAGTGAGGTTTAGAATGTCTCAACGCATTTTATGGCCCCGTCCCCACCAAAACGGGGCCGTAAAACTCTGACCTATGTGTGCAAGGTGTGTGTAGGGACAGATAAAACAGACTAGAAACAACAAAGTTTTTGTTCACGCATTGTAATTTTCTTTATGAATTATGCATGTGGAGTAACCTGCTAATTATAGCGCATCCAATTTTTATATGAAAGGGAGATGTTTGGATAAATACCTTTGTTCACAGTGGCTTACCATACTCATGTGACCTCTGATGTCATGATATGCAAATAAAAGTTTTGGGCAGTAGCCATTTGACACACCACATGGAACAGTGAAGAAATGTTTCCCCATTTCCTTTCTGGTTCTTTAGCCAATTATTTTACATCTATAAGCATTGGTTACCAACCCAAGAGGAAACAGCTACGTGTTCTCATAATTTTGAATACCTCTATTAGGTCTCCTCTAATCTTCTCTGTTCTATGGAGAATAATCCCAATTTCTCAAATCTCTCCATATGACTGAACCTCATCCCTAGCAATATCCCAGTAATCCTCACTTGTACTCTCTTCAAGGACTTAACATGCATCCCATAGTGTAGTGCCTAGAATTGTAAATAATGCGGCTGAGGTCGAACCAGGGATTTCCTTGTTTTTGTGTTCCATGTCCCCTTTTCAAAGCCAAGTAGCCCAAATGCTTTTCTAGCCACCTTGCCAATTTGCCCAGCCATTTTCAAAGATTTGTGAATATGCACCCACAAGTCCTTCTGTTCTTGCAACCCCTCTAAATCATACCTTCAGATTATACTGGCTGTCCAAGTTGTTTCTTCCAAATGCCATCACTTTGCATTAATGAATCTTAGAATCAAAGAATAGCACAGCACAGAAGAAGGCCATTCAACCTATTGAGTCTGGCTGAGTGAATCACACAGAAAGTCTTCCCAATATCAAATGCATTTTTCAGTGTTTTTGCCAGCTGAAGCTACATTCTTGAGAGATTAGTGATAATTCCCGAGCATCATTGCCTCAACTGCCATACATAAATTGCCAGAAACAGCACACTGCATTTCCAGAAAGCCCGAACAGTCCCATGTGTGAGTAATACAGCTGTGCTGTTTCAAACTGCAAACAGTTTGACATTTATCCTTAAAGTTCCATCACTCTGTATTATGTTGAAAATGATAAAGCTTGTTCATTAATTTCCTCCTGTTTTTGTAGCTGTTTTGCGTCACCAGTAATAGGGCTTGTCTGACAAATTTGAGATCCACAGCAAATTGTTCAGACTCCCTGGAACAAATTTATAACATAAATTCAGAAAAATGCCTGCCATCGGCCAGGTACATTCCAGGAAATTACAGCAAGCGTCAGAACAAATGATTACTCTCTGCCCGAAGTGTACACAGAGTAATGCACAGGATCCTCATATACAAACAACACATGACCAGCCCAACCTATAAGACTATTTATACAGAAAATCTACTCAATCTATACATATTAGGAAATCTCTCGAGCAACACAATAATATTTATGCCGTCTAATATAATAATTGAAAATCATCTACATATTCTGCCATTCATTAGGACCATAGCTGAACTTTTACATCAATTCTATTTTCCTACCCTATGACTATATCCTTTGATTCTCCTAGTTCCCAAAAATCTACCATTCTTATTCTTGAAAGCTTGAATATACTCAATGACTCAATTCCAAAGATTCACAATCCTTTGAGTGAAGAAAATTTTCTTCACCTCAGTCCTAAATGACTGACCCCTTGGGTGGAATCTTTCGGTAGCGGCGAGGTTGTCAGCAGTGGGACAGAAAGTGCGTGACACATCCCGCTCGGGATGGGACAGAAATTGTGTGACACTTCCTCTTGGGGTGGGACACAAAGTGCATGACACTTCCGCTTGGGATGGGACAGAAGGCACATGACACCTCCGCTCGGGGTGGGACAGAAAGCACGTGACACTTCCTCTTGGGGTGGGACACAAAGTGCGTGACACCTGCGCTTGGTGTGGGACAGAAAGCACGTGACACTTCCTCTTGGGGTGGGACACAAATTGCATGACCCTTTCGCTTGGGGTGGGACAGAAAGTGCGTGACACTTCCTCTCGGGGGCAGGATGGTTGGGCACACAGCGATTAGCCAATTAGCTATGCATAGGCGAGGAGCACAATGAGTCATGCAGTGGGGTGGGCTGGAAGTTGACACCCCTGCCATTACCATGGGGTCGAAGGTTGAGGCACCATATTTAAAGGGCACCTGGACAGGCATGCATTCCCTGCAAGCCAGGAACATCACTCTGGCCCTCTGAGTGGATACCAACATCAAAATTTTCTGGTCCTTACCCCCAACCCTGGCATAACCTCAACTGTGAACTTCTGTTCAGGAGTGATGTCACAGAGAAGGCAAAGAAGAATGGTCCCCCGTTCATTGATGCTTCGCTGCAGTTTCTCATTCAGACTGCCCGAGAAAGGCAGGAGGTCCTGTTTCCCAGGGATGGTAGCAGGAGGTCCTCCTGCCAGACCAAGGCAGCCTGGATGGAGGTCGCAGTGTGGGTTAGTGCCCATGGAGGCTACTCGGGAACCTGGGAGCAGTGCAGGAAGAGGATGAACGAGCTGCTGTGCTCCACCAGGGTAAGTGATACTGTACTGACTGCAAAGCGACACTCGTAGGGGCATCAAGCAGTCTGAGTGTGAGAGTACAGAGAGATGTCAAGTGGAGTTTGGATTGTAGGCCTCACTATCAGATGGAACATGTGCACTGAAGTGTGGGAGACACTTGATGCTGTGAATGTTGTACCGGTTGCAGGACAGTGTGGGTGCCAAACACTTACTGGGGAGGGTTCAGGAGCTGTCATGGGCATGCACGCCCATAAAGTGGTCATGCACCCATTGCGATGACACTCAATCTGTCTGCCTATCTGTCTGTAGGAGAAAACTGCTTACAATCGGAGGGAGTGGAATAAACCTGGAGGAGATGTACCCAATCCTGACCACAGCTGAGGAGGAGACCATGGAATTGCTGGGAAGGACTGTGACCGAGTTGCACTGATGGAGAGACCCGGAATTTCTCAGCCATCCAGTGAGATGCCTCTAGATGGTGTTCAGAAATGTTCACAGCAGTATTGCCTGAAATGTTGTTGAGTGAGGGATTGTGCATAACCGTCAGCTAAATCTTTTTGTCCTCCACTGCAAGTTCTCTCAATAAAACAAAGAGCAAGAAGGAGAGACAGCCTTCCTCCAGCTCCACTTCCAGCTCCAGCTCCACTTCCAGCTCCAGCTCCTGCTCCAGCTCCAGCCCCACCTTCAGCTCCGCCTCCACCTCCAGCTCCACCTCCACTTCCAGCTCCAGCTCCACCTCCATCTCCTGCTCCAACTCCAGCCCCACCTTCAACTGCAGATATTCAGCTTTCGCATCCACCTCCTGCTCCACCTCCAGTTCCAACTCCAGATCCACCTCCGCCTCCTGCTCCACCTCCACTTCCAGCTCCAGATCCACCTCCGCCTCCTGCTCCAGCTCCAGTTCCAGTTCCAGCCTCACCTCCTGCTCCACCTCCACTCCAAGCTTCACCTCCAGCTCCACCTCCAGCTCCAGATCCAGCTCCAGCTCCACTTCCAAATCCAGCTCCGCCTCCACCTCCTGCTCCACCTCCACGTCCACCTCCACCTCCATATCTAGCTCCAGCTCCACCTCTGTCTCCAACATAAAAACCTGTATCGCCCATATGGTGTGTTGGAGGTACAGAGATAGGAGCTGTGTTCATCCAGCTTGACCTGCAAGAAGAAGCCTGAACTCCCATGCAAGATTGAATAGTATTTAGCATCAGCTAGCTTACACGTGATCTCTTCTACAGTGGGCAGCTGGTAATGCTCTCTTTGCACTGCCTGCTTTAGGTCTCTGGGATCCAGACAGACTCGCAGATTTTTCTACTATTATAATTGGATTAACCCACTTTGTCGGTTCTTCAGTTTTCTTGATGATGTGAAGTTTCTCCATTCTGTCCAACTCTGCTTTCAGTCGGTCTCTCAGCATTACTGGTATTTTCCTGGCCATGTGTGTTTTGGGTGGCACAGTTTCGTCAATCTTGATGGTGTGTTCTCATTTTGGCAACACATTTTTACACTTACTCAGGATGTCCTCAGTGGTGACAGTCATTGTTCTCTTGATTAGCTTCAGATTTTCACAAGATTTGATTCCAAAAATGGGTTTTGCATCAGTTTTCACCACTATGAATGGAAGTGCTTGAGACTGTGTTTTTTAGTTCACTTTAAGTGTGCACTTGCCTTCTTCAGTAATTTTTTGACCTGTATAAGTAGACAGCTTCACTTGTGTTTTAATTAGCTGTTTTCCTTTGCTTATCTTACGATACAGGCTTATGGGAAAGACATTTGCTTGTGCACCTGTGTCAAGCTTGAAATTCACCATAATGTTGGCAGTTTTTAAATCAACCTTTCATTCATCTTCTTTGGAATTTGTTGTACCTGCACCAACTGAAAAGTTTCGTTTCAGTGTCTGTGTTAATCGTGTACAGTTTCTTCAATTTATACATCTTAGCGAATTGATTTAGTTTATCACAGTTCTTACACTGCTTCCATAGGCTGTTCTACATTGGCTACATTTAAATGTTTTAATAGCAGTTCTGTTTTTTTTACGTTCAGACTGCCTATTTGTTCTTTTCCGGGGCTCTTTCTGTTTAACTGCATCTAACTGTTTGACCATGAATGGCTTATCATCTTCTGTCATCTGTTTAATCTGGCATTTCATTGTCTCTGCCACTCTGCAGATATTTATTGCTTTCTCCAGCGTGAAATTAACTACTCTCAAAAGCCATTCTCTCAGAGTGTCATTTGCGATCCTGCAAATTATTATATCTTGGATGAGTGATTCTTCAAGCTCTCCAAATTCACATGATTTAGCTCATTTTCTCAGCTCAGTTACATACTGAGTAATGTTGGCACTGCCTTGCGTGCCTGCAAAAAATCGGTATCTTTCATATGTGATGTTTTTCTTAAGGCTGCAGTAGGCTTCGAATTTTTCCATTATTTCTTTCAAGTCATTTCTTTTCTCATCACTTTCAAACATGAATGTGTTATAGACTTTGAGGGCTGCTTCCCCTGCTACGTGAAGAAAGATGGAAGACTGGACCTGAGGGTCTCTTTTATCACTTCCCATCGCTGTGAGGCACAGCTTGAATTGCTGCCGGAACCTTCAGTTTTTGGTGAGATCTCCCTCCAAACTGAGCTCTGTCAGTGGTTTCAGAACCTCCATTGTTGCCTTTAATTTACTTCTGACACCATGCCTTGTTTTTTGTTTCAATGATGCACACAGGCTGTTGACATTGTAGCTGAGCTAACTTTATTGATAATGCATTTTCCTGACATAAACACACATCTGCAGTAACTGAATTCTACCTAGACAGGCTCCAAGATGTGCTATCTGACCTTCAAGCCCCAGGTCAGGTGACCCCCTATCTAGTACAGAGTACCATATAGTATCTAATACTGTAGTCCACTACCACAATCAACTATTATCATGACACATATTCTATATTCCAGGTATGGTCACAACAAAGCACTATAAAAATACAGCAAGACTTTCTTACTCTTATTCACCAACCCCCTTGCAATGACAATGAACGTACCATCTTCTTTTCTCTGAATGTCAACATTTACTACTCTTTCACCTTTTAAAGAATATTCTGTTTTTCTATTCTTCCTACCAAAGTGGATAATTTTACACTTCCCAAGTACTCCACCTATCATATTCTTGCTCAATTACTTAATTGGCCTATATATTTTTGCAGCCTCTTTGCATCCTGCTCAGAGTTTATTTTCCCACCTTGCTTTGCATTGTTAGCAAATTTGGATACTTTACACTTGGTCCCCTCATCTAAGTAATTGATATCCATGGTCTATAGCTAATGCCCAAGCACTGATCCTTATAGTATACAACTAGTTACACGCTGTCTTGTAGCTACAAGCCGACCAATCACCTGGATCTGATGGCCTAGGTCCTAATAGAAGTGACGGTGTTGGCAGTGGATGCATTGGTTGTGATTTTCCAAAATTTCCTGGATCCTGGAATGATCGCAGTTGATTGGAAGGTAGCAAATGTAATGTTGCTAGTCAGGAAAGGAGGGAGACAGAAACAGGAATTAGAGGTTTGCTAACCTGACATCAGTCATTGGAAAAATGCTGGGGTCGGCTATTAAAGGAACAATAACAGGGCATTTAGAAAATCATTAAATGATTAAGCAGAGCTAACATGGTGTTATGAAAGGGATATTGTGTTTGACAAATGGATTTGAGTGTCTTGCAGATGTAATTATTTGGGTAGATAAAGGGGAGCCAGCGGATGCAGTAAATTTGCATTTTCAAAATGCATTTGATAAGGTGCCACACGAAAGGTTATTAGATAAGCAAAGGGCTCATAGGTTGATGGCAATATATTAGCATGGATAGAGGATTAGTCAAAGGACAGAAAAGATTAGGAATAAATAGGTTATTAATGATAAAAACAGAAAATGCTGAAAATACTCAGCATCTTAGGAGAGAAAAAAGCAAAGTTAATGTTTCAGGCCAATGACCTTTCATCAGAACTAGACAAAATGAGAGATGTAACAGGTTTTAAGCAAGTACAGAGACAGGGAAAGTGGAGAGGGTGGAATAGAACATCAGGAAGGCCTGAACTAGGTCAAAGAAAGGATAGATTAAATGGCAAAAAGGGTGATAGTGCAAGGAAAAAGGAGATGGGGATGGGACAAGTAAAGAAACAAAAGATGAGCTCAGAGGAGATGCAAATGAAATCATCACCTGCAGCTGCCTTCCAAAAAAAATCGGGCAGTAGTTATAATTTGAAATTATCTGTGAAGTGCCTAACCGAAAGATGAGCTGCTGTTCTTCGAGCTAACCTTGAGCTTCATAGTAGGAGGCTAGGAACAGAGGGGTCAGAATGGGAGTGGGGCAGAGAATTAAAATGATAGAAGGCTAGAAACCACTTCTGGACATCCAATCTGTGCTTGCTTTCCCCAAGGTGGAGCAGTCCGTGAGAAGCAAATGCAGTATACTATCCTAAAAGAAAGAAAAGTGAAGCGGCGTTTCACCTGGAAGGAGTATTTGGGGCCCTGGAAGGTGAGAACATAGGAAGTAAAAAGGAAAGTATTGCATCTTCTGTGCTTGCATGGTAAGGGCTCATTGAGAAGTCAACCAGGGTGTCATGAGGGAACAGTCCCTTCGGAATGCTGTAAAGGAAAGGGAGGGGAAGATATGTTTGGTGGTAGTATCACAGTAAAGGTGGCAGAAATTGCAGAGGATGACTGGTTGAATGTAGACGCTGGTGACACAGAAGATGAGGGCAAAGGAAATCTAATCGTGGTTCGGGGTAAGAGGGGTTCAAGGTAAAAGTGCAGGAAATGGAATGGACATAGTCTAGGGCCCTGTTAACCATAGTCGGTGAGTGGGTGGAATTCTCAACTGAGGAAAAAGGAAGGTTTCTTGAAATCACTACTATGGAACGTGGCATAGTCAGGACAGATACGACAGAAACAGATAAACTGGGAGAAGGGAATAGCATCCTTACATGAAGTGTGTGGAAAGAAGTGTAGTCAAAGTAGCTGTGGGAGTCAGTGGACTTATGGTGGATATTGGTTGATAGCCTGTCCCAGAAATGGAGGCAGAGGCAGGGAAGGGAAGGGAACAACTGGTGATGGACCATATGCAGTTAAGGGAAGAGTAGAGATTAGCAGAAGTAGAAAGGGTAGAATTTTTGGGTCAGTGGGCAGCTGCCATTGGCAGGTTGAGGACCGATGGGGGGATGGACCGCCGGTCACAATTTCATGCTGGCTGGCCAATTAACGGCCAGCAGGCGTGAAGGGCGCTCTGAAAGGCTCAGCGGTGCTGGGGTGGGGCGGGGGGTGGGGGGAGGAGGAGGGCGAGTGCTGAAGTCTGCGCGGGCGTGGGGGAGTGCGCAATGAAAGCTCCCTGAAGGCAGAGAGCTGCCTCAGGGAGCTGAAGAATTTAAAACCAATAAATAAAGATTTAAAACTGCAGAAAAAAATGTCCACACATTAGATTCGCTCACATGAAAATATAGATGATGAAAATTCTGTCCAAACATTTTTATTTTTTTTAATTAACAGCAGAAACCACATCCCGCCATTGGATGAGGTTTCATCAAAAAGGCAAAGGATGGTGCGGGGTGGGGGGGTGGGGGGAGGGGGGTGTGGGAGATTGGCACAGAGGGCCCATGAAGGAGAAATCCTCCCCTTTCACTGACCAGCAGCCCACATGATTAAACCTGCCAGGCTACACGTTGGGCACAGGTCTTTCCCACCAGTGTGGGATGAAGCCCTTAAGTGAGCACTAATTACCGACATAAGGGCCTCAATTGGGCTAGAAGGAGGTGGCTCTTCTGATACCTCTCCCTTGTCGATGGCATGGTGCTCTAATTTTCAAGTCCACCTCCCTGTCACCAACCCCCCATCCCCGCAGATGGTCCACAAAATTCAGCTCCATGTCCCTAATAATAGATTCTAGCATCTTCCTTACTACTGATATCAAGCTAACTAACATATATTTCTCTCTCCTTCCTTTCTTTAATAGCAGGGTCACATTTGCTATGTTCCAATATATGAGGACTGTTCTAGAATCTAGAGGATCCTGGAAGATCAAAACCAATGCATCCATTTCTTCGGGAAAGACCTCTTTTCAAACCCTAGGATGCAGGCCATCAGGTCAGGGGGATTGATCGACTTTTAGTCTCATGAACTTCTCCAGCATTATTTCTTTGTGAATACTCATTGCTTTAAATTCCTCATTCTCAGTAGAACCTGCTTCCCCACCATTTTCAGAATGCCTTTTGTGTCTTTTCTTCCTTTTTACATATTATTAAAAACTCTTAAATTCTGACTTTGTATTTCTTACTGGTTTAATGTCATATTCTATTTTCTCCCTCTTTCCAATTTCTTGGTCATCCTTAGTTGATTTTTAAAACCCTCAAAATCCTAAGGCTTTCTTCTCTTAATAAGCCTTAATAAGCAACTTAATAGGCCTTCTCTTTTAATCTAATGCTAACCTTAACTCCTTTAGTTCTCCAAGGTTTAACCACTTTTCCAGTGAGCTTTTATTTCTCAAAAACATACATTCGTTAAGAATTAATAATTATTTCTTTAAATGTTTGCCAAGCCTATCTACCATCATATCTTTTCATCTAATTTGCCAATCTACCTCAACCAACTTATACCACCCCTTATACCTCCATAACTGACTTTGTTTAGTTTCAGACTTAACCACAGAGCCAAATCTCTGTGGTATGCCTGAAGTAATGATGGTGATTGATCAGGCAGGCACATTAATGGGACATGGTGCAGTACAGGACAATAGGGACAACTTCATTTTCAGAGGAGGTTTTGGAAGACCTGTTGCACTAAAGATGAGTTGCACTCTGGAGCAATGGATTACAATTCTTCCCACCCATCTCCAGATAAGTTTATCTGTTAATACTCCTAACAGGTAGGATAGTCTGTCTGCACAAAAAGTGGAAAGCGCTGACAAACCATTTGGGCTTAATTGCATGATCTCCAGTACCACTTGACCCCCATCCCTAAAGTTTCAGTTCTAATGAAAGGTCAGTGCCTGAAAGTTCAAGTTGCCTGTTTAGAGCACCTTTCGTTTTTGTTTCTCTGAGGTTTAGTTCTTGTCAACTGCACCTTCATTTATACTTAAATTTATAAAGAACCTTAAATATAAAAAAAATTCCAAGGTGCTTCACAGAGAAATGGATTGAAAATGGACACCAAGTCCATAAGGAAGAATTTAGGAGGAGTGACTGCAGGCTAGATCAAAGGGAAATGAACACAGGAGTAGAAGTTACACAGTTTCATCTGCGTGAACCTATTACACCATTCAATTAGATCATGGCTAATCTGTACTTAACTCCTCTTGTGTGCTTTTGCTCTGTATCCCTTTGCACCCTTACCGAATAAAAATCTATCAATTTTGTCTTGAAAATTTCAAATGCTGACCACAGAATGGTAAAGAATTGGAACTTTACAATACAATACATTGATAATGGTAAACCTGCATCTTCATTCAACCACATTCTCAATATGTGCTCTTGGCAGACTGAGCTGTTTTTAGAAGTGCTATCAGTGAACATTTACCCCATTGGGAAGTTTCAAAGTATCACATTCACTGGTTCGTTGAATTTTGTGTTGCTATTTTAGCATCGTCTATTATATCATGCAACTTATCAGATTAAAAAAAAGCAATCACAGGTCATAGATGTAATATGGATACCAGTATTACTTAACGTGGCATATCGTAATACATAATAGTATTTTCTGTCTACTTTTACATTAATTTCCTAATTTTAATGTCCTAAATTTTACAAGAAAAAGTATGGTCAAAAAATTCCTTGCAAATGGTGCACAGTTCAGTCATATATCTTAAGACCATCACATTCCAACCTGTATCTTTAAATAAAGAAAATTCCATCAATGTAAAAATCCATACTCACGGAGTGCTTCTTTGCTATTCTGCCTAAAATATTTTAAAGGGCAAAAAATGTTTTTGTTTGCAATTCACCAAACTTTTCAAGCACTTTAACAATAGATTAAAATTGAATGAAAAGGCGCAAATTCTTCTTGCCTTGAAGTTATCAAAACACTGTCTCTTACCGCCATCTAGTGGATTATCTACTAAGAATTTGTTGGAATTATTTTTTGTAATTATTTCTTCAAGTTTTCAAAATTGAAATGAAGCATTTAACCTCTCAAGCTATCTGGGGTATTTTATTACTGTAATTTTCATATTTTACTCAAATAATTTCAAAGTAAAAATATATATTTTAAAAACTTTACTTCTGCTGTGTTTTATATTTACCTTTTCTCCATTTTACTGTTTCTGTTCACCGTTACATCATTTCTGAATATCATTCCAACTATTGATGTTTAAACTTACATATCCCGGAGCAGGGTCCTATACAATTAAAAATTGGTCTCTGGCTTCTAAAGACAATCTTTATCAACCATCGTATGTCCTATCATTTGGTCTAGTCACATCATTCAAGCCAGCAGGTTGAAACTACCATGTGGTTCAGACAACCACATTTGGCATTCCAGTGGTTTGCTGAGAGACTGGCAGAGAGGGTACCAAGACTGCTGGTCAGCAGTGCCCAGAAAGTTAATTTTAACTAGTAATAGGTATTATGTTGGAGCTAACAGGGTTCATTGACTGAATAATTTGGAACATACACTGGGCACTACATATCTTAGTTGCAAGCTAAAGCTTCCAACACCTTGTCCCAGTAATATCAGTTCCAGAAACTCAGCCTTTGATTACCCCTTATTATGCCATTGTGGTAGTTCAGTCAGACCTGTAACCTCTGTTAAAAATAAACACTTAGTACCAATTAATACTGTGAGCTCATGTGTGCAAATCCATTTCACTTAGGATCCTCACAGCCAGCAGAGGGAAAAAAACTTTAATGAGGTCAGCCTGAGGTGGATTTAAACCCAAGCTGTACAGGTGAGAGACCGTGCTGTAACCTACTGCATAGGCAGGGCTTTAAATTAGTGTCTTGGACCAGAGGTCTTTATTTTAATAATCATTACTGACACTCACAGTATGATAATTTTCCCCTTTTAATGTTCTTCTCATCCTACTGTATGTCTCACTTCCTCAAAGTTTACCACTCATCAAAAGTTAAGTATGAAAATTACAGATGAGCAAACCCCTACTGATTGTCAGTTACTAAAGGCATGGTATCCTCTTTATTATTATTATGTAAGACGTTTAAATGTAACCAGACTAGTACCGGTGACTGCAATAAAAATAAAACTTTCAGATTAAACTGGTATAATCCCACATTAGTTCAAAGTGCTATAAATCCAATGGAAGCAGCTTGGAGTTTAAATGATAAATGTGGTCAAATACTCACATCACTCTGGACAAAAATGAAGTTCTATAATCCCCAATTTTGCTTGATGAAACTCCTGACTAAAATATAAAATAAAAATCAATGTAATAGTTTGAGAACAATTGTTTTATAAAAACATCGTCTCACTGCTGTATTTAAAATTAACAATGATAAATAAAGACCTTGAGACATTATTGAAACTTTTTAGATAAAAAGGGTTAAGGTGGCCTCCAGAAGTTCTGGTAAAAATATCAGTAACTGCTTTTCCTAAATAACTGTTATTTTATAGTGCATTAGCAGTTTAAAAAAATAAAAACCGTATAATTATTATTCATTCTGTCAGATATAATAATTGCTATATCACAGAACGGTTCGTAGTATCTATGAACAGATTGGTCATTCTGGGTGATAAATTACATAAATAACATTTGAGACTGACCGGCACCATGATGTGTTATAACTATTTTGATTGAGCACTACCTGATGCCTACGTCTTTTCTTTGTTCAATCAATGTATTTACCATTAATATCTATACAATGAATGAAAAGATGTGGAAAGGGGAGTGAGAGAGGGTTTTTGACTTACGTCTTCATGTACTGAGAGTGAGGCTAAGACAATCATAAAATATAAGTGCTGTTTAAGGTATTAATTATTATACACCATACTTTGTAAGTGTTGGAATGCAACTCTCACAAAAATCTTGCAGAATTTCTAAAGGGTTTATCTACATGACTTTTGGTAATGCATAAGTGATTTCTGTTACTTTAGAAGCAGCATGTGAGTGGATATTTTGAATAGAATTTATCACGAGATGCTATCTCATAGTCAACCCTGCCCTTATTGTTCTGATTTCTTTTTTTTCAAGTGGGACTTCACAATGTCACATGAGGTCTCAGAGTGCCTCCAACCAGTAATTCTAAAAATTGGGACTATAGTTATGGAAAACTTAGAGACTCCAATAATATTCATGCATACCTCCCTTTGTAAAATTTGAGATTATAGGAATATTAAGTCAAATACATTTCCTTTAAGGCCTCTGAGCATAAGGACAAAAGCAAAACACTGTGGATGCTGGCACAACCTGAAATGTTAAACAAAAACAGAATTACCTGGAAAAACTCAGCAGGTCTGGCAGCATCGGTGGAGAAGAAAAGAGCTGACGTTTCGGGTCCACATGACCCTTCAACAGAACTGAAGTATAGTTAGGAGAGGGGTGAAATATAAGCTGGTTTAAGGTAGGGGGGCGGGGGAGAGAGAAGTTGAGGGTGGGGTGGTTGTGGGGACAAGCAAGCAGTGATAGGAGCAGATAATCAAAAGATGTCACAGACAAAAGGATCAAAGAGGTGTTGAAGGTGGTGATATTATCTAAGAAAAGTGCTAATTAAGAATGGATGGCAGGACACTCAAGGTACAGCTCTAGTGGGGGTGGGGTGGAAAGACTAACAAGGTCTTAGTTGTAGATTTAAAAATAATGGAAATAGGTGGGAAAAGAAGAATCTATATAAATTATTGAAAAAAAAACAAAAGGGAGGGGGAAGAAACGGGGTGGGGATGGGGGGAGGGGGAGTTTAAGATCTAAAGTTGTTGAATTCAATATTCAGCCCGGAAGGCTGTGAAGTGCCTAGTCGGAAGATGAGGTGCTGTTCCTCCAGTTTGCGTTGGGCTTCACTGAAATGTTAACTCTGTTTCTCTCTTCACGGACACTGCCAGACCTGCTGGGTATTTCCAACATTTCCTGTGTTTTTTTCTGAACATAATATGGATTGGGATTCAATTCTGCAGTTTGTGGATTATGCATTTAATGGGTAAATGTAATTAATACTCTGATACTTGTGTGGCTGACCATTTAAGTGAATAACCAAGGTCTTTTGTCCAAATTATTAAGGTATATTAATCCTGCAAGATTAACCTCAGTGCAGTTACAGTGCAGATCCAGGTTCAGACCCGGTTCTGCATCAAAATAGCTTCACGAAGCACTGAGCTTGCATCTGATGTGGTGTCAAGTCTGGTTTGCAAAGTGCTCCTTGACTCCTCACTCCCCACCCCCTGGACAACCTGTAAGCCTACCTAACCTTAACTGAAATGTTTCAAGAGAACAGATTATTCTCCTCTCTGATCTCTAAACATTAACATTTGTAACACTTGGCAGACAGCTCTACACATCCATATGTCTAGGCACTAACAAAGTTCTCACCTAAACAGAGCAGTTAATGTTCCAGTTGGGCAGGAGGAGTCAAGCAATGTAAACATGGCATTGCCTGGTTGGATTACGAGCTACACTCAGACAGGTAGTTTACAGATAATGTAATCTACCTAGCCAACTAAGGGTGTCAGAAAAACTGAGTAATTGTTCAGAATTTCACAAAGGAGAAAGATGGACAAAATAATTCCTTTTGACACTGAAGGCTTGCAGGTCCTCCAAGAAACTGTACCAAAGGAGGATGGCTGACAACAATCCTCCAGTAAAAGCACAGGAGCTAGTTACATGGAGGGAGCCTACCAACTGAGACAATGTGGTAATCCAGATCCTTTCTGCCTTATTTCAAATGAGAAAGGTGCTTACTAGTATCAGGAAGAAATCAAAGATAAGTGTACTCACATTCATCAACATGGCACAGAATTAATGGGAACTGCCATGCCTGCTTGTCGGTATTCTTTGACAACCATTGTGCTTTTGTCTATACTCCTTCACTTTGCCAAAGCTGCACACATATTTTGCAATAATGTGGCAGATGAAAGTTAACCATGGCACATAGTACAAGGCAGTCATCCGTTTTAAGGAAGTTTCTCAATGGGGCCATTGGTCAAGGCCCTATCTCCTAAGAGCCACTCACACAATATTTCATCTCCTTCAAATAATATGTAAACCATGAACTGCTAAATAATGGAGGCACCATCGGTGCTTCCTGGTTAACAGCCATTAAGTCACACAGGGGAAAATTTTCCCCATGTCGGGCGGGCTGGTCAGTACCAGGCGCGGGCGGGTGGGACCCGATCACCACCCATGATCGGGTCTGTACTGCCATTTTACGTCGGCAGGCCAAATTAAGGCCCGCCCAGCGTACTTCACGACTCCTGTGCATAGCAGGAGCGGGTGGTCGGCAGCGGGCGCACTCAGCCCGCTGGGTCCAATGGCGGCCCGGCGGTCTGTATAAAGGAAGGCCTGGCAGCCTTGGAAAGGCTGCTCATAATGGCTGGGAGAAGGGGTCTGCAGAGGGGCAATGCTGGTGACGCAAGTCCGGAGGGTAGGCCATCGGGGCAGGCCAGGCCAGAGGGTAGGCCATCGGGGCAGGCCAGGCCAGAGGGTAGGCCATCGGGGCAGTGTGACCCTCGTTCTTCAGACGAGTGCCTTGCTGCCCCCCTAGAGGAGGTGGCAGTGCGGCAGGAAGTCCTTCTTCCGAGGGACGGGAGGTGGAGGCCTCCCCACCTGACCAAACATGCATGGGAGGAGGAGGCCAAGAGTGTCAGCTCCCATGAGGTGGTGCGGTGCATGTGGCTCCGGTGCTGCAAAAGGTTCAATGATCTCCTGCGCTCGGGAAGGGTGAGTACCATGTTGCCTCAAGTCACTTAATGCAGCCTTCACCCTTTTCCCCAAACCCCACCGATCCCCCCTGAGCGGTCCAGGCATCGGAAGCACATCTTGAGAAGACCAATGGTTCTCTCCACCACAGCCCTTGTGGTGCCGTGGCTCCTATTATACCTCTGCTCAGCCTCTGTTCTTGGATGGCGGAGAGGCGTCATGAGCCACATTCTGAGGGGATAGCCCTTGTCATCCAGCAGCCATCCATCAAGCCGGGCTGGAGCACTGAAGAGCCCCGGCACCTGGGAGCGTCCGAGGATGTAGGCGTCTTGGGAGCGCCTACATGGGGACCTTGCACGGACTTGCAGAATCTGCAGCTTGCGATCACACACTATCTGCACGATAATGGAGTGGAAGCCCTTCCTGTTGACGAAGGCACCGGGCTCACCTGCTGGCGCCTTGATGGCCACATGTGTGCAGTCTATTGCACCCTGGATGTGGGGGAAGCCAGCAATGGCCGCAAAGCCTCTGGCTCGCTGTGTCTGACTGACATCGCCCCAGCAATAGTGGATGAAAGTCAATGCACGCCTGAACAGAGCGTCTGTCATCTGCTTGACACAAGTGTGGACAGCTGATTGGGACACTCCGCAGAGATCACCCACCGACCCCTGGGAAGAGCCGGAGGCATAGAAGTTGAGGGCAGCTATGACCTTCAAAGCCACTGGCATGGGGTGCCCACCCACACAGTTTGCGGAGATCTCAGGGCCTATCACCTGACAAATGGAGGTCACTGTCTCCCTGGAGACACGGAGCCTCCTTTGGCACTGCACCTCAGACATGTTGAGGTAGCTGCTTCACCGCCTGTATACCCTGGCAGCAGGATAGTGGTGTCTTCTACGGCCCCTTCCGCCTTGGACTACCTCCTGGCCCTGCACCCCTTGTGCCTGCGCCTCTCCTCCCAAAGGTGGCTCCCCTGCAGGCTGAATGTGGACTCCTGGCCCCCCCCTGTCTTCTGGCCCTCCCTTTCTCCTCAGAGGAGGTGCCTCCAGTGGAGAGCATAACTCCCATTCCCAGGCTAAGGGAAGGCTTCCTGAAAGCTGCAGGCGCCAGAAATGATTTCTACTGTCCAGTCCTGACCAAGGCTTTTACTCCTGTCCTAGCAGCTGGTATGAGTTTTGAAGTCTTCCTGCTCACTCAGGCAAGGATAAATAACTTTCACACTTAAATCCCTCAAACAACACATTCGCATCCCCACTCACCCCTCTTATCCCACCCGTGGATGAGGTTTATACAAATGTCTCCTACCCACCTGCCCGTTGCACCTGTGTGACGTCCTGAAGATCGTACGGGGTGCAAAAAATCAAAATCAATTGCTGCCGCAAGGGCCTTAACTGACCCGTTAATTGATGGTGTGCACGCATCCGAATTTATAGCGTGCCCGCTTTCCCAAATATCGCGATGGCGAGCGGTGATGTCAGGACGCTCGCCCAACGTCACCGTGTGTCATTTTACGTGCGGGTGTGCAGGACCCACTCCCGCACACCAACTGGAAAATTCTGGCCATAGTTTTGTTTCTGTGGTCTGTTATCACCTGAGGATTGGGTACAAACGCTTATTTTTCATGGAGTTGAAATGATTCTCATAAGTGTCAAGGACAGAACATATCTGCTCTCTTACTGCCCATAAGCAGTATGTTTTGTTTGGAAAGAGGTCTGTCTTTTATTGCCCTTGGAGTGTGTTTTGAAATTAAATAATAAGTAGAAGCTTTTGTGAGTTTAAAAATAAAATGGTTATTTATTCTCACAGATTTACCCTGAATTAACGCAATGTCACACATTTGGTTTCACACACACACAAACACAACACAAACAAAAACACACACACAAACACACACACACAGATAGATGAAGGTTGGATACAGATAAAGATAGCGCTCTTTTACAGATTACAGTTATTTCAGTCACTAATTTATGATTTTGGGTCTCCCACATGGCTGACCTGTGGTTTTATGAATGGATTTGATGATTTAAAGTTGAAGTGAGCATCTTGTAAATCGAAGGGTTCACCACAGGCTGTTAGGTTTCTTGCAGTCAAATAACTAGGAAGTTGGTTCTCAGGTGAACATTGAAACTGGAACAGGTTAAGTAATTTGGCTGCTTGATGATTTGCAGCTAGTTTCAGAGTCTCGTTCTCAGACTGGTTGACAATTGATGGAACCAACAGCAAACCATCTGATTTGCTGGATCCTGGGCTAATAAGAGTACAGCTCCTGAAACCAGTTTCAATCACATCACTGCTTGTTTAACACTTCTGAGGCCCACTCAGTCTAACTTGGATGCGGGGGGCCATTATGATACAATGGGAAGTTGATAGTGGCTGTAGAGTTTTGATTTTCCCTTTTGTCCAGTATGAAACATGGAGACAGGCAGCCTGGAAAGTCCATAGCCTTTAGGTGATGGCCCATCCTTAAACAATGAGATGTGTGAATTCTACAGATGGTTGTGAGGTACCCTCACCTATGTCCATATTTAATTAGGTATTCGCCGGAGACTTGGTACAGCTGAAGTCTAAATGTGAAAGGTCACATGATTTGTGGCAGCCATCTTAACAGCTTGTGTCCAATTTTTAAAAGTATTGACTGAAAGGTCATAATATGACATGCCTGCACTAGGTATGACACAAGTTTGTGATCTATGTAACCCTTCATTCAAGAAAACACGTTGACCTGGCAAAGAAGCTCTGCACCTTACTCAGCCGATGTCTCCTTTCTGCAAGGAAAATAAGAAAGGCTTTGCTGCTTGTTAATACAGCATTTATTTCTTGCTTGATACATACATGTACTGCAGCCTGGCTATTCTGGCAGATGTCCCCTTCATTGACCTAAATGGATCCACAAGCTTGATAACTTCATGATGAGGTTTAATTCACTTTCACAGGCGGAGCTGTTCCTGTTCTAGATGCTGTCTATCTGACACCTTGCAGCAGATGGGACATCTTTGTCATCTCTCTTTTAAAGAGGAGACAGCAAAGATGGATCTTTGATATATCCACATACATATGGAGAGGTCTATAAATGTGGCCAAAAAACTTGCACCGCATTTGTTGGCAAAGAAACAATCAAATGCATTAAAATGGAAATGCAAGGAAAAAGATAAAGTCTTGTACCGAAAACATAGAATGAAAACATCCCTTTCAGAAACCTTCTTGAGCTGGCAGGCCCCAGAATCGCCAGGGCGCCTATTTTATAGGGGAACGGTGCACAGAAATGGCAAAATTCCACCTTGTATTTGTGAAGTTCTTCATCGAGCTGGATTTAAATAAATATTAAATAAAAATCAGGTTTATGCCAGCCTAATGTGCAGCCTGCTCTTGCTTCCAATAATCAGGCACAGCAAAATGTGACATGGTGTTTCTGGTGGGTGAAGCCAAGCACTTGTTGATTCAATGCACACCTCAACCAGCAGAGCCTCAGAAAGTTGAACTTCTGGTTCCTCCTTTGTAAAGTTCCTGAACTGAACCCAAAACTCTATTTTACTTTTCATCTAATGTTTTGCAATCGGACAGTACAGGATGTAGAGGACATTGAAGTATTGATTCATGTTTCTACAACTAATTTGTAGAGAGATATATATTAAACACATGTATTACTAACAGCTATCATAGTGCTCATTTGGAGAGCTGGTGCAGACATGATGGGCCGAATAGCCTCCTTCTGTGCCGTTAAGATTCTATGATTCTGTATAGTGAGCGCTATGTGTGAAATTGGTCCATAAGACTGAAAGAAATGGTATTGTTCAAAATGCTTCCAAAATGAATCAAAAATTGGCTGAAGCAAGGAAGTAGAGGGATAGGGATTGAAGGGGGTAACCAATGGGCTGCCTCAGGGTCCATTGCCAGGCTGCTTTCATTTGTAATGTACATAAATGACATGGTGGTGTGGGGCAAAAGTAAAACCCTCCAAGTCTAGGAGGGACTGGAAACAACAGGCAATAGGGTGATTATTCATAGAAGGACAAGGTAGCTGAGCTGAGCTGAGTGGCAGATATCATTCAATGCAGACAGATTAAAAAGTTATGTGATTGGTCAGGTAAGGCGCTGGATCAGGGATGCAATTCCGTAAAATTATCCCAAATATGTATATATATTATATATTTGTTCCACTCCATACACTTTAAGGTCTCTCTCTCTTTCAGTGGTCTTACAGAATATTCACTGTATTCTTGTATAGTGTGTCTGATAAAAGATTGACAGAAATTGTTGTGTGCTAACAAATAAACAGTTAATCCTAATTGTGATAACGCAGTTCACTGCTTTCTCTTTCATTAGGGAGTGCCACATCTATAGGTGCCTATAAAGCTCATGTTTAATAAGGTGCTGGTAAGAAAGCGGCAAATTGATTTTTACAAACTGAGGCAGGCATTTGATGTCCCAGATCTTCGACCCAGTTTTGTGGGTTTAATATTGTATTTGGCTTCATCACATGATCAGAAAAGGGACCCAAAATGAACCTGTTTCAACGTTGGGTTATCACCTAGTCAGCAGCTTTCTATTGATTAAACTTAAAGCAAAAGCAAAGGTCACTATCATTGCTACATTCATGTGCCATCACTGAACTGTTCTATGGTATTAAACAAACAAAATGTTGGAAACACTCAGCAGATCAGACAGTATTTGTGGAGAGAGAAATGTGGGATTAACCTGAGGTCAGTAACCTTTCATCAGAACAGTTCATTAATCTGAGACATAATGAAGTTTATTTTTCTCGCTGCATGGATGGTGCCAAACCTGCTGAGTGTTTTCAATAACTTCTGTTTTTATTTCAGATTTCCAGCATCTGCAGTATTTTATATTTTGCTTTATGTTAATGTTATAATTATGGGAAGGCCACTTGTGTTTACACAATGCAGATAGGTTTGGCCTTGTTTTTACTTCCTCAAATACATGCTGTAAAATATTGACTTTTATGACGACAGTAGTGATTATTGTAGGCTTAGGAATAAGTAATTTACCCATATAATATTCTTTTTTAGGATAATAATCCATGACACTGAAGGACATTCCCAATCACTGAATATAATTTTAAGGACTAACAGATAACTGATTCTGTACACACTCCCATTTGTTTCATGTTAACAATCCTTTGTGAAGCCAACAGAAGGGAAGGTTGGGGCGTATGTATAAACATACATAACTTTGCCAAGTTAAAATTGACCACTTGTCAATGAAGTACTTGTAGCAAATTAGGTGAGAGCATTGGCTCAGCTTTGTATGATGCAATATCAATGGCAAACAGAAAAAAAATTGGACACAAGAGTTTGCTCCAACTGTTTCAACACTGACATTTACAGCTGCTGCCAAAGGCTCAGTCAATGTGCCCTGGTGATGGTGTCAAGTGTACTGTCCACAGACAATATAAGGATCTGTGCTATTGTTAAGACCCTTGATGAGTAAAAACATATTGCTATCTGATTTAGATGCAATGGGGAATTGGGCCCCCATTTAGCAGGTGCCATTCAATGTTGATAAATGCACAGTTATGCCAGTGGGTAGGGTTAATACAGAGTATGTATATGTCATGTCCGGCACTGAATTGATGTCTGTTGACCAGGAAAAGAACCTAGTTGTTACTGTATTGCAAAACCTGTGCCATGGAGGCACATAAAATACTAGGATGGACAATGATAACAATTCAGTATAAAAGTAAAGAACTTTGCTGTTCCGGCACAAAACTTTAGCTCGGCTTCATCTGGAATAGAGTTCTGGTTTCTTCCCTTCACATGGCAAGTGATATAGAGACTCTAAAAAAGGTTCAGAAGAAGGCCACTAGAATAATACCTGATTTAAAAGCCCTTAGTTATCATGTTAGGTCGAGAGAACCATATCTTTTCACTCTACAAACCTGTAGGATTCAGGGAAATTTCAATGAAATGTTTAAAATGATAAAGGGATGAACCTGAGTCTGTGTGGAGAGAAAATATTTAGAGCTAAGTAGGTTAGGTAAAATGAGGGACATGTAAGTAAGCTATACAGGCATAAAACTAGGTTTGATGTCAGGAGGTTTTCCTTCTGCAGAGAGTTGTCAGTGGTTACCTGTTTGTATGTCAAGCGTGAAATGATGCACATTGACATTGGCCGAGTGTGCTGACGTGTGGTCAGCGGACAGCACCAGAGCCAGAAGCGCGCCCGCTGACAATGAAAAGGCCTGTTAAGGCCATTAACTTGTCAATTAACATAAATTTTTCGCTGCATGTCCAACCTAACGGTTGGCGGGCAGGCCAAAAGGCCAAGCGACCTTTGCATTTTTTTGGAAACCTCATCCACAGGCGGGGTGAGTTTTCCAAAAGCAAATAAAAATAAAATGAAAACTTTAATTTTTCACGAATAACACGTCCCTGCTCATGTGACAGAGTCACATGAGGGGACATGTTTTATTACATTTTTGTTTTCTTTATTCTTTTTAATATATCCTTTCATCTCCCTGAGGCAGCTCCTTGGCTCGGGGAGATTATGCAGCGCTCACTCACGCGCATGTGCAAAGTTCACGTTCGACTGGCTCGCACGCTCCCCACCCCCACCCCCCATACAGGCAGTGCTGCCGCTCGCGTTTCACGCCAGGTGGGCTTTAATTGCCCTGCCAGCATGAAATCATGGTGCGGTGCCAATCGTGGGCAGCAGTCAGGCAAGTCAACCCACCAAGGGCAAAGTTCTACCCATAGAGATCATCCCACCACTTGAAGGTGTGGCATTTATGTTATTAGTCCTAACCAGTACAGGAGGGATCAAATCAAGAAGGATAATTCATCATTTATCCCCTGGTGAAAACAATATATTTGGTGCATTGATAGTTTAATTTAGTCTTACCTGACAGGATCTTATGTCACTGTGACTGACAGAGCTATTGCTATCAGGAATAGATGTTTGTTGGCCATGAACCAAGCATCGGTGAGCGTATTTTTTATGACATATAATGTAAGCACACACTCCTGTTCAGTGTCTCTCCTTCACATTTCCTTCATTCTTTGTCTTGTCTGTGACGCACATCAACAATGAAAGCAAACACTGTAGTCACGCAAAACATTTCTAAACTCACAAACGTGAATCAGAAGTCTTGGTAACCAATTTAAGTCTCCTGCTAAATACCATGCTTACATCTTGAGATGAATGCAAACATTGTTTTTCTTAGGTCTTTTAGCTAATTCTGCTTCAATTAATGTTAGACACAACCTGTGACACGACAATAGATCTCCTGGATGGGCTGCTGTTGCACATCCTTCACTTCCTTGCCCTTGACCGCCGCCCGGACAGGCCCTGGCGTGCCTTGTTGCCATCCGGCGGTGGAGGTCCCCAGTGGGGGGCCCTCTAAGGGGGGTGTCCTCCCACTTTCCATGGGGGACCTGGGGTGGAGGGTACATGCAGCAGTTCCACACAACCGTAGGCTGTGTCGGTTCACGGGCTCCCAAGATACCTGCGTCTTTTGCAGCCTTGTGGAGTCCGTGGACCATGTCTATATAGGGTGTTGTAGGCTGCACTCCCTTTGAAGTTATTTTTAAAAATCTTTTACTGTTGTTTTTGTTTGCACTTAGTCCCACACTCCTGATCTACGGGCACCTGGTGTGGAGGGGGTGCCGGGAGGGTGGAGGATTTCACGTGAACCTGCTCCTGGGCCTGGCCAAGCTGGCCATTAACAGGTCCAAGCAGCGGACGACCAAGGGGGTCATCTGACCCAACTGTCTGCCCCTCTTCCGCAGCTATGTTCGCGGCCAGATGTCCCTAGAGAGGGAGTATGCGGTGTCTGTTGGCACTGTCGAGGCCTTCTGTGCTCAGTGGGCACTGTGGGGACTGGGGTGTTTTATTGACCCTGTTAATCACATTTTGGTTTAATGTTTGCAAGTTTGTTTTAAGTTTTGTCTTTGTTTTTGCAGTTTCCCTTTAAGGGACTGCTTTTTACTCTGTCCCTGATTTTGTTAATTTAGTTTATTTGGTTGACTCAAAAGGGTTACAATAGATCTAATTTAAAGATTATATGGAAAATACAGCATAACAGCAAATGGCCATACCTGTTGGATTATTAACAGTTAATTGTGAATTAAATATCTATTAAATATCTTTACTAGCATGGCTGACTTGACATTGTGACATATTACTCAGATTGCTTAGTTGCAACCCCATGAACAACTAGGCCTCAGAATTCTTCTTCAATGTGCCTAGGGAACATTTAGTTCCAAGGGAGAGGAAATGAAGAAGAGATGTATGACACTCAACCTTTTCCTCTTTGAAGTTGCCTTGGGATTCCTGGGACTTTACTCCATGTGTTGGAATGAGGTGTTGGAGTGCCTATACTTGCAATAGTGTACAAAATGTGTAGTCATGTAATGGTTATAGCCAATGGTAATGATTGCCAATGCAAGGTGATCCAAGGGGTAACCTAATTAAGGTGTGTCAGATGATGAAATGAGATGTTGGGTAGATAGAGATAAATGATTTCCTCTGGTCCAGAACAAGGAGGCACAACCTTGAAATTGGACTCTATCTGTTCTGCATCATTCTATGGCCTGAATTTTCCCATCGGCGATTTGGGGCGGGGCCCGCTCGCCGAGGGGAAAATGACGCGGGATGACATCGGGAGGAACCCCCGACGTCATCCCGCCCCATTTAAATATTCAGGAAGGCAGGCGGACAGCGAAATCAGCTGTGAGCCCACTGACCTGTCAATGGCCAATTGAGGCCATTGACAGGATAGTTAAGGTAATTAAAGGCCCTGCCCGTCCAACCTTAAGGCTGGCGGGCAGGCCAAGAGCCCCAGTGGGCTTCTGATAAAACATGAAACCTCATCCACTGGCGGGATGAGGTTTCATGTCCGTTTTAAAAATCTTAAATAAACTTTATGTGAGATTTATTAACATGAACCATCTCGTGTGACATTGTCACATGAGGGGGACATGTTAATATTTTTTTCATTTCTCTATTTTGACACTTTGAAGCACTGTCAGTAATCTCCCTGAGACAGCACTTAGTCTCAGGGAGATATGCGCTATTTCGCGCGCATGTTCAAAAGAGCGCACTTTGACAGATGGGGAATCCCTCCCCACCCCCCGCACAGGAAGCGCAAAGCGCTTCCCATCGGGCAGACCGCTGGGCGGGCCTTAATTGGCCCGCCCACTTAAAATGGCGGCGGGGCCCATTTCGGCGGTGGCGATCGGCTGCCCGCCCGCCGCCAAGTCGGTGGGGCCCACCCGCCAACCTAGGGCAAAATTCTGCCCTATGATTCTATAAACTGTCATAAACAATCACAGCTTGAATAATTGAACACTACACAATTATATTAGCAGACCCATTCCTCTAACAAATTTAGCAATTAATCTTTTGATATTTAAACACAATAAAAATAAATAATACTGTGAAGCTGATTAAACATTTCTATCTCACCAGATTGTCCCTGCATGGCAGATTCACACAGTAGCTGTTCTAGGAACTATGCTTATCCCACAACCTTTCTTCCATCACCTTTACAGCCTTTAGCTGTAAATATTGTCCGAAGGGCAATGCCAGTGGGTCGACAAGCAAAACATCCTGATGTGACAGTGCCCCCTTATGACCATTAAAGAAGTGGATCTAATCTATGACGAGCATGTAAGCATACACTTCTGTGCAGTACTGAGGGAGAGTTGCATTGTCGGAGGTCTCTCAGGTAAAGCATTAAACTGAGGGTCCATTTGTCTGTTCAGATTGGTATGGAAGATCCCATGGCACCTGACACATGGTTTTGAAGAAAAGCAGGAATGTTCACCCACTCTCCTGCCCAACATTTATCACTCCACCAACATCACTAAATACAGATTAACTGGTTATTATTTCATTGCTGCTTGTAGAATCTTACTATGTTCAAATTGGCTGCTGCATTTATCTACATGACAAGGACTGAAATTTGAAATTATTTCATTGACTGCAAAGTGCTTTAGGATGCCCTGAAAAGGTTAAAGATGCTGTATAAAAAGCAAGTTGCTGCTTTTTCTTACCTTTCTAGAACACTGGCAGATTCATGAAAAATGCATACAAAGGGAGCATCTGTTAGCCCCTCTGGAGGAGATGGTGTAGTGGTATTGTCACTGGACTAGTAATCCAGAGACCCAGAGGAATGCTCTGGGGACCTGGGTTTGAATCCTGCCAGAGCAAATGGTGGAATTTGAATTCATAAAAATCTGGAATTAAAAGCCTAATGATGACCATGAAACCAGCGTCGGTTGTTTCAAAAACCCACCTGGTTCATTAATATAGGGAAGGAAATCTGCTGTCCTTACCTGGTCTGGCCTACATGTGGCTCCAGACCCACATCACTATGGTTGATTCTTAAAATGCTCTCTGAACTAGGGATGGGTAATAAATGCTAGCCTGGCAGTGATGTCCACATCCCATGAACGGATATAAAAAAAAACAGTCACCAATATATTCAAATCCTCTGTAACTAGCGTTGTGCGTGTGGCATTTAATCAGAGCACTTGTAAAATGGTTCTCATAACTAAAGATATCTATTGTGAAAGTAGTTTGAAACTTTGGATGCTTTAATAGGTGTTATGACATACCATAAAGCCTTACTGGATAGAACCTATTGTGAAAGACTAAGACCTCACCCTGTATCTTTTTTCTATAAAATATATATAGAGTGATGCTCATTTCTATCTTTAAAAAGTTCAAACTGGACAAAGACATAAAATGGCTGAATGTCTGTCTGTGACTCCAAATAAAAGAAGCTACCTGGCAGTACTGGGTAAACTCACACATCGTTACCCCTGAAGAACTACTATTGACTCCCTACGGGCTGCACAGACCAAATTCAGAGAGCTATACAAAGGCCATCTGCATTTCATAACCCAGCTGGTCAATAGGAGTGTGCTCGTCTGCTAGGATAAAGGGCCCCACAACCTTCCTTTCAATTCTTAATGGTTGAAACATTTAACAACCTCAGGGACCCAGGCGAGAGATATACTTCCTTTGTGAAAGACGGTGTGGAGAAGGGAGAGTCATGTGGCATGGGCCTCTGGCTTGTGAAACCAGTAATATTGCCTTACTAAACTGCAAAGTCTCAGCCTGCCTTATTACCATCTGACTAGCAGCCTCACAGACAAAGAGCTCTGGCCCAGGTTGGACACCTAGCCCCATCTATACTGTTTCTGCTAGAAGTTCTGTACCATTGCCTATAAGACTGATTCATCTCTGCATGCCAATCTCATCATGTGAATTCAACACCACTGGAAAAGTGAATTATCCAGCATCGGTTTTTAGCTCACTGAACTCCATGGAGGGATTCTTCATTGGACTTTGATTCTCGACTTTATAATATTTCTTTACCTGTAGTTTCTGCACTGTAAATCTTTCTTTTCTCTATCTCTCCCTTTACTGTATGAATGCAAAGGAGGAAACATTGCAACACCCCTCCTGCATTCTGAGTATGTGCAAATAAAGTTCATCCTATCTCGAGTTTGCTACAGGGTTATTAGTAGAAAATTGGATTGCAAAACCAGGAAGTTGGGAAATATGCCACTGCTTATAAAGAGGGAAATAGCCGCGGAAGAGGGGCAGAAAGTTGGGTCAGACAAGCCCCTCAATCACCCACTGCCTGGAAGCTGTTAATGGCCAACTTGGCCAGGCCCAGGAGCAGGTTCATAAGAAGGTCCTCCTCCATCCCTGCCCCTCTCCACACCGGGTGCCCATAGATCAGGAGCGTGGGACTGAAGTGCAAACAAAACAACTGGAAAAGGTTTTTCAAATAGCTAAAAAGTGGGTGTAGCCTACAACAACCTATATAAATGTGGTCCATGGACTCCACAAGGCCACAAAAGACACAGGCATCTTGGGAGTCTGTGAACCAACATATCCTATGATTGTATGGGACCGCTGCGGTCAACAACTTCCACCTCAGGTCCGCAGTGGAAAGTGGGGATCTCTGTTTCCGGACAGCAACAAGGCATGCCAGGGCGTGTTCGGGCGGTGGGCGAGGGCAAGGAAGTGGAGGGTGAGCAGCAGCAGCCCATACAGGAAACCCCTTCGCACCATGCTAAAGGGCACAGAGGGCATTTCTGCGAGGCGATTCAGGTTGCGGGTCACCGGCTCCCAAGGTAGGATTCGTGATTTGGGGCCAATGTGGAATTCCGTCTGAACAGGGGTACGCTTGGTCGGAAGACCACCTTGCACCTGCACCACCTCGAGACCCAGAACGACGTTGGGGACGAGCATGACCATCATGAAGAAGGTGTAACTTTTTTGAGCCCAACCAAATAAGCTAAATTAACAAATCAGGGGACAAATTAAAAGGCAGCCCCTTAAAGGGAAACTGCAAAAAGAGAAGACAAAATTTAAAGGAAACTACAAACATTAAACCAAAATGTGATTAAGAGGGTCAATATAGCACCCCAATCCCCATGGTGCCCACCGAGTAGAGAAGGCCTCGATGGTGCCAGCGTGCTCCCTCTTTAGGCACACCCAGCTGCGAACACAGCCACGGAAGAGGGGCAGACAGTCGGGCCGGATGACCCCTCGATTGCCCGGTGCCTGGACCTATAAATGGTCAACTTGGACAGGCCCAGGATCAGGTTCACGAGGAGGTCCTCCTCCTTCCCCACTACCCCGCCACCCCACTCCACACCGGGTGCCTGTAGATCAGGAGCATGGGACTGAGGTGCAAAAAAAGAAGAAGCAAAGGGCTTTCCAAGTAACAAAGAAGGGGCTGCAGCTTACAACAACCTATATAAGCATGGTCTACGGACTCCACATGGCCACAAAAGACACAGGCATCTTGGGAGTCCATGAACCGACACAACCTATGGTTGTATGCGACTGCTGCGTACAACACCCTCCACCCCAGGTCCCTGATGGAAAGTGGGAGGACACCCCCATAGATACCCCCCCCACTGGAGATCTCCACAGCTGGACAGCAACAAGGCACACCAGGTGCGTCCGGGTGGTGGGCAAGGGCAAGGAAGTGAAGGGTGTGCAGCAGGAGCCCATACAGGAAATCCCTCCAGGCCGTGCTAAAGGACACAGAGGGAATTTTCGTGAGGTGACTCAGGTTGTGGAGCTCCAGCTCCCCAGGGAGGGTTTGGGGCTTGAGGCCAATGTGGAATTCTGTCCGAGCAGGGGTACGCTCGGATGGAAGACCACTGCGCACTGCGCCACCTCGAGACCCAGAACAATGTTGGGGCCGAGTACAACCGTCACGAGGAAGGTGCTACTCTTTCGAGTCCAACCAAATAAACTGAATTAACAAAATCAAGGATAAAGTAAAAGCAGCCCCTTAAAGGGAAACTGCAAAAACAAAGACAAAATTTGAAGGGAAGTTACCAACATTAAATCAAAATATGATCAAAGGGGACTACAAAACACTCCAGTCCCCCACGGTGCCCACCGAGGACGGAAGGCCTTGATGATGCTGGCAGACACCGCGTGCTCCCTTTCCAGGGACACCCGGCCATGAACACAGCCGCAGAAGAGGGGCAGACAGTCGGGTTGGACAAGCCCCTCGATTGCGCGCTGCCTGGACCTGTTAATGGCCAATTGGACCAGGCCCAGGAGCTGGTTCAAGAGGAGGTTCTCCTCTCTCCTGGCCTACGGAGGGGCACTGGGTGCCTTTCGATCAGGAGTGTGGGACTGAAGTGCAAACAAAACAACAGTAAAATGTTTTTCAGGTAACTGAAAAAGGAGTGCAGCCTATGATACCCAAGTACATGTAGTCCACGGACTCCAGCAGGCCGCAAAAGGTGCAGGTATCTGACACACCCTACGGTTGTATGGGACTGCTGCGTGCAACACCCTCCACCCCAGGTCCCCGATGGAAAGGGGGAGGACACCCCTGTAGAGGGCCCCCCACTTGGAACCTCCGCTGTTGGATGGCAACAAGGCACACCAGGGGGTGTCCGGATGGTGGGCAAGTGCAAGGAACTGAAGGGTGTGCAGCTGCAGCCCATACAGGAAATCCCTCCACGGCACGCTAAAGGACACAGAGGGCATTCCCGCGAGGCGACTGAGGTTGCAGGGATCCTGCTCCTGAGGGAGGGTTCGGGGCTTTGGGCCAATGTGGAATTCTGTCCAAACAAGGGTACGCTCAGACGGAAGACCACCACACACCTGCGCCACCTCGAGACCCAGTATGACGTTGGGGCTGAGCACGACTGTCATGAAAAATATGTAACTCTTTTGAGTCTAAACCACGTAAACTAAATTACCAAATCAAGGGACAAATTAAAAGGGAGACCTTTAAAGGGAAACTGCAAAAACAAAAGACAAAATTTAAAGGAAATTTACCAACATTAAACCAAAATATGATTAAGGTGCTTTTAAATTTTCAAGGCTGTGTCCCTATGATATGACCCTGATCACAGAGCGCAAGCGAGCTGCCCTCGACCAGACAGGAATCAGGCATTCTCACCGGCTATATGAAGATGTATGGAGTGTCCTCACTGCATGTCGTCTACATCCTCCTGCAATTGAGTGACTATTAGTGCCTCCACTGTATCTCCATGACAGGAGCATTATCACAGAGGGTATGTGCGTTGCCATAAACCAGACTGGAGTCAAACATTCATAGATGCAATGTGAGGATCTATGGTGTCTCCTCACTACATGTCGTCATCATCTTCCACAAATCTAGCAGTTATGAGGGCCTCCTGAGCATGCCTCATCTGGCCAGTGTGAGGGCCTCATCCCCGTCATTGTTGCCTTCAAAGAACTCTTCACCCTCATCCCTATCGGCGTCCTCCTTGTCGGAGGAGACCTCCAGCTCCTGCACCTCCTCCTCAGTCAGCTCCTCTCCCCGTTGCAGCGCCAGGTTGTAAAGGATGCACCAGGCGACGATGATGCATAACACCCTCTGTGGGCTGTATTGCAGGGCTCCACCAGACTGACCCAGGCACTAGAACCTCATTCTCAGCATCCCGATGGTCTGCCCCACCAAGTTGCGAGCTGCAGCGTAAGCCTCATTATACCATCGCTCTGCTGCAGTTAGACAACTGCATGGGTGTTGTCAGCCTCATCCTCCATGGGTAGTCCTTGTCCCCAAGGAGCCATTCCTGCAGCTTCTGTAGACCCCGGAAGGCTCCAGGGATCTGTGACCAACTGAGAATGAAGACGTCGTGCACACTCCTTGGAAACTGTGCGAACACCTGCAGAATGTGTTTGTGACAGTTGCATACCAGCTGCACATTTAGCGAATGGAATCCCATACGGTTGACATAGTTGACCGTGTGTTGCGATGGAGATCTGAGCGCCACGTGAGTGCAGTCGATGGCACCCTGCACCTGTGGGAAACCCGAGATCTGGGCAAATTCAATCGCTCTTGCATCCTTGCTTCCTGATCCCAGGCGAAATGCACAAAGTTGTGTGCCTTCATGAAGATGGCATCCAGGACCTCATTGATGCATTTGTGTGTGGAGGCTTGTGATATCCCACAGAGGTCACCTGTGGAGCCCTGAAAGGAGCCAATGACATAGAAATTGAGCGCCGCTGTCACTTTCACGGCCACTGGCAGCGGATGCCCTCCATGCCCTCGTGGCGCCAAATCCTGCAGTAGCTGGGAGATGTGACCAACCAATTCCCTAAACATGTGCAGTCTTCGGTGACACTGGTTCTCAGTCATCTGCAGGAATGAAAGGCGGCGTCTGTAGACTGTGGGTCTGACTAGGCGCCGACCAGTGACAGCTCACTGTGGCTCTTCAGCAGCATGTGCGGGAGCCCCAGCTGCCCCTCCAGAGGGTGCTGCTCCTCCCTCTGCCCAGCAGGTACCTCAGTCATTCTCTTCTCCATTGTTTTCACTCTCTGTAATCCACGAGGCATACAGCTAGATCAGCAGGCTCCATGCTTCTAATGTATTCCTCCTGCAGGATGAAAGAGAGAGACACGCGGGTTAGCATGGGTGTACTAAGAACCTATCTTGGTTAAGTCTGAAGGCCCCTTAAAGCATTCCCGAGAGTGCTGGACACCACTTGGATGGTCAGAGTTTAGTGAGCTGCATGGCTGCCCGAAACCCCACCCACCTCTGCCTCGCTCCACCTGGCCAATTGGTGGCAGCTTTGCCCATTGGAGTGCTCTCAGCTCAGACGCAGGCATTCTCCTAACCCGTGCTGCTTAGCATGAACCATGGTCCAAATCGGGATGATGACATTGCAAGGGGCTGTGAGCACCTCTACCAGTGACTGCTCCACAGCCAGATTTAGCAAGGAGATTGTACAATGTGCCCAGTCATCTAACTGTTCTGCAGTCCACTAAAACGCTCATTAATTTGCAGTCGTGCCCAAGGGGTGAAAAGCTCTGGAGCACTTGGTGGCACTTTGATTCCTCTGCGTTGCTTGCGTGGGCAGAGCAGCTAGACGTCCGACTCCAATCATATCAATGTGGCCGTGCCCGAACTGTCTCAGCTGCAGAGGAATGGTCACTTTATGCAAGGTTTCCCTAATGTGTGGCCACTTCCCTTGTCCACACTCCCCACCCTACAAGGTATCTTGTGTGCTACCTTCAACAGCAAGGCATCCCTTGCCTCCCCCTTCAAGCCTCCTCAACCACAGGGGAGCCCCTCTCCCCCCACAAACGCGCCTCAACCACAGGGCAGCCCTTCCCCCCTACCCTTCTCCCCCAACAAACGCACCTCAACCACAGGGCAACCCTTCCCCTCTACCCTCCTACCCCCAACCCCCAACGCTCCTCAACCTTGAAGCCCAACAGGCGACCTGAGTGAGCACTGCACAAAGTTACTGTGTACTCACTTCTGAGTTTCCCTCAAAGTGCAGGTCGCCAAGTGCACACCTTATATATGCTGTTGTGAAACATGTCGGTGTGCAGTCACGCCGACGTGAGCAGATGATTTAGTGGGGGGTGGGGGAGGGTGGGAATGATTCTGGTGGGCTGTGCTTGGAATGATATGCAGATGTATTACAATGAGGTTTCCAATGTCTGATGGTGGGAAACGCAGCCTGCCATTAGCGGGCTGAGTGGATGATCGCAAACTACTTTCATGACATCATGAAACCAATTTTTGGCCTTCTCGCCATATTGTCCTTTTATGTCACCGAACATGCCTGACGCCAGTGGGCACGGATGATTCCGTCCAAGGTGTCCATCACCAAAGATAGGACAATTTCCCCACCCCATTACACCAGTGTTGGTGCTTCTGCTTGGATGGATGTCAGGAGATTATGTGACTCGTTTTCCCAGCTTTTCAACAAGGAGATGACTGGCCTCTTCTTGGTGCCTTCCTATGCAGCACAGCTCAGGAGATATTGATGCTGTCTCCTCTCGCTCCATGCCAGAATGTTTTGGTTGAATGTTATGTCAGAATCACAGAATCACAGTGCAGAAGAGGCCCTTCAGCCCATCGAGTCTGCACCGACACATGAGAAACACCTGACCTACCTACCTAATCCCATTTACCAGCACTTGGCCCATAGCCTTGAATTTATGACGGGCCAAGTGCTCATCCAGGTACTTTTTAAAGGATGTGAGGCAACCCGCCTCCACCACTCTCCCAGGCAGCGCATTCCAGACCATCACCACCCTCTGAGTAAAAAAGATTTTCCTCACATCCCCCCTAAACCTCCTGCCCCTCACCTTGAACTTATGCCCCCTTGTAACTGACTCTTCAACTAAGGGGAACAGCTGCTCCCCATCCACCCTGTCCATGCCCCTCATAATCTTGTACACCTCGATCAGGTCGCCCCTCAATCTTCTCTGCTCCAACGAAAACAACTCAAGTCTATCCAACCTCTCTTCATAACTTAAATGTTTCATCTCAGGCAACATCCTGGTGAATCTCCTCTGCACTCCCTCCAGGGCAATCACATCCTTCCTATAATGTGGCGACCAGAACTGCACACAGTACTCCAGCTGTGGCCTCACCAAGGTTCTATACAACTCCAACATGACCTTCCTACTTTTGGATTTCTATGCCTCGATTGATAAAGGCAAGTGTCCCATATGCCTTTTTCACCACCCCACTAACATGCCCCTCCACCTGTGCTGCTATCAATAACACTGTGATCAGCCTAAAGAGGGTGCATCGTGTAGATGGGATTTCTCGTGCATTCACTTACTGCTCGTGATGCGATCCATCCATTGATTAAGAACTGGGAAACTTTGTTATTGAGAAGAACTTGCAAATACACTAATATGGTGATTCAAAATGTTTTCTTCTCTGAATGTTCTGTATTAATAAGGATGTTTTTCAAGAACGGCTATGATACACTGCAATGTCTTTTGTGAAGAAACGAAACAGGGAAACTTAATTGTAACTAAAAGCTGCTTCTATTGAGGTTTGCCCCTTAATCCCACTCTGTGAACAGTTCTGCAATTTGTCAGACTGACATCTCCTACAAAGCCTCTCTGTACCTTAGATAGTAGAGGGAACATTTCATTTATCTCTGCATTCATCACTCTGAAATAGGGACTTTCATCACTGCCACGTTAATCATTAATTACATGCTGCCATATTCTGCAGGTTATCAAACATGTTTGGCAGGCCTGGGCCTCTTTTATTGCTGAGAGCTGAGAAGCGCAGCCTTGGATTCTATTTGGATTGCGTGATGATATGAAGCTGATTGGCTGTTATTGAGGGCACCGTGATGCAGAGGTCGCAGGCTGCTTGTTTGTTCTTCTCTGACCTGTTGGGAAACTAAATGAGCTGATGTATCTATTGACAGTAGGTGTGTACTGACTTTCAGGCTTACCTGGGATTGAAGGAGGGGAAGCTACAAACCCATCTTTCAGCTAACAGAGAAAGCTGTATGAATCAGCATCAGTCAATATTTCAAACCTTATAAAAATCTGTAATGTGATGGTACCAGCTATGAAATCTAAAGAAATCATTAACTGGTGTCAGATCTTACTCTGTTCTCAATAAAACAACCAGTTTGGCATTATAAAAAAAGACAAAAAACAATTAATGTAATTAATATAAAAATATTTACACCCAATTAAAACATTCTGAAAGAAACCTTCAAAAGAAAAGCAGGCATTAATCTGATTCTCTTTTTCCTGTTTCCACTTTCACCTCCTTCCTCCAACATTCTTCCAGGCTATCCGTCATGAAGATTCAATAAATGAGTAAGAATTTCTTCACAGACTCTGCTATATCATTGATAACTCAGCAAGGCTCAATGTAAAGAATTAGGGATTTTTTTCCTGGCTGTTGAGTGCCTCAGAGCCTGTGGGAATACCAGTGTGCAATTACTTGCTGAAATCCAGGTCTCCCAGTTGGGGGAATGAGGAACTAATATGAACACAACAACATGTAGGCTGAAAGCTGATTTCTAATTGCTCTTCTAGAAATGAAAAGTAGGGATTTATAGTGCAATTATATCAGAGTTTTAATTTCAATCTTGGGATGTGGCTGCCTCTGATCAGTTGAAGAAGATGATTAATATCTTAAAAATGTAATTAAAATTGATCCATCAGCAAAGGGCAGTTTATTATCTGTGAACGACAGCTTGTGCGCTATTTAAAGTGTAAAAACATCAATTCAATTAATGTGTTCTTTTAAATATGGGCAGGCATCTAGCCGTCACTATAGTGGAGGGAAATCTGAAGCACCAATCCAGATCCAACACATTATCACCCAGGAATATGTGAAGGAATTGTTCACTATGACACACAGGCACATTGCAGGGATACTCAGTATAGGCAGTAGACACTTTCCTTTGTGGTTTTATGGAACTAATCAGATTTGGCACATAGCTACTTACCATTGCAACAAGCCTTTGTCAGATTATTAAAACCTTTTCCAGCCAGTGTGTCTCACTCATTACCAGTGGTCCTTCCAAATTGCTCAAACAACACTGTTTCAGACTAGCTTCCACCTACTCCGATAAAAGGAACCCGTATCTGGCTCATCTCAAATAAATACCTCCACCTTAATGTCCGAAAATAGCAGCTCTTCTTTTTCTCTTCTTATTTTCAGAACCCATCCCTTTAAATTTTGATAGTTTTTGAACATGATTTTCCTGGATTTAGTGTTAAGAATGTAGATTTCACAAATATTTCATAATGTTGGAAGGAATATTGGGGACAATTTTGACTTTTGTGCTTCCGCTGTTTTGATCTCCTGACTTCATTTATATTTGGCTGGTGATCTAATGGACACCAAGAAGGTGACATGTTGCAACTTGGAAGATTGAGGCCTAACTATCGGGCCTGGACAATCACCAGCAAATTAAGCTGCAGGGCAATCGTGATCACGGAGGATGAGGGCACTAAGGTGGCAGCAACCCTGATTATTTCTGTAGGTGCTGAAGGAGCAATCTTAGGCTGGCCTCTTCCATCCCATCATCTGTCATTGGAGTGTACACATGAAAGCTCCCAATCAGACCTAAAATGGCATTATTTATGTCACAGGACTCTGATTTACATATGAAAAGACACCCATTTCCTGGAACAGTGGGCTCTTCGGATACTGCAGTGGTGGGCCTCTTTCTAAATGGACTCAGTTGCATTACCAGTGTTTTCATGTCTTATTAGCAACATCTTCACTTTAAAATTCACGTCCTTGTTTTCAAATTCCTCTATGGCCTCTCCTCCCTATTTCTGTAACATCCTCAAGCCCCACAACCCTCAGAGATATCTGTGCTCCTCTGATTTTGGCCCCTCGTGCATCCCTGATGTTAACCCTCCAACTTTGGAGGTTGTAACTTTAGTTGCCTAGGCCCTAAGCTCTGGAAAACCCCACCCCTACCACCACCACACCTCACTGCCTCTCTACCTCACTTTCCTCCTTTAAGATACTCCTTAAAACCTAATTCTTTGACCAAGTTTTCAGTCACCTAATATTTCCATATGTGGCCTGGTGTTATGCATTTGTTTTAAAATGCTCCTATGAAGTGCCTTGGGATATTATTTATGCTAAAGGTGCTATATAAATATAAAACAAAAATAAAAATACCTGGAAAAACTCAGCAGGTCTGGCAGCATCTGCGGAGAGGAACACAGTTAATGTTTCGAGTCCGTTAACTTTAACTGTTAACTGTGTTCCTCTCTGCAGATGCTGCCAGACCTGATGAGTTTTTCCAGGTATTTTTATTTTTGTTTTGGATTTCCAGCACCCGCAGTTTTTTGCTTTTATCTATATAAATATAAGTTGTTTTTGTTACTGTCCTATTAACACCAGGCAAAGGCAGTGAAAAAGAACTCAACTGTTTGTGTCTTTTATTATTGTTTATGACCTTCAGTAACAATTTATTTGAGTTTAATTGTTTGTATTGATGATCATGGATTCAACCCTTCTCATCCTTCTGTGCCGCCAACTCCATGCTACCTCACTCAGCCTACCCCACTCCAAGACCATCCACCTGCTCTCCAGATAAATGGCTCCAACTGCAAATGAGCTAACCTAAAAATGAACAATTATCTAAGCTTTCTTAAACTGCTGTGACTGTTAAATAAATATATCATAGTATCTATGTTCTAAATTAATTCATGCAATCTCCCAGTTAACTCATCTGCTGCTCCACAAATTCTCTTATACCCCATATCAAATCTGAAGTTTCTGAATGTTAAATTTTATCACCTCCCCACTATGCACCACCAGCATTAAAGTAAGTAATTCAGTCACTGGCACCTCCAACCTACTAACTGCCAAATAAATAGAAATAATTATAAACTTATTCATTACATTTTTCACATTTATCCATCTCCAAGCTCCTGGTGTTGCAAATTCTACCAATGGCATCAACCAATATTAATGTAATTCACCTGTTAACCTGAACTACTTTCCAAAAATTTGATGAACTAGTTATTTTTTTGAGCTATGAATTATTTAACTAAGTCTTCATTTACCTCATGTCTGGGTTTCCTTTCCCTTAGTCTCCTACACCCACCACCTTGGCAAAAGCTGATAATGAGCTGAGATGCCTTTTGAGGCTCTTCAAACGCTTATATTTGTCACCCCAATGTGGCAGTCACCTTTAATAGTCCACATGCCTTTAAATTTCATTTACACACAATGAGGTGGAACAGTTGGGTGGCGGAACATGCGGCCTGGCGCCTTCCTGCTGGAAGGCCTAAATCATCTTGAGAAGTGGGCCTCACTTGCATTGGCCTTACTGGCTGTCAGAAAACTGAACCCACCGTTTCTGGGACATGACTGCCTGGAGGCTGATAGCACTGATGAAGTCTAAGGTTTAGGAGGATTGGGAGTGGAGATATTGGGAGTGGTGATTTTGGATAGATCATGCAATATGGGAGGGCAATATGTGAGCCGTGTCCTGGGTCTAAGAGGCAGTGAGATAGGGTTTCTGTTTATCTAAGTAATAGTGGGACCAGGATTTGGACCATGACAATATTAAGGAAAGGGCTCCTGAAGTCTGGGAAGAATGGAGAGGGAACCTCCAAGCCTGGCAACAGTGCGGGGTGAGAGAGTCCGAGCTCTGTATTTGGGGTCAGGGAATTGCTGAGGGCATAGTAGTTGGGGCTAGGCAAGAAAAAAGTAACACAAAGAATTAAACCTTTTACTAAAGTGTTTTAAAATACTACTGTGTAGGTCAGCTGGACTGGGGGAAAGCAGAGCATCTATCAGCTGGGAGTTGGGAGGATTGGTTTGGGAGTGAGTCACATGACCAGAATCAACAAATCAGAGGTAAGTGGAAGATGTGACAGGCATGACAGTAAAAATTTGACAGAAAAGTACTGCAGGATGTAAGTGTGGCACTAAAGGAAGCATGCCCCATTTTGCAAGACTGTTAATATATTACTCGCTGATTTACCATGATGTTGCTTATGGTCAATCACAGGATATCTTCAGTAACATGCAATATATTATCAGGGCTACCAACTTGTGGTGATTAAGTAAGTCAAAATGCACTTGTATCAAAGAGTATGGTGAGAGCCTTAGTGATATTTTCAGGATCAGATTCCATGATTGTGTTTTTTTCTTAATTCTTTCACAGGATGTTGGCATGACTGGCTAGGCCAGCATTTATTACCCATCCCTAATTGCCCTTGTTCAGAGAGCATTTAAGAGTCAACCACATTGCTGTGGGTTTGGAGTCACATGTACAAGTTGCCAAGGATTTCCTTCCCATATTGCCCTCCCATATTGCATGATCTACCCAAAATCACCAGTCCCAATATCTCTGCTCCCAATCCTCCCAAACCTTAGACCCCAAAATGCCAGGACCCACTTCATCAGTGCTATCAGCCTCCAGGCAGTCATGTCCCAGAAACGGTGGGCTCAGTTTTCTGACATAGCCAGTAAGGCCAATGCAAGTGAGGTCCACTTCTCAAGATGATTTAGGCCTTCCAGCAGGAAGGCGCCAGGCCGCATGTTCCACCAGCCAACCATTCCACCTCATTGTGTGTAAATTACTCCTCATGAACCCTGTTTCCCAGCTTGTGGTTCTTGGCAGTGGAACTTGTGAGCTGACTGACTCCATCTCATTCGTCCATATCCCTTTGCAGGGGAACACTGCATTTACAGGACTGAATCTTCTGCCCTCTCCAGTGATGTGTTTGGAGGTGGGGAGGGCATTTAAATAGGTGGGAGGTGGCAGGTGAGTACCCCGTCTCCACCCTGATTAAGTCCAGGGTGGGAAGGCCTCTGGTCAGCCTTCAAGTAATGACTACTTAAGGGCCTCATCCCACCGCCATTGGTATTAACCCACTTGCGGGCAGGCCTGTTGCATGCAGCATGCATGGCAAGTAAACCTGTGCAGGCTGTTTGGCATCTCCTAGGTGTTACGATCTCGGCTGATGTTACCACTGGACAAGTCAGATTTCAGAGGGGAACCTGGCTTGATAGATCCTAACTTTTTGTTTTGAAATTATGGAGGAAAGTTACTAAACAAATTCACAGGAGTCCGTTGGTGAGCTTTTAACGTAAAGAGTAAAATATTTATTAAACAAAAAAATTAACTATATTACACCAGACAAAAATGTTGGAAAGGTCGCAATACAAACATAAGGAAATGATTGAAATGTTCACTATCCCTTCACCCCAGCTATATCTTTACAGACACAAAATCGGAACGAGAAAACAATTTACCATATCTATCTTATCCTCTAATTTTCAGGGTCAGTATGTGGTACACATGAATTAACTGGTGAACTGTGGTCAGACACACCCCACTCCAATGTAAATGACAGATGCTACCATAGCAGATTCTATGGATTTCTCAACAACCCACCCAGACGTTTGTTACACTGTGAGCCATCTGGTCTCACTGAAACTCTGTCCTTCCCACGAAGGTTTCCAATCTCCATGTTTGAAGAACTCGCCTTGGAATTTTCTCCAAACGTCACTCCCACTCTGACAGTTTCCACAGGGATCCACCTCCAGTGTTTCACTCTTGGTTTTGGAGATTCCTTTCCCCTGGATCTCTGAGTACATTCACACTTCACCTTCCAAGCACAATTTCAGATCTTCTGCCGTGCCAAGCAGAAAACCACTGCTCCAAAAGGGTACTTTACCCTTATGGCCCACAACACAGAGTCACCAACCTTTGACTGCCTTCGTAGATCTTCCAGATGTTCCCCGAGCCCACTTTGCTTCACGTCTGCTCCCTGCAACTCTTTCTTTAACTCGGAGCCTTCTTCTCGGCTCCCATCATTTATCTTGACTCAATGGGATCTAGCTCTGATCTCTGCCTTTTTCCCTGCCTGGACTTTCTACTGGGACCTCTTTCTGTCCCACTCCCTGGTTTGGGTCTTCATCTTGGTTTGGGATCTTCTCCCTGTCCCCCTCCTCATGTCCTACTCCCTGGGACACCCTCTCCCGAATGGTGCTGTGATTCCAGGTCACCTGACCTCTATTTTCTTGCTGTTTCACTTCTTTTCTTTTCCTTTTGCGTAGGCATGCAGGGCTGGTTTCCAGCCTAAAGATGTGAAAATGGACAAACTGCTCATGTGCACAGCCACTTCCTGGCTGGTGCATGCACAGAAGGCCCAAAGCCCGCTGGGAACTGGAGTTCTGACCTCCGAATGTCGATCTTCAATGGCGCTCAGTACCTGATCGATGGGCTTGGCATCGGGAAGTGGGGGGTCTGCTGAGAGCCGCCCTTGCTGCCTATCCCCCTGTCCTTGCTGCTGACCCCCCCTACACCCGCTACCCTGCGATCCCCACACCAAAAAATCCTCCCCACCATTACTTACCTATGGCCTGGGTTGCTACGTGATCATGAGCCTCTGGTGGGTGTCATTCCAACCACCACCTCCCTGAAATCACTGCTGAGCAAAAGAGCTGCTGCCCTTGATTGGCCAGCAGCTCTGGGTAGGCGGGACATCTGCCCCTGGGGTCCTGGTCCTGGGGAAAGGCTTGCTGGTGGCCACTCAACTGCCTGATTGGCTTGTGGTTCAGTTGGCCTTCCCCAAAGGAGGCAATGTGGGTCCCTTATCAGCTCTTCAGCTGGCAGGTGAGACCCGTTACTTCCATAAGATTCTGCCCTAACTGTCAGGTGTGGCTCAGTTGGTAGCATTATATAATGTGCTATCATTATCACATTGCTATTTGTGGGACCTTACTGTGTGCAAATTGGTTGCTGTGGTTTCCTACATTACAACAGTGACAACACTTCAAAATAGTGTTTCATCGGGTTTTAAATCATGTTGAGATGTCATGTGGTTGTGAAAAGGTACTATGTAAATACAAATCTTTTTTTGCATCATTCACATTAGAGCACTGCCATCAATCCCACACTCCCAACAAGAGACCTCCATAAAGCAGGCACTGGTCAGCCAATCAGTGTCAAAGCATGAACAAAGGCGAAACACTGCAGACGCTGGAAATCTGAAATAAAAACAGGAAATGCTGGAAATATTCAACAGGACAGGCAGCATCTGGTGGAGGGAAACAGACTTAATGGGCAGAATCTTCCGCTGTCGCTGCTGGCAAGTTTGAAGGCTGCATGTAATTCGGTGAGATGGTGGCGTACCTGAACCCTGCTGCCTTCCCACCCCCACCAGAATTAAGTTCTGGGTGGGAAGGCCCATGGTCGACATTCTTGCCCAGCTGCCAACTGAGGCCCTTAAGTGCCAATTAGTGACCACTTAAGGGCCTCATCCTGCTGTTGCTGGTATTAACCCAGCTGCAGGCAGGTCTGTCACCATGTAGTGTGCACGACAGCTAAAACCATGCAGCCAGCTTGTCAGATCCGGGGCTTGTTGAGGGGGAGGGGGGGCCGGGGTTGGTCCCTCGGTCAAAGGCACTCATGCCTGATCGAGGGACTGGACATGGGGAAGGAAGGGGCCTGCTGAGGGCCACTACCTTGCTCTTGCTGTTGACCACCCTCACCCCTCTCTCCGTGACCCCCACTCTCTGAGCACCACCCACATTACTTACGTGCGGCCTGACTTGCTCCATGATCCTGGCACTCCGGTGCCTGTCTTCCCTGCAGGAGCCATGGCCTCCCCTGTGGCACTGCTGAGCATAAGAGCTACTAGCCTCTAATTGGCCGGCAGCCCTCGGTGGTTGTGACACTTCCGCCACCCGAGGTCTTGGTTCCAGGGAAAGGTCCACTACTGGCCTCGCCATGCCGGATTGGCTTGCGGTTCAGCAGGCCTTCCCAAAGAGGTGGCACAGGTCTCTCGCTGGGTCTCTAGCTGGCAGGCAAGATCCTCAATGCCCCAAGATTCTGACCAACTTTTCAGGGTGATGATGACCGTTTATCGGAGCTAAGGAAAGATGAAGGGTCACTATCAAATTGAAATATTGGGTGGAATTTAATAAGAGGGACATGAGTCCCAACGGTGGAGTCAGAAGTGGGCACTATTTCCATTTGCTCAGGAACCAGCCCACACATACTTAGAATTAAAATTTAAAGGGCTGGCAGCGGGCGGAGGTGACATGTACGATTACTCAGTGGGGACAGCGTAATCATCGGTGGATCCTGTTATCATGTGACAATGTAGCAGCTACGGGTGGGTAATAAGAGACTCTCCTGGACATACAGGGAGGCTCTGCATCATGGCCACAACTTTCTTGTCCACCTCCACTCTATCAGTACTTTGTCAATTTCTTGTTGCAACCGTTCATCACCCTTAACCACCGCCCTTCAAACTACTCCCTCCATCACCCCCCCCCTTATTATTCTTCTGTGTCCTGCCTGCCTATCACATCCAAGCCCCTTCAACTGCCCACATGTCTGAACCTAGACAGAGACAAACCCTGTGATTCAGCAATGCCTCCCTGCAGATTCTCCTTGAGGCTGTCAGAGGATGGCGGGAGGTACTTTTTCCCCACAGTTGGTAACAGATGACCTTCCCACATTATCAAGGTGGCCTGGATGGTGATCGCAGAGGAGGTGAGCAACTATGGGATCCATCAAAGATCCTGGGTCCAGTGCAGGAAAAGGGTCAGTGACCTGCTCTGTTGCACCAGGGCAAGTGGTGCAGTTGCAGGTTTCCAAAGGATCTAATGTGAGGCCATCATGAGGTCAAGTGAGGTCATCTTTGCCCGTGGGCATCTAGGCCAGGCAGGTGAATGTGTGATCAGCCTGAATATTGCATGGCAATTGAGGCCAAAGCATGTGACAGGTTGGATTTTGTGAGTGCTTGTATACAATGTAACGGGCCAGTATGTGTGATGGGGATACTTGCAGACAAGGAGGTTAGGTGTCACTTGACAAGTTACTAAATCTGCACATTGTCATGCAGGATGAGCAAACCCACAATGCAAGGGAGCGGGCAAGGACCCAAGGTGGCGAGCTGACCTGAGAGATGCCCAGCCTTGATTAGAGGAAGAGGGACTGCAGATCGCAGGAGAGGAGGCAGCCACGCGATCAAAGATGGTGAGGCTGGAATGGCCAGGCTGAAGAGTGAGAATGCATCCAGCCTGGTGTTGGCATATGGGCACACAGAAGGCACATGAGCAAATGTGATGCACTCATACTGTGCTGATCCTTAATAGTTCTTTTTGTTCTCCATTACAGATCTTCGCAATCTCAAGTCAAGGCCACAGCCACAGCAGGAGCCTGAATACTTCCCCTCTGGAGACAATAACACCACCATTCCAGAAGATGCACATCACCTGTCTCTTCCACAACCTCCACCAGTGCAGAAACACCCCCACAGGTTGTGGAAGATTCACATTTAGGTTTGGGAGCACAATCTGGTGAACACATTGCATACAAGTCTCAGCAGCTGAGGGAGACTGTGACAGCCAAGTCCCCTGACACTCAGAAAACTGGTGTGAACCAGGCCCCTGCTGAGCCCCACACAGACGACAAGCCTCTGGCCATGGTCACAAGAAGCCTGATGGGAATGGAGCAAAAAGTAAGGGAACATGTGGTGGAGATGCCGAAAATCATGCGCAGTTTGCGCAGTTGATAGAGTCCATTCAAGCTATGAGTTCTGCCATGTCTCAGGCATGTGAGCACATGGCTTCCTCCATGGAGAGGTTGGCAACCTTCAGGGAGAGCCAGGTCCAACATATGACCTATATGTGCTCTGACCTGCATTCCGTCACCCTAGCTATGGGCTCCACAGAGCAGTGGATAGGCAAGAGGAGGATAAGGCACCGGGACCTCCTTCCAGGTGCCCCTTCTCCTCAGCGAGACAGGGAAGTGCCATTGTGCACCCAGATGGAGGAGGAGCACATGCCAACTGCCTCAGGGATTTCCTTTCAGGACACCACCAAGTTGAGTGGCCTCTATTCACCCCCCTGCATTGCCTCCAGCAGCCGAGGCCATGGAGGATGCTCCTGCACCAGTGCAGGAGACCCCCCAGAAGGCAGGAGCCCTCAAAGCCTCAGACACCCAGAGGACACCTGCCACAGTCATCAAAGGGTTTGGGGCCAGTGGACAAGCAGACTGCCTCACCTCAGCTGCTGATGCCAGTGTTGCACCAAGGTGTAGCGTTTGTAAGAGAAAACCTGAGACTTTATGAGAGCATAAAGATGGCACGGCTGTTTTAAAAATATTCAATTTGTCATGTAAATATTGCACGCTATATTGTTTTCAGTTTATTCATGTGTGCATCATCTTCATTTGTTGGGACTAACTTAGTCAGAGAGCTAAATGTACTGGCACGCCTCAGGGCTGGCACGCACTGATGGTTACAGAGTAGTTAGGGACATTTTCTTTATTGTGGGGGAAACGATATTGTGTGTTTGTGTTCAGTCTTTAATGAATGATCCTGTTAGTGTCCAGTTTTGTACTCGCCAGTCTGTGGCACATGGCTAAACTTGCAGGCTCAGCAGTCCCTGTTTTATATACGTTGTCAAGGATATTATCTGACATTGTTCTCAATAGGGACAATTGAACTGTTGTAGGTGCACTCAAAGCTCTGTAACGATAGTGCAAGATCTGAATTCTCAGTCATGGGAAGCTGATTGACGTATGTCCAAGTGCGAAGCAGATGTCGTCGGGAACAGTGTTCACTAGCAAATGTGTGTGACAGAGGCCTGCCCCCCTTGTTCTCCTAGGTGGCAGGGGTAGCACCACCTGAATGGAATTCCTGCAATAGGACCATGGTCATGTAGGTGCCTCACTCTTGGGCAAATTGGATGTATATTAGGCTGTCCATGGTTTCCCTTGTACATCTCTCCATGGCTCGGACATCTAACAAAGGCCCATGCACATTCATGACCTCTTCGTCAGGCTCACCTAATTCATCCTCATCTGACGAGTGCTGCTCCTCCTGTTGCAATGGTTCTCCACATTGCATGGTGGTGACATTGTGCAGTGCACAGCAGACCATGACTATTCATGATACCCTCTGTGGTGTGTACTGTAGGTCCTCTCTAGACCGGTCAAGGCAGTGGAAGTGCATTTTCAGTGAGCCAATGATTTGTTTGATGATGGCCCTGGTGGAGGTGTGAGCTGCATTGCTTCCCTCTTCTGCTGCGCTTTGGGGATGACTCACTGGTGTCATCAACCAGGTCTGGAGGGGATAGCCCTTGTCACCCAGGATCTAACTGTCAACTTGGGCAGGGGTCTAAAAAAGCCCTGGGACCTGCAAGTTGCACAAAATGCAGGAGTAATGAGAGTATTCTGGGAAAACGAGTACAGACATGCAGATTCTTTGCCTGTGGCTGCAGACCAGTTGCACGTTCAGAGAGTGAAAGCCCTCAAGATTCATAAATGCTGCTAGCTGGTACAATGGAGTTCTAATGAGTGCAGTCGATGACTCCTTGCACTCTAGGGGAATGAGCAATGGCCCCAAATCCCAATTCCCTTGCTGCCTGGCTGTCCTCATCTGTGGAGAATTTGGTGAATTCATTCACATGATGGAAGAGGGTATTGGTCACCTTTTTGATGCACCTGTGTATGGCAGCCTGTGAAATACCACATGTCACTCATGGAGCCCTGGAAACAGCCGCTAGTGAAAGAATTGAGCACTGCAGTCACTTTGAGGGCTGCTAGCATGGGGTTCCCATCAAATTCATGTGGCTGCTGGTCTTGTTGCACAATTCGACATACCTCGGTGACTGCTTCCTGGGACAGCTTCAGCCATCTCTGGCATTGCCTTCCTGACATTTGCAGATAGTTAGTTCTCATACTGATGACGTGGTAATGTGCCAGTACCCACCTTTTACAATGCCTTCCCTGTATGGCTGCATCCTAACTACCCTCCCCTTCTGCCTGATGCTGGCCTTGCAGCCTCTATTGGCTGGCAACAGGCCTCCTTTTGTCACATTCTTCTCCTGCTCCTGAAGTTGGAAGAATTTTGGGTACATCAGGCCTATAGCGAATCCACCAAGTGAACTGTGTGAAGAAGACAGACAAGATACGAGCACATGTATGTTCATGTCTTCCATCCATACAGCTGTTGAGCAATGAGATTTTCAAATCCTCTCATGGGCCACACCCAAAACTGATTCTACGCTCAAGTGGCTCCCTCTCACTCAGACCTGGACTCCTCCCAGCTGACATTGGAGAAATGGCCAGCACCAGAACCAAAATCACTCTCCACCTGGAACCCATCACCAACCACCCTCCTTTTGTCACCTTCGAGTTTGAGCCCATCACCCTGACCCTCTAAACATCATTGTGTGCCTCCCCTCTGCCAACCTTTAACCACCCACTATCACCCTTGACCCTATGACAATGGACATGCCACCTCTCCCCCTTAACCTTACCGTCCTCACTGTGGACATTCATCCTCTGTCCTAGACCGTTCCGCCCATCAACCTTGATGTGTCCTTGCAATCCCTACACTCATCCTCTGAGATGTTTCAATATCCCTACCTCCAATGAGTCTGGCCCTCATATTGCATCAACCTTCCCTCGTAACTGTGGGCCTTACTCACGACAGACATCTTTGTCACTTAGACACCCAGAACCCGACATTGGACACTACAGAACCCGCCTTTTAGGCCCCTCATCTTGCATCTCCTGACAACTCCCCCAACCACCCCTGCTGACCACACCCAAGAGGCCAGGCCCTTTCTGTTGCGCACTTCCAAGCCCCGTCCACACCTGGTCCCCTTCCTCGAAGGCCTCAGGCCCCGACAGATAGATCCCCCAGGCCCGATTTGCCCTGCTCCTGCTGACACTCCATCCAAGCTGGCATGTCCTACTCCCCTCGCCTGCTCACCTCAGATCCAAATGGACAAACTCAGCTAGCACCCACCACCTTTAAATGAACATGAGGCAAGAGTTTCCTGTATGCCGCTGACTTAATATTGAAGATAGGACTTAATTTGAAAAAGCTTTAAGATAATGAGCATTCGTGGGATGCAAACATATTACAAATCGGAACCTGTCACTGCAATGCCGCTGACTTACTCTCTATATCTCAACCCACTGTAGGGAAACTGAAATTTCAGCTCTTGCCCAATTAGGTCCCCGTGCCCATCATTTTACCCACTATAAGCTACATTAAATACCACCCATTAACTCTACTTCTCTCCACAGATTCTGCCTGACCTGCTAAGTGTCAAAGCATTGCAGCATCCTCTCCAACCCTTGCAGTCTCTCAGCATGACTCCCTGCTGAGATCATAGGACAGTAAGTTTATGGTAATCTAACAATAGGGTAAGATTTTAGCTACTTTTATGCTGTTCTTCGGTCACTGGCTCCTGGAGTGTGGGTTCCCCCACAGTCTAAGGCCACATCATAACCCTGTAAGTATGTCTTCCTTGACATTTGAAGCATGCTGAAGCAGGCTATGTCCAAATGCAGCAAGACCTGGACAATATCCAGGCTTGGGCTGACAAGTGGCAAGTAACGTTCGCGCCACACAAGTGCCAGGCAATGACCATCTCCAACAAGAGAGAATCTAATCATCGCCCCTTGACATTCAGTGGCATTGCCATCGCTGAATCCCCCCCTTTCAACATCCTTGGGATTACCATTGACCAGGAACTGAACTGGACTAGCCATATAAATACTGTGGCTACAAGAGCAGGTCAGAGGCTAGGAATCCTGTGGTGAGTAACTCATCTCCTGACTCCCCAAAGTATGTCCACCATCTACAAGGCACAAGTCAGGAGTATGATGGAATACTCTCCACTTGCCTGGATGAGTGAAGCTCCAACAACACTCAAGAAGCTTGACATCATCCAGGACAAAGCAGCCCGCTTGATTAGCACCACATCCACAAACATTTACTCCCTCCACCACCAATGAACAGTAGCTTCAGCATTTACCATCTATAAGATCCACTGCAGAAACTCACCAAGGCTCCTTGGGCAGCACCTTCCAAACCCACAACCACCACCATCTAGAAGGACAATGGCAGCAGATAGGTGGGAACACTAACCACCTGGAAGTTCCTCTCCAAGCCACTCACCATCCTGACTTGGATATATATTGCCATTCCTTCACTGTCACTGGATCAAAATCCTGGAACTCCCTTCCTAACACCACTGTAGGTGTACCTGCACCACAGGGATGGCAGCAGTTCAAGAAGGCAGCTCACCATCAGCTTCTCGAGGGTAATTAGGGATGAGCAATAAATGCTGACCCAGCCAGTAACGCCCACATGTAAATTAATTTTAAAAATTTTTGCTGAGAATCAGTAGGTGACTGCTGTAACAGAGTTCACTGCTGTGCACTAGTACGAAGTGAAGCCATGTTATTACCATTCACTTTAGCATTTATTTGTAAATTTGTGGAATGGAGGTGTATATTTGAAATAAGAGCAGGATTTTAATACACATATAAAGGCCTCACCTATTAAATGGTCTAAAGAATGGTGAATGTAAATTTTATTAAATAGTTGACTCTACTGAGGAATGGGCAACCAGGAAACAAGTGCTGGGTACAGGTTATGAGGAACAATTTCTTGCATACCACCCATAACGAATGATTTAACTCAAATTCTTTAAGCGTGTCAGGGTGATGTATTTCTCCTGCATCTTTTGTGAGGGTTTCTACTTTTCCTTTGATGTACGTATATTAAGATAATTACGGAGCCATAATTTATCTTTTTGCAGGATTTCGCTGCCTGGGGTTGCTTCCTACAGCTGCTGTGTTATATCAGTAACAACTCAGCTACAGAACTGCCATCCCTCAGGGGTTGCTGCCTTACAAACCGGCATCTCTATAGACCTTCATTCTCGACCAGTAGCAAGGATGGATAATTGTTCATTAGCTGGGGGAGGAAAATGTGACACCACATCATGACAAGCAACAGAGGGCCTCATCCCTGGGCTGGATGCTTCATTCTTCTTTGTTCTTTGATTAGGTACAAGAACAAAATAGTAATCACATAGTTGTACTGGATGCCAAGGTCCTGTTTAATCATTTTTGCAATAGCTTGCAAGCAGCCTTCAATCTCACTTTCATTCTTTCTTCAGTTCATGGGTTGTCTTAAATATTACTTTGTACGATTTGAATTGCATTAATAAAGTTTACCTTTTAGTGGATATAATTATTTTATATGAGGGTTTAATATTTAATAAAGTAAAGCATAAATTCACAGCTAGTTTATTTGTCCTTATATTTAATGTAAATTAGTGCTCTGCATGAATTGGTATTTTTGCAAAGAGTGCATATAAAATTTTTCCAAGAGGAGGGTTTGATTTCAGTTTCAAACATTTGTGAAGCTGAGGTGAAAAATCCAGTGGAACCTCAGGCTTCACACTAAACATTTTCGGCCTAGAAATTGGTCATGGTCCATTTTTGAGCAGTTAACCAATGGGGTTCAGAGTGACAGACAATGGCCTGAAATTAGGCCTTGGGCCTCATTTACATTGTCACAGGCCTGTTCAGACAACTGTTGTGTCTCTACAGACAGCTCATTCATTTTACAATGTTAAATATCGTCCCGCTTGCTTTACCAGCAGCAGGTAAGCCCCGAGTAGATGTCAGGGGCAGGGGTTGGGGGGGTTTGCCATGACGGGTAGAGTGACAATAGGCAGGACAGGAGAGAAAAAATGTATAGGGCTGAGGGAAAAGGGAGTTGGACTTGCTAAACTGCTTTTGCAGAGTGGTGGCACAGTTCAATGAGCCGAATGCCATCCTTCTGTTCTGTAACCTTTAAATGATTCTATGAGTTGATCATTACTGCGAACTCCAAACATTTCATTAAATTTCTTTCCCTGATTTTCTCTGTTCTATGTAAATATCCAAGTTTCACATTTACGCTCTTTCAGGGGCCTATGATACTTTCTGAATGCTGATTTTTCATTTGTTTCTAACTATCCATTGACACTGTGAAGACATTGCACTTCTCTCTGTTTTCTGTATGAGAGTTTCTGATACTATCACATATACTTTTGTGCCTCTGGTGTCACACAAATGTTGGTGTGGTTAACGCCGTGTGCAGTGGTTTTGCTATGTTTGGTATCTTTGTAAATAAGAGATTTTGGCGAGGATTGTGGCTGTACTGTTTAATTTTTGTGCTATTCTTTACTGCCATATTTTCACCTATTAGTCTGAGGCTCACGACTTTCAGAAACGTTTCTTTCCTCTCATTATCCCTCCCATGTCAGGACCAACACTTGCTCTGGTGCAGTTCCAAGTACTACCAAGAATCCTTCTTCATGTGTAAGCCTGAACAGCATCAGAAGGCTATTCAACTACAAAGGGCATCCTGTTAAGTGCCATCCAATGCTCAAAAGTCTGATCCTGTGCTAACATCTTCACAAATGCTCTTAAACAGAGACTACCGCTGCTCATTCCCTTGCAGCACAACTGAGGCTGACTGCAGTGTCCAATTCTGAGACACATAACTCAGCACAAACCACTGATTAAACCAGCAGCCTTCCTAATTTCTGTTACATACCTTTCAAAAAAATTCAGTCCTTACATTTTTATAACTTTGACTATAAATACTTAACATTACTGTAAAAGAATACAACATGCAACTTTGACATTGGCTCTATGAACAAGCAAACATACATCTTCTGCTGTTTTAAGTGAAGCATTAACCAGCTTCTTTTAAATGGATTAATACCTTTATTAACGCATATGTCTTATGAATGTGTTGACTACTATGGCCAATAGTAATTTAGATATTGCCCATGAACTTTAAAGAAAAGAGGAAAAGCAAATTTTCACACAAAAGGCCAGTCTTCCATTGGAAATGCCTGGGATCCAAATGTCACTGGAGGGTAGGTCTTCGTGTTACACTTGTGTTTAAATAAGAAAACCTTGGAGATATTTAAAGCTGCTTTTCCTGGAAGCTGCTGACTGCAGTGAGATGTAGGGCCTGCCCTTATCAGCACGGTTAAGCACACCATAAATGTTTATGAGTTACTGGTGAGTCTGCACCATCATGGGATAGCAGCTGCCAGTGATTATCTAGCTCTGTTGTTGACAGTTGATCAAAGGACAGGTTTAGCTGATAAGATTTGACTGAGCAAAGTTTTTTTCCTGTTGCCCTGGAGTGGATTTTTGCCACTTGCCAGTAGACAGTTTGCTCTTGATATGAGAAAGCCAAGTAGAAAGGTACAAGCCCAGCAAATAGATTTCATCCACATTCTTATTAGTCACATGAAGTAAAACCTTTGTATAGAAAACTTTCAGAACATTGTAACTGGTTTATAACTGTAAAAACAGAACTAGATGTTTATGAAAGCATTACCATCTGTGCCTATGTAAAGGATTTACATCTCCCAGTGTCCAAATACACCAGATGTCATACGTCAAATATCACACTTTATTACAGATGAAAAATAATCTTAAAATAAAGGTAAAGGAAGTCAGTCACTGACCTGGAGCTTGATATTTACAATTCCCACTGCCCTCTGATTTACCTCAATAGTTTATCAATAGCTACAATTAATTGAACTTACCCATTTAGAACATTATACCTAACAGCACAAGGAAGGCTATCAGCTGAATAAAGCATTGCTTCAGACACAAGACCTGTCAGCAATGCCAAGAGGTATCTGATGCTATAAGGTAGATATGCTGAATCTTCACTTCTGATATATCAGAAAATTATGGCACACTGCCCATTATTTCCATGTTTGTGTTCACAAAGAGTGATGATCTGAAAAAATCTGAACCTATTTGTACATAAAAAAAACTTATTACACACAACTATACAAAGTCTGAGTACATTTATCACAAGCTAGTGGGTACAGTAGCATGGTGATTATCTTACTTGACTAGTAATCCAGAAACCTGCAATAATGATCTAGCAATATGAGTTCAAATCTCACCATGACAGCCAGGGAATTTAAATTCAATCACTTAAATTAAATCTGGAATTATTAGCAATGGTGACCATTAAACTACCAGGTTATTGTAAAAATCCATCTAGCTTGCTAATGTTCTTTAGGGAAGGAAATCTGCTCTCCTGACCTGGCCTGGCCTACATGTGACCCCAGATGGGTCATAGAATCATAAAATGGTTACATTACAGAAGTTTGTCTCTGTTGGCTCACTGCATGAACAATACAGCTAGCCGCTCTCCCTGCAACTTTTTTCTCTTCAGGTGCTTATCCAATTCCGTTTTGAAAGTCCTGATTGTATCTGCTTCCAACACACTCTTAGGCAGTGTATTCCAATACCTAATTACTCACTGCGCAAAAACATTTTTCCTCATGTCACTGTGGCTCTTTCGCCAATCATCTTATATCAGTGTCCTCTGGCTCTTGACCCTCCTCCAATGGGAACAGTTTGTCTCTATTTACTCTGTCGAGCAATGTGGTTGACACTTAACCGCCCTCTGAAGTGGCTTCCCGAGCCATTCAGTTTTATTTAAGAAAGTGGCTCACCACCATCTTCTCAAGGGCAATCAAGGACGGGCAGTGGCACCCAATTCTGTGAATGAATGAATCAAATAAAAGGTTACCCTCTTGTAGAAATTGATTTTAAAAATAATAGAACCAGAAAAATGATGCAGGTTTGCACCAGTGTATAAGAAATGGGATAGTTTATAAAATCCATTAAAAAACAGTCAGCTATTGCCTTTCCATTATTCATTGAAGCTGGCCTGCCTATCTTCTGAATGAGCTGCATTGCACCACAGGATGTTTGGGAGTCAATTTTCATATGGAGCGTCGATCAGACTATATAGGTGGAATTTTCCGTACCCATTGGCATCAGGCGTCATGACGGGTTTGACCGGACAATATGCTGCCAAGGCCAAACATCGGTTTCATGCCGTTGTAGAACCAGTTTGCAATGTCCGTTCCGCCCATCAATGGCGGGCCACATTTCTCACAGCCAGACGCCGGGACCTTCATTTTAATACGTCTGCATATCATTATAAGCCCCACCCACTGGAATCATCCTCCCCACGCTGGATCATCCAGGCACATCGGCGTGATTGCACGCCAACATGTTTCATAACTGTACATAAGCGACATGTACCTGGCGAGCTGCACTTTGCTCGGGACTTTGATGTTTGTTTGCCCATCTTTCTTCTGGCAGCACTCATGGTCATTAGAGTCAGGCTTCACACACAGCACCACATCACTTATAGGGGGGGTCTCTACCTAACAGACCAGCCTTAAGGTGGAGTGGCTTTTCAATGGCAAAAACAAAAAGCTAAAAGCTACTGCGGATGCTGGAAATCCAAAACAAAAACAGAATTACCTGGAAAAACTCAGCAGGTCTGGCAGCATCGGCGGAGAAGAAATCAGTTAACGTTTCGAGCCTTCATGGCCCTTCGGCAGAACTGAAGCATAGTTAGAAGAAGGGAGAAATATAAATTGGTTTAAGGTGGGTGGGGGGGAGAGAGACATTGAGGGTGTGGTGATTGTGGAGATGAGCAGATAATCAAAAGATGTCACAGACAAAAGGGTCAAAGAGGTGTTGAAGGTGGTGATATTTGTCTGAGAAAAGTGCTAATTAAGAATGGAAGACAGGATATTCAAAGTACAGCTCTAGTGGGGGTGGGGTGGAAAGACTAACAAGGTTTTAGTTTAGATTTAAAAATAATGGAAATAGGTGGGGAAAGAAGAATCAATATAAATTATTGAAAAAAAAGGTGGGGGGGCGGGGGAAGAAACGGGGTGGGGATGGGGGGAGGGGGAGTTTAAGATCTAAAGTTGTTGAATTCAATATTCAGCCCAGAAGGCTGTAAAGTGCCTAGTCGGAAGATGAGGTGCTGTTCCTCCAGTTTGCGTTGGGCTTCACTGGAACAATGCAGCAAGCCAAGGACAGACATGTGGGCAAGAGAACAGGGTGGAGTGTTAAAATGGCAAGCGACAGGGAGGTTTGGGTCTTTCTTGCGGACAGACCGCAGGTGTTCCGCAAAACGGTCGCCCAGTTTGCGTTTGGTCTCTCCAATGTAGAGGAGACCGCATTGGGAGCAACGAATGCAGTAGACTAAGTTAGGGGAAATGCAAGTGAAATGCTGCTTCACTTGAAAGGAGTGTTTGGGCCCTTGGACGGTGAGGAGAGAGGAAGTGAAGGGGCAGGTGTTGCATCTTCTGCGTGGGCATGGGGAGGTGCCATAAGTGGGGGTTGAGGAGTAGGGGGTGATGGAGGAGTGGACCAGGGTGTCCCGGAGGAAACGATCCCTACGGAATGCCGTCAGGGGGGGTGAAGGGAAGATGTGTTTGGTGGTGGCATCATGCTGGAGTTGGCGGAAATGGCGGAGGATGATCCTTTGAATGCGGAGGCTGGTGGGGTGATAAGTGAGGACAAGGGGGACCCTATTATGTTTCTGGGAAGGAGGAGAAGGCGTGAGGGAGGATGCGCGGGATATGGGCCGGACATGGTTGAGGGCCCTGTCAACGACCGTGGATGGAAACCCTCGGTTAAGGAAGAAGGAGGACATGTCAGAGGAGCTGTTTTTGAAGGTAGCGTCATCAGAACAGATGCGACGGAGGCGAAGGAACTGAGAGAATGGGATGGAGTCTTTACAAGAAGCGGGGTGTGAGGAGCTGTAGTCGAGGTAGCTGTGGGAGTCGGTAGGCTTGTAATGGATATTGGTGGACAGTCTATCATCAGAAATTGAGACAGAGAGGTCAAGGAAGGGAAGAGAAGCGTCAGAGATGGACCATGTGAAGATGATGGAGGGGTGGAGATTGGAAGCAAAATTAATAAATTTTTCCAGGTCCCGACGAGACCATGGCTGCAGGGCTAGGGCTTGCTTGGAGAAGGGGGAGAAGTGGCCCCAGGCAAGGGCAGAGGCTGCAGGTTGAGGGCTGTACTGGGGAAGGAGGGTAACCCAGGGTGTGTGTGGGGGCAGATGTTGATCTATGTGAGCAGCCTCAAGATGGTGAGGGCTGAAGAGACAGTCTCCAGAGGAGATGAAGCCAAATGGCAATGTGAGGGTTTGCGTGAGAGTGAGTGGTGATGTCCCTTGAACTGGCAGTGAGTGAGATGACAGTGAATGTGTGATGGCCTTGTGAGTGTGAGAGTTTAGAGTGATGAGATGGTTGCCTTACTCTGGCGACACAGATGAGATCATTCATCTGTTTTCTGTACTGGATGGCTGACCTCTTGTGTGCAGCATTGGCACTAACCACCTCTGCCACCATCTCCCAAGCCAGAGTGGTGAGACTGATGGGCCTCCTGCGGCCAGAGCGGGGGTAGAGGACATCACGGTGGGCTTCCATGGTGTCCAGAAGGCGTCCCAGGGATGCATCACTGAATCAAGGGGCTGCACTCTTGGCTTTTGGGGCCATGTCTTCACTGGTAACCTCCTGGGCTGCGAGCACCCAGCTGCAGTTTAAATGTGGCACCCTGCATGAGGAAGTGGTGAGGTAACAGCATAGCGGGCAAATTGGAGGCAAACTGCCAGCAAGACAATGTGTTTCCTGTGGCTGCATAATTAATGAGGTGGGAATGGGATGATACGGCGTGAAAAGCTGCCACTTCAGCCGACAGGTAATACATCCTTTATCCTGCCTGCTACTGCATTTAAGTACAAATCTGGGATGATTCCACCCTATGGGAATTTTGTGGTCAGGCCTCATTGCCATGTAATTGGTGAACTGCCAGGGCTAATCATACTCCCTGTAGGCACCTCAATGATCGGGAGGGTGAGAAATCTGGCAAAGCAGCCGCTACTTAAAGGCAGCTTGCAACTCCTTAAAAGGGACCACTATTCAACTGGGGGTACTTGAAAGTTATTTGCTGAGACAGCAGGCTGGATGACTTAATCTGGTAGCCTCAGACTCTGTGCTGAAGCCATGGTTGCCCAGAGAGTAAGTGAGCATCCAATGGGCAATGGCTGCTTGAAGAAGTCAGCAGCAATTGAGAGAGATGCAGAATAAACCAGCAGTACCACTGGGGGAGAAGCTGACTGGCCAGAAGATGCCCAGGCTAGTTTTCTAACTTTACCTTCCTTTGAACTCTTTGTGCTTCCCCCAACCCCCTCAATAAGCCCTTGAGCCTCCCCAGCTTTAGCAAGTCCATGCTCTTCGGGGATGTCCAGCACCAACATTCTCTTGAACTTCATTGAAAGTAAACTTTGGCTTGCCCCGTCTGTTGACCTGGAAGTAAATCCAGGCCTTCCTCTCACAATGCAGTGCGGGGGAATCCCCACCAGTCACCAACTATCTGTGACTGTACCCATAGGTCCCCGGCAATAGCTAAATTCCCACTCCCACCCACCTGTCAGGTAATCAATCACGTAAAATCTGATAACTCTGGTAAAATTTAGTTAAAAGTGGCTGTTCTGATCGGCAGGGCCTCCAAGTCTCCAGCCTTGGTAGGCTTGTTGCCCGCTATCAGCTTAGAGATACAACAAATAAATGGAAGCTATTTCAGAGAAAGGAAGCTCTGATGTTCTCCTTCAGATCTAACAGACAAATATCTGCTTGACATGTGGTGTAAAATGTGCCCTCACTTACCGATGCTCCTATAGGAAAGTGTAAACCTAGTACAAACAGCACCTGTTACATTTAGTAGACAAGATGTTGGAAATGATGACCCACTCTAGATACTTAGGTGATTGATAGCTTATTTCCTTCATGCTTATAGTGCAGACATATAACACAGATTGGGAAACAATGAATCCCAGAATAATTTACTCAGCTTGACAAAGACGCCTACACAAGCAACTGACACATCATTGTCTACAGTCACAGCTAATTATTCTTTTACATCAGCAGATTCCCATGGAGACTGATAACTTTTAAAAAGAAACTTGAACTTGCAGTTAATAGCTGAAAGAATGACATAACAAGATTTCACATTTTAAGACATTTACTGTAACAAAACAAGCTAAAAAAATCTATTGACTGAACACTATCTTTATAGGCAACTTATACGTTAACCACAGAACAGAATATGCCTTGCACCTTCTTCCTAGTAAAATCCAGGAGCCCTTTCATCTCGAACAATCAAACCACCCAGGCTTGCTGTCGGGCAGACTTCAGAATAGGTCACATGGCCCCCTTCATTTTACCTTAAATTAAAGACAGTCCCAAAGCATAACAATCTTATGAATCTCATCATTGTAACATAAGAAATGAACATTACAATTTAAATCAACAGTAACATAATAGTGATTTTGTAGCACAGAACTTGAGTATTGTTGAAAAAAGACATTTTATCGAAACTTTTCATCTTGCACTCACCAGGACAATTACAAGAATACCAATGTCAGGGAGGCAACAATTTTATACTATATAAGAAGAGAGTGCTGATTGGTTAGCAAATGGATTCTGATTGGTCAAGGCAAGCTGCCTGGTTTAAATTTCAAACAATGCTTGGCAGTTAACTGTCAGTCATCATTAACTAGTGCATTCTCCATGGCAACGCCTCTACCAATCAGAATCCAGTTGCCAACCAATCAGCACTCTCTTCTCATACAGTACAAAGTCATTGCTTCCCCTGACATTGGTACTCTTGTGATTATCCTGATGAGTGCAAGATGAAAAGCTTTGACAAAATATCTTTTTCCAGCAATACTCAAGTCACATATAACGTAATTTGTTTAACATAGTGTCATATCACCAAAACCTCTTGAAGCAATTCATAGAATGGATTAAGTTTGAAGTGTAGTGACTGTTATGTAGGTTAACATTCTAACCTACAACATCTCTCATACATTCATGAGATGGTGACCAATTAAATTATTTCCTTGGTGGTGTTGCTTGTGGGAAGGATGTTAACTTGGACATCAAGAGAACTCTCTGCTCTTTTTTGAATATAAAAAATGTTTGCATTTATATAGTGCTTTTAGCATAGTGAAACACACAAAGCACTTTACAATAGTGTTGTCAGACAAAATTTGACACTCAGCCACATAAGGGGATGTTGGAAATAAAAACAGAAAATTCTGCAAATACTCAGCACATCAACGGAGAGAGATAAACAAATACAACATTTCAGGTCAATAACCTTTCATCAGAACTGAGTTCAATTTCAGATTTCCAGCATTTGCTTCCATAAGAAGATATTAGGTCAGGTGGCCAAAAGCTTGGTCAAACATATATGTTTTAAGGAGAGAGGCAGAGAGGTTTAGGGAGGAACACCCATACCTTTAGGGCATCGGCTACTGAAAGCACAGCCATCAATAATGGAGTGATGAAATACTGCCATGGAAGCTTTAGCATTGGCTGGAACAATCAGTCAGGGCTACAGTTTGAAGTATTATCCAAGTATTACAAAATGTCTCAACAATGACTCTCTCCTATAAAAAATTGCTGGAAGCAAATTAATATTTTGGGGTTTTATTGGGAAAATAACACCAAATTATATCAATTTTATTAACTACTTGCTGACATTTTGCCTCAAAATTTGTTTGTAGCTTAAAGTAATAACCTTTTCATACCGTGAAACAGGTCAATGAATTCTCAAACTATATATTAAAGCAGGACAGTTCATAAGAAGAGAGGGAAGCCCAGTGCAGTTAGACTGAACTGAGAAATCTCTTAACACTCCAAGCACTATAATTCACCCAAGATAATTGTTTCCTAAACATTATCATTTAAAATTGCTGTCAACAAATTTCACTCCTTAATTTGAGAGTAATTGGCTTTTACAATGTTGTAAAAAATATTGATGAGGCCTGAATTGCATTGGCCACTACTCACTCCACTTACCTTTTATCAATGTGGTATTATTTGACACTTATGCGCAAACAGAATTGTAAAGTTGCTATAGCTTGCAAGGAATATGCTAATTCGAGATTAGTGTTACAACTCAGTGCATATCCACTAAAAGGTAATTAGATTGACTGATGTGGTTGTAAAGTCTTAAATTTTATCATATTGTCTACAACCTTGTCTTATGAATTTACAGCATCATTTAAGGTATTATTAATCTATCAAAACCAGGTCTACAACAATTGAGGTAGAAATTAAAGATGCAGCACATACCAGTCTCCCTTGTGATGCTCTTAATTTTGAAATAGATGCAAAAAAATCCCTTAGTTATTTGTGATTATTTGGGAGGAAATCCTGGTACATTGATATAAGTCAAACCAGGGGCAAAACTTGTACTTACCACAACTGAATAACAGGATTAAACATAGAAATAAGGAGCAGGAGTAGGCCATTCAACCCTTTGAGCCTGCTGCACCATTCAATATGATCATGGCTGATCTTCTATCTCAACGCCATATTCCCGCTTTCTCTTCAAACCCCTTAGGCCCCTAATATCCAAAAAAATTATCAATTTCTTTCTTGAATATACTCAGTGACCAGCCTTCCATGGTAGAGAATTCCACAGGTTGACCGCCCTCTGAGTGAAGAAAGTTTTCCTCATCTCAGTCCTAAATGGCCTGCCCCGAATCCTGAGACTGTGCCCCTGGTTCTAGACTCCCTAACCAGGGGAAACATCCTCCCTGCACCCAGCCTGTATAGCCCTGCTAGAATTTTATATGTTTCAATCAAATCCCCCCTCATTCTTCTAAACTCTGGTGAATACAGGCCCAGTCAAACCAACCTCTCCTCATACAACAGTCCTGCCATCCCCGGTATCAGCCTAGTGAACCTTTGCTGCACTCCATCTATAGCAAGTATATCCTTTCTTATTTAGGGAGACCAAAACTGCACGCAATATTTCAGGTGTGTTCTCACCAAGGCCCTTTTTAACTGCAGTAAGACATCTCTACTTCTGAACTCAAATCTTCTTGCAATGAAGGCCAACATGCCATTTGCCTCCCTAATTGCTTGCTGCACATGCCTGTTTACTTTCATTGACTGGTGTACAAGGACATCCAGATCCCTTTGTACATCCACATTTCCCAATATATCACCATTTAAATAATACTCTGCCTTTCTGTTTATCACACCGAAACATATAACTTCATATTTATCCATGTAATACTGCATCTGCCATGTGTTTACCCACACACATACACAATTTGTCTAAATCACCTGAAGCCTCCTTTCATCCTCCTCACAACTCACAACCCCGCCCAGTTTTGTGTCATCAGCAAACTTGGAAATATTGCATTTGGTTTCCTCATCCAAGTCATTGATATATATTGTGAATAGCTGAGGCCCAAGCACTGATCCCTGTGGTACACCACTAGTCACAGCCTGCCATCTGGAAAAAGACCCATTTATTCCCACTCTGTTTCTGTCTGTCAACCAATTCTCAATCCATGCCAGTATATTACCCCCAATCCCATCTGCTTTAATTTTTCCCATTAGCCTCTTATGTGGAACTTTATCAAAAGCCTTCTTGATATCCAAATACAACACATCCATTGGTTCTCCCTTATCTATTCTACTAGTTATATCTTCAAAAAACTCCAGTAGATTAGTTAATCGTGATTTCCCTTTCATAAACCCATGCTGACTTTGTTTAAGATAAAAGCAAAATACTGCGAATGCTGGAAATCTGAAACCAAAACAAAAATTGCTGGAAAAACTCAGCAGGTCTGACAGCATCTGTGGAGAGAAAGAGTTAATGTTTTGAGTCCAGATGACTCTTCCTCAGAACAGTCTATCACCAGAAATTGAGACAGAGAGGTCAAGGAAGGGAAGGGAAGTGTCAGTGATGGACCATGTGAAAGTGATGGAGGGGTGGAAATTGGAAGCAAAATTAATACATTTTTCCAAGTCCTGAAGAAAAGTTATCTGGATTCGAAACGTTAACTCTTTCTCTCCATAGATGCTGTCAGACCTACTGACTTTGTCTAATCTCATTAATGCTTTCCAAGTGTTCTGTTACCACATCCTTTATAATAGGTTCTCGCATTTTCCCCACTACTGATGTTAGGCTAACTGGTTTGTAATTCTCTATATTTTCTCTCCCTCCTTTTTTAAATAGTGGGATTACATTTGCCACCATCCAATCTGTAGGAATTGCTCCAAAGTCTATAGAATTTTGGAAGATGACCTCCAATGCATCCAATATTTCCAGGTCCACTTCCTTTAGTACTCTGGGATGTAGATGATCGGGCCCTGGGGATTTTTCAGCCTTTAACCCCATTAATTTCTCTAGCACCATTTTTCTTACTAATACTGATTTTCTTCAATTCTTCCCTCTCACTAGACCCTTGGTTCCCTAACATTTCTGGGGAATTATTTATGTCCTCTTTTGTGAAGGCAGAACCAAAGTATGTGTTCAATTCTTCTGCCATTCCTTTGTTCCCCATTATAATTTCCCCCATTTCTGACTGTAAGGGACCTACATTCGTCTTTGACCAGCAGTATTTTTATTCATTCATGGAATGTGGGCATTGCTGGTAAAGCCATCCTTTATTGCCCATCCTTAATTGCCCTTGAGCAGGTGGTGGTGACCTCTTGTAGCTTAAAACAAGGAAAAAATTAGCTACGGACTAAAATTAAAATATTTTGTCAACTAAATTTGAATTAAATATTCTTAAGTAAATCAAAACGAAAATAAAAAAAGTTAAATTTGGGATAGATCCTAAAATTAATACAAATATTAAATGATTTCCAATATAAGAATGGAAATGGTTCTAATATTTTCTGAATTACAAATTCTGAAAAAAATGCTAAATGGTTAGAATGAAATCACAGGAATAAGAGAATTAAACCTTTGATTATTTTCCACACCACAGTTCAGGTAACACTTGGGAGGAAAAAAAGGATCAAAGTTAGATAAATTAACCTGGATTTAACGAGAATAATGTTGATGAAAATGTCATTTGTCGTCATTATTCCTCTGAAACTGACAACAAAATCTGAAGTCTGTAGTTAAATGTGGAAATCTAGCAGTTGCTTTAAGTGTGGAAATCTAGCACTGCAATGTCAGTGATTCTATGCTTCCCAATAGGATGTGCAGTTGAAGTCCCTGCAGATTACAATCAAGTAGATATCAGGGAACTGATGAGAACTTGCACTTCTACACTCTTCATCACATTGCAAGAAAACCTTTAAAAAGTTATACCTGTTTAATGAGATGTAACTGGGTTTTTAACAGTGTAATAAGTTCATAATTACTACTGGACAGCCTCACTGGCCCTGAAGAACTAATTTTATATTTGTGGAATGTCAAATGTCTCTATCATGATTTAAAAATTGCATATTTTTAAATTAATATTTTTTTAAAGTTTATGATATTTCATAATTATGATAATCCCATTTGTATGTCCCAATCATTCATTTTGCCCTCTGTAAAACTTAAAAAGTGAAAAATTCAGTGCAATTTACTTCCTGGTTTGCTGTCGGAGTGAATAGTTCAATGTGATTGGCTGCTTACACTAACTGATGAAATCAGTATTGCTGGATGCTTTGAGATCCCCTTGACTTGGCGGCAGGTTTAAACTGACATCACACAAAAGGGGAAATGCACCCACAGATTGCTAGATTTTAATGGACTTTATTCTTTGGGGGTCAGCGGCGAGTTCATTTCACTGTTGACCTAAAATACATTTATTTCTAAAACTATACTGTTAACTATATCATCATCAACAATATTTTTCTTTATTCTTTCATGGGATGTGAACATCATAGGCAAGACCAACATTTGTTGCCTGTCCCTAATTACCCTTGAATTGAATGGATTGCTAGGCCATTCCAGAGGGCAGTTAAGAGTCAACCATATTATCATGGGTCTGGAGTTATGTGTTGGCCAGATTGGGTTAGGATGGCAGATTTCCTTCCCTAAAGAGCATTAGTGAACCAGGTGGGTTTTTATCATAGCCATCATTCATATTCCACATTTATTAATTGAATTTAAATTCCACCAGCTGCCATGGTGAGATTTGAATCCATGTGCCCAAAGCATTAGTCTGGACCTCTGGGTTACTAGTCTAGTGATATTACCACTACACTACTATCTCCCCCAATAGAGCAAATGCTATCAAGATTAAATAACAATTGTATTTAGAACAATTGCATAGAAATAAAAGTCAGATTGTTACAAGTAGGGTGCCAGGCTTATGACAAAACATTCGCTTAGCATTTTCAGCTAAAAAATTATTGCAAGTGCCATAATTAAAATTGCATTGTATTACACTTGCTGTAGGTTTTCATCGAAAAAAGTTAAGGTGAATACTAACTTAAATTGGATGGATAATCTTAAAATGTGGAGCTGTTCATTTTAATGTAAGAATTTGAATTTGAAAGAAATACAATTGAAAGTCAGTTGTTGCTTATTTAGGTTCTCTTTCTTTACTGTTGATTTTGTCTGGTTAAGCCATGCTATTTGAAACACTTACGTGAGTGCCCAATCCAAGTAAATTAAATAATGAGGCATTTAGAGTAAAGCATACCTTTAACCTACAATCCATGCTCTAGCTTACAGTGGAAAGGGAGTGGGGAGGGGAATGTCAAAATGGAAAGGAAGCCTTGCGTGTTGGCCTCCTGTCCTGATCCTGCTAACTGCAATTTTAAATTGCAGGCATCAATTCAATCCATCCAAAGACTCTCTTGTGTGGATTGGGTATAACCTGTCTATCATTTTAATATTGGTCTGAATGGGAAAAAGGCTACATTTATTTTTCCTGACAACCTGAAGCCTGAGAAGGATCAGGGGGAGAAGAGACCCCTCTAGATAAACTTATTTCTTTCCTTTGTGGAGACAAGTTGAGCAGAAGTACTCCTCCATGACCTGCAAGGGGAGTATAGACCTCCCCTGCCCAGAGCAGCACCGTCCCTTCCCATAGCGCCAAACCCACATACTGCCCTATCCTTGCACTTACCCTGCGTCTGCCTTATGGCCATCACATCTTGCTGATTTTCTGGTTTTGGTCAGGATGTCGCCCAGCAACATGAGTCTCAGCTGTTAAAAATTGCCTGATCTTCCCACTGTTGGTCCCAGGCAGACTGGCCACTTGCTAGGCTGTCTTCCTGTCTAGGAGTTAAAATATCACCCACACAGATAGAGCTTAGAGAGACAAATAATTATTTAGCTCAATCACGTAAAATTACTTTTGATTACCTACCAGTAGACATGACAAGGCACATGATGTTATAAAAAGAATATACATTGGACTCCAGAATGCTGAGAAATAAAAACATTAAATTGACTTTGGGCTGCATTACTTACAAACTCAAGCAAGAAGCTGAAATATCTTTGTGCAAATTTTGGATGTGTAGCGTCTGATTTTTGGCTTGGGGTGTCCAAAATTGTACCTGTGGCACATGCAGAGCAGGTGAATCATGACAACAAGCAGTGTTCAATGCTGATTGGGTGCCAGTGCTGACATCTACCCTCCAGTTAATGCAGTCCCTTAAACAGGCAAAGCTGAATACATGTTCAACAGTAGGAAAGACCCCACAACAGCACTATTGAAAGGGATCATCAACTACCTTCAGATTAGTTGCTGGTTGATTTCTTCTGGCTGCTGCTATGATTATACAAGTTTTTGGTGTTTTCTAGAGTTCTTTGAAGTTGCTAAAGTCTAAAAGGATTGGAGTGTCAGGTACTGTAGGTGTAGGTAAAAGCAAAAAACTGGGGATGCTGGAAATCCAAAACAAAAACAAAATACCTGGAAAAACACAGCAGGTCTGGCAGCATCTGCGGAGAGGAACACAGTTAACGTTTTGAGTCCGAATGACCCTTCAACAGAACTCAGAACTCACTGTAGGTGTAGCCCCTGACTTCAAGGCTTCTGCACAAACCAGTTGTTCCCAGACATGGGTGCACAAGGATCCATTCCTTTTGGAATACTGCATGACTGGGAGAATGAACAGAGCCCATGCAGGGCTGGACAAGCTGCTAGAAGAGGTAGGAAGAGGAGAAGGAAAAGGGCTCTGAGCAGGAGACCATGTCTGTCCAGGATGTTCAGGGAGCAATTCCTACCTGAGGAACAGTGTGCAAAATGTCTGTGCATCAGAAGGATGTCCTCGCTGAATCTGCCAACTGCTGCTGCCACACCTGCAACCTCAGAGCAGGGCGAGGACAGCATTGCCAGTGTTGTGGAATGAAGTGTGGTGATGAACTTTGAGATCTCAGTCTCATTCCAGGCTGGTGCTGAACACATTTGCAATGTCTCACAGTTTGCCATACACTGTTGATGTTCTCTTTTCAAAGACAGTTGGCTACATTTCAGAATAAACATTCCAGACTCAGGTTAATAAATGAAATCCGGTATTATCAATACAAACCTAAACCTTTGTGCATTTCCACAGTTCCTGCCTCCCATGCACCTTTGTCTGTCCTGCTCCTCCAACACAGTGGTATCCAGTGGCTGCAGCATGGCTGGTGGAAGGCTGCTAGCTTTCAATGGAGGAGACTATAGATGATCTTGCAGGATGACCTCAAACAGCTCTGGACTTAGAAGACCTGGCTTTGGGCTGTACCGTCTTGGCCATTGGCAGCAGCTGTCTGGGCTACCTGGCTGAGAGGCAACAGCAAGAGCATTGAAAAGGTGGCAGCGGTGGGAAGACAAATGTGCCATCTGCAGAGAGGACAGCAAGTTTGTGCTCCACAAAACCACTGCCACTTCACTGGGGTGGCGCCGGAGAAATCCTGGTAATCTGTTGGAGGGCAGGTTGTTGGATTGCAGTGACACCCTACAAGCTCCTCTGAACACTGGCATCCACAATTATGGTGGCAGCAGTCTGAGTTCCCACTGCAACACTCAGACATTGTGTGGCCTCTGCTTGGCTGCAATGGAAGCTGAGACATTGACCATCAGATGCTGCATGGTTGTTGGATCCACAAATGTGCTAATGGAGTTGGCCACCACTTCCACACTAGAAAAGATGGACTCCAGCTGTCCATAAATCCCTGTGTAGAACTGCTGCCAGACCCCTCCAGGCTCCTTGGCATTACATGCAGGCTTTCTGGCAGGTCTGCCAATGCACCTAGTATTTAATCATGCTGACTACCCATTAGCCTTCTTCTGTAGCCTGCCCCATCAAAGTGCTCATCTAAGTCCCCTGCAGCAGAACCTGTGTCTGACGCTGCCCTCTGGTGAGCTGGCAGCTGTGCTATCCTTGCTCGCCCTCTGCCTAGGCTACAGCCCACTCATGCCCAGTGTCTCACCACTTGCAGATTCGGCTTTAATCTATCCTCTAAGATACGCACAATGTCAGCATCTGGGCAGATTGCTGCAAGCGTAAAATCAAGAAACTTCTTCACCCAGAGAGTGGTGAGCCTGTGGAATTCACTGCCACAGAAAGTAGTTGAGGCCAAAATATTGTATGTTTTCAAGAAGGAGTTAGATATAGCTCTTGGGGCGAAAGGGATCAAAGGGTATGGGGAGAAAGCGGAAGCAGGCTATTAAGTTGGATGATCAGCCATGATCATAATGAGTGGCGGAGCAGGCTCAAAGGGCCGAATGGCCTACTCCTGCTCCTATTTTCTATGTTCCTATATTTCTATGTAAGTGATGGTGCTGAGTCCTCGTCACTCTCTTCTTGCTGTTCCTCTGTTGCCTGGCCAGGTTGTCTCCTTGGGCACCTGAAATATGAAAAGCACAAGGGTTTGATTGTGGTGAGGGGAAGGGGGCAGAGCACGGGGGTACATGATTACACCATCTAGATCAGAAGGGGTTGCGTTGCAGGGAAGTGGGATGTGAGAATGGGAAGCCGGTATGTTTGGGTTTCAACACCAACATTGGCTACATCCTCAGCAATGGCTACTCCAATGATGACGGGCACCATCTTCTCCATGGGGTTAAGAATATGCAATCACACCTGCTCCTGCCAGTTAGCACCTGCTGCCTCTGGTTATGTGCCACTTTGACCTGCAAGACAAAGAGAAATACAGGACTTGAATATTACTGAAAAGACAGAAGCTTTTCATCTTGCATTCATCAGGACAAATGCAGGAATGGCAAATTTCAAATGAGTTTGGAGAATCTATAATTCCCCATTGCTTTTTCCATGGCAACACCTCAACCAATAGTTGACTTGCCAACCAATCGACACCCATTTCCCCTGTAGTACAAATTGTTGTGATCATTTGAAATTTACCATTCTTGCATTTGTCCTGATGAGTGTAAGACAAAAAGATTCACCAACATGCCTCTTTTTTCAGCAATATTCCAAGAGAGGGAAGTGTGTCAGTGAGTGTGGCACAATATGTTGGATGATGTGGCTATCATGTTTGAACAGCTGGTAACATGTGCAAGCTGTGAGTTATGAATGTGAGACTTACAGCAGTGCTAAGTGTGTGAGTGAAATGAAGTTATGAATGTTAGGTATGAATCCTGAATGATAGAGATTATGGGTAGGTAAGTGTTAGTGGGAGGTCTTGTGCCCCTGCTCTGAGCCAGAAGCTCCAGGTTCAAGCACTGCTCCAGGACTTGATGGCCAAGGTTCATAACGTGGTTGAGTATCAACTTGTAAATCCTCCCAACATACCCATAAGAGTGGGAGAGATTGCTGGTTAGCCATGGAATGGAAAGAAATTGGAGTTTCTATAATCAATGTCCATAGCTCCAGGCTGCAACATGCATGTAAAAGTGTGTGTTGCCACAGCAACTCGGGCTCAGTTGGTTGAATGGCCAGTGTGGATCAGATTGGTGTGAAATGCATGGGGTTTGATCTTGGTTCTGGCTGGGGTGGATTCAGGACCTGCCTCCTTGTACTACCTATTGTGGAGGTCATGGTGCTGTGGGTTGAACTGCTTTCAGGCAGAGAACACAAGAAGAAGTATTAGGGGTGTGGTACACTGAGCAGTGTCTGAAGTTCATAGTGCAGTTAGTGTGATATGGCATTTGCAAATGCATTTACTGATCTTGCTGACTCATGTGAGATTATTGATCTTTTTGTGGCACTGAACATAGTTCCTCTGGGTATGACTCCTACCATTGAACACTTCAGCTGTCTGCTCCCACTGCCTTCTGAGTGTTTGCCTAGAGACCTTCCTGACCCTCTGTGGATAGGGCACATCTCTCCTCTGTTAAGCAACATCACAATTTTAAAATTCTCATCTTAGTTTTTAAATCCCTCCCTGACATAATCCTTCTCTACCTCTCTCCTCCAGTCCCAGAGCTGTCTGAGATACCTGTGCTCCTCTAATTATGGCCTCTTCAGCATTCCTGATATTAATTTCTCCACCACTGGTGGCCATGCCTTCAGCTTCCAAGACCCTAAGCTCTGGAATCTCCTCCCTAAAACCTCTTTACCTCTCCACCTCATTTTCCTCTTTAAGACACTCCTTAAAACCTATCTCTTTGACCAAGTTTTTGTCATCTGCCTTAATACCTCCTATGTGGCTTTGTGTCAAATTTTGCATTATAAAGGTCCTGTGAAGTTTCTTTGGGCATTTTATTATATTAGAGGCACTATATAAATATAAGTAGTTGTTGTTCTTGTTGTTGCACCTCTTTGACCCAGACCTCCAGCGCAGCATCAGAAAACCTTGGAGCCCACTTTTCAAGAATGGTGTGCCATTCTTCCTTCGTTCCCAATTCAGAATAAGTTGCAGAATGACTTTCAGCACCTGAACCAGCCACAATGCACCTCCCCTTTCAGAGGTGCAGGCTGGCTTTAAGTTAATGCAGGTTAGCTTTAACTGGTACGATGATTTTGGGCCCACTGCTGAGGCATGTAACTGGTTGGACACTGCAATGATGTAAATGAAGTCAGGATGAAGTTGTCTTGCTGCCTACTTCAGAAGCAACGGGCAAGCATTAATCGCGGATCACGATCCCCATACCCATTTTTGGGGCCTATCGAAGTCAGCCCCCATTAACTTTCGTCTAGCTTCAACTCAGTGGGGATACTCCTTGGTGGTAAGTGATGGTACTCTATCCATGCAACAAAAAATAAGAATTTTGGCCACTCAGACTGCCTGGCGGCCGTATCTTCTTCATTGACACTTTGCTTGATTTTGGCTATTTAGAATGCCATAGATGCAAAGGTGAGTTCTCGTGTATATGGCACCCACTTTCAGAAGGCCATCGCCAGAGGTGATGAAACAAGTACAAATAATAAACAAATAGCTAGTAGCAAATGGTATTGAGTAATTGTGGATTAATCCAGCTCTCACTTGACATTGTGAAGGAGCTGCACTGAGATAGTGAAAGACTCTGTTGGAAATTCAATTATTCACTGCTTAAGAATAAATTACATACAGTATTTTATCATTGGTGAATTTAGAACCCCAATTCCATTAAGCACCATGGCAACCTCCTGTAGCTACAGTGTTGTGTTGGCAATTAAACTGGAAATATCAGATATTTCACGAAATGTAATTGCGTTGCATATGTACAGCTAGAAATTCTCATCAGTATATTTGGATTGAAATCAAGCGCAAAAGGCAATGGTTGTGAATGTTTACTGAGTGTGAAGCTCATGTCATTTTTCAACCCACCCACTTTTTTAAAATTAGCATCTACTTATTTTTGACTTGCTTATCTTGGAATCAGAGAGTATTTATTAGGTGATTAAATAGGTAGTTTAGAGTCCAAGAAATGTTAGATTTTACACCTTTGTCTGAAGGTGCAGGTTTTGGTGGTGCGAACGGTATTTTCTCAATCATTCCAAACGTACCTGTATTCCATGTACAACTTTGCACCTGAACAGCACCACCTTGTGGGCATTACTGAAGCAGTTTCCTCTACTCTTCCCAACATGTCCATCTCAGTGAACACGAGGGGGTCATTGGTTTCCAGCTGCCGTTCTGAGACACTGCTATCCCTATTGTAAAATCCGTTAAATTTATTGGATTCAGAGTTAGTTGTTTTAAGTACGCTGGCCTCTAATTTAGATCAGAAAGCAACTGTTGAGCACTAAGCATAATTATTGATTGCCTTTTCTTTGGGGGGGGGTGGGGGGGTGTGGAGGGGATCGTTCATTTTATAATTATTTTAACAACTGTGAGATCAGCAAAATTAAGCTACCCATCAGGCTTTAGACCTGATACGTTAGCTTAACTTTTTAAAAATTTGTAGAAAGACCTCATGCATAAATGCAGGCTTTTCTGTTTGCATCCCAGATTTCCAGTATTGCTCTTTCTAGCTATCTATTTATCCATGTGTCTGAATATCAAATACCTGCATCTCTATTTTCCCCCATGGGTTACCTTTAAATAATTAGATATTGCTCACTGGGCCCTTACTCCTCGATTTTGCTTTGTTATTTTATGGTACCATCTGTTTTGCAATTAAATCTCAAATGCAGTTAATCAGTGGAAAATCAAAGGGTGTGTTTCAAAACGGGTCAGGTCCCAAGATTCAGAGTCAAGTTTCTTATTCTAAGCGGCAAACTTCCTCATTTGTGCAAATGGGGCAGAGTTCACTAACCAGACTGAGCTTCAGCATGTGATAGGGTACTGTTCAATTTAAAGAATGTTCTGTTGGATACAGGAAGATTGAACCCGAACAGAAATGAAGTACATTCTAAATACTATCAGGATTATCGGTGTATTGTCCACGAGAATAAAAACTAGGAAATCAAATAACCCATTATTATAGAAAATCATTCAATGATTCTATTGTAAACCAGGGTGCCTTAGCAATGCACAGCCTGGCTTATATATCTTGTACTCAGTCACATACTTTAAGATACAGGTCGAGTATCCTTTGTCCGAAACTCTTGGGGCTGATTGCATTTTGGTATTCAGATATTTCTGGGTTTTTGGATCTATACAGTAGGCTTATGCCTCCTTACATTACAATAACCTAAGCCTAGGCCAGCTATAATCAACAAATACTAGGTTGTTTCACCATTTGCCAACTCTCACACATCCTACTTCTTACCTGTTACCACTTATTTATTACACCTGTAATACAATACTACATGCTTTATTAGCATACAAAGCAACTGCATAGCCGTTCAAAAAAAGTTTCCTTTCCGGATGTACGATAAAGGTCATTTGAACTGTATTAGTTTTGGTGGCTTAAGTACTCATTCACACAAGAGAGGGTCAATGTTAGGAAATAAAACATTGGTGCTCTTTGTGTGTTCAGTATCTGCATCAGCACAGCTAAATTGGGTAAAGCATACACCTGATGTAGCATAAAGCTCTCTTTACCCTGTTCCAGCAGTGGAGAAAGAGTTCTGCTGTTTGATGTTCCTGGAGAAAATGTAAAAATGTGAATCAAGATTTTATGATGCGCTTATAAAAAGCTAACAGTGGAAATTTTTCTCCAAAGTGCCTCAGAATTTTAAGACTTCAATTTTTTCCTGTAATGGTAAACTTTATGCTGTGATTCAACCCCACTCAAAATTGAATTAACACTGCCCACATTCATTTCAGGTAGCATGTTACAAGGTTAGCAAGAGAGTGAAGACGTGTTTCTTAACAATCAGAATAGTGGTGATAAACTAGTGTCCTAACCCACTAAATAAACAGCTACACAAATTGACAAAACTGCATGGTTAAACCTGACTGATTGTTTTATCTGGTTTTAGGTTCACTAATGGCTTCTGTATAATAAGATGTATGAGTGAGTTAAAATCAGCAGCACTGGATTCACAGTTAAATTTATACTAAAACTGATAAGATTTTCTTAGAAATCCACTACTGGCATTTTTAATAGCCCTCTTTCCCCCTCCTCCAGCTACCCCAAGACTGTCCACACCTTTCCAACCCCTGGCCACCTGCAATTTTGTAAAATGAAAGCTTAAGAAACACACTTGTTCAGTGTTTAATGTGGAGTTTTAGCACCATCATGTGGAGTTGTAAAGCCAGTATCACATTTTGAACATCTTTCAAAGATTTAACATGTAAGCCAGAAACATGTCTTTCTTCAGAGTGCTGCAAAACAAACAATTGCCCCACTAACTGACTAATATTTGCAGTAATCTCCCACCAGCATAATTTATAAATGCAAATATTTTATTTAATGGGTTGCTGCTGAAGGATCTATCTTACTTTCCTATTGTTGGTGTGCACTGGTGGAAGTGTTCAGTTAAATTTGTGCTCACGTTCAGGGATGGCTTCACTCTACACATTCAGCATCAATGGGAAGAGGTTTTGGCTTTCCACTGACAATAAACTTGATGAACATAAATAAGTTGGGCGCTAATACTCAAAGTAATTCAAAAGCAAAGTGGATTGAGACTCCTAGCAAGTCTCATTTTTTACAAAAATATACTTTATTCATAAAGTTTGTATAAGTACATTAAAAAACATTTCAATTTGAAAATTACAGAAGGTGCAATAAAACTCAACTTGTCTCCACACAATCTGTTCCACTCTTAGGTGCCTCTATACAATTGTAATTCGCTTGATATTTACAATGTACATTCCATGTCAGGCATACAGCCTGAGGGCAAAACATTTCAAATAGAAAAATTACAGAAAGTGCAATAGAATTCAAATTCACTCCATACAGCATGTTCCTCTCTGAGGTGACTCAATAGTTTCAATAATCTTGATATTCACAAAGTACATTCAGTGTCAGGCGTACAGCCTGAGAGGATCTATAAATTTTCCAGCTCCATGGTGTATTATGTCTGAAAGGCCTTAAACAGTGACTTTTTCCCATTGAGCCTCTGTGGTGGCTGCCCCAAGCTTTAGTGCCTCCCTCATCACGCAGTCCTGGACCTTGGAATGTGCCAGTCTGCAACACTCGGTCGAGCAGAACTCTGCGCTGGAAGACCAGCAGGTTTTGGGCAAACCAAAGAGTGTCTTTCACTGAGTTGATGATCCTCCAGCTGCAGTTGATGTTTGTCTCGGTGTGTCCCCCTGGGAACAGCCCGTAGAGCACAGAGGCCTGCGTCACAGAACTGCTCGGAATGAACCTCGACAAAAACCACTGCATCTCTCTCCAGACCTTCTTTGCAAAGGCACAATCCACAAGGAGGTGAACAACCGTCTCTTCCTCACCACATCCACCTCGAAGGGAACATGTGGAGGGGGTGAGACTCGGGGCGTGTAGGAAAGATTTGATGGGGAGGGCCTTTCTCACCATTAGCCAAGCTATGTCTTGGTGCTTGTTTGAAAGTTCTGGCGATGAGATATTTTGCCAAGTGACTTTGACAGTTGGCTCAGGGAACCATCTGACAGGATCTACCATCTCCTTTTCCCACAGGGCCTCCAGGAGGTTATGTGCAGACCACTGCCTGATGGACTTGTGGTCAAAGGTGATTTTATGCATAAACTTTTCCACGAGAGATAGGTGGTATGGCATGACCCAATTGCTTGGAGTATGGCAATGTGGCCAGACCCATCTTTCAACGTCTCATTCTGCTCCTGGAGTTGGGGTCCGATCTGACGCTGGAGTGTTTGGTTGGGCTGTGACTCCAGATCCAGGCTGCATTGGTACAAAGCAAAGGTTGCAGTGCAAAAGCAATATTGACATAATTTAAGTTTTAAAGGGGCTGAAATTCAGGATCCCAGGAGGTGAACTTAAAGTTAAAAGTTCAGACCTCACACTCTAAAGTTAAGTTGAAGATATTTTGTTTACACATTGCTGATTTGAATAGTGTAACAAATCAGCTCTCCCTGCCATCCAATTAACTTCACAGAAATTTGATTTCTTGCAAGATGCTTAAGGTGAGCAAGGTTGATTCTGGGAAATGTAACATTTCCACGCTTTGGGCATTCAGCATCAGCACCAAATACTCTGGATCAGGGACAGCACAAGCCAGATTGAAAATAAAGTTCCTCCTATTCGTCAAACAACACAATAGTGGATCTTTTCCCCAAACTCAGACTACAGGCACTAGAGTGACTCTTGCACTTCCCATAAGAGCCATTTCAGTTAGCCCCCTGAGTGAGATTAACAAATCAGTTGTCATGAAAATATACTAATTTTCATAATAATGTTGTGGTTTATTGTAAAAGTGGGTTAATAGTGGGATTTGGTTTAGTTTCTCTGTGTATATTTCAGTATGTGTGGGATTTGTTTGAATTGGAGACAGATGGTCTGGGGGTTTTTGAGTCATCAAATGAGAAGCTCGGTTTGAAATGCTAAATATGTAAACATGGCTGAAGTTTTAGAATGTGAGGTGTGAGGAAAATTTGCATTTATAGATAAATTAGGTTAGTCTGAATTTCAAAGCGATGGTAAGATGTTACAACTAGCTAAAAGAAGCTAAGCCAAACAGTATGTTTATTTTTCCCAAAGGTTACTGATAAAATTAGTACGATGAAAGATTTATGAGAAAAATAAAGTTGCAGAAACATATGGGAACAATGGAATTTGCATTAAAAAGGGAGAAACATGTATAAAGGAGATGAGGTTATGTGTAAGGGGAAGGAATTACAAGATCTAACACAAGTGTGAAAAGCCTCCAGCCTCTATGCATCAAGTTGCAGTCTACAGGAACCAAAGCTGAGAAAACTCATTTTGAATGTGACTGTCCAGGGTATTATGGTGCTTTGCTTGGGTCTGTTTAAAACTATTTGTATTTACTGTTCCCTTAACAGAGCTGGAACTGGGACCCAGGTTAATTAGGGGTTTTAGGAGTTATTATAGTAGTCATTTGTAGACTTATGTTTGTGCTTGAAATCTTTTCCTTTTTAATTAATGTTTAATTTAGTTTTGTAGAAATCTCTAAGTCTGGGTTGGACTTATTATTACTGAATTCAAGGCACACATTTTGAAATAAAATACAAATTGCAAAACAGTTGTGACCGCATGGTCAAGTTTCCCTCGTGGATTTGATCCTCCTGGCACACATCATCTGCCGCCTCATAACTTAGTTTAAAACGGTGGACTGTTTTATGTTACATGTTCATGCCATGAAAAGAACTCTATGCATTGCCTGAGATATAATTTAGCAGGGGAATTGAGTCACTTCCACCACAGCCAGTTGTGGAGACAGCTCACCTGTCACATGATAGTCCCCCAGAACCAGCTGGATTTGTGATTTGTTATTCTGACCCAGACAGGGCATTCCTCCGTTCCCTCACACAATCTCTATGATTTGAAGGTCCACATCCGTACAGAGGGGCTTTCTATGTCTCATTCTGAGGCAACACTGTGGCAGATGGATTTCAACATAGATAAATGTGAGATCTTCAATTTTTGACCCAAGAAGGATAAATCCAAAACGAAAACAGAATTACCTGGAAAAACTCAGCAGGTCTGGCAGCATCGGTGGAGAAGAAAAGAGTCGACGTTTCGAGTCCACATGACCCTTCAACAGAACTGAGTATAGTTAGGAGAGGGGTGAAATATAAGCTGGTTTAAGGTGGGGGGCGGGGGGAGCGAAGTTGGGGGGGGTGGTTGTAGGGACAAGCAAGCAGTGATACGAGCAGATAATCAAAAGATGTCACAGACAAAAGGATCAAAGAGGTGTTGAAGGTGGTGATATTATCTAAGAAAGGTGCTAATTAAGAATGGATGGCAGGACACTCAAGGTACAGCTCTAGTGGGAGTGGGGTGGAAAGACTGACAAGGTATTAGTTGTAGATTTAAAAATAATGGAAATAGGTGGGAAAAGAAAAATCTATATAAATTATTGAAAAAAACAAAAGGGAGGGGGAAGAAACGGGGTGGGGATGGGGGGAGGGAGTTTAAGATCTAAAGTTGTTGAATTCAATATTCAGCCCAGAAGGCTGTAAAGTGCCTAATCGGAAGATGAGGCGCTGTTCCTCCAGTTTGCGTTGGGCTTCACTGGAACAATGCAGCAAGCCAAGGACAGACATGTGGGCAAGAGAGCAGGGTGGAGTGTTAAAATGGCAAGCGACAGGGAGGTTTGGGTCTTTCTTGCGGACAGACCGCAGGTGTTCTGCAAAGCGATCGCCCAGTTTGCGTTTGGTCTCTCCAATGTAGAGGAGACTGCATAAGGATAAATCCAATTATTTATAAATCGTGAGAAGGCTAGGAACGGAGGAGGGCTAAAGGTAGTTGGGGATTCATGTACACAGATCACTAAAATGTAGTGGTCAGGAACAAAAATAAAATCAAAAAGGCTAATGGAATGGTAGCTTTGATATCAAGAGGACAAGAATATAAATGGGAGGATGTTTTGCTACAGCTAAAACCCTGGTTAGCCCACACCTTGAGTAATGTGTATGGTTCAGAGCACCTCACCTTAGGAAGGAAGGAGTGCAGTGTAGATACACCAGGATGTTATCAGGGCTCCAAGGTTTGGAATGTGGCAAGAAATTATACAACTAGCCTTGTATTCCCTGGAATATAGAAGGGCAAGCGTGATTTGATTGAGCATTTCAGGATTTTAAAAATAATTAATAGGGTAGATAGACAGAAACCTTTTTCACTGGTGGCAGAGTCTAGGACAGGGGGACAGAACATTCAACTGGAAGCCAGGCTATTCAGGAGAGAAGTTCCTCAAACAAAGGGCAGTAGAAGTGCGGAACTCTCTCCCACAAAAAAAAGTAGATGTTTTTAGTTCAATTAATGATTTAAAATCTGAGATTCATAAATTTTTTCTAGCCAAGGGTATTGAGGGTTATGGGAGCAAGACAAGCGATTGGTATTACGATACAGTTCATTGTATAGCAGAACAGGCTCAAAGGGCTGAATGGCCTACTCCTGTTCCTATGTTCTCCATCAAAGCTCCCAAGTTACACACTCCACAGCTGGATAGTGGACTAAGTATTACCTACAGTACTTATTCATTCGTTATTGCAGATTTTCTTAACTGGTTGTCAGCTCTGCGTTAGTTATCATACATCAGGGCTCCAAGAATGTGATATGAGTAAATTTGTGAGGTTTTGCAAGTCTACTAACAAAAAAGTGAGGAGGAATTAAGTCAGAAAAAAAGCAAAGTCAGGTCAGTTTGTCTTTTCTTGCTAAAGCCTGTATTTAATGCTCTGAATGATACAGATCAATATGGTGTTCCAATCAGAGGAAGCATTTGCCAGAGCAAATATTCAAAGACTGTAATTGTACCCACCTGTTGTACACATCATCACATATTGATTGTTATTTTCCAGAAAATGTTCTGATGAGACAGCAGCATAACCTGATAGTCTCCGATGGCTTCAGATCTCTAACTTTGCTTTGGCTGGGCAGTATGTTATTAACACCCAAACAGCTGTTAGTGAACTGACCCCATTTGATTTTTCAGTAGCAGATTCAGTTACATGGGATTGAATCTTTTGGCTCTGAAGGGGGTAGACACAGAGGCAAGCGGGGATGGAATTTCGCAGCACCAGTCCACATGCCAGATCCCCAGCTCCATCCTGTCTCCGGACCAAAGGGCCAGGATGAGGGGAGGGGTGTGGATGGCAATTCAGCTTGATAAAGGCTTATTGGGGCCTATTGTTGGACCGCATTCAGCCTCCATATCCCCGGAGGTGTCAGGGAACAGTGTAGCTCCCTGGTGGTGGCCCCCTGTAGGAAAACCAGGTGGCTAGTGCTCCAAGCAGGTTTAGAGGCCCTCCCTGCCTGGCTTCAGTTGCAGCTACAGGCTGCCCTGTACAAGGGTTCCTACTGCACAATGATGGCCCAAATACCAATTCCATTTTTAAAATTTAAAGTTAAAAAAGTTGGGGAGGTGGCACCTTCATCTTGGGATGCCCATTCTCTCACTTACCTGAAAAGGCATCCTGCTGCTTCTTCAGTGCTGGAGGGCCTCCTATTGGCTCTCCAGCTGTAAAAGGCAGCAAGGCCATCCTTAATTGGACCATGAACTTGCCCCTGGCCAAAAGTGGTGAAGTCAGGGAAAATCATCTACACGGGTAGCAAGTACCTTGTACCTGTCGCTCAAAGTCAAAGGCTGAGGCTCATCCATCGCTACATACCTGCCTTATTTGTTGTGACAATCTCCTGTCCCTGACCATTGATCAACTCTAAAGTTCTACAAACCCTAAAAGGCGTGGCTGCCTGCTGGAACAAAGTTCCAAGTAACACTCCTTCACTTTGACGCCCTGCAGTGTCCCCAGTTCAGGCTGCAGCTCAGCAGCTCTGAAGCGAAGCTGCTCAAGCTGTAGATACTTACCACAGATATGGCTGTATGGAACTGTAGTGAGCTTCACAAACTTCCACGTCTTGCAGCCATGGTGCACCACCTGCTCTGCCATGTCTGTCTGACATTGTTTGTTTGATTACTTTACTAAATTAGTAACTGATCAGCTAAAATAGTAACAAGCTGTCTCTTAGCTTGGAAACAAAGAAGAACATTGTTGGGAAACTTGTTGTCCCAATATTGGACCAAAAACGAGCAATACTGGAGCACTTGGCACAAAGCTTTCTGATCAACAAAGTAGAGGCAGGGAAAAAAATGACGAAAAAAACAAGGAAATAGTTAAGTAATAGCCTCAAACCTTACACTAGGGTTCGATATATTTGCAACTTCCATAAACAGGACATCCTATTCATCCGGTTTATATGTATGGATTGATGATGGGTCACAATACTGGAGTAAACAGCAAGAAGTTACATCAAGCTCTAAACTAGCGGTTGCTTCTGGTACCAATGCAAAACCAAAATGGTAAATGGATGGGACACTAAATTGGTGGAAATGTAATAGATCACCAGCTATTTCACTCACACCTGTTTTACACCTGTTAACTGTGTGTCATAGGAAATTTCCTCTGCTTGGAGAGACTTTGGAATCCAGATTTCCAAATGTGACTGACAGGAGTGGCTGTCCATTAACAAAAATAAAAATTTGAGATTTTGGAGCTTCATATTCCAGCTTAATTTAATTAGGTAACTCCTGAAGACACAGAAGCATCCATGTTCTCTGGTCCTTCGGCCCGTTATTAAAGCGTACTTCTAGCACTAGCGCTGTCTACCAAGGGTTGTGTGAATGACAACTGGACATTCCTTTTTCAAATAACGAAAATCAGAAAGTACAACAGCTCATTCTTCTTTAATATTTTTCTACCTTGAACTGTTCCCTCCTCCCATACACTGTCTGAATTTCCTTGTAGAATAATCTAAATGTAGGAAATTACCATGTGATATTTAGTGAACACTTAGCATCAATATCAGATTCCCACCTGCTACTTTATCAAAGACACCGACATGCTATTTTAATTGTGTTAAAATAGTTGAAAAAAATAATATGCTCTGAGTGCGTGAAGTATTTGTACGATAATGCTGCTCACTATCTTTCAGTCCTTTGCCCCATCAACTTTATGAAATTGGGATGAATCTCAGTCGGGATTCTCCCAACTGGTCCCTGGAAACCCCAACAACCATCTTGAGAGCAGGATATGTAATTTTATATATATAATTTATATATATATATATCTATATATACACACACAATAAAGCAAGATCACAATATCACGAGGTAAGAAGATGGTGACAGGTGAGAAAGGCCATTTGACCCGTCCTAATTCATCCATCTAGAGAGATTTAAATGTTCCTCCATTGCAGCTCCAAGTGTTTCTTTAATAATCACAGGGTTCTTGTCTCCACTACTGAAACTGATGGTTAGTCGCAGAAGTTGCTGTGGTAGGTCACTTTTGATAGTAGAATTAAGCAATAGCTAGATGGGTTAGTTTGTCACCATTTAGAAGCTGTCTTGCAATTAGGATTAATGGGAAATTTGTCTGGGTCAGAGTTTTAGACATATGATTCTAAAATGGGTCTCATTATCTTGTCTGAGTTGAAGCCTAAATGTAACTGAAAAATTAGAGACATTAAAAAGCTAAGTCACTTTAAAATGACTAACAAGTAACAACCTGATTTGTAGAACTTGTACTGTGCTTTCAATTTCTGTTTGAACCAAGATATGGAAATTTTTCACATGACATTCTATTTTTTTTTAAATTATTCTTTCCTGGGATGTGGGCTTCGCTGGCTGGGCCAGCATTTATTGCCCATCCCTAGTTGCCCTTGAGAAGGTGGTGATGAGCTGCCTTCTTGAACCGCTGCAGTCCATGTGGTGCAAGTACACCCACAGTGCTGTTAGGGAGGGAGTTCCAGGATTTTGATTCAGTAACAGTGAAAGAATGGCGATATATTTTCAAGTCAGGATGGTGAGTGACTTGGAGGAGAACTTGCGGATGGTGATGTTCCCATACATCTGCTGCCTTTGTCCTTCTAGGTGGTAGAGGCCACAAATTTGAAAATTGTTGAAGGGGCCTTGGTGAGTTGCTGCAGTGCATCTTGTATATTGTAGGCACTGCTGCCACTGTGCGTTAGTGGTGCAGGGAGTGAATGTTTAGTTTGTGGATGGGATGCCAATCAAGCAGGCTGCTTTGTCCTGGATTTACAGCGAGAGGGTGTGAGGGAAACAGCATGGCCATTTACAGGGAGCTAGAGCGAGAGAAACAGTGGGGCCATTTACAGGGTGAGAGTGCAGGAGAAACAGTGGGGCCATTTACAGGGAGCCAGTGCAAGAGGAACAGGGTCTTTAACAGTGAGAGAGTGAGAGAAGAATGTGAGACCATTAAAGAGCGCGAGAGGGAAAAGAGCGCAGAAAGCAGCTGATTGGTGAGTAGGATTGGTGAGCATTTCTAGTCTTTAAAGTAAAATATGGTCTTTAGTTTGTGTTTAGATCTCCAGTCTTTTGTTTCTCTTTTTCTTAAAGATAGCTTGTTAAGTATAAGATCGATACTGATGTGTATAAAAAATAATTATAATAAAGTATAAAGAGTGGGGATACTAGAGTAATTAATTAATTAAATAAAATATGATAGTGATGGCAGGATGGGTAATGTCTTGCTGCTGCAGCATGTGGAAAATGCTGGTCACCAAGGTGATCCAGAGCGAACACATCTGTATCAAATGTTAGCAGCTCGAGGAACTTCGGATCTGAATTAAGTAGCTGGAGTCCGAGCTACAGACTTTGCGCCACATCATGGAGGGGGAAAGCTACATGGACACATTGCTGCAGGAGGCAGTCACACCCCACAGATTAGGTAATTCAAATTTGGTCTGTGATCAGGGACAGGAGGGTATGACTGCAGGTGACCCAGGGGGTAGCGTTCGAGGAGCCTCAGCCCCTGCAACTGTCCAACAGTTACAAGGTTCTTGCAAGCTGTGTGGATGAGAGTGGGGACTGCAGAGAGGATGAGCAAACTGACCATGGCGCCATGGTACAGGGAGCCATACAGAGAGGAAATGGAAAGGTTGTAGTGGTAGGGACAGTATAATTAGGGGGATAGATATTGTTCTCTGCAGCCGTGAGTGTGAGTCCCAAAGGTTGTGTTGCCTGTCGGGTGCCGGGGTTAAGGACATCTCCTCAGGGCTGGAGAGGAACTTGGAGTGGGAGGGGAGGGATCCAGCTGTCGTCATCCATGCTGGGGCCAACGACATTGATAGGACTAGAAAGGAGGTTCCGCTGACAGAATTTGAACAGTTAGGAACTAAATTAAAAAGCAGAACTTCCAAGGTAATAATCTCGGAATTACTACCTGAGCCATGGGCAAACTGGCATAGGGTAAATAAAGTCAAGGAGTTAAATGCATGGCTCAGGGATTGGTTTGGGAGGAATAGGTTTCAGTTCATGGGGCACTGCCACCAGTACTAGGGTAGAAGGGAGCTGTTCCAGTGGGACGGGGTTCACTTGAACCCTGCTGGGACCAGTGTCCTGGCAAATCAAATAACTAGGGCTGTAGGGAGAGTTTTAAATTAAATAGAGGGGGGAGGGTTCTGGAAATGGTTTACATAGGCTTACAAAGCAAAAGGATATGGCAGCATTGCAGGGCAGCTATTTAGGTAATGATACCCAGAGTGTGACAGGAAGGGACAGAGTGTACAAACATAAAAAAAGTAGTAAATAGGGTCAAAGGGGGAAAAATGGTAAAAAGACAAATTTAATAGTTCTTTACTTAAATGCACATAGTATTCAGAACAAGATAAATGAATTAACAGCACAAATAGAGGTTAATGGGTATGATCTTATAGCCATTATGGAGACATGGTTACAAGGAGATCAAAGCTGGGAACTAAATATTCAGGGGTATGTAGCTTTTAGAAAGGACAGGCAGGGAGGAAAGGATAGTGGGATAGCTTTGTTAGTATGAGATGGAATAAGTATGATGGCAAGAAAGGATCTTGGATCGGAAGATGTAGATTCCATATAGGTGGAGGTAAGAAATAACAAAGGGAAGAAGGCACTGGTGGGATTAGCAATAGACCCCCTAACAGTAGCTATACTGGAGGACAGAGAATAAATCAGGAGATAATGATGGCATGTAAAAAAGGCAGTACATTAATCATGGGTGACTTTAATCTTCATATAGATTGGGAAAATCAAATTGGCAGAGGTAGACACGAGCAAGGATTCATAGAGTGTATTCAGGACAGTTTCTTAGAACAATATATTGTGAATCCAACCAGGGATCAGACAATTTTGGATCTTGTAATGTGTAATGAGGCAAGTTTAATAAATGATCTCAGAGTAAATGATCCCCTAGGAAACAGTGACCATAATATGGTAGAATTTAACATTCAGTTTGAGAGTGAGAAACTTGGCTCAGAAACAACTGTGCTAAACTTAAATAAGGATAATTACAATGGAATGAGGGCAGAGTTGGCTGGAGTGGACTGGGAAAGGAGTTTATCAGAAAAGATGGTTGATTAACAATGGCAGACATTTAAGAAAATAGTTCATGACTCTCAACAAAGATATATCCCAGTGAGGAAGAAGGATTCAAGGAAAGGGATAAACCAAACATGGTTAACGAAGGAAGTTAAGGATAGTATCAAATTGAAAGAAAAACATACAAATTGGCAAAGATTAGTGGTAAACCAGAGGATTGGCAAAGTTTTAAATTCCAACAGAAGATGACCAAACAAAAAATAAAAACGGAGAAAATAAACTTTGAGGGTAAACTAGCAAGTAATATAAAAATGGACAGTAAGAGCTTCTTTAAACATCTAAAAAGCAACAGAGAGGCCAAAGTGAACATAGGCCCTTAGAGAATGAAGCTGGGGAAACAGTAATGGGGAATCAGGAAATGGCAGAGGAGTTGAACAAATACTTTGCTTCAGTCTTCACAGTAGAAGACACTAATAGCATACCAAAAATACTAAATAATCAAGGGGCAAAAGGGTGGGGGGAGGAAATAAATACAATAACTATCACTGGAGAAAACGTACTAGGAAAACTAATGAGGCTAAAGACCGATATGACCCCTGGACTTGATGGGTTGCATCCTAGGATATTAAAGGAAGTAGCTACAGAGATAATGGATGCACTGGTAGTAATCTTCCAAGAATCCTTAGATTCTGGAAAAGTCCCAGAGGATTGGAGAATGGCCAATGTAACACCCTTATTCAGAAAGGAGGGGAGACAAAAAACAGGTAACTATAGGCCAGTTAGCTTAACATCTGTCATTGGGAAAATGTTAGAGTCTATTATAAAGGATGTAACAGCAGAGCATTTAGAAATGCATTATCTAGTCAAGCAGAGTCAGCATGGCTTCATAAAGGGAAAATCATACCTAACAAATTTATTAGAATTCTTTGAGGAGGTAACAAGCAAGATAGATAAAGGGGAACCAGTGGACGTAATATATTTGGATTTCCAAAAGGCGTTCGATAAGGTACCGCACATAAAGCTACTTAATAAGGTAAGAGTCCATGGTGTTGGGGGTAGTATATTAGCGCGGGTAGAGGATTAGCTAACTAATAGAAGATAGAGAGTTGGAATAAGGGGGGCATTTTCGGGATGGCAACCTGTAACTAACGGAGTGCCACAGGGATCAGTGCTGGGATCTCAATTATTTACAATATATGTTAATGACTTAGACGAGGGAAGTGAATATTCTATCTCCAAGTTGACACAAAAATAGGTAGGAAGGCAAATGGTGAGGATGACACAAGGAGTCTACAGAGGGATATAGACAGGTTAAGTGAGTTGGCAAAAACTTGGCAAATGGAATATAATGTGGGAAAATATGAGGTTATGCACTTTGGCAGGAAGAATAGAGGAGCTGAATATTATTTAAATGGAGAAAGGCTGCAGAAGGCTGAAGCACAGAGGGATTTGGGAGTCCTTGTGCATGAATCCTAAAAAGCTAAGAAACAGTTTAACAGGTAATAGGGAAGGCAAATGGAATGTTGGCCTTTATTTCCAAGGGAATGGAGTATAAAATAGGGAAGTCTTGTTAAAGCTATACAAGGCACTAGTTGGACCACACCTAGAATACTGTGAAAAATTTTGGTCCCCTTATCTAAGGAAAGATATACTGGCATTGGAGACAGTCCAGAGAAGTTTCACTAGGTTGATCCTGGGTATGGAGGGATTTTCTTATGAGGAGAGGTTGAGTAGGTTGGGCCTGCACTCATTGGAGTTTAGAAGAATGAGAGGCGACCTTATTGAAACATATAAGATTCTTAAGGGGCTTGACAGGGTAGATGCTGAGAGGTTGTTTCCCCTTGTGGGAGAGCCTAGGACCAGAGGGCATAATCTCAGAGTAACGGGGTGCCCATTTAAAACAGAATGAGGGGGAATTTCTCCTCTCAGAGAGTAGACAATCTGTGGAATTCTTTACCGCAGAGGGCTATAGAGGCTGGGTCATTAAATATATTCAAGGCTGAGATAGACAGATTTTTAATTAGTAAAGGAATCAAGGGTTATGGGGAAAAGGCAAGAAAGTGGAGTTGAGGATTGTCAGATCAGCCATGATCTCATTGAATGGCAGAGTAGACTCGATGGGTCGAATGGCCTACTTCTGCTTCTACGTCTTATAGTCTTTTGAATGGTGTCAAGCTTCTTGAGTGGCTTTGGAACTGCACTCATCCAGGCAAGTGGGGAGTATTTCATCATACTCCTGGCTTGTGACTTGTAGATGGCGGACAGGCTTTGGGGAGTCAGGAGGTGAATTATTTGTTACAGGCTTCCTAGCCTCTGATCTGCCCTTGTAGAAACAGTATTTATATGGCTAGTTCAGTTCAGTTTCTGGTCAATGGTAACACCCAGGATGTTGATAGTGGAGGATTCAGCAATGGTAATGCCATTGAATGTCAAGGGGTGATGGTTGGATTCTCTCTTGTTGAAGATGGTCATTGCCTGGCACTTGTGTTGCACTGATGCTACTTGCCACTTATCAGCCCAAGCCTAGATATTGTCCAGGTCTTGCTGCATTTGGACATGGACTGCTTTAGTATCTGAGGAGTCACGAATTGTGCTGATCATTGTGCAATCATCAGTGAACATCCCCACTTCTGACCTTATGATGGAAGGAAGGTCATTGATGAAGCAGCTGAAGATGGTTGGGCCTAGGAAACCAGCCTGAGGAACTCCTGCAGCAATATCCCGGGACTGAGATTATTGGCCTCCAACAACCACAACCATCTTCCTTTGTGCTAGATATCCAATCAGTGGAGAGTTTTCCCCTGGATTCCCATCGACTCCAGTTTTGCTAGGGCTCCTTGATACCACACTCGGTCAATTGCTGCCTTGATATCTAGGGCAGTCACTCTCATCTCAGCTCTGGGGTTCAGCTCCAAGGCTGTAATAAGATCAGGAGCCAAGTGGCTCTGGCGGAACCCAAGCTGAGCGTCAGTCAGCAGGTTATTGCCATGCAAGTGCCGTTTGATAACACTGTCGACAACACATTCCATAATTTTCCTGATCGAGAGGAGACTGATGGGGCGGTAACTGGCCGGCTTGGATTTGTTTTGCTTTTTGTGTACAGGATATACCTGGGCAATTTTCCACATTGCCGGGTAGGAGCCAGTGTTGTAGCTGTACTGGAAAAGTACAGAGGTTTGGCTAGTTCTGGAGCACAAGTCTTCAGAACTATTGCTGGAATGTTACTAGTACCTGTAGCCTTTTTCGTATCCAACGCCTTCAGCCGTTTCTTGATATCACATGGAGTGAATCGAATTGGCTGAAGACTGGCATCTGTGATACTGGGGACCTCAGGAGGAGGCCGAGTTCAATCATCCACTCGACACTTCTGACTGAAAATGATTGAAAATGCTTCAGCCTTGTCTTTTGCACTGATGTGCTGAGCTTCCCCATCATTGAGGATGGGGATATTTGTGGAACCTCCTCCACTGGTTAGCTGTTTAATTGTCCACCACCATTCAAGACTGGATCTGGCAGGACTTCAGTGTTTTGATCTGATCTGTTGTTTTCTGGATTCCTTAGCTTTGTCTGTCACATGTTGCTTCCACTGTATGGCATGTAGGAAGTCTTAGCCACAGGGAATTGCTAAAAGAATTTGGTCCTTTCTTGTCTTAAAGTGATTGATGATAGAATTACAGCATTAGCTATTCTACCACCAACAATGGGAATTAAAACATGCTGACCTTACAAATGCAGCAAAGTAACAACGGATTTGGCAGTGATGTCACAGCACCATGTGATCCAGTTGTATTGGATTTTTAACGGGGAAGAAAGAACAGAAGGAAGGTACCAGTAGCATACGCTCATTGCCTATGAGAAAAAAATTCCTGGATCATCACTATCTGATTTACATTCATCCATTTTAACACAAAAGAATATATTTTATTTAGCGAATGCAAATCCTCGAAGTCAAGCCTCCTCACTTGCTGAGTTTAAGGTGATTATCCGCCACTTAGTCTGTAGAGGGGTCGCTCCTCGGTAAAGTGCAGGATCTTTGTGTCTTTGTGCAAGTGCATAACATGTTTGTACTGAGGTCCCAGCAGTGGAGGTTAGCTGCACAGAAGCCCTGGCCTACAAACAACATATAAACATATGAACAAGGTGCAGGAGTAGGCCATTCGACTCCTCGAGCCTGCTCTGCCATTTAATAAGATCATGGCCACTCTGATAGTACCCTCAATCTACATCCCGCCTACCCCCAATAACCGACCACCCCCTTGCTTACCAAGAATCTAGCCACCCCTGCCTTAAAAATAAGACTCTGCTTCCGCTGCCTTTTCAGGAAGAGAGTTCTAAAGACTCACGATCCTCTGAGAGAAAAAGCTTCATTTCATTTCTGTTTTAAATGGGCGATCCCTCATTTGTAAATAGTGACCCCTAGTTCTAGATTTTCCCACAAGAGGAAACATTCTCATAGAGTCATAGAGTCATAGAGGTCTACATCACAAAAAAAGGTCCTTCGGCCCATCAAGTCTGTGCTGGTCAAACAAGTACCTAACTATTCTAATCCTATGTTCCAGCACTAGGTCCATAGCCTTGTATGCCATGGCATTGCAAGTGCACATCCAAATACTTCTGAAATGTTATGATGGCTTCTGCCTCTATCACCCTTTCAGGCAGTGAGTTCCAGATTCCCACCACCCACTGGGTGAAAAAATTCTCCCTCACATCCCCTCTAAACCTCCTGCCCCTTACCTTAAATCTATACCCCCTGGTTATTGATCCCTCCACCAAGGGGAAAAGTTCCTTCCTGTCTACCCTATCTATGCCCTCATAATTTTATACACCTCAATCATGTCCCCCCTCAATCTCCTCTGCTCCAGAGAAAATAACCCCAGTCTATCCAATCTCTCCTCATAACTAAAACTCTTCAGCCCAGGCAACATCCTGGTAAATTTCTTCTGCACTCTCTCTAGTGCAATCACATCCTTCCTATAATGCGGATTCCAGAACTGCGTGCAATACTCTAGCTTTGGCCTAACCAATGTTTTATACAGTTCCAGCATAACCTCCCTGCTCTTATATTCTGTGCCTTGGCTAATAAAGTCAAGTATCCCATTCTCTCCACATCCACCCTGTCAAGACTGCTCAGGATCTTATATGTTTCAATGAAGTCACCTCTTATTCTTCTAAACTCCAGCGGGTACAAGCCTAGCCTGTCCAAACTTTCCTCAACCTGTCCTGAACCTATTTACCAAGGACCACTATCTCCATGGCAGGTCAAAGCCTGCCATTCAACAGATGGGGTTTGTCAGAAGGAACTTGTTATGGCTTCCAGTGTTTCCCATTCCTTGATCCAAACGCTGTCTGCTGGTAGATCTTGCTCAGGAAGGGCGCTCCATATGGAGTGCCGAGATGGAAGGCGGGCAGTAGTTGAGTTGAACAGGTCACCATGGAGAGGTAAGTGAGGTGCAGCACGGATGGTTGCAACTAGCTTATGGATTTCATCTGTCAGTGGATGTGCGACGGAGTGATCTTCACAAAAACAGGAAGACAGGGGAGGTGTGTTGTGCATCACTGGAACTCTCCGCTCATTGTTGCACTCAGTTGAGTGTCAACGAGATGCCTCTGTGATGACTTGCCAGACAGGTGCACAGTAATGCAAAAAATGAAAGTTGTAGATTCCCCGTTTTTCACAACAACAGAGGACAATAGATTTGTCATCCAAGAATAAAGAATAATAACACTAAAATTACAGTGTAAAAAAGCAGAGAAATTATTTTTAAATAGCCTTTTTAAAAGCCATTGAACAACTGGCATAAGCAGAAAAAAAGCTATGATTACTCTAACTGTCAATTTCAAGCTTAAATCACATTGAATGATGGGTTACAAAACAAATCCCATTTCTGATACTGATTTTGAAAATCAAATACATTTATGGCATATCATCATTAAGAATGTGATAATATGTCACATTTGATTGTTAAACATTGTACTATTAGGTCATATAGAAAATGGTCTCTCTCGTCTGTGGTCGGCCTTTTCCGGTCCACCCTTGGCAGGAATCATCGCAAGACGGATGGAAAATTTGACGGACCAGCCATAGGTCTATTGACTTCAGGCAAGGTCACAAATCCTGGCTTGTGTATTTTGAAGCTTCTTTCCTTTTTTCTCCTCTGGCAGAGATGGCAGTGGGGAGGTAGTTTTACAGGTGCTGCCACCCTTCAAGTATGTCATTCATCTGTAACCCTGGAAAGTATAGGGATGCAGCCACAATCGAATTCAGTTGGCCAAGGCTTGCAAGTGCTATGTGACCAATAAAAACTGGGCATGATTTGACCAAAAAGACCCAGCAGGCCTTGCAATGAGGCCTGACATCAGAGGCAAAGGCATTGTGGTGATCGATACAATAGGCGGAATCACTCCAGATTTGCACTGGTTCCACTAAGTGCGGTAGTGGGCGGGGAAAACGCTGTTTTACCCACCGGCCGCCATGGCGGCTTCTCACACCGTATCCTCCCATACACACTGCATTAATTATGCATTCCCAGGAAACATGCCATTTCAATGGTGGGCAGGCTCCCATTCGCCCGCTATGCCATCATCTCACCACTTCATCACACCAGGCACCGCATTTAAACTGCAGTCACATGCACACCTCTGTGCTCCCAGCCCAGGACTGCTGCAAAGAAGACAAGATGGCTTCAAAAGGCAAAAAGACGGTTTTAGTGACACGTCCCTCGAGCGGCTTTTGAACACCATGGAGGCCGGCTATGATGTCATCTACCCCCACTCTGGCCACAGGGGGGCAGCGGCATCACCAATCCAGCTTGGGAGGCAATGGCAGTGATGGTCAGCGCCAATGCCTGGAAAAGAGGACAGCCACCCTGTGCCACAAAAGGATGAACGGTCTCATCCATTCCGTCAGAGTAAGTCACATTTCTCATCATTCCCAATTCACACACTCACAAACTGATCAGACATCCACAGGGATCTCACACCTCAAGGGACAACGCCACTAACTCTCATACACACCCTCACACATCCAACAGGCTCATATCCTCTGGAGCTCATGTCCTCATCCCATCCATGGCTCCGCTCACCACAGAAACATTCCATGCAGTGCCGTGTTCTGCTCATACTCTTTCCATCTGTTTCCATGCAGGAGAAGCCTGCTCACAACAGCAATGAGAGGTCCAGACCTGGGGGTGGGGTGGTCCACATTAGGCCCCTCATTCACTTTGAGGAGCGTGCCATCGCGCTGACTGGCAAGGACATGGACCTTGCCTGCAGCGACAGTGAGGTCGGCGGCGAATACCCACCTAGGATCCTGCACCACATCGTTCCTCTCTCAACGCAACTATGAGTGCTCTTTCTCCTGCTTTTGACTCTGCTGCCATTCACTAATTATCTCTACTTTGGCTCACAGGGAGCTCTGCCAAGTGAGCGATGCCTTCAGCCAGCCAGTGGCTCAACTCCATCCAGGTCCTCATCACCAGCCAAGAGGACACCTCCTCCATTGAAGAGCTGGAAATAAGCAGCCTGGAAGACCTGTCACAGCGCTTACCCACACCCTCCACCAGCTCAGAGACACACACCTTGTTGGGACCTAGATCTAGAACAGGCTCGGCTTCACAACCTGGTGCTCACCGCATGCACACGTGTCTGCAGCAGGAGGAGGCAAGTTCAGCCACGCTCCCTGGCACGCGGAGGACTGCTGTGTCAAACATGACTTCCCTTTCACAAAATCATGCTGACTCTTCTCGATTACCTTGAGTTTTACTAAGTGTCCAGCTGTAACCTCTTTAATGATCGACCTCCCCAATGTTCGACATCAAGCTAACTGGCCTATAGTTTCCTGTTTTTTGCCTCCCTCACTTTTTAAATAGAGGGGTTATATTTGCTACTTTCTATATGATGGGACCTTTCCAGAATCTAGAGAATTTTGGAAAATTAACACCAACGCATCTACGACCTCATTATCAACCTCTTTTAAGACTCTAGGATGAAGCTTATCTGGACACAGAGACTTGCCAGCCCACAGCTCCATCAGTTTGCTCAGTACCATTTCCCTAGTGATTGTAATTTCACCAAGTTCCTCTCTCCCCTCCATCTCCTGATTTACAGCTATTACTGGAATGTTTTTTATATCCTCTATAGTGAATGAAGACAGAAGCAAAATATTTGTTCAGTTCATCTGCCATTTCCTTATTATCTACTATTAACTCCCCATTCTCACTCTCTACAGGACCACCACTCACTTTACTTACTCTCTTCCTGTTTAAGTACCTGTTTAAATATCTGTCTTGTTACCTGTTTTTACATTTCTGGCTAGCTTCCTCTCTCCCTAATTTCTTTCTCCTGATTAACCTTTTAGTCATTCCCTGCAGTTCTTTATATTCTGACCAATCATCTGACCTGCCACTCATCTTTGCACAGTATTATGCCTTTTCCTTAAGTTTGATGCTTTCCCTAACTTATTTAGTTAATCATGGATGGTGGGTCCTCCCTTTAGAATTTTTCTTTATAGTTAGAATATATTTATTCTGTATATTCTGAAGTATTCCCTTAAATGTCTGCCACTGCTTCTCTGCTGATCTATCCTCTAGCCTAGCATCCCAGTTCACTTCAGCTAGTTCAGCTTTCATGCCCACATAGTTGCCCTTATTTAAGTTTAAAATACTATTCTTAGACCCACTCTTCTCCCTTTCATACTGGATATAAAATTCAATCATATCATGGTCACTGCTACCTAGGGGTGCCTTTACCCTGAGCTCATTAATTAATTCTGTCACATTACACAATACCAAGTCTAATATAACCTGCTCTCTGGTTGGTTTCAGAATGTACTTCTATACGAAACTATCTTGAAAGCATTCTATGAACTCCTCATCCAGGTTACTACTGCCAATCTGATTTTTCTACTTTATATGTAGATTGAAGTCACCCATGATTATCGCCATCCCTTTATCACAAGCACCCAATATTTCTTCTTGTTTACTTCATAGTACATTGTTCGGGGGACTGTAGACCACTCCTACTAGTGACTTCTTTCCCCTACTATCCTTATCTCCACCCAAACCGATTCGACATCCTGATCTCCTGAACCAAGGTAATCTCTAACTATTGCACAAATGCCATCCTTGATTAACAGTGCTACCCCTCCACCTTTACTTAGCTTCCTATGCTTCTTGAAGGTCACATGCCCTCAATATTCAGGACCAAATCCTTGACTTCCTGCTGCTGCGTCTCTGTAATAGCTATCAGATCATATTTATTTACTTCAATGTGTACTATCAATTTGTTTACTTTGTTATGAATGATACGCACATTCAGCTACAGAGCCTTTAGTTTTGTCTGTTTGTTATTTTTGTGACATCTAGCCTTGATTCTTGGTTCATTCTTAGGTTTTTTTCTCTCTGTCCCTTCCTGCCATTCTCCAACCCTCATTTCCTATTTTACTATTCTCCTCTCTTACCTTGTCTCTATTCTGATATACCACATCTTTCCATATTTGATCCCCTGTCCCCACTATTTAGTTTAAAACCCTTTCTACTTCCCTAGTTATGCGGTTTACAAGAACACTGGTCCCAGCACAGTTCAGGCGTAGACTGTCCCTATGGTACAGCTCTACTTTCCCCAGCACTAGTGCCAGTGCCCCACAAACCGGAACCCACTTCTCTCACACCAGTTTTTGGGCAACGTGTTCCTCTCTCTAATTTGATCTACCCTTTGTCAATTTGCACGCAAGGCAGGTAATAATCCAGAGATTATAACCTTTGAGGTTCTGCTTTTCAACTTAGTGCCTAGCTCCTCATATTCTCTATGCTGAACCTCTTTCCTAGTTCTAGCTATGTTGTTAGTACCTACATAGACCACGGCAACTGGATCTTCCCCCTCCCGCAACAAGTTCCTCTTCAGACCTGAGCAGATGTCCCAAATCCTGCCACTGGGCAGGCAACACAGCTGTCTGAACTCTTACTCTTTGCTGCACAAAACAATGTCAATCCCCTTCACTATACTGCCCTCCCCACTTGAATGGCTTCCTGCCATTGTTAGTTTGCTCATCCAGCCTGCAGACCCTCTCTCATCCAAACAAGCTGAGAGAACCTCAAACCTATTGGACAACTGCAGGGGCTTACAGACCTGCACTCCTGCCCTCTGGGTCCCCTTACCTGCCTCACTCGCAGCCACATCCTCCTGTCCCTGACCACTGACCAAATCAGAATACCCTATCCTAAGTGGTCTGACTGCCTCCTGGTATAAAGCATCCTCTCTGATGTGTCATAGAGTCTGCAGCTCAGCCTCCAGCTCAATGACTCTGAGCCGAAGTTCCTCAAGCCTCAAACACTTACTGCAGACGTGTTCACCCTGGATCACAATGTTATCCAGGAGCTCCCACATGCTGCACCCTTAACACATCACCTGTCCTGCCATCCTTAATGTGTTTTAAGTAATTACTTAATTATACTAATCATTTATTTATGTTGCTTTTTTATATGTTTTACTAACTTTACCACCAATTTCTATACTATTTCAAACCTTAGAAATAAAATAGACCTTAGCCACTCACCAGATACTCACCAAATAGCTAGCTCCTTTCCCTGTGGTAGAGTAAGAACCAATTCTTACAGGATGAGAAAGATAGAAAAAGGAAACTAACACCTCCTCCTTCCCTTCCCCAAACTCCTTCTCTCACCAAACTCCAAGTCTGCACTCAGTTTCCTCAGCTACACTCCATTTGCCCTGGATGAAGGGATCATGGCAGCTTCCAGGATATTTTACACAGACATGTATAATAATCTTCTGTCAATCAGAAATGAGTTGAACACTGAGGGAGTGGAATCCCTCCCAATCGATGAACACTCCAAGCTAATCTGAGGACATCTTGACTGCCACATGTGTGTAGTCAATGACCGGCCTATATCTGTGGGAATCCAGCCACTGCAGCAAAACTGACAACCCTGTGTGTCTGACTGGCCTCACCAGTGTCAAAGTGAACATGAATGGAAACCTTGCTGAACATGGCAAGAGTCACCTTGTGGGGAGCTGATTGTAAGATACTGCAGATGTCATCAACAGATCCCAGGAAGGAGCCAGAGATAAAAAGGGCTGTGCTGACCTTGATGGCCACTGACAATGCATGCCCACCCAACCCTCTTGGAAGAGAGTCTTGTTCCAGGAGGCTGCAGATCTCAGTGATGGACTGAGCCTCCTGAGGCATTGATGCTCCATCATGCCCAGGAAGCTGCTCTTCTGCCTGCATACCCTATCATCTCCTTAAAGCTGCAGCTCAGTGTTTTTTAATTCAATCATGGGATGTGGGCGTCACTGACTTGGCCAGCATTTATTGCCCATCCCTCTTCCCTGTGGAATAGCATCTGGCTGAGAGAAGGCAGCTGCTGTTGTTGTAGTTGCTGCTGCTGGTACTGCTGTGATTCCTGATGCTGCTGCTGTTGGTGTGGCTGTTCCTTTAGTTCCTCATCAGATGTTCATGCTTTAGCTGCATAAGTCACTCCCATGCTGCAGTAAAGGTTGACAGGAGGAAGTGCAGATCAAAGTCAGTAAAGGCAAAGGTAGATGAAATCACTTCCAAAAAGTTGGAAATCACCTGTGAAGCAAAGAAATCAGAATCTCAGAACAAGTGCTGTGAGCACTAGCCTTTCACATAGGCAGGCCAGCAGATATGCAGATTCACTATGTATCGACTTTCAAGCCTCTCAGTTTCATTATCAATGACTCACCGCTGTGTTCTCACTTTGTTTCCCCTGGCAAGTTCCATTCAGCTTGGGAAATTTGTGCATTGGCTGTGAAAGCCAGAATCCTGAGTTAAAGCCACAATTAATTTCTTGTTTGCATATTAAATGACACACCTGACAGCTCTGTAGGGATTTTCTGCTTGCCACAGAACCCACTCCAGTTAAACCGAGAAATGGGGGAATCACGCCGAGTTTCTGAACCATCTGCATTTTCTTGGGATTCAAGCTCCCGCCCTGACTCGACCCATTGCCCTCCCTTTGGCAGTTAAAATTCCATACATCAGCACATTAGTTTTAATTTACATAGACATGAAGCACATTATATATTCTTATGAAGAAGCCTTGCTAATAAAAGACCCGCTACTTGCTGGCAAAGCTTTTATTTTCTAAATGTGATCCAGAGCCTGAAGGATCCTGGAAATCAACAACCTAACTAATTAATTATTTCTAGCTTCAGCACAAATCTACAAGTCAAAAGAAAACAGAAAACTTGATCATATCTGAATGAATCAAATCTTAATCTGAATAAATCAATACAGGACACGCTAAGCAAATTTCAGAACTCAAGCAACATTATGGTGCAAAAACTTGTAATACTTGTAGTGGATGTTATGTTATGAAAATCACTTGCTCTAACCATGGGGATCATAGAAACATAGAAACATAGAAACTAGGAGCAGGAGTAGGCCATTCGGCCTTTCAAGCCTGCTCTGTCATTCATTATGATCATGGCTGATCATCCAACTCAATAGCCTGCTCTCACTTTCCCTCCATATCCTTTGATCCCTTTCACCCCAAGAGCTATATCTAACTCCTTCTTGAAAACATACAATATTTTGGCCTCAACTACTTTCTGTGGTAACGTATTCCACAGGCTCACCACTCTCTAGGTAAAGAAACTTCTCCTCATCGTTGGTCTGTCCTCAGCAACATCCACATAAAGTCACTTTGCAGAAGGGAAGCATTAGATAGGAATCCAGAAGGAAAATTATTCCCAGTTTTCCTCTTCAATAGCTGGTAACTCTGAGACCAATTGTACTGCTCTTATTACCATTTCAGATGAAATCTGTTAGCTGATTAAGATTAAGATTAAGAGACCAGGAATTAAAGTTGGGACCATCCTAGTTCTTAATAGTCCGTGTTAGCAAGAATCAGTGTGGAGGAGAGTGAGTTTCAAAGCCAAAACTGGATTACATCAAGAGTCGGCACTGAGCCCTTTCCTCTTCCTGATTGCCACGGATATTCTAACTGAGCAAGTGAGGTGAGAATGCCATGGTCAATGAGTTTTGCAGATGACATTGAGCTATTAGGTGGATATGATGAGAACATGACCGAATATCTGGAGAACTGGAGAAAAGCACTGGAAGACAGAGGTATGAGGATCAGTAGACCTAAGATCTAATATATAGACTGTCAGTTTGAGCCTAGGGAAGAGGATCAGAGTGAAGGCGTAAAGGTTATGCGTGAAGACTTGGAGAAAGTGAGTTGTTCCAAGGCGGGGGTCTTGGTTATCAGCCATGATTGAATGGCGGAGCAGACTCAATGGGCCGAATGGCCTAATTCCTGCTCCTAGGTCTTATGGTCTTATGGGTCAGTGGTGGCAGAAGACAGAAGTATAGGAATGGAAATTAAGCAATGGGTTTGCTATGGTTGTAGTAATTGGTAGAAGTGCTAATTAAGTGCTATTAGAGTGTTATGTGATAGGAAAGTATCACTGAAACTGAAAGGAAGGATCTACAAGACAGTTGTGAGACCTGGAAAAATTGATCAATTTTGCTTCCAATTTCCACCTCTCCATCACCTTCACATGGTCGATCTCCGACACTTCTCTTCCCTGCCTTGACCTCTATGTCTCAATTTCTGGTGACAGACTGTCCACCAATATTCATTACAAGACCTCCAACTCCCACAGCTACCTCAACTACAGCTCCTTACACCCTGCTTCCTGTAAGGACTCCACCCCATTCTCTCAGTTCCTTCGCCTCTGTCGTATCTGTTCCGATGATGCCATTTTCAAAAACGATGCTTCTGACATGTCTTCCTTCTTCCTTAACTGAGGTTTCCCACCTACTGTGTTTGACAGGACCCTCAACCGTGTCCGGCCCATCTCCCGCGCATCTGCCCTCACAGCTTCCTCTCCCTCCCAGAACCATGATAGGGTCCCCCTTGTCCTCACTTTTCACCCAACCAGCCTTCGCAATCAAAGGATCATCCTCCGCCATTTCCGGCAACTCCAGCATGATGCCACCGCCAAACACATCTTCCCTTCACCTGTCGGCATTCCGTAGGGACCGTTCCCTCCAGGACACCCTGCTCCACTCCTTCATCGCCCCAACACCTCATCCCCCTCCCATAGCCCCTTCCCATGCAATCGCAGAAGGTGCAACACCTGCCCATTTACCTCCTTCCTTCTCGCTGCCCAAGGGCCCAAACACTCCTTTCAGGTGAAGCAGCGCTTCACTTGCAACTCCTTCAATTTGGTCTACTGTGTTCACTGCTCCCAATGCGGTTTCCTCTTCATTGGAGAGACCAAACACAGACTGGGTGACTGCTTTGCGGAACACCTTCGGTCTGTCCGCAAGCATGACCCAGACCTCCCTGTCGCTTGCCATTTCAACACACCACCCTGCTGTCATGCCCACATGTCCGTCCTTGGCCGGCTGCAATGTTCCAGTGAAGCCCAACGCAAACTGGAGGAACAGCACCTCATCTTCCGATTAGGCACTTCACAGCCTTCTGGACTTAACATTGAGTTCAACAACTTCAGACCATGAACTCTCTCTTCCATCCTCACCCCTTTCTTATCCCCTTTTTTCAATAATCATTTTTATTTTTAATTTTTTATTCATTTATTTTTATTTTTATTTTCATTTTTATTTTGTGTTTTATCCCCACCGTTTTATCCTATTTTCAATCTTTTCTTCCCACCACCGTCCCCTCCACCCACCCCAACCCCACAAGGGCCATCTGTCACTTGTTCGTGTTGTTCTTTCCAGAGTGCTTACCCTTGTCCTGCTATTATCACATTCTGCCCTCTGACCTTAATGCCACCTTCAGCAGCTCCTTTAGCCAGTACCACTACCATTAACACCCCTTTGTCCTTTTGTTCATGATATTTTTGTAAATCTCTCCTTTGTCTCCACCTATCCAGCTTCACCTGCTCCAACCCCTTAAATAGTATAAATCTCATCACATTTTCACTTCTCTTTAGCTCTGAAGAAGAGTCATACGGACTCGAAACGTTAACTCTGTCTTTCTCTGCACAGTTGCTGTTAGACCTGCTGAGTCTTTCCAGCTTTTCTTGTTTTTGTTTCAGATTTCCAGCATCCACAGTGTTTTGCTTTAATATAGTTGTGAGAGCGGCCTTGTTATATAGTGTAGAAACTTGGGCAATATCAAGAAGAGAGGAACAACGACTGGATACTGAGATACAGATGCTGAAATGGATGTGTGGAGTGACCAGAAAGGACAAGATCAGGGACCAGTACATCAGGAGGTCAGTGAAGATTGTGGGAGCATTGAAGAAAGTAGCCGAGAAGAGATTGAAACGGTATGGTCATCTGTTACTTAGAGGGTAAATGTGGTGAGGTGAGTTATGGAGATGGGACTACCAGGAAGGAGGAGAAAAGGAAGGCCTAAGACCAGGTGGAAAGATACAGCGACATAGAGTGAGATTGGAAAAGGAATGGGTGAGTGACAGGAGACGATGGAGAAGGGTGATGAACCAGCATTGTGGCGTCCCCAAGTAAAATGGGAGAAGCCAAAAGAAGAAGTTACATCAAGTATTGCATTTATCTGAAAGCGTGAAAGCTGTTTTTGGCCAAGAATTACAATAATTTCTGTAACTTTGTGAAGGACTTACCTTCACTTGTGGTTTATCATTTCTCTGATGTTGAACAGAGGCGTTAGAAACAAATACATACTTCACCTGTTTCACAAATGATAGTTTTGTCTGTTAGGTTGTTTCACCATTGGCAGTGTTGCCAAACAGCTGGTACAATGTGTCCAGTACAGGTAAGGGTAATCTCCTTTTATGGTGAATTGTTGGCAAAAGGTGAAAACATAAAGTATTGTTATGTTTCTCAAGCTTGCCACTGTACTTTTGTCCAGATGTTGAGTTCTGGCCTCCAACTTCATCAGGTTGTAACCAACAGGCTTTTAGTGAGTGTTGTCTCCAGGATACTTAAGGTAACTTAAAAGTCTTAAGTAAATAAACTCTGCTGCTGTTATTCTCTGTGCAGTTATACCATCACTACTATGCCCTTTATGATTTTCATTTTCCCCAAAGACATTTCACAGGGCACCTTGCTCAATAAGGTTAAAATGAAAATTGGGGCGGATTGGTCTTTAATGAGACAGCGAAACAGGTAACAGTGAATCAGCAGCTCATTATGCTCCCCGTACTACTTTATTTTTAATTCACTTCGTTGTCACTTTATTGTTATATTGTGTTAGCATGAACCTCGTAAGAAATACTGAACCCAATAACTATTAATGGACTTGATGAATGAAATGGCAAAAGATTCAAGATTCCTCGGAACACCAATTACATGATCTTTCAGAAAATATTCTCAATTTGTAAGTGTCATTTATAAAAAGAAATGACTTGACAAGAACTGATTTGTTACAATTTTTAAACAAAATTTCTTATAGATGAGATATATGTTCACTGGAAATTTTCTCCAAATCTTACTAAAATATATTACTTCACCGTTTGTTTAACGTTGAACCAGTTCTACCATCCAGTTTGCCTCCATATGGGAAGTGGGGGCAGGTGGAGGGGAGGGGGTTGCCCCTCAAAAAATTGATACAGTTGAAAGGAAATATTCTTTACCATGCTAATGTTTTTAGTATTATTAAACACATTTTGTTATGGCAATATGTCACTTTTATAAACTTTTAAACAATCTTCACATTTTATTGCATAATATTTTTAAAAATTTCATATTACATTTACACACTCTCACCCTTAAAATAATTCCTTAAAATAGTTATATTGGAATACTCACTGACTTTTTTTGTTAGCTGTTTCCTGCCAGAGTAAAATTGGAGTTCTCTTCATCTGACACCAGCATCCCTGACTTCTTGATGATCAATCCCATTTACATGGTCATCTTGCATTTTGGTGATAAATCTCAAATTCTTTTTGTAGCTTGAACTATCTACTTCAGAGCAAACCTGAGCAGCATTGTACCAAATCATCCTTTTGTTGCAACAAAGCAGCAAACAGCTTTAAACTTTTGCCACAAGTTTTGTATCTGTCCATATTTTAAAAATCTTAGCAAGTATCTTATTGAGATGGCGTGATAGCCTATCACTTATTCACAAATGCGATGCTTTCTGAAATAATTAATTGCAAATGCAACCATGGAGTTTTAAACAACGTTTTTGTCCCTTACCATATTCCATTTTGATACAGGAAAGTGAAGACGATTAGAACAGGTAATTCACAACATGCAATCATAATTTTGTCCGAGCTTGAGCTGGCCAAGACAATAAAACATGTCAGAGGTGACAGCAGCTGGAAGAGGGAGATGCCTTTTGATCATTTGATGAAAAGTGTTGAAAGTCTTGAACTGTTAACCTCAATTTCTCTTTTAGGTGTTAACTGGCCTGCTGTGCATTTACAGCATTTTCTATTTTAATTTTGGACTTGGACTGGTTCCAATTTTGTTCCTCTGGCCTATTATTTAGAGCACAGTACATCACAAATATTTGCCATTTCCATATTGATAAAATCAGTTGCCAGTGAAATGGCAGTACATGTCAATATTTACCATTTTTCCTTCTGTTACAGTTGCATAAAGCTTTTGGTAATTAATGCTACAACTTCCCTGGCATCATTGTCTGTTTGATTGGTTGCTTGTAAAAATCATTGCACCCTGTGATTTAAATGATTATTGAAGTAGTCTCCAACATGTTACAAGAGGAAATTGTGACCTCATCTCCGCAGTACATTGCACAGTAATGTTCAGTTCAACCAGACCATATATCTACATTGTGCTTTGAATTAGGAAGCCTGTAAAGAATGGACACCATCTAACACTTAACACAAGGAGCAACAGGCTTCAGTCTTTGAGAAAATCTCCTTTTGTACCATGTTTAGCAGACACACTACAATTCTGGGCTAACATCTGGAAGTAGTAATCACTGTTTTTGCATTGATGATTATTTTTGTGGACTTGTACATTCATGCACACAAGTGCACAAATAGATGAGTGCATTGTAAAATATATTGTTCAAGAATTCTACCAAATGGACAGTTTGCATGAAGCACATTTGGGTCATAATGAAAATGAACAAACCCTTAAAACGTTAAGATTAAATTAATTTGCTTACTATTTTAATCAAGTTTTAGCTAGTTCAAGGTTAACATCTCCATTAAAATAGGAGACAAAGGAATTTCATGTGACTGTGTTAATCATTCATACAGTAATATAGGGCAGAATTCTGACAAATTCAGAGGATAATACAGCACTGTGTTAACCCCCTTTCACTGCACTGAACAGCTGTTACATAGTGGATGTGAATTTCATCTCCGTAGCGCTGCCCAAAGTTAATCCATCTGAGGGGTGCACACTCCACAGAGTGCTCCATTTTGAGAAGGTACTTGCTTGGGTGCCCCCACCATATGCCTCAGGCAGCTGAACCAGTGCTATCCTAATGTCACGCAAACAGGTCTACTGGCTGATGCAATGCCCATTGTCAAAATTTGGACCATCCAGATCAATTGTATGAACTCGCAGGTCACTCAACTAAAATCAGGCTTTCAACTGCAAGAAGGGCCTGGCACTAGTGTCACTTAGAAGAATAGGCACCAAACTTGCAGGCACAGTGGTGTTTAAGAACTTCTGCTATTGCAAAGTGTCTGGAAGTGTTGTTGGAGGCATTCCTCAATTGGACATGGTTTACCAGGATGTTGCCTGGCCTGGAGGTTATTAGCTATGAGGAGGGGTTGGAGAAACTCGGATTGTTCTCACTAGAGTGACGGAGATTGAGGGACAACTTGATAGAAGTTTACAAAATTATGAGTGGCATGGACAGAGTAGATAGTCAGAAGCTTTTTCCCAGGGTGGAAGAGTCAATTACTAGGGGACATAGATTTAAGGTGAGAGGAGAAAACTATAGAGGAGATGTGCGGGGCAAGTTTTTTATGCAGAGGGTAGTGAGTGTCTGGAATTCACTGCCAGAGGAGGTGGTGGAAGCAGTTACAATAGTGGTGTTTAAGAGGCAGCTTGACAAATACATGAATAGGATGGAAATAGAGGGATACGGACCCCAGGAGTGCAAAATGTTTTTGTTGACGGGCAGTATGATCAGCGCAGGCTTGGAGGGCCGAAGGGCCTGTTCCTGTGCTGTACTTTTCTTTGTTCTTTGTTCTTTGTTCTTTGTACTCCTACATTCTCACATGGCTAGCAAAGGATTAGGTGCCCTGTCCATACAAAGGCTGCAACAGGTATGGTGGGTAGGGGGCAACAGTTGTAATGCCACTGGGTCAACAGCATGACAGAGAGATGGGGTAGAGGCTATGGAAAGGGCATGATCTGCGCCATAACCTCTGCCAAATTAGATCCAGACTCCTCCATGCTCCTTGACAGTGACAGGAGGCTGTCTGGCAGGTCAGCCAATGCACTCAACCTCCTAGTGTACTTGTCCATCAGCTTTCTGTATGCAACCCCACCAAGTTCCTCATCAGGTCTCCTGTAGCAGAACTAATCTGAGACCTTCCCTCCAGAGAGGTGATAAATGAACCATTCACTCGTGCCCAGTGGCTCACCATATGTTAATTCCAATGCTATCTTCGCCTTCAGGATTTGTGCAGTGCCAGCTTCTGAGCTCGTATCTATGAGAATGAGATCAAGTGCTGAAGCCTCTTCCTCAATGCTGTGGTATTGCTTTCTCTCCACCTCCTTGGGCTGCTGTGGCTGGGCGAACGGCAGTTCGTGGGCATCTGAAAGCAGGAATCAGAAGGGAAAGTTAGTGTAAGGGAAAGGGGATGGGGTATGAAGCAAGAGGTCCATGGTCACACCATCTTCAGCATGCCAGATAGCAGGATGAAGGTACGTTGGGAGTTGAGAAGGGGCACAAGACAGGAGCATATCATCATCCTCCATGTTCTCAATGATGCCAGATGCCATGGTTTGTATCACAGTCAGTCCCATGACGCTAAATGTCAACTTCTCCATGGTGCTCAGGCGATGCAGGCACGCCTGTCCCCCGCCAACTCTACACTGCTCTCTTCTATTGTCTGCCACCTTGTTCTACAAGAGAGAGGTCAGAATGTCAGTGGTTGTGTTGTACTGTGGGTGATGTGTCTGCCATAGCTGAACAGCTGGAGGTATGTGGAGGCAGCGAGAGGTGGGTGTGAGGCTGGCATTGGTAAGTTTGTGAGGGTGAGGCGGAGTATCTGGATGTTAGATGTGAGTCCTGAGTGCCAGTGAGTGCTATTGGGTGAGTGATGGGCGTGATGCATTGAGCAGTGTGAGAGGTTGTTAGTGTGGTGAATAGGAGAAGTCATGCGAAGTTGAATTCACTGACGTTGATCACCTCCATGAGGTCATTATCTTTTTGTAACATTGCTGCCCAGTCCTCGGATCTAGGTACTGGGAATTGACCTCCCTGGTCACCAGCTCCCAATCTCTTTTGATGGTGGTCCTTGAGGGTCTCCTGGCCCCTGCTGAATCATATCCGCATCCACCACTAGGGCCTTCAACTCCGCATCTGTGACCCTGGAGTCCCTCTGCCCCGGTGCTCCATTTTTATTGTTATAAGTTCCAGTAATAGCATTCATCAGCAGCCTCCTGTCATTCAGTACAGCTGCTTTTTATGGAGGAGAGACTGCCTAAAAAGACAATCCTGGCTGCGCTTTGTGTTATCAGCACAATACTAATAGGCCCCCTGTTGAGTACAACCATCGAAATTAGGCAGCAGCAACAAATTAGCACGTTGTACACTTCCACTGGAACTGGCACAGGTAGATTACGAATCACAATGCCCCACACCCGATAATGGTGTTTTCCAATCACTCAGAATTCCATAGAAATTATAGCAAAGATAGTCAGAGGCCTTTGAACAGGTCAACTGCTTGCCTTCTCTGTCAAAGATGCTTGGCACACAGAGTGACCAAAGTATACTAGCCAGAAAATAGTGCCTAACTTCATAAAACAGGTTATATTAGATTTGGTATTGTGTAATGTGACAGGATTTATTAGTGACCTCAAAGTGAAGGCACCCTAGGTAGCAACGACGACAATATGATTGAATTTTGCATCCAGTTTGAAAGGGAGAAGAGTGGGTCTAAGACTAGAATTTTAAACTTAAGTAAGGGCAACTATGTGGGCATGAAGACTGAGCTAACTGTAGTGAACTGGGATACTAGGCTAGAGGATAGATCAGTACAGAAGCAGTGGCAGACATTTAAGGGGATGTTTCAGAATAGACAGAACAAATATATTCCTACTATAAAGAAAAATTCTAAGGGGAGGACCCACCGTCCATGGTTAACTAAAGAAGTTAAGGAAAGCATCAAACTTAAGGAAAAAGCATGTAACTGTGCAAAGATGAGTGGCAGTGTCAGAATATAAAGAATGGCAGAGAATGACTAAAATGTTAATCAGGACAAAGAAATCAGAGTACGAGAGGAAGCTAGCTAGAAATGTAAAAATGGATAGCAAGAGTTTCCACAAGTATTTTAAAAGGAAAAGAGTAAATAAAGTGAGTGTTGGTCCTGTAGACAGTGACAATGGGAAGTTAATGGTAGATAATAAGGAAATAGCGGATGAAATGAACAAATATTTTGCTTCTGTCTTCACTATAGAGGATACAAAAAACATTCTAGTAATAGCCGTAAATCATGAGGTGGAAAGGAGAGGGGAACTTGATGAAATTACAATCACTGGGGAAGCAGTACTGAGCAAACTGATGGAGCTGCGGGCTGACAAGTCTCCAGGTCCTGATGGACTTTACCCTAGGGTCTTAAAAGAGGTGGATAATGAGATGTGTTTGTGTTAATTTTCCAAAATTCCAAGATTCTGGAAAGGTTCCATCAGACTGGAAAGTAGTAAATAATATCCCTCTATTCAGGAAGGGATGCTGATGAAGGCGGTGGTTCCTCAGGGGAGTGCAGCAAGAGCCAAGTTCGGGCACCATGAGTGACTCAGCTGCATTGGTGAGAAGGAAGAAGAGTGGAAGAAGGATAGTGATGGAGGGGGAGGGGGGTGGGTTTGATAGTTAGGGGAACAGACAGGAGTTTCTGCAGCTGTATATGTGACCCCGGGATGGTATGTTGCCTCCCTGGTCCAGGGTCAAGTATATCAGAGTGGCTGCAGGACATTTTTAAGGGGGAGGGTCATCAGCCAGAGGTTGTGGTTCACATTGATCCCTACGACATAGTTAGAAAGAGGGATGAGATCCTGGAAGCAGATTTTAGGGAATTAGGTAAGACATTAAAAAGCAGGACCTCAGAGGTAGTAATCTCTGGATTACTATCAGTGCTAGTAGGCATTGAAGTAGGAGGTTGGAGCTGATGAGTGCATGGCTGGAGAGATGGTGTAGGAGGGAAGGATTCAGATTCCTGAGGCACTGGAACCAGTTATGCAGGAGGTGGGACCTGTATAAGCCAGACGGTTTGCACCTCAATAGGTCCGGGACCAATATCCTTGCCGAAACAAAAACAGAATTACCTGGAAAAACTCAGCAGGTCTGGCAGCATCGGCGGAGAAGAAATCAGTTAACGTTTCGAGCCTTCATGGCCCTTCGGCAGAACTAGTTCTGCCGAAGGGCCATGAAGGCTCGAAACGTTAACTGATTTCTTCTCCGCCGATGCTGCCAGACCTGCTGAGTTTTTCCAGGTAATTCTGTTTTTGTTTTGGATTTCCAGCATCCGCAGTAGCTTTTAGCTTTTTGTTTTTATCCTTGCCGAAAGTTGGCTAGTACTGTTGGAGTGGGTTTAAACTAATTTGGCAGGGGTATGGGAACTTGAGGGTAGACTCAAATGGGGCAAAACCAGAAACGGAAGGCAGAAAATCAGTGCGTCTGGAAAATGCAGCTAGCAGAGGCATGATAGAAAGATAAGAAGTTATTGTTAGTGGTGTGAAACTGTTTGATAGAGAGACTTGTCTTCAATGGCAAATCTGACAAAAAACCTTTTGTTGTGGGAAATTGCACACAGTCTATATTTGTGCAAGAATATAAAGCCTACAAAAAGCTACAACCATTACACATTTGATAGCTTTTTATGTATTATTACTTTCTCCATTATCACTTAGTTATATATGGAGGATGAGAATCTCTCAGAACAATAATGTCAAAGGTATTATCTGGAAGGAAAATGTGTATTTTGAAAGCTGTTAAAAGAAAGTTTACAGTATTTGAGGGATTAATTCTTTTACTGCTACTGTAGATAAAACAAGTTGAAATTATTCTGTGTTTAAAAGGTCAACAATAATGTTGACTTTAAAGGCCATAATACAAATGCAATGATAGATACTTATATTTTATTGGTCCTCCTTGTTCAGGTACCATGCCCTAAGAGAGGATTGGAAACCATGGACATCCATTGGATTGGTCCATGATTATGCTTGGCAAAGTACTGCAGTGGCTTGCCTTCTGCAGTATGGCTGACCAGGAATCTCTCCAAGGCTTCCATCAGGCTTATTGGTAGGATTTGCAAGCTGATAATCAACCTGTTCAGCCATGTTCTGAACATACCTTCCATGGCCAACAAGCTTTGGAGCGAGGCATGAACCCAGAGCTTCCAGCCCATGGGTAGGGACACTAATATGGCTCCACAGGCCCCCTGGCTCTACTGTTAAGACTTTTGAATTGTCTGATTTCCATTCAAAGGTCAAATTAAAACTTTACCCCAATTGTACAACATATTTTAGCATATTAATTTTAACTGTATATAACTAAGTCACTGTAAATAAATACTGACATTAATTTTTTTATCTGCATAAAAAGCATTACATTTATGAAATATTTCAATATAAAATCTTTCAATAACGATTAATTTAATCATTCACTGAGCAATTCATTCTACACAAAACTGCAGCAACTCACCAAGGCTCTATTGATAGCACATACCCAACACATGACTGCTACCATGTAGAAGGACAAGGGCAGTACTAGACACATGGGAACACAACCACCTGGAAGTTCCCCTCCAAGTCATTCACCATCTTGACTTGGAAATATATCGCCGTTCCTTCACTGCCGCTGGGTCAAAATCCTGGAACTCCCTCGCTAACAGCATTGTGGGTTCACCTGCAGCACATGGCCTGCAGCAGTTCAAGGAGCCAACTCACCACCATCTTCTCAAGGCCAATTAGGGATGGGCAATAAATGCTGGTCAAGCCAACAACACCCACATCCTGTGAATGAATGTTTCAAAAAACAATAGCAGACATGTGACCAAAAACTTATGACTTGTGTAAACGTGATTAGCTTTCCAAACTGTTTGTTGTGGGTTGATATTTTGTATATTTAGGGATTTTAGAAACATCTTATGTTAGGATCACATTTCTGGGATACAGTACATCCAAAATGTTATGCTGAAGTTCCGTTTAGATGTCAACTGACCATCTGATCATTTCCAGTGTTGCCTCTTTTTAATTCATTTTTCTAGTGTTCTCAGTGTTTCCTTTTGTCTTTGTTAGAGTCATAGAGTCATAGAGGTCTACAGCACAGAAAAAGGCCCTTCAGCCCATCGAATCTGCACCAGTTAAACAAGTAACTAACTATTCTAATCCCGTATTCCAGCACTAGGCCCATAGCCTTGAATGCCATGGCATTGCAAGTGCACATCCAAATACTTCTTAAATGTTATGAGGGCTTCTGCCTCTATCACCCTTTCAGGCAGTGAGTTCCAGATTCCCACTGGGTGAAACAATTCTTCCTCACACCCCCTCTAAACCTCCTGCCCCTTACCTTAAATCCATGCCCCCTGGTTATTGATCTCTCCACCAAGGGGAAAAGTTCCTTCCTGTCTACCCTATCTATGCCCCTCATAATTTTATACAACTCAATCATGTCCCCCCTCAATCTCCTCTGCTCCAGGGAAAATAACCCCAGTCTATCCAATCTCTCCTCATAACTAAAACTCTCCAGCCCAGGCAACATCCTGGTAAATCTCCTCTGCACTCTCTCTAGTGCAATCACATCCTTCCTATAATGCGGACTCCAGAACTGCACGCAATACTCTAGCTGTGGCCTAACCAGTGTTTTAAACACTTCCAGCATAACTTCCCTGCTCTTATATTCTATACCTCGGCTAATAAAGGCAAGTATCCCATATGCCTTCTTAACCACCTTATCTACCTGTCCCACTAACTTAAGGGACCGGTGGACATGCACACCAAGGTACTCTGATCCTCGGTACTTCCCAGGGTCCTACCATTCATCGTGTATTCCCATGCCTTGTTTGTCTTGCCCAAGTGCATCACCTCACAGTTATCCGGATTAAATTCCATTTGCCACTGATCTGCCCATCTGACCAGCCCATCTATATCCTCCTGTAATCTAAGGCTATCCTCCTTACTATTTACCGCCCCACCAATTTTCGTGTCATCCGCGAACTTACCGATCAACCCTCCTACATTCAAGTCTAAATCGTTTATATATACCACAAATAGCAAGGGGCCTGACACTGATCCCTGTGGAACCCCACTGGACACAGGCATCCAGTCACAAAAATACCCCTCGACCATCACCGCCTGCTTCCTGCCACTCAGTCAATTCTGGATCCAATTTGCCAAATTGCTTTGGATCTTATGGGCTCTTACCTTTGTTATCAGTCTCCCATGCGGGACCTTATTAAAAGCCTTGCTGAAGTCCAAGTATACTACGTCAAATGCATTGCCCTCATCTACACACCTGGCCACCTCTTCAAAAAATTCAATCAAATTCATCACGCATGACCTCCCCTTAACAAAACCATGCTGACTGTCCTTGATTAATTCCTGCCTCTCCAAGTGTAGATTAACTCTGTCCCTCAGAATTGCTTCCAATAGTTTCCCCACCACTGATTTTAGGCTGACTGGCCTGTAGTTCCCTGGTTTATCCCTTCCTCCCTTCTTGAATAACGGTACCACATTGGTTGTCTTCCATTCCTCCGGCACCTCCCCTGTGGCCAGAGAGGTATTGAAAATTATTGCCAGTGCCCCTGCTATCTCCTCCCTTGCCTCACTCAACAGCCTGGGATACATTTCATCCAGGCCTGGAGATTTATCTACTTTTAAGCCTGCCAGACTACTTAGAACCTCCTCCCTTTCTATGCTAATTTCTTTAATTGTATCACATTCCTGCTGCCTGATTTCCATACCCACGTCGTCCCTCTCACATGTGAACACTGACACAAAGTATTCATTTAGAACCCTACCTACGTCTTCCGGCTCCACACACAAATCACCACTATGGTCCTTAATGGGCCCTACTCTCTCCCTAGTTATCCTCTTACTCTTTAATGTACTTGTAAAATAATTTTGGATTTTCCTTTCTTTTACCTGCCAATGTTTTTTCATGCCCCCTTTTTGCTCTCCTAATTTCCTTTTTAAGTTCCCCCCTACACATTCTATACTCCTCTAGGTATTCCACTGTTTTGAGCTCTCGCTATCTGCCATAAGCCTCCCTTTTTCTCTTTACCCAATCCTGTATATCCCTCGACATCCAGGGTTCCCTGGATTTGTTGGTACCACCCTTTGCCTTTACTGGAATATGTTGGCCCTGTACTTTCCCTATTTCCTTCTTGAATGAGTCCCACTGCTCTGATGCAGATTTACCTAAAAGTAGCAGTTCCCAGTCCACTCTGGCCAAATCAAATCTGATCTTATTAAAATCGGCCTTCTCCCAATTTAGAACTGATTTCTGGCCCATCCTTGTCCTTTTCCATAACAACCTTGAATCTAACGGAGTTATGATCACTATCTGCAAAATGTTCCCCCACTGATACCTCTACCACTTGCCCGTCTTCATTCCCTAAAATTAAGTTCAGGATCACCCCCTCTCTTGTAGGACCTTCTACATACTGGCTTAAAAAGCTCTCCTGGATGCACTTTAAGAATTCCGCTCCCTCTAAACCTATCACACTATGACTAACCCAGTTAATGCTGGGGAAGTTGAAATCCCCCACTATTACTACCCTTTTATTTTTACACTTCTCTGAAATTTGCCTACATATCTGCTCTTCTATTTCTCTCCGACTGTTTGGGAGCCGATAGTACACTCCCAGCAATGTGATTGCTCCTTTTTTGTTTTTAAGTTCTACCCATATGGCTTCATTTGATGAGCCTTCTCAGATGTCATCCTCTAACTGTTGTAATTGATTCCTTGATCAATATTGTAATACCCCCTCCTCTTTTACCTCCTTCCCTGTCTCGCCTGAAGACCCCATATCCTAGAATATTGAGCTGCCAATCCTGCCCCTCTCTCAACCATGTCTCTGTGACAGCAATGACATCATACTTCCATGTGTTAATTTGTGCCCTCCACTCATCTGCCTTATTCATCCCCTTGCATTAAAATAAATACCACCCAACCTTGCCAAACTCCCTTGTGCCTTAACTGACCTATAATTTCTATTCCTTCCAGACTCACTTGCTCTCTCTTCTAATTTTGGCTCTGCATTTCCCCCTGCTGAACCTCCTATCAGGATACCATCCCCTTGCCAAGTTAGTTTAAACCCTCCCCAACAGCACTAGCAAACCTCCCCGCAAGAATGTTGGTCCCATTCCGGTTGAGCTACAACCCGTCCACCTTGTACAGGTCCCAACAACCCCAGAAACGGTCCCAATGCTCCAGAATCTAAAACCCTTCCTCCTGCACCATCTCTCCAGCCAAGCATTCATCTGGACTAACCTCTTATTTCTATACTCACTAGCGTGTGGCACCGGAAGTAATCCAGAGATTACTACCTTTGAGTTCCTGTTTTTTAATCTGCTTCTTAGCTCCCTAAATTCTGCTTGCAGGACCTCATCCCTCTTTCTACCTATGTCATTGGTACCAATATGTACCATGATCTCTGCCTGTTTGCCCTCCCCCTTTAGAATGCCCTGCAGCCATTCAGTGACATCCTTGACCCTGGCACCAGGGAGGCAACGTACCATCCTGGAGTCACATCTACAGCTGCAGAAACACCTGTCTGTTCCCCTTACTATCGAGTCTCCTACCACAATTGCTCTTCCCTTCTTTTACTTCCCCCCACCCCCCCCACCCCCATGCAGCTGAGCCACTCACAGTGCCATGAGAGTGGCTGCACTTCCCAGAGGAACTGTCACTCTCACCGTTTTCCAACACAGAAAAATAGCTCTCGAGCGAGATGCACCCTGGGGATTTCCTGACTACCTGCCTGACACCTTTCTTCTGACTGATGATCACCCATTCCCTCTCTGTCTGCACTTCCATAAGATGTGGGGTGACCCCATCTAAAAACATGCTATCCACGAAACTCTCAGCCTCGCGGATGCACCTCAGTGCTTCCAGCTCAAACTCCGAAACATGGAGCTCAAGTAGCTGCAGCTGGTGGCACTTTCTGCACACATGGTCGGTCAGAGAGCGAGGAGCGTCTAGGACTTCCCACATGTTGCAGGCCGCATATAACATGGGACTGAGCTGCCCTGCCGTGCCTCTTGTTGAGAAAAACCCTTGCTTTAAGTTAAATACAGTAAAAAAAAGTTAAATTATTTATGTACTTTAAATAAAAACTAGAACTCTTACCTTTCCTTAGCTTAATCTATTTTAAACTGGAGAAAAACACTTACCCACTACTCACCAATCAGCTCTCACCTTTGTGCTGACATCACTTTTTGAAGCTTCCCTGCACTCACACTGGTTCTGATATCTCCGCCACTCTCTCGCGCTGTCTTGTGATGTCACTCTTGTTATTTTCAACAAGAACTGACTGCAGGACACTCTTCCCAGACTGCTTCACCACGATGCTGACTGCTGCTTCCCAGACTGCTTCATCGCGATGCTGACTGCAACACACTCTTCCCAGACTTTTAAAAAAAATATTCTTTATTCATAAAATATCTGGAAGAACATTACAAAACATTTCTAAATCACCATCACAAAAAGTGCAATCAGATTCAACTTTTACACATGGATCACGAGGTGCTTCAATACAATCAATGAATATTACAATAATTTCAATATGGTTATTACAGACAAACAGACAATGGTATTGGAGTTATCAACATACATCATGTTGCACTCTGAGGTGCTTCAATACAATTATAATACAATTAGTATTCCATGCATACATTCATTGTGAGCTGTACAGCCCGAGGTGTCTATACAATTCCCAGCCCTCGGTGCACTATGGCAGAAAGGTCTCAGGCAGCGACCTTTCCCCATTGCGCCTTTGCGGCAGCTGCCCCAAGCTTTAGTGTGTCCCTCAGCACATAGTCCTGGACCTTGGAATGTGCCAGTCTGCAACACTCGGTCACGGACAATTCTTTGCGCTGGAAGATCAACAAGTTTCGGGAAGACCAAAGAGCGCCTTTCATCGAGATGATGATCCTCCAGCTGCAGTTGATGTTTGTCTAGGTGTGTGTTCCTGGGAACAGCCCGTAGAGCACAGAGTCCTGTGTCACAGAACTGCTCGGGATGAACCTCGACAGAAACCACTGCATCTCTCTCCAGACCTTCTTTGCAAAGGCACAATCCACAAGGTGAACAACGGTCTCATCCCCACTACAGCCACCTCGAGGGCAACGTGCAGAGGGGGTGAGACTCCTGGCGTGTTGGAAGGATCTGATGGGGAGGGCCTTTATCACCACCAGCCAAGCTACATCTTGGTGCTTTTTGGAAAGTTCTGGCAATGAAGCATTCTGCCAAATGACTTTGACAGTCTGCTCGGGGAACCATCCCACAGGATCCACCCTCTCCTTTTCCCGCAGGGCCTCTAAAACGTTATGTGCCGACCACTGCTTGATAGACTTGTGGTCAAAGGTGTTTCTCTGCATAAATTTTTTCACGAGGGACAGGTGGTACGGCACAGTCCAACTACTTGGTGCGTTCCGCGGCAGCGTGGCCAGACCCATCCTTCGCAACACCGGGGACAGGTAGAACCTCAGCACATAGTGACACTTGGTGGTTGCGTACCAAGGGTCTATGCACAGCTTGATGCAGCTGCACACAAAGGTGGCCATCAGTATGAGGGCGATGTTGGGCACGTTTTATCCCCCTTTATCTAGAGGCTTGTACATCGCGTCCCTGCGGACACAATCCATTTTCGACCTGCAGATAAAGCGAAAGATGGCTCAGGTGATCACAATGCCACCTCCCAATTCCATATCCAGCTCTCTCAATATTTCTGGTTCATATCTCTCCAAACTGGCTTCCGCCCAGCTCACAATATTGAGATGACTCTAACCAAAACCATGAATTACATCCTCTCTGATTATGGTGAAATATTTCTCCTCTTCTTTGGTCTGACAGAGAATGCTGCCCTCTTTCATCATCCCACCTTCATTGTTCTGCTCTGTTGGACTGTCTTTTTTTTTGAAAAATATACTTTATTCATAAAATATCTGGAAGAACATTACAAAACATTTCTAAGTCGCCATCACAAGAAGTACAATTAGATTCAACTTTTACACATGGATCATGAGTTGCTTCAATACAATCAATGAATATTACAGTCATTTCAATATGGTCATTACAGGCAGTCAGTCAGTGCAATGGTACTGGAGTTATCAACACACATCATGTTGCACTCTGAGGTGCTTCAATACAATTATAATGCAATTAGTATTCAATGCATACATTTATTCTGAGCCGTACAGCCCAAGGAGTCTATGCTTTTCCCAGCCCCTCGGTGCACCATGGCAGAAAGGTCTTAGACAGCGACCTTTCCCCATGTGATGTCACTCTTGTTATTTTCAACAAGAACTGACTACAGGCAACTCTTCCCAGACTGCTTCAGCACAATGCTGACTGTAGGACACTCTTCCCAGACTGCTTCACCGCGATGCCAACTGCAGGACACTCTTCCCAGACTGCGATGCCGACTGCAGGACACTCTTCCCAGGCTGCGATGCCGACTGCAGGACACTCTTCCCAGGCTGTGATGCCGACTGCAGGACACTCTTCCCAGACTGCTTCACCGCGATGCCGACTGCAGGACACTCTTCCCAGATTGCTTCACCGTGATGCCGACTGCAGGACACTCTTCCCAGACTGCTTCACCGCGATGCTGTCACTGATATGCATTGGGAACCTGAGGACGTCCTGAAGCAAGCATGTGTGTGGTGCCTAAATGGCAAGTTTAACATTCTGATTGCAAGTTTTACCCTGCTTGGATTGCTGCACAATTACCTAAAAAGTGAGATCAGATACCAAAAATCATGGACACTTAGGCTGTTTGCATGATACTGGATAGAGACATACCTAGCACAAAGGAAGATGGTTATGGTTGTCAGAGGTCAATCATCTCAGCTCCAGGACATCATTGCAGGAGTTCCTCAGGGTAGTGTCCTCAGCCCAACTACCTTCAGCTGCTTCATCAATGACCTTCCTTCCATCATAAAGTCAGAAGTGGGGATGTTCGCTGATGATTGCACAATGTTCAGCACAATTTGCAACTCCTCAGATACTGAAGCAGTCTATGTCCAAATGCAGCAAGACCTGGACAATATCCAGGCTTGGGCTGACAAGTGGCAAGTAACATTCACGCCACACCAGTGCCAGGCAATGACCATCTCCAACAAGAGAGAATCTAACCATCGCGCCTTGACATTCAATGGCATTACCATTGCTGAATCCCCCATTATCAACATGCTGGAGGTTATGATTGACCAGAAGCTGAACTGGACTAGCCATATAAATACTGTGGTTCCAAGAGCAGGTCAGAGGCTAGAGATTCTGCAGTGAGTAACTCAGCTCCTGATCCCTCAAAGCTTGTCCACCATCTACAAGGTATAAGTCAGGAATGTGATGGAATACTCTCCATTTGCCTGGATGAATGCCGCTCCCACAACACTCAAGAAGCTTGATACCATCCAGGACAAAGCAGCCTGCTTGATTGGCACAACATCCACAAACAGGGAGAAGCAATGGCATAGTGATATTTTTGCTGGACTAGTAATCCAGAGTCCTAGGGTAATGCACTGGGGACCCAGGTTCAAGTCCTGAAACAGCAGATGGTGGAATTTGAGTTCCATAAAAATCTAGAATTAAAAGCCTAATAATAACCATGGAACCATTGTCATAAAAACCCATCTGGTCCCTTTAGGGAAGGAAATATGCAGTCCTTACTTGGTATGGCCTACATGTGACTCCAGATCCACAACAATATGGTTCACTCTTAAAATGCCTTCTGAACAAGGGCAATTCAGGATGGGCAATAAATGCTGGCATAGCCTCACTGGCTGTGTCAGCATTTATGGTGTATCCCTAAATGCCCTCAAGAAGGTGGTGATGAGCTGCCTCCTTGAATCGCTGCAACACAAATCACTTAGAGACTTTCTAGTGATTGCGATACACCTGATGGTTTGCTAGGCCTTTCCAGAGGGCATCTAAGAGACCATCTGCTGTGGTAGAATTCAAACTCAGGTCTGTAGACCATCACCCTGGGTCTCTGGATTACTAGCCCAGTGACAATACCACAACCTCACCACCTCCCCAATGTGCAAATGTGGTCAGCAGCGCAGCTTGAAGTAAATCAGCTGGAGGGTCAAAGCACTGCAATCCCACACAGCTCAAACCCCCATCCCGACACAGCACAAACCCCCCTCCCGACACAGCACAAACCCCCCTCCCGACACAGCACAAACCCCCCCCGACACAGCTCAAACCCCACCCGCCGACACAGCTCAAACCCCCCTCCCGACTCAGCACAAACCCCCCCCCGACACAGCTCAAACCCCCCCCGACACAGCTCAAACCCCCCCCGACACAGCTCAAACCCCCCCCGACACAGCACAAACCCCCCCCCCGACACAGCACAAACCCCCCCCGACACAGCTCAAACCCCCCCCCGACACAGCTCAAACCCCCCCCGACACAGCTCAAACCCCCCCCGACATAGCTCAAACCCTCCCCGACATAGCTCAAACCCCCCCCGACATAGCTCAAACCCCCCCCCGACACAGCTCAAGCCCCTCCCCCCGACACAGCTCAAACCCCCCCCCGACACAGCTCAAACCCCACCCGCCGACACAGCTCAAACCCTCCCCGACACAGCTCAAACCCCCCGCGACACAGCTCAAACCCCCCGACACAGCTCAAACCCCCCCCCGACACAGCTCAAACCCCCCGCGACACAGCTCAAACCCCCCGACACAGCTCAAACCCCCCCCCGACACAGCTCAAACCCCTCCCGACACAGCTCAAACCCCCCCCGACACAGCTCAAACCCCCCCCGACATAGCTCAAACCCCCCCCGACACAGCACAAACCCCCCCGACACAGCTCAAACCCCCCGACACAGCTCAAACCCTCCCCGACACAGCACAAACCCCCCCCGACACAGCTCAAACCCCCCCCCCCCGACACAGCTCAAACCCCCCCCGACACAGCTCAAACCCCCCCCGACACAGCTCAAACCCCCCCCGACACAGCTCAAACCCTCCCCGACACAGCACAAACCCCCCCCGACACAGCTCAAACCCCCCCCCCGACACAGCTCAAACCCCCCCCGACACAGCTCAAACCCCCCCCGACACAGCTCAAACCCCCCCCCCGACACAGCTCAAACCCCCCCCCCGACACAGCTCAAACCCCCCCGACACAGCTCAAACCCTCCCCGACACAGCACAAACCCCCCCCGACACAGCTCAAACCCCCCCCCCGACACAGCTCAAACCCCCCCCGACACAGCTCAAACCCCCCCCGACATAGCTCAAACCCCCCCCGACACAGCTCAAACCCCCCCCCCGACATAGCTCAAACCCTCCCCGACACAGCTCAAACCCCCCCCGACACAGCTCAAACCCTCCCCGACACAGCTCAAACCCCCCCGACACAGCTCAAACCCCCCCGACACAGCTCAAACCCCACCCGCCGACACAGCTCAAACCCCCCCGACACAGCTCAAACCCCCCCCGACACAGTTCAAACCCGCCCCGACACAGCTCAAACCCCCCCCGACACAGTTCAAACCCTCCCCGACACAGCTCAAACCCCCCCACCCGACACAGCTCAAACCCACCCCCCTCTGACACAGCTCAAACCCCCCCTGACACAGCTCAAACCCTCCCACCCGACACAGCTCAAACGCCCCCCAACACAGCTCAAACCGCCCCCCCCCGACACAGCTCAAACCCCCCGACACAGCTCAAACCCCCCGACACAGCTCAGGCCCTCGACACAGCTCAGGCCCTCGACACAGCTCAATCCCTGTCAACCCAGCTCAGCAATCCCCCTGACACAAAACCCGACCCCGCCAATTCAGCTCAACCCACTCCCGTCAATGCTCACCCACCCAGCAATGCAAGCAACCCTGGCAATGCTCACGGCTTGTCCAGGACTGCTCAACCATCCTCCTGGCAAAGGTCACCCGACCTCACCCTCAGCAATGCTCACACACCCACCCCACCATCTTACCTTCCAGACTCCCCGGATGAGGGAGGGGTTGAAGAATGTCGGGGGTGAGAAAGGGGGGTAAACATTATCGGGGGCGAGGGAGGAGCTGAATAATGTCAGGGGATGGAGGAGAGGGTGAACAATGTTGGGGAGCAAGGGAGGGCTGAAAATTGTCAGGGGTGAAGGAGGGGATGAACAATGTCGGGGGTGAGAGAGAGGGTGAACGTTGTCAGGAGGTGAGGGAGGGTGTGAACAACGTCAGGGAATAATGGAGTGGGCGAACAATGCCGGGGTTGAGAGAGGGGGTAAACATTATCAGGGGGAGAAGGAGGGGGTGAACATTGTCAGGGGGCAAGGGAGGAGCTGAACAATGTCAGGGGATGGAGGAGAGGGTGAACAATGTTGGGGAGCAAGGGAGGGGTGAAAATTGTCAGGAGGTGAGGGAGGGGATGAACAATGTCGGGGGTGAGAGAGGGGGTAAACATTGTCAGGGGGTGAGAGAGGGTGTGAAAAATGTCTGGGGTGAAGGTGTGCAGTTTTTGGGTTGACAGCTCCATTTAAAAACAGTCTAAGTGAATGAATGAAGACAGACCTTAAGGGCCATGTCTTCAGTTCATGACAAAAAAGGGGGCCTGGCTCCGCTGGAATTATACTCACTACTTAGCCTCCCAACTCTGTTCATCACAGGACTCAAACTGGAGCCAGGACCGGAAGGTGCAAAGACTCCAGCGTAAAATGATAAGTGGAGCCGCAGTTCAAATAGCAGTCAGCAGTGGGCCCTCCCACTCCCCCACTGACCGGAATAGCTGTGCCATTATATTCACTCAATTACACTCAAAGATAATGTGGCCGAATAGATTCTCAAGGAATCAATCCCTGTACAGCTCCAGCCATTTTTAGCAACGCTAATTAAATGCTTATCACTTTCAGCTCACACATCAGGCATGTGATGGATATGTTCTACATTTTTCTTATATTCATACATCACGCCCATTAATTTCACACAATTTTGTGGCACAGATGAAGCTGAGAAAATGAATTAAAAATTGTGTGATAAGAAGAAAAACTGTTCTCTCTGTTGAAGCAGATGGCATTGTGCTGTCCATTACTCTTCATATAATACCCTTTGTCTGCATCAATGCACAGTAGCTCTTCAGAGAGTAACAGGAAAAAGAAACTATTATTCAGTTACCAAAAAAGAACAAAAATATACTTTTGCTAAGTTGACTGTACCTACACTGGATAACAGTAAATAAAAATATTGGATCTTGTGTTAATAATATGAGATTGCAGCTTCTGCCTCAACTGAATTATACCAGATTGTCATCTTTTGGATCAATTTGAAAACAAATAGTTCAGATGAAATGAAATGAATGAAATCAAATTCCATTGAAATACTGTAAACAGTATTGAGATCAATCAGTGTTGAGACCTCCTCCTGGGGTCCCCAGCATCACAGATGCCAGTCTTCCGCCAATTCGATTCACTCCATGTGATATCAAGATATGGCTGAAGGCACTGGATACTGCAAAGGCTATGGGCCCTGACAACATTTCAGCAATAGTATTGAAGGCTTGTGCTCCAGAACTAGCTGCACCCCAAGCCAAGCTGTTTCAGTACAGCTACAGCACTGGCATCTATCCAGCAATGTGGAAAAATGCACAGGTGTGTCCTGACCACAAAAAAACAGGACAAATCCAACCCGGCCAACTACCATCCCATTAATCTACTCTCAATCATCAGCAAAATGATGGAAGGTGTCATCAACAGTGCACTTACTCAACAATAACCTGTTCAATGACACTTTGTTTGGGTTCCACCAGGGCCACTCATCTCCTAACCTCATTACAACCTTGGTCCAAAGAAGGGCAAATTAGTTGAGCTCAAGAGGTGAGAGTGACTGTCCTTGACATCAAGGCAGCAGTTGATCGAGTTTGGAATCAAGGAGCCCTAGTAAAACAGAAGTCAGTGGGAATCAGGGGGAAACTTTCCACTGTTGGAGTCATCCCTAGCATAAAGAAAGATGGTTGTGGCTTTTTTAAAATTCATTCTAATACCTGGAATGGGATATGAGCATTGCTGGCTAGGCCAGCATTTATTGCCCATCCCTAATTGCCCTTGAGAAGGTGATGGTGAACTGCCTTCTTGAACCGCTGCAGCCCATGTGATGTAGGTACACCCAGAGTGCTGTTAGGGAGGGAGTTGGAGATCAATAATTTCAGTCTCGGGAAGTCACTGCAGGAGTTCCTCAGGGTAGCATTCCTATGCCCAAGCATCTTCAGCTGCTTTATCAATGACCTTCCTTCCATCATAAGGTCAGACGTGAGGATGTTCGCTGATGACTGCACAATGTTCAGCACCATTCGCAACTCCTCAGATACTGAAGCGGTCTGGGTCCATATGTAGCAAGACCTGGGCAACATTCAGGCTTGGGCTGATAACTGACAGGTAACATTTGTGCCCCACAAGTGCCAGTCAATGACCATCTCCAACAAGAGAGAATTTAACCATCTCCCCTTGACATTCAATGGCATTACCATTGCTGAATCCCCCTCTATCAATATCCTTGGGGTTTTCATTGACCAGAAACTGAACTGGACTTGCCATATAAATACTGTGGCTACAAGAGCAGGTCAAAGGCTAGGAATCCTGAGGTGAGTAACTCACCTCCTGACTCCACAAAGTCTGTCTGCAATCTACAAGGCACAAGTCAAGAGTGTGATAGAATACTCTCCACTTGTCTGGATGAGTGCAGCTCCAACAACACTCAAGAAGCCCGACACCATCCAGGACAAAGCAGCCCACTTGATTGGCACTCCATCCACAAACATTCACGTCCTCCACCACCGATGCACAGTGGCAACGGTGTGTACCATCTACAAGATGCACTGCAGCAACTCATCAAGGCTCCTTCAACAGCACCTTCCAAACCCGTGACCTTTACCTCCTGGAAGGACAAGGGCAGCAGATGCATGGGAACACCACCACCTGCAAGTTCCCCTCCAAGCCGCACATCACCCTGACTTGGAACTATATCACTGTTCCCTCACTGGTGCTGAGTCAAAATCCTCTAACTCCCTTCCTACCAGCACTGTGGGTGTATCTACACCACATAGCCTGCAGTGGTTCAAGAAGGCGATTCACCACTGCCTCCTCAAGGGCAAGTAGGGATGGGCGTGATGCCCACACTCAGTGAAACAATAAAAAAATTAACTTTACATTAACACTAGTCAGCTCTACTTAGACATTTCTCAACTTTTTACAATTTAAATAAGTGACTTGGTTGAAGGGACCGAAGGAATGGTTGCTAAATTTGCAGACGACACAAAGATTGGTAGGAAAGTAAATTGTGGAGAGGACATTAGGAGGCCACAAAGTGACATAGATAGGTTGAGTGGGCAAAGATCTGGCAAATGGAGTATAATTTGGGCAAGTGTGAAATTGTCCATTTTGGCAGGAAGGATAAAAAAGAAGCATATTATCTGAATGGTGAGAGATTGCAGAGCTCTGAGATTCAGAGAGGTCTGGGTGTCCTAGTGCAAGAATCACAGAAGGTTAGTATGCAGGCACAGCAAATAATTAGGAAAGTTAATAGAATGTTAACGTTTATTTTGAGGGGAATTGAGTACAAAAGTAAGGAGGTTATGCTTCAGTTGTACAGGGCACTGGTGAGGCCATATCTGGAGTACTGTGTACAGTATTGGTCTCCTTATTTAAGGAAAGATGTAAGTGCGTTAGAAGCAGTTCAGAGAAGGTTTACTTGACTAATACCAGGAATGGGCATGTTGTCTTATGAGGAAAGGTTGGACAGCTTGTATCCGCTGGGGTTTAGAAGTGTAAGAGGCGACTTGATTGAAACCTTTAAGATCCAGAGGGATCTTGACAAGGTAGATGTGGAGAGGATGTTTCCTCTTGTGGGAGAATCTAGAACTAGGGGTCACTGTTTAAAAATTAAGGGTTGCCTATTTAAAACGGAGACAAGGAGAATTTTTTTTCTCTCGAAGAGTTGTGACTCTTTGAAACTCTCTTTCTCAAAAGGCAGTAGAAGCAGAGTTTTCAAATATACTAAGGCAGAGCTAGATAGATTCTTGATTAACAAGGGGGTGAAAGGTTATCGGGGGTAGGCGGGAGATTACAATCTGATCAGCCATGATATTATTGAATGGCAGAACTGGTTTGAGGGGCTGAGTAGCCTATTCCTGCTCCATGTCCGTATGTGCGTAAAAATTACTTATTGAATAAACATAGGACAAAATTATGAGAAAGCCTCATGGGCTCTATTTACACTGTAACCATTGGTCTGAAGACAGTAGCTGCAATTTGAGTTCCAAACAGCTGACATCCTGTTTGCTTTGAAAGTAAAGTGAGACACTGTGGAAACTGGAAATTTTAAATAAAAACAGAAAATGGATGACTTGAAATGTTAAATTCAGAATACCTAAGCTGCCTGACCTGTTGAGTACTTCAAGCATTGTCTGTTTTTAATCTTGTTTACATTGCTTGCCTGCTGCCTCCATAGGACTGTCTCCCAGTAGTTAATGGTAGGGGAGATTTTCTACTCTCTGAGCATTTAAATTAACATCAGGTATGTTTCCAAGTTGTCCAAGAGATCCAGTAGATCCTGCAAGCACTTTGCAAACCAGATCTGACACTGTGCTGGATTTATATTCCATGTTGTGTCAAACCGAGGTGATGGGTAGCTATTCCACCGAGAAGTATCACTCCATTTCACTCACGTCAGGTCCTGACTCTGGATTTACCCTGTCAATATAACATCACGCAGAGCTGAAATTGCTTTGTGCTAACACTTAAACTGTACTGTACTTGCACCCCAAAAGATCAGCTTTGTCAACAAATTTAATGAGCATTTTTCACAGTGTTTTTACTACTCACTTCCGAAGCATGCTTATGATAACACTGAAATATTCCAGTGCTAATGATTACAGTTTTCCATTTTAATCAAATTTCCTGCATGAGATAAATAATGGTCCAGATTTGTTGGAATGGGATGTCTTGTGATATGTCATCTTGTGTTGAGTTAGACTCATCCTTCAGCTCGAAAGTGTTTTTCCCGGTAAGTTGTTGGAAGCCTGAGCTGTTAGCAGGGCATCGTGGACATTGCTGAATAAAGGGATTAAAGGTCTGTCTCCTTAACCAGTGAGACTTAACATTGAGAAAGAAACTGACGAATAACTAAAACAGAGGGTGAATTAGAGTCAAAACAATCAAGGAAAGAAAAATAAAGAAAGATTGGTTTGAGTGTGTTGGGTCCCTGGGACATGAAAAGGAACCCAGAACTTCATTCTTGTGCCATTTTTTAAAAGTTGACTTTCTGCTGAGCCAAAAAGCTGGCTGCTCCAAGTCACATGGCCACAGGATTGCCCCTTTGTTCAGGGAGCTACCCCCAGGAGTTATAAGAACAAAATAATTAATTTCTCAGCCAGTGGAAACTCACCCTTCATTGTACAGACCCCTTGTAATCACGAAACCAGGGGACTCGCACATCAAAACTCATTATGCCCTCAGAGTTGCTAACAGACTCATATCACACCTGGGACTGTCCAGGCCCGGTTCGAAAGGAGATCAACGGACATAAATTGCATCTGATAAGTTCATCCTTCTAGCGGAGTCAATGGCTCTGCCTAGACAATGGCTTCCCAACACCAGGCCCTCAATATGGATGGCAACTTTTTCAACAACTAACGACCGGGACATTATCCGCCCTGAAATCAAAGCCAGTTCCAGACACTGGATAAACATCCCTTCTGGAAGTCATTGTCGGTAAAGAAGGCCACATGACTCGAGCAACCATTTGGAAATCTCGATATGCCTTTGGTAACTGAGAAATCCTCAGTCTGCTGTTTTAACATCAACTGAGAAAGACTCCAGCCGCCCAGCTGAGCAAATAATTGGTTACTATCTCTCAGCTCCTCCAAGCCTGTCTCTACCGGAAGATTTCCCACCATCACCTGAAGAACTGACCCAGTCTCTGTGTATCTACTTTATCTGAGGTATCCACACCAACTGCAAAGTGAACCCTACAACTCCTGCCTTCTGCCAGCTGAACTCGAACTCCTACATGAAATAATCCCTCATTGGACTCTGACTCAGGACTCTGGGAGTCACGTGAACAAACAGTAATTTTTGTGGTCCTTGTACTTTTATTATCTATAGTTGTAAAACTCCATTTTCTATCCACCCCTCCCTCTTTACTGTGCAGGTGTATGCGTGTGTTTGAGTGTGTAGTGGAGTGGGGAGCTGTGAACACTTATCCCCCAAGTTTTAAATGTGAAACAAACTAACCTTCTGAGCTAATCGTAACATGAGTTCACTTCAGGTTATTAGTAAATTGGATCACTCAAACTGAGGGTTTGGGAAAATATGCCACCGCACACTTTAAAAATAATTCAAACACCTACTTACGGGCAAGTGGTGAGAGGAAATCAGTACAGTTTCCCTATCTTTCTCCTTTCCATAACAAGTGAAATAGGAAATTAGAATCAAAAAGGAAAAATAAATTTAAAATTCTAAAAATCTCCAGCAATAATTTCAGGAATGTGACTCCACTGTTTCAATTGTTCTCTTTCCAGGCCAGAGAGATTGACTGGTGTTATGGCACAGCCGATGGTAAATGCTGAGCTGTTCAAATCCTAGAGGGAAACCTGAAGCAGCTGCCACAACTATTTTCAATTTGTATGTATTTCGAGATGTAGGCTTTGAATTTAGTAGTAATAAGACTACCGAGTCTTGTAGGTTTCTTACAAAAATAAATTTAATCTTTATTGATAGAAGAAATGATTTGAAGCACATACATAGATCTACAAATTACTACGACGATAACTTCTAAATCCCCTAATTAATCTAACTCCAGTTACACCTCCGTTAAGGCAGCAGTAAAACACATAGAATTAAACAGACCCAGGCAATGGATAAACCCTAGATAGTCAAATTCAAAGTGAGTTCTCTCAGCTTCAGTTCCTTATGGACAGCAGCTTGAGGCTTAGATGTGGGGGGCTTTTTCATACTTGTTAAGTTTTAGAATGCCTGCCCTTACAAACAGCCATCTCTCCTTTAAACATATTTTCCCATTTGAATGCAAATTCCCATCATTTCACTATGTCTTTGGGCTTTACCTCTCTAATAATTTTTTAAAAAACTATCATAGTACCAATTTTACCAGTAATCTTTGGGGAAAATAAACACACTGTTTCTTAACTTCTCCAGGCTAGGTGAAACATTTCACCCCCTTCTTTTGAATTCAAGCTAATCTGGTTTATTTAAAAATGCAAATGTTCCCTCTACACCTTACATTCTAAAACTTCCCCATGCTTACCTACTTAACATTTCAAACCTAGTTTATACATCAAAGCCTTCAGACCAGCTGCCTTTAATTCAATTAAGTCACACACACACTCACATAGACTTAGACACAGGCCCCACTATTATTCTATTTTACAATAAAGTCCAATAACATTATGAAAATTATTATACCTTCCTGACATTGGCATTACATAGCATAAATTTGGTCATCAAAACAGTACGCTATAATCTCTCCAGTCCAGAATGCTTGGGACCAAGTCATTTCTGGATTTCAGAATTTTCTGGATTATAGAATGTTAGAATGCCTAACCACAAGTGTGTGGACCAGAAACCACTGTGGATAAAAGATTTACCTGAAACATTAAACAGTGACAAAACATTATAGAGCAGGAATAAAAATTGTTTTACTTATCCAAATACTGTATCTTCCATGTCTCCACACTGCTTCTTGATGTCATAAACTGTAGAGACACCCACACCATACACCTCACACAAACTTTTCACTGAAACGCCCTTATCTAGTTTCTTTATGATTTTCACCTTTTCCAGTATTGTAAACATAACATGCATACTTTTTGCTGCACTTTTCTTAGATGCCATGGTGAGGGTTTAAAAAAAAACCCAACTCTACTCTGGGAATTCTTGGGTCTGCTCCAAAGCATTGTTGCAAATGGGGAGGAGAGAGCGAGCGAGAGATACACGGAGAGAAAGATAGTAAGAAATAGAGCTGGAGAAAGACATCAAGATGGAGAGAAAGAGAGATGGAGAAATAGACTGACACAGAGAGAGAGAGAGACCAAGAGAGAGTTATGAGGAAAGACTGACAAGAGAGAAAGACTAACAGGGAGAGAGAGAGAGACAGCATAGAGAGAGAGAAATTAACTGGCTTTGTAACCTCACATTGCATTTTCCCACGCTATACAATCACAGCGTCACTTGAGCTGATGCCTTCCCGATTTGTTGCGGTTCCTGAACAGTCGAGTGGCGAGTTGGTGGGTATGTTCAAAAATTTCCAGACAACTGGTGTTTCCACTTCGCATTTCCGGACTGGAGGTTATAGTGTATTTACACTGCTAAGTCGCAGCCCTAACTTTCTATGCTGAGTTTCATTGGCAGTTAATGCACAAATGCAGAAGCTCCATGAAACTCACAGGGAAGATGAGAGTGAACTGCTGTTTTCACAATGCTAATGGTAGAGCAGCATAAATTTTGCAGCAACTTATGGTATTTTGCAATTCACAAGGTATCTCTCCGATTTACACATTATTAACAGCAAGTGCCATTAAACACACTTATTTTGATAGCAAATTCTGGGCCCACATATTTCTGACAGTCTCATTATCACTCATTATCAATGATTAACACACTTAACTTTCCATGTAAAACTAAGTTTTTTTTTACCAAATTTAGGAACATAAGAATAAGGTACAGCAGAAATGATCATCAATTCTATGTGAATGATGATTTATGACTTTGAGCAACTGAAACATTTTCAGCTGATCAGAGAGAGCCAGCCTGGATTTGTAAAACATAGGTCGTGCATGATGAACCTGATTGAAACTTTTGAAGAGGGGATTACAGGGAATGGGAACAAGGGGATTTTTGTGTATTTTATTTATATGAACTTTGAAAAATTATTTCTTAAAGTCCCTTCTATGATACTGTTAGCTAACGTTGTGGTCCATGGAAATGAAGGCAAGTTATTGATCAGATTAGGAAATTGGCTAAGTAGCAAGGGAAAATGGGCCGGAACTCTAATTGGCAGAATATGATTAGTGGTGTCCCACAAGAAACAGTGTTCAGGCCTCAGCTTTCACTATATTTATCAAGGACTTAGATGAGGGATAGCAAGCCACATATTCAAATTCGCAGATGACACAAAGATAGGAAACATTATAAGCAGTGTAGCTAGAAGCATAAAATTACAAAAAGATTAAGACTAAAATAGATTAAGTGAATAGGCAAAATTTTGGCTAAAGGGTTTTAATATAGGCAAATGTGAGCTCATTAATTTTGGATCTAAAAAGGATAGAACAGGGTATTTCCTAAATGGTGAAAAGCTAGGAACAGTGAAGCTCCAAAGAGACTTGGGAGGTCCAGGTACATATATCATTAAAATGTCATGAACGTGTACAGGAAATAATCAAAAAGGGTAAAATAATGCAAACCTTTATATCTAGAGGCCTAGAATACAAGGAGGTAGAACTGCTGAAAAAATGAGACATTTTTGTTGAAGCTTTTCATCTTGTCTTATCAGGACAATTTGCAGGAATGCCAAATATAAAGGGAACACCAATTTATACTATATGAGAAGAGAGTACTGATTGGTTGGCAAGTGGACTCTGATTGATAGAGGCATTACCATAGAGAATGTACCGCTTGATGGTGACTGACAGCTAATTGCCATACATTGTTTGAAATTTAAACCAGGTAGCTTGACTCTGATTGGTCAAGGCATGACCCTGAGGAACGAACCTGTGAATGGCTATCACTTATTTTGTTTAGCTGATTTAGGCACAATGTGTGTACATGGTCTTTTGTCTGCAAAGAACAGGGCCCTGTGTATTAATATATGTTGCTTCCAGTACACGCAAACACGCCACACTGCAAGCCCGTCTGACAATCTTAAATTGGTTGTCAGCATAATTCTTAGCACACTGAGGATTATTTAGCAAATGTTGACCAATTGCGGAGTCACATCTAATGTCGGACACTGTGTTTTGAGTTTTTCAAGCACAAGCTGGTTTGGATCTGTCTGTACCTTGCCCGTTGCAAACAGTGAAAGGGATGTGCTGCTTGATACGATCCACCAGTCTTTGGGATGTACAGCCTACATACCTAGCATTACAATGGCACTGAAATTCATATACTAATTACTTATTTGTGTGATAGGCAGAACATCTTTTTGGCTTGACAGCAGCATCTTGTTAGTGGCAAATACTGCTCGGGTGGCTACTGCATAGTAGCAGCGTGAAACAGCTAGCTTCACTTGTTGCTCAAATTTTTTGAGATAACTTGCCCTTCCAAACCCATGAACAGGCTTAAAACCATCACTTTCAGTCCTGAAAAGTGCCCAGTCGACCTCTGATTAACCAGCTATCATCAAGCCAAAAAGACATTCTGCCTATCACACAAATAAGTAAAAAACCTAAAGGTATCACGCACAAGTTGTTCCCTTTAAGATACCGCCCGACACTTCTGCGCAAAACAAATGTAAAGGTACCAGGCAAATGAACAGGTCATGCACAATGAAAAGAATTTAGAGTGGACACTGGCTGTAAATGCACCTGGGGCATTTGAACCCGCCATATTCCTGCCTTGTGCATTAGTTTAAAATTCCCCCTTATGTTTTACTCAAGGGCTGTGTTTAGTATTAGGGTGTTCAGGACTATAAGGGTTAATGTGGGACTGGGGAAAGATTACCACTCATTATGATGTAGAGAGTCATATGGGAATAGTACAGTGTAGTAGTGAGTCTGGTAGAAGTCAGCATGAAGATAGCACCTAGTCATGACTGTATCGTGTGTATATGTATATAGTTGTGTGTTATTACTAAACAGTTTTTGTACAACCATACAAGCATCTAGATCTCTTCATGAGACAATGTACAACCATACAATACTGTGCAGTTTCCTTCAATTAATAGTTGAAGGCAGAATATTTTTTCAATGAAATTCTTGTCAAGTACTGTAAACCTGTCTTTACAATGGCTGACTCTAATCTTGTGGGGTGTTCTTGAGTTTATGCAACAGTGCAAAATGGCTGATAGTGAATCAGAAGCTTATTTCTATTCGGAATGCCACATAAATTTTTACTGATGATGAACTTAAGACAATCAGTGCTTTTCATTGCCAAGAAAATTATTTTTTTTAAAAAACATGAGACCCTTTGTGGACAGTATAGTGAGGATAGTGAAATAAAATTACCAGCTGCTTGCACTGATATAGAACTACCATTACTAGTTAATAAGTTTAGCACCAGCATGAAAAATCTCTGAGTGTGCGTACTGGGATTTAATGTGCAGCACATTCTTTCAGTCACTTTTCTGCAGCGTCACAGACAGAATGTATTTGCTCTCTTAACTGCCTGTAATCAGTAGTTTTGGAAAGAAAGAGATGAGTCTTCTCTTATCCTTGGAGAGTGTATTCCAATTAAACAATTCAGCAGCAAGCTTTCATGAGTTTATAAACAAAGGTTATTTATTTTCACACTTACCCTGAATCAGTGCAACGTCACACATTCAGTCTCATGCACGCACACAGACACAAACACACACACACGAGAACACAGATTGATTACAGATGAAGATAGTGCACTTTTACAGATTACAGTTAATTCGCTCTCTGATTTACAATTTCCAGTCTCCCATCTGGCAGGCTTGTGGTTTCTTAAATGGATTCAATGATTTAAAGTTGAAGTGAGGGTTTTGTAAAGTAAAGGGTTCATGGTAGGTTGTGAGGTTTTTTGTAGTTGCATATCTAGGAAGTTGGTTCTCAGAAGAACTTTGAAACTAGCTAAGTGTTTTGGCTGCTTGATGACTTGCAGCTAGTTTTAGAGTCTGGTTCTCAGACTAGCTGATGAATGATGGTTCTTAAAAGGCAAAGCTGATGCAGCCTTTCTCTGCAGCTGTTATATTGCCAGTGTTCTGTAGTCTACCCAGGTCTCTTCTGGTCTTGGGATGATAAAAGATCTCAGAATCAGAAGCCAGTTTCAGTCACATGGTCAATGGCCATTGTCCACCCAGAATAGCTTAAAGCTAAAAGGCTGTTGATATGCAAGAGGAGATAGGTAGTGGTCTATCACACTGAACTTGTGCATAACTGGTCTCGTCAGCTTTCTTTTGTTGAATTGAAAACCTGGAGGCAAAGTCTAGGAATCCATTGATTCTGTGTTTTGGGTAAGCTTTGAAACAATGGCAAACATGAATTCCACAGATAAAATTTGTCTTGGTATGTCCATTCCAGGGGAATGCCTGCACCCATGGTTATTAAATTTGGAATTTTCCAGAAGCTTGATAGCCTGTGTTGAATAGGCAATGGTCATCTGACCCCCTGCCGGCCATCTTAACAGTTCATCAGTGTCTATTTTAAACAAATAAGAGACAGTTCCAGAAATTTCCATATGAGCATAGTCCATATTTAAAATTATGAATAGAATGTGCTTTTACTGGGCATGACAGCAGTGATTAGCTGTTTTATAGAGATTTTGACGTAGTTCACTGAAGCAAATACTCTTGATAGGATGACAATTAATAATAAACTTTATAATGCATGAACATTCCACACTAGAAAGTATTTGGCAACAAACAAATAAGGGACATTAGATGAAAATTTACTAAATTAAATTTGGACAGTGTTGATCCAAGTCCTATTGAGTATGGCTTTCCTGCAAGAACTATCACTTATTTGGAATAATCTGAAATGAATTGCTAGTCTAACTCAGAGAGGCTGCGCAGCATATTAAAAAAAAGTCACACTGGCACAGTAGAGAGTACTGTTTAGCATTTGTGTTACAGGTACTTTGTTCTTGAGAATAGCGGAAGATTTTTTCTTAATCTATTCATGCTCTGCATGCCTAGAAGTGTTTAATGACAGCATAAATTGCCCGAAAGGAAGTGTGTTTCATTCCCCAGTACTAACATTCTTCCCCTTTATAAGCACAACTTCAAAGAAAAAATTAAGAAAACTATGCTGACCAGAATTGAATTGAAAATAATTTGATGAAAAATAATATGGAACGAGCATTCAGTAAAATTCAAAGTACTCACTGGAGCAAAGTTCTTTCAAGAATCATTTTGTAAACTTTTTCTCAGGGTGTGGCTGACACTGGTAAAGCTGCATTTTATTACCGATCTCTGGTTGCACCACCAAGGTGGTGTTGGAACTTTTCGTTGAACACCGAAAGGAGGTGCATGCCCTGAGTGGAACAACTCACCTCTGCTTTTCCTCTGTCCCTATGGGATTGCACCTGACCTCCACTTGACATCTTCTCTCTAATGCATATTTGGATTTCGATTTCACAATGCGGACAACTTCAGGGATGAGCTCACTTCCTAGTATTCTGTGACACAGACATTGGAGTTCTACCTTTCTCAACTGTATCCCACACAGTGAATGTAACACAATTCTTTAAGAAATGACTTTATTTCATCACATTTTATGTCTACAAAATTAAGAACAATTTACAATGAAAATTACTTTCATCCAAATGATAAAAAAGAAAATGAAAGGAGAATCAGTGCTGTTTCCTTTTCTTTACAACATGATTGTGCCATTTTTGCTAAAATAAAGTGCATTTCACTATTAATATATAAAAACACATTTCCACATGACACCGTGCTCTTACATTTATTGTTCAGTTGTATTTTGACAGCTACAAATAGACAACAGCTAACTTCTTCTCACCCCTGACATTAGGGCCCAGACCTTCCAATCTCCAGATCGTTGGAGACCCAAGGATGCGCTATGGGACCCATTGGTAGTCCCAATGCACCAATTCTGTGGGAATTGCCTGGGATGTCTGAACCTCTGTTGGGCAGTTTCCCTGCTCCCCGGAACCGTCTGAAAACGTCTCCAACAACAAGTTAGAATTGGAGACTTCAGACAGTTCCGACTTACTTGCCTGAATAGTTACCCAAGAAAAGTTAGACAAACAAAAACCGAGTCGAACTCCAGGGTAACTATACAACTGATGCCCCCTCCCCGACTACCCCCTCAATCCCCCGAGACCCCCCACCGAAACCCTGACTACCCCGACACTCCCTCCCAACTCCCCTTAACCTGACCTGACTAGCTCCCACCACCCAACTCCCCCCGAACTCCTGATGTCCCCCATCTACCCAACCGGATTTCCCCCCACCACCCGACTTCTCCCTGACCCCTCGGCTCACGCCTGACCCCCGCGACCCCCCCCCCCCCCCTCCAACACCCTACCGACCTGACCTGATCCGACCTCACCACCAGTTGCCACCCACCTGCCACCCCACCCACCCTACCCCCTCACCTTACTCCCTTGGTCCCTGACCCACTTACCTCACCCACCCTACCTCCTTACCCACTTACCTCACCCACTCTACCCTCTTACACACTAACCTCACAAACCCTTCACAACTCATTCACTAACACACTGAAGAGCTGTTTAAATGTCCCAAAACATTTCAGTGTGTTCGTGAACACTTACCAGAATATGGCTGCTAAAGAGGGTGTGACTTCTGCATGGTTTCCCTTTGCTGATGTCTCCAAGGTTTCTTGCTCTGACTGAGTTCTGCAGGATCCTTCATCGGAGGATTGGCCGGAAAAATCGGAAGAAGGTAAGTAGATACTTTTTTGTCTGATCAGGGTCAGAAATAGGGGTTCCGACCCTGATCGGAAGATTTGGGTCCAGAAGATAGGCGAGGCTTAAGTCTTTTCTGTACTTACAAACACTATTTATAACCTTGCACTTACATTACTTACTATAAAAAGTAATTGTTGCTGCCAATTTTCACTTGTTCAAGGATAGAAAAAAACGATATTGTAGAGATATAAATGACGTATTGTGAAGTGCCATTGACCCAGTACCTGTATGTATGTGTGTGATAACATCACCACCAGTGAAATAAAGTAAAGTGCAACAAAGTGACATAATAACAATTTGTTTGTGGTTTTAAATAACATTTTTATCTTGTATGTTTTATGTGTGATTCCTTTTACTGAATACGGATTATTTTATGAAATTATTTTCTTGATATAATCTAGAGGGGATTAGAATTCTCATGTAATTTTGTTAATTCAAGGTTAGATGGAAAATATGTTCAAACACAAATAGGTGACAGCATAACTTTTTGAATGCCTTTAAGCTTTTAAAAAATTTTTTTTCATTTTTGCAATGGCTGCTGCTTAGGGCACAGGTTAGTCATTGGTATCAAACCACAGTGCTGAGTGCGCAGGGTTTCAACAACTATAATTTATTTGATATAGTGAGAAGGTGCATGAAGTGTATCATTGTACATGGGATAAAGGTATCGATGAAACTGATAATGAGTCCAACTGGGATTCAATGTTTTAAAAAGGTGCTTCTCACCCCACTACCCCCTCCCAGCCCCACCCTCCATAAATTCACTTATTGGTTCTAACAGTAAATTTGTCAAAACTATAGCCAAAGGAAAGGGAAAAAAAAGTCAAACTCAGCCCATTTCATAACTCAAGTATAGTGTTATGCTGCTCACATACTGAAACTATCCAGAGACGAAGACATACTTAAAATGTTCAAGCTTACTGATAATGATATTTTGTCTTTCTAACCTCCATTTATTGAAATGTAATACATCATCTTGACAATCTACTATATTTTAATACACTACCTTTCACACTCAAACATCAAGATGTTGAAAATCCTGGCGAATATATGCTTACCATATTGCTGTATGTAAGGACAATAACACAAATCAAACCAGGTCACAGTTTACTAATGGAGCAAACTGCCTCAAGTAATTTAAAATACTAATGACTCTCCCCACCCACCCACCCCCCCCCCCCCATAAAAATGTAATATTTATACATAAACCATCAGTAACATAGAAACGTTAACCACAGTAACTTTTCGTTAATCTTCATATTTTAAAGCTAAATATTGCATGGTAAATGACATTCGGAGAGAAAAAATAATCGGGAGGGTATTGACCCCTCCCGGCACATTCAATTTGTAACACTGCTATCTGAGTTCAGAGATCTCGTCCCAGCTCGATTGGAAAAAAACACTCCCCAGCTCCAGAGGATTTACCTGAAGAGAAAAGTTGGATGAAGCATGGAAGTGAAATAAATTACGGCGTATCAACAGCCATGGGGAATTGCCTGAGAAACGTTCTGTTCTTTTTTTTTCCCCTTTACACTGGCCTCTCCAGCGATTCATTAAACGTCGCTAGGGGACCGTGCGCGGAATAAGATGTTGGGAGGGATACACCCGCAGCAGATGAGCCAGAGCGCCTTCTGGATCTCCTGGTTTCGGAAGGCGTAGATGACAGGGTTAATGATGGAGTTGTAGGTGGCGGGCAGCAGGGTGGCGTAGGTGTAGATGGATGGGTAGGTGTAGTCCGCTATCAAGCAGTAAACGGTGAAAGGCATCCAGCAAGCAGCAAAGGTGCCCAGTATGATGGCTAAGGTGGAGACCCCTTTCCTGGTGGTCACATAGTGGGACGTGGCCAGGAAATGGTGCTGCAAGGCGATCTGATGGGCGTGTCTCATCACAATCTTACAGATCTGGATGTAGAGCTGGAGCATCATTGCAAACATGAGCAGGAAGGATACCGAGAGGAAGGCCACGTTGTTTTTCGTGAGGGGCTTGATGACGCTACACGTGGACTCATCTTTCAGGCAGTTCCAGCCCAGGACAGGTAAAAACCCCAAGCAAGTGGACACCCCCCAGAGCACAATCAGCATGATGTAGGTGAAAGTGACCGTCCGCTCGGAATTGTAAGTCAAGGCATAATACAGGGAGAGGTAGCGGTCGATGGTGATGGCCATGAGGCTGCAGATGGAGGCGGAGAAGGAGGCGACCACCAGCCCCACGGTGACCAGCCTGGCGGCCTCGGACTGCAGCAGATAGGCGAAGGCGAAGTTGGCGATGAGCCCGACGCCCGCCAGCAGATCAGCCACGGCCAGGCTCCCGATCAGCACGAACATTGGGGCTCGGAGGCTGGGGCTGTGGAATATGGTCACCACCACCACGGCGTTTTCGCAGGAGATGACAGTGCCCGAGGTGCACAGGACGATATCCCAAGGATTCACGCTCTCCGGCAAGGGGAGCACAGAGGAGACCGCTGCAGAGGCGTTCTCGCCAGGCTGAGCCAGCCAGCGACCATATTCACCAGATGTATTTCGGAAATCTCCGTTCATTATCTTCTCTTTTTGCCCTAACGCTAGCAAAGAGAGATATACATTCCAGGTTACTGCAAATACCCACCATTTCCATGAAATAAAACAAACCACCTTCTGTAAATAATGACTGGAAAATCCTTCACTGATCATATTATTACATACACACACACCCACACACACACACATACCTTAACAATTATCTGTAACAAAATACAAAACTATTACAATGGTTCACTGAATCGTGCCATCGAAAAATGAAACAAAAATTGAAAACAAAACGTACAAATGACCAACAATTTGAAGCGTCTCTGCAGGTTACCTTGCCTATCTGATGCAAAGCCCCCATGTGCTCCTTATTACTGCACCATCTCTCCTTGTATTTTCTGTCGCTCCTATCCTCAAAGTCTCATCACGCCCACCACCCCGGCCCCCCTCCCCGCCTCCGCCGCAAGACAAGAGCGTCGCTCCGATTAATAAAATACCGCCTCAGAGCCTTTGTGCGTGGCCAGATGTTGCTGCTGCCCCAGCCCCGCCGGTGCGGTACATCGCTGAATGTGCTCGCAGTAAACCCGCTGCATGTGTGAAGGGAAGCAGCTGAATCACTGCACCGACGTCATTCACAGCAACAAGATTCAAGCAAAGGCAGCCACCAGCCAGCCAGACACTGCATGTATTAAAGGGATCTCCACGGTTAGCCTTACTCTAGAGTTCAACACAAGAGCATGTGCTTCGTGCGACGACCCGCCCATTTTCATATTATAAGATGGAGCCTGCAATCGCTTGCAGATGGTCACTTGGGAATATTTAAAACCACGCTGGATGCATGCAGCGGGGTGAGGGATACTCTTGCCCCATCCCTGGCTCAGTGCTCTCAGGTTAGGCTGGAATCAATGATGAATGGTATGGCTGCTCTGCAGTCAATAATCATTACTGCATGGCAAAATGATATAAAATAATTTACATTGAGGAACAAGTTCATCTCCAAGCCACACACATAGGAACATAGGAACAGGAGAAGGCCATTCAGCCCATCGAGCCTGCTCCGCCATTCAGTACAACCATGGCTGATCGAACACTTCCATGCTTTTTACCCACACTATCCCCATCACTCTTTACGTTACTGTTAATCAGAAATCTATTGATCTCTACCGTAAAAATACTCAGTGACCGAGCTTCCACGGCCCGCTGGGGTAGAGAATTCCAAAGGTTCACAACCCTCTGAGTAAATAAATTTCTCCTCATCTCGGTCCTAAGTGGCTTCCCCCTTATTTTGAAATTGTGGCCCCTGGTTCTAGACTCCCCAGCCAGGATTTGCCTGCATTTACCCTGTCCACTCCTTTCGGTATTTTGTAGGTTTCAATGAGATCACCTCTCATTCTTCAAAACTCTAGAGAATACAGGACCAGTTTCCCCAATCTCTCTTTATAAGACAGTCCTGCCATCTCCAGAACAAGTCTGGTGAACCTTTGTTGCATTTCCTCTATGGCAATAGTATCCTTTCTGAGGTGAGGGGACCAAAACTGCACACAGTACTCCAGGTGCACTCTAACCAAGCTTCTATACAATTAAAGGAAGACTTCACTACTCCTGTACTCAAATCCTCTTGCAATAAAGGCTAATATTCCATTAGCCTTCCTAATTGCCTGCTGTACCTGCATGTTAGCTTTTAGTGACTTATGGACAAGGCCAACCAGACTCCTTCGTACATCTACATCATCCTGACTTGGAAATATATTGCCGTTCCTTCCTGCCTTTGTGTCAAAATCCTGGAACTCCCTCCTTAACAGCAGCTCAAGACGGTGGCTCATCATGACCTCCTCATTGGAACTCACCAAGGCTCCTGCAACAGCACCTTCCAAACCTATGACCACTACCATCTAGAAGGGCAAGGGCAGCAGATGCATGGGAAACACCACCACCTGCAAGTTCCCCACCAAGCCACTCACCATCCTGACTTGGAAATATATCATTGTATCAATGGGTCAAAATCCTGGAACTCCCTCCCTAACAGCACTGTGGGTGCACCTACACCACATGGACTGCAGCAGTTCAAGAAGGCAGCTCAGCACCACCTTCTCAAGGGCAATTAGGGATGGGCAATAAATGCTGGCCTATCCAGCAATGCCCACATCCCATGAATGAGTAAAATAACACATTCATTTATGGTGAGCAATGATGTAAGAATGGATGGACAACTCCTGGCATTTGATTTCTATGCTGTTGAAAGAAGCCTGTTCTTTATACCCATGAACAGATCAATAGAAAACACACACCTATCAAAGCATCAGCCGATGGTCAGAACTCAACAAATACAGACATAAGTACCACTTTATAAATGACGCACCATACTGACAATAAAACAGGTCAAACGGGACCTGATGTTTATCAAAACACATTTCTGGCAATAACCTTAAATGATACAGTAAGCTTGCTACCTCCTTATGACGCATGAAAATGGAAATTAGACCACTGAAAAGATTACTTTTTAGCATATTTAAATGGCACACTTCAGGAGAATTATCTCTACAATCAAATGAACAGTAAGTTAAGCTTCTGAATACAATGTTACCTTTATAATAAAATTAGAAGTTTTGGAATAACAAATATTATATTAAAATATTAATGTTTTCTAACTGAATGTGGCAGAAAGTGACAAGTTGCGTTCACCAGAATCTGTATTGGAGCCTCCACTTTCAACTATATTTATTAATGACTTGGGGGAAGGAACAGAGAGTTGCATGTCTAAGTTTGTAGATAACACTGAGTTAGAAGGGATAGTTAGTAGTGCAATGGGAGCAGTGAGTTGCAAGGGGGGGAGGGGGTAAACAGATGAAGTGAGTCAGGAGACTTAGGAATTTGGGTGTGCCCTTACAGAGAATGAGCATGCACCACTGTAAGGCAGACAGAAAATCTAAGTGTGGATTTTCTCAGTCGCTTGGTTTGGAGTCTCCTAAACATGGATTTCTATATGCGCTTGACACCCAACTGACAAAAGAAAAATAGTGAAATTGGCTGTGGTGGAACAATAAACATGTGTAATTGCTTTGTAAACTGGACCTACCGATTTGAACCTGGAAGCTACCAATGGCATAGAAGTTGCCTGCCACAAGGAGGACCAGGTTGAGTGAAGATTGTCACAGCAATTCAAGAGATAGTGTAGGACAAGAATTGCTTCATTAAACAGAGTTGCCTTTTGCATATGTTGGCTTAGTTCCAGATCACATTTAATTTTAGTTCCAAATCACACTCAGTTTTGCATATGCTGCCTTAGGTTCAGGTCACATTTTTCTCTCCCCCATTCTGCCATTGCATTTTAACTTTTATTTATCAGCTTGACCTGGACAGCAGAATGTGTAAAGGTGCAATGAAAATTCCTGAGCATGTAATTGATATATAGTCGAAACTCTATACACCTCTAGAACATTGAAACACATAAGAAATTACCTTTTGAAACTGAGCTTTTGCTAGAATCAAGCCTTGGAAGAGCAGAGGATGTGTTAGAGAACCAATTATGTAAAAATGTTAATGATACTAAAGTGGACTGCTATAGAACTTATAATACATGCTACAGCCTTGTTAAAAAAACCTCCAAAATATAGGATATTATGGTATTAACATAGGCACAAATGTAAAAAAAAATACTGACAATATTTCTAAAATATTACTTTATCACTTTTTAAAAAGTTATTAAAAATATTGATCTTACTGAATAAGCTACTGGGAGAGCACGTTGCAAATAGATGTGAATCACTAAAAAAAAATGGCAGGTTGACGAGAGAGAAAATGAATATCAATTGAATTTTGAGCAAAGGAGGGAATGGAGAATCTCCACCATCTCCCAGGACCTTTGCCATTAAGTCCACATGAAGTAAAAAACCAATAAACTGCAATGAGCCTTAAAAGACACTTTATATGCTCAACATTAGCATTTGTAAAATGGTAGCTGTCCTGTTGAAAACCATTAACGTAGTCAGGAATCACTCACAGAGATGTGTTCTTGTTGAGACTTAGGAGAATGCCTAAAGATATTGACAACATTTTCAGAGCTAAGTCTGATTTTAAGAGCTTTGTGTCCATTGCCTATATGTAAGACATGCAACAAAAAAAGGAAATTGTGATCAATGAAATTAAAGATTAATTGATTAGAAGCTGCAGCCACACTGACTGATGATTATGTGATATGACTACATTTATTTCAATAAGTAACTCCTAACATTTTTATTCAGGCAAAAAGACATAAAGCAGAGGGTAGACTGGAGAGAAGTATACAGTAGCATTCCACAGGGCTTGCTATTAGGACCTCTGCTCATATTGGTATATATGCTATTGATGAGGAATTGGCTAAAGTGAGCACAATTTTAAAGATTGCAGATGGCACAAAACATGGAAAGATAGTAAATAGTGAGGAATATTGTAGTTGACTTTGGGAAGACATAAAAAGGTTTATGAATAGCAGGATCATGGCAAATGAAATTCAATGCAAAGAGTATAAATGGTTTTGCAATAAAGAATGGGGAGAAGCAATGTAAGCTAAATGGAACAATTTTAAAGAGGGTGTGGAACAAAGAGAGCTGTAAGTTCACATAGACATCTTAGAAGATCACAGGACATTTATACAGCTGTTAAAAAGCTTATAGGGTAACTGGCTTTATAAATAGAGTCAAAGGGTGGAATTTTCTGTGCCCACTGGTGATGGGCGTGTTCAGCGGCATGAGTGGACATTTTAGCGAGAAGGCCAAAAATTGGTTTCACAATGTCGTGAAGCCAGTTTTTGATCACCCGCTCAGCCTGTCGATGGCGGGCCACGTTTTCCACTGTCGGACATCGGGAACCTCATTGTAATATATCAGCATATCATTATTAGGCCAGCCCACCGGAATCATCCACCCCGCTGGATCATCCGCCCACGTCGATGCCGACGTGTTTCACAACAGCATATATAAAGCGTGCACTTAGCAGGCTGCACTTTGAAGGGAACTCGGAGCTGAGTGCACTTGCGAGGGTCACCTGTTGGACTTCAAGGTTGAGGCGACTTGAGGGTGGGTGCAAGGGCTGCCGTGTGGTTAAGACTTAGTAAGGTTGGGGCGAAAGGTCTGTCCTGCAGTTGAAGGTAGTGCACAAGCATGTGCAGGGTTCAGGGGGAGGAAGAGGACACGCATTAGGGAACCTTGTATAAAGAGACCATTCCTCTGCAGCTGAGACTGTTCAGATGCAGCCACATCGACATGCGTGGAGTCAGGCATCTAGCTTATTTGCCCACTCAAGCAACGCAGAGGCATGCAAGTGCCACCAAGTACTCCCCTTGGGCACAGTTTACAAACTAATGTGTGTTTTAGGGAACTACAGAACAGTTGAACGATTAGGCACGTTGTAGGATCTCCTTGCTAAAGCTGGCCATGGAGCAGTCACTGGTGAAGGCGCTCACAGCCCATTGAAAAGTCATTATTCCAGTTTGGACCAGTCTCCCCCATGGTTCAAGCTAACAGTGCAACTTTGCAGTTCGGGTTAGGAGAATGCCTGTGCCTGTGCCTGAGCTGAGAGCACAGCATGCAGTCCAGTGGGCAAAGCTGCCGCGAATAGGTCAGGTGGATTGGGGCGGAGGTGGGTGGGTTTTCTTTATTCATTCATGGGATGTAGGCTTCTCTGTCTGGGCCAGCATTTATTACCCATCCGTAGTTGCCCTTGAGAAGGTGGTGGTGAGCTGCCTTCTTTATCCACTGCAGTCCATGTGGTATAGGTACCCCCACAGTGCTGTTAGGAAAGGAGTTCCAGGATTTCCAGGATTTCCAGCGACAGTGAAGGAACAGTGATAGATTTCCAAGTCAGGATGGTGAGTGACTTGGAGGGGAACTTCCAGGTGGTGGTGTTCCCATGTGTCTGCTGCCCTTGTCCTTCTAGATGGTAGTGGTCGTGGGTTTGGAAGGTGCTGTCGAAGGAGCCTTGGTGAATTCCTGCAGTGCATCTTGTAGATAGTGCACACTGCTGCTACTGTGCATTAGTGGTGGAGGGAGTGAATGTTTGTGGATGGGTGCCAATCAAGTGGGTTTTGTCAAGCTTCTTGAGTGTTGTGGGAGCTGCACTCATCCAGGTAAGTGGGGAGTATTTCATCACACTCCTGACTTGTGGTTTGTAATTGGTGGACAGGCTTTGGGGAGTCAGGAGGTGAGTTACTCATCGCAGGATTCCTAGCCTCTGACCTGCTCTTGTAGCCACATTATTATACGGCTAGTCCAGTTCAGTTTCTGGTCAATAGTAAGCCCCAGGATGTTGATACTTATGTGCTCCTCCTCCAATGAGTTGTTTAATTGTCCACCACCATTCACGACTGGATGTGACAGGATTGCAGAGCTTAGATCTGCTCTGTTGGTTGTGGGATCATCCAGCCCTGTCTATCACTTGCTGCTTTTGCTGTTTGGCACGCAATTAATCCTGTGCTATAGCTTCACCAGGTTGACACCTCTTGGTATGCCTGGTGCTGCTCCTGGCATGCCTTCCTGCACTCTTCATTGAACCAGCATTGATCCCCTGGCTTGATGGTAATGGTAGAGTGGGGGATATGCCAGGCCAAGAGGTTACAGATTGCAATTTTGCTGCTGCTGATGGCCCACAGCACCTCATGAATGCCCAGTCTTTTGTTGCTAGACCTGTTCGAAATCTATCTTATTTAGCATGGTGGTAGTGCCACACAACACGATGGAGGGTTTCCTCAATGTGAAGGCGGGACTTCATCTCCACAACGACTGTGCGGTGGTCACTCCTACTGATACTGTCATGCAGATGCATCTGCAGCAGGCAGGTTGGTGAGGATGAGGTCAAGTATGTTTTTCCCTCTTGCTGGTTCCCTCACCACCTGCCGCAGACCCAGTCTAGCAGCTATGTCATTTAGGACTCAGCCAGCTTGGTCAGTAGTGGTGCTAGTGAGCCACTCTTGGTGATGGATATTGAAGTCCCCCACCCAGAGTACATTCTGCATCCTTGCCACCCTCAGTGCCTCCTCCAAATGTGGTTCAACATGGAGCAGCACTGATTCATCAGCTGAGGAAGAGTGGTACGTGGTAATCAGCAGGAGGTTTCCTTGCCCATGGTTGGCTGATGCCGTGAGACTTCATGATGTCCAGAGTTGGTGTTGGGGAGTCCCAGGGCAACTCCCTCCTGACTGTATACCACTGTGCCACCACCACTGCTGGGTCTGTCCTGCCGGTGGGACAGGACATATCCAGGGATGGTGATGGTGGTGTCTGGGACATTAACTGTAAGGTATGATTCCGTGAGGATGACTATGTCAGGCTGTTGCTTGACTAGTCTGTGAGACAGCTTTCCCAATTTTGGCACTAGCCCCCAGATGTTAGTAAGGAGGACTTTGCAGGGTCAACAAGGCTGATTGGCATTGTCCTTTCCGGTGCCTAGGTCGATGCTGGATGGTCCATCCGGTTTCATTCCTTTTTTGTGACTTTGTAGCAGTTTGTTACAGCTGAATGGCTTGCTAGGCCATTTCAGAGGGCATTTAAGAGTTAACCACATTGCTGTGGGTCTGGAGTCACGTGTTGGCCAGACCTGGCAAGGACGGTAGATTTCCCTCTCTAAGTGACATTAGTGAACCAGATGGGTTTTTACAACAATTGACAATGGTTTCATGGTCATCATTAGACTTTTAATTCCAGACTTTTATTGAATTCAAATTGCACCATCAGCCGTGGCGGGATTCAAACCCTGATCCCCAGAGCATTACAACCTGGGTCCCCAGAGCTCTGAAGAGGAGTCATATGGACTCGAAACATTAACTCTGTCTTTCTCTCCACAGATGCCGTTAGACCTGCTGAGTTTCTCCAGCATTTTCTGTTTTTGTTTCAGATTTCCAGCATCTGCAGTATTTTGCTTTTATCCCCAGAGCATTACCCTGGGTCTCTGGATTACTAGTCCAGCGACAATCACTATGCCATCGCCTCCCCATTTACCCTTTGAATCACATTTTTATTTGATGTTGCAAGTTTCCTTTGTGATTTGTTTTTCTTTTGCAGTTCCCCTTTAAGGGGCTGCCTTTTACTTTGTCCCTGATTTTGTTAATTTAGTTTATTTGCATTGTAACAAAAGAATTACATCTTCTTAGCCTTCCTAACCCTGCCACTATGTCTTCGTGCTCCCTGGACATCCACAGCAGAGGTGGAGGCAACCTGCTGACTGCCAAGCCCTGTCTGTGATGACCTTGGCGGCATCTGCTGGAGGGCCAAGACCTGGAAGGCCCCAGCCTGCTTTTAGGCTCCTGCTGTGTGGCAATGGCACCCTCCTCAACCTCTGGAGCTGGAGCTCCTGGGGTCACAGGAAGAGGGGAATAAGATGGGCTGGACGGTCCCCGAGTCACCTGGGTGGATGGCCCCGTGGTGTGCACCTACTGATCCTCCTCCTTATGGGTGCCCAAGGGCCCCTATCTGACTCCTTGAGGAGAAGAGGAAGCTGAACTGAGATCAAGCCACCTCGCACCTCTCTTGCCTACACACTGTTGGAGGCCAACTATGGCATCAGTGATGGATTTCAGTCCATGCAGCAGTGCAGGAGCGATGCCCTGGACCAAGATCTCCAAGGTTGTGTTGACTTCGGTGTGTTGGCATGCCAGCGCTATCACCTCAGTCTGAAGACGAACAGACTCCTCCATCGTGCCTTGCAATCTGAGGAGTGCAGTGGACATCCTGTCCTGATGTTCCCGAACTTGCCTTTGCAGCTCCAGCAACTGTGACATGACCGAGTCCAGAGGATTGTCAACTGACTCGGACTCAGCATATTTCTGGCCTCCAGCAACCCTCTGAGTGCCAGACACCTGGGAAGTCCCTGCCTCCACCTGCTGTGGATCAGAAAGTGTGATGTGCTCAACAGATTGTGATTCCGAGGCTATTTTATAGCTAGGTCCCACCGAGGTGTGTGTCGCTGTGCTGGTGAAGGATGTGGGTGAGCGCTGTGATGGGACTTCTAGGATGGTGCCTCCAGATTACTCTTCAGAGGTTTCTCCAGGGCATAATTGGAGGCCCTGGGTCGTGGACTCTCTTGACTGTTTTGCAGATGGGCCTACAGATGCAAGGAGAGATAATTAGTGCATGGCAGTGGCCTGTGAAACAGGACACATCACTCACAGCATGGTTGTCTGATGGATGTTGCACTCCTGGATCATCACTTGGTTGAGCACCACCAACCTCACTGTCAGCACAGGACCGGTGCAGATCCTCGCCGGTGAGCTGGATGGCTCTGTTTTCAAAGTCCGTGAGGACCTTGATTTCAGGCATTTCTCCATCAGTCTGCAACCTCTCACTGTTGCTGTGTGCCAGCTTGCCCTGCATGAATAGAGATGGAGAAAGTGTAAGCATGATGCCTGCCAGGCCAGATGATAAGTATGCCTGACATGTGTGGGTGGTCCCATGGACGGGATGAGGACAATGAAGTTGTGTGTGAGAGAATGAATGGTGATGTCCCTTGAACTGGCAGTGAGTGAGGTCCCTGTAGATGTGTGATGGGTTTGTGGGTGTGTGAGTTGAGAGTGATGAGAAGAGTGACTTACCCTGGCAGAATGGAAAAGATCATTCATCCTCTTGCGGCACTGGGTGGCTGTCCTCTTTTGCAGGGCATTGACACTGACCACCGCTGCCACCGTCTCCCAAGCCGCATTCATGATGTTGCTGCCCATCCTGTGGCTAGAGCAGGGGTAGAGGACATCACGGCGGGCCTCCATGGCGTCCATAACGCACTCGGGGGACCTGTCATTAAACCTAGGGGCTGCAGTCCTTTTGCCTTTCGGGGCCACGTTTTCTGTGCAACAGTCGTGGACTAGAAACAGAGATGTGTGCGCACAGCTGAACTTTAAATATGGTGCCCAGCATGATGAAGTGGCAAGGTGATGGCGTAGTGGGTGAGTGAGACCCCGTCCGTTTTCAAAACGATGTGTTTCCCAGGAATGCATAATTAATGAGGTGGGATTGGGATGATACGGCCACCATTGCAGCCGGCGGGTAAAACGTCGTTTTTCCCACCCACTACCGCGCTTAGTGCAAATCTAGGTCAATTCTGCCCATAGAGTGCAAAAGCATAGACGTTATGCCAAACCCTTATAAATCATTGGTTAGGTTTCAGCTAGGATATTGTGTCCAATTTTGGGTGCCATAAGTTAGGAAAGAAGCCATGGCCTTGGAGGGGTGCAAAGGAAATTTAACAGAACCAGAATAAGGATGGGGTACTTCAGTTATGTGGAGAGATTAGAGAAATTGAGATTGTTCTCCTTACAGCAGAGAAGACCAAGAGATGATTTAATAGAGGGGCTCAAAACTATGAGGAATTTTGATTGCATAAATAAGGAGAAACTGTTTCCACTGTCAGTAACCAAAGGACGCAGATTTAAGATAATTGATGAAAGAACCAGAGGGAAGGTTTGAAGAATTTCTATGTCGCTAGTTGTTACGATTTGGAATGCAGCGTCTGAAAAGGTAATTGAAGCAGATTCAAGAGGTTTTTAAAAGGGAATTGGATATATACTTGAAAAGGAAACATTTGCAGAGTTATAGGGAGAAAAAGCAAGTGAGTGGGACCAATTGGAGAGCTCTTTTATCGAGCTGGCACAGGCATTATGGGCCAAGTGGCCTCCTTTTTTGCTGTAAGATTCTACAATTCTACGGTTCCAAGTTTTGAGAACTAGCAGGCGAGATGGCATTTTGGCAGCCGATTAAACACAGAATACATGCATCATATGGCATTTATCTTATTTACTTATACTTATCATAGAATTAATACAGGGGAAGACTGTGGCATAACTGCAAGAAAACATTAATGAACTTGTAGAATGGTTGCATAATTGGCAAATGATTTTTAATATAGATAAGTGTGAGGTGTTACATTTTGGGAAGAAGAATAGGGAGTTCACATACTGCTTGGATAATAAGAAGCTAAATGGGGTAGAGTGAAGGAATCGAGGGTTTACAAATACACAAATCTCTAAAGGTAGCAACCCAGGTTAATAAAGCCATGATAAAGCAAACTAGGGTTCATTTCTAGAGGGATGGAATTCAAAAGCAGCAAAACTATGTTAAACTTGTATGGGGCCTTAGTTAGAACACACCCAGAGTACTGTGTGCAGTTCTGGTCTCCATGTTATAAAAAGAATGTAGAGACGCCAAAAAGATTCACAAGGATGATACCAGAACTGAGAGGATATACTTATCAGGAATAGTTAAACAGGCTGGGGCTCTTTCTCCTTGAAAAGAAAAGGCTGAGGGGCACCTCATCCTTTGTATAATTCTGTTATTAATGTGCATATTGGCCAACAACTTGTGTTGAGGAAAAGACACCCGGCGAATTGCCACAACTTTCTGGATGATATGCACCACTCCACCGTTAGCTTCGTGAAAATGGTATCTCACCCTTAACCTCCCTGTTAGTTTCATGAAGTTGCTGCAGTTGTACATGAATTGCCCATAAAATTCACCAGAGGAAGTAAAGTCTAATAGTTAAGAATGTAATTACGCTTTTAACAACAGGATAATTGTGAATGATTGCCAATCTGGCCCAGAATGTAAACAATTTTTTTCTTGCTTTCTCTTTCTGTTTCTTTTTCCTTCCTTTTATAATCCAATCTTTCTTTCCCTTTGTTTTTCTCATATTGTGCCTGATTTGACACCCACTCTAATTGAGTTTCCTGCTCAGTCCTTCATTTAGGGCAAATTTTATGGTGCAGTGTATTCCTCGCCTCCCCCCCCCAACCATCCCCCCCCACCCCCACCACCCGCCCCACCCCCACCACCTGCCCCACCCCCCAACACCCCCCCAACCCCCCCAACTCCCCCACACCATCCCCCCAACCCCCCCGCCCCCCACCCCCACTCCACCCCACCCCCACCACCCGCCCCACCCACCCCACCTGCCCCACCTCCCCAACACCCCCCACTCCCCCCACCACCCCCCCCACCAACCCCCCACACCATCCCCCTAACCCTCCCTGCTCCCCCCACCCCCACTCCCCCCCACCTCCCCACCACGCCCGACCACCCCCCCCACCAACTCCCACACCACCCCCCGCCCCCCCACCACCCACCCCACCCCCCCCAACCTGCCAGTGGAAAAAACAGTCGGTGACTCACTGGCTTTAAATCTTGATGTCTTGCAGCAATAATACACTGGGGGCAACCTTAACTGCCTGAGAGTGGGACTTGTGCCACTTGACCGGCAGCTCTGTAGTCTCTACAGCTCCAGAAGCAAGGTATGGCCACTGGTGGGACTACAAGCAGTCCCCAAGAAGTAGGAAGATATCTCCTGAAGTCATAGAGTCATAGGGCTTCCCAGATTTGCACTAAGTGCGGCGGTGGGCTGGTAAAATGGAGTCCTACCCGCTGACGAAAATGACGGGTTTTCACCGCGTATCATCCCAAACCTGCCTCATTATTTATTTACCCCCGTGAAACACGCTGTTTCCATGGTGGGCGGGCTCTTATTCGCCCCGCTGTTGCATCACACTGGCCGCCAAGTTTAAAAGGCAGCCACCAGCAAAGCACTCATCACCACCAGCTCACCGCTGCTGTTCGGAGGCATGGCCAGCAAAGGAAAAAAGACTACAGCCCCTCACTTCAACGGTGGATCCCTCGAGCGACTGCTGCATGCCGTGGAGGCCCGCTGGAATGTGCTCTACCCCCATTCTGGCTGCAGTATGGGGAGCAATCCGGTTTGGGAGGCGCTGGCAGCCGTGGTCAGTGCAAACGCCCTGCAGGGGAGAGCAGCCACCCAGTGCTGCAAAAGATGAATGATCTCCTCCGTTCCACCAGGGTAAGTCACTTTTTTCATCACTCCCAACTCACACACTCACAAACTCATCACACACCCACAGGACCCTCACTCACTGCCAGTGCAATGGACATCACTATTCACTCTTTCACACACACATGCATTGTCCTCAGCCCATCCATGGGACCACTCACCACCCACACAGGCCAGGCATATTTATCATCTGGCCCAGCAGGCATCCTGATGCACTCTCCCCATCGCTATCCATGAAGGGCAAACTGGCTCACAACAGGAGAGAAAGGTTGCAGACAGGTGGAGGGATGCTGGAGATCAAAGTTCTGACAGAATTCGAAAACAGGGCCATCCAGCTGAGATACCAGCCCCTTGGCTCCCTGGCATGTCATGGGCCACTCACTCAGTTGTGCCAGAAGAGAATTCAAATGTGTGGACCCTATGTTTTTGGCACTTTCAGCTCATCCCTACACAGATACACGGAACATTCAAACAGACATTGGCTTGATGCCATCTGTTCATGTTTTGTTGGGATTTTTCTTGCAGCTCCAACAACACTCAAGAATCTTGACACCATCCAGGACAAAGCAGCCCGCTTGATTAGCACCCTATCCACAAACATTCACTCCTCCCACCACCGACACACAGTAGCAGCAGTGTGTACCATCTACAAGATGCATTGCAGAAACTCACCAAGTCTCCTTATACAGCACCTTCCAAACCCATGACGAGTACCATTTAGAAGGACAAGGGTAGCAGATACGTGGGAACACCACCACCTGGAGCACCACCACCTGGAGCACCACCACCCATCCAAGCCACTCACCATCCTAACTTGGAAATATATCGCTGTTCCTTCACTGTTGCTGGGTCAAAATCCTGGAACTCGCTCCCTAACTGCATTGTGGGTGTACATACACTACATGGACTGCAGCAGTTCAAGAAGGCAGCTCACCGCCACCTTCTCAAGGGCAATAAATACTGGCCTAGTCAGCAAAGCCCACATCCCATGAATGAATAAAAAAAACTTTGGTGATGTTGTGCATGAAGGAGCTTGGCTCTTCACCTAATTTTTCAATAATTTAAAAAAAATCTCCTTTACTGTCTTATTGGATCAAATGCATTCATAAATGGAACTATTATGATACAGTTTGCTTAGCAACATGGAATCATCAGTTATCTTATTATTTGTTTAACAAACATCAACAGCCTTCCTATGAATGATTAACAACAGTAACAACAATGATTGACATAATGGTATCATTAGTTTAGCAATCGTTGAAAACTCGTTTACTGCCTTCGCGTTGTTAACATTTATCTTATATTTGCCCTTAGTCTTTTCCACAAGGGATAATTTTAATTTCCTTATTCTGTTCTGATTTTCCTGGAAATACTTTAATTGTTTCTCTAGGCCACTTGTGTCTTTCTGGAAATATGAATACCAAACATGGTTTAATTAAAGCAAGGATATAACTGTGTAAAAACCTGACTTTGGCTTTTACTCCTCCATTCCCCCTTTTCACTCTGGGAATGGAATAATGCATGACGCAATTATTAAGCTTATCCTGTCTACTCATTATACCACCTTTATCTGGGACTGGCATATATTCTACCATCAGCCTGTACAGAAAAATGCTGTAAATATAAACTTGAAAGGAAATTCAGTGGTGAATTAGTATCTGTGGTGGCAGACAATATAACAACTTGTGCGCTTATGCAAAGCACTGTAGTTATTTAGTAATGGAAAAAATACCAAAATTCTAATTATTACGGCAAGTAGCCCAACTAAAGTAGGAAAATTTTGTGCTTATATCATTTTAGACCCCTTTATGATATGCTAAAAACTGACAACTAATTGCCAACATCAAAGACCCTGGTGGACATAGAATCAATAATGAAGTTGTTTACTTTAGAACAAAGGTGATTTTGGGGTAATTTGATAGCTGGTTTAGAAAATATGAAAGAATGGGACAGAATACAAAGAAACAGATCCAAGTGAATGTGATCTCTAGAATAAGGAGACACAGATGTAAGATTAAATGTAAAAAAAAATTAGGACAAGGAGCCAGAGAAACTATTCAGTGACTTAGCAAGGCCTCAGAAGACCCTTGTGCAAGAATAGATTAGGAAGTTCCTTGTGATTCTGAAACCTTGTTGTGAGGTGGGGAGGGAACAGGGAAAGTAGAGAACATAAGCAAAAATACCTGGAAAAACTCAGCAGTTTTTGTTTTGGATTTCCAGCATCCACAGTTTTTTGCTTTTATTTTATTTAAGTAGAGAACATAGATGCTTGCAGAAGAGGTATGGGTTCATGAAAGCTCTTGATCAACAAGTAATGTGTGTAAATCAAAGAATACTTACATACTGTGTTGGTATAGCTTAGTTCCCTCGGTGCAGGTCTTGCACAGATGGTTGCCATGGGTCCTGCTGGCGGGTGCCCTTGTTGAGTTCTGGCAACTTGACATTTTATTTGAAGGCAGCTATACAGGATCCAAACTTGGGGAACCCGGTGGCACTGGACCAGGTCTGGCTCAATGTGAAAATAGTTGAAAGGTAAACACAATCTATTCATATATTTCCGTTTCCTTAAAGAGTCACTGAAAATAAAACGGCTCAAGGAATTTAGGTTAAAGGAAGATTTGGGGACTAAATTGTACAGCCTCTGAAAACTGACACAGGGATCGTGATGCGCGTTTAGCATGTGGCCATTGATTGCAATGCAGGCAGCATTCCAATTTTGACAGCCCGATCATTTGAGTGATTTCTGCACCCAGTCAACACTAACTGAACACCTCAGTGGAGGGCCAATATCATGAATGGCTATAGCAATCCAAAGCTAGTCAGCACCTCCGAAGAGTAGATGGATGCTGGCTGGAGCAGGTACTACAAGTCATGGTTGAAAATAATCTGACCTGGGAAGGAGTGAGGAATGGCACAACCCAGGAGACAGTGAGTTCAGTTTTAGACAATGTATTCAGTGATCTGACGGAGGAGTTGTCATATGTCCACAGGGGAAGGAGGCCATCCAGACACACAGTCAAAATGCAATGGAATCAGATAGTTGTGGAGGTCAATGTCAGGAGCTAAGCCCCTGGATACAGTGCTGCAAGAAGCTCAACGGCCTCACACAAGTGATCAAAGTTAGTGAATGCATCTGCAAATGCCATATCCTACCAACTGCATCACTAATATCAGACACTGTTCAATGCACCACATCCCCACCACTCACCCACCAACAATCTCTATCATTCACAACACATACCTAACATTCATAAACTTCACCTTGCCCTCACGCACTTAACATTGCTGCAAACCTCAGACCCACATTTCACCTTGCATACACCACTAGGCATTCCAACATGACAGCCACATCAGCCAAACAGATTGCATGACACTTACTGACACGCTTCCTTCTTTTCTGCAGGACATAGTGGCATCTGTGTGCCCTAACCCCCACGGAGGAGACCGTTATGGTCATTATTGTGACACTCATTGCTGAGGCCGTGGCCAATGGCAGGGCTGAAATCATCAAAGCTGATATTCTTATACCTAACTCTCCTTCTTGTATCCTACTACCGCCTAATCTCATGATCTCATCTGATTTGCAAACTGAGAAGGTGTGAGCATGCGCCTCTTATGTTCTCCACAACCTTACCTTTGAGCCTTTTTCCCTTCGGGCACCCAAAGAATGCAACCTGGCCAGGCAGTGCAGGAACACCAAGAAGAGAGAGATGTTGAAGCACAGCACCATCATTTAATTTCACACTCAAAGCTACCAGTTCAGATGTTGACATTGCATGTATCTTAGAGGGTAGATTAGAGCTGGGATCTACATGTGGTGAGACAGCAAGCATGAGTTGCCTGCAGCCAATGCAGGGGGTAAGGATAGTGTGAGTGCCAGCTTGCCAGAGGGTGAGACCACATACAGGTTCTGCTGTATCGCACTCAAACGAGGATTCTGATAGTGCAGCTTACAGAAATACAGGGTAGCATGCACATTGAAATACTTGGTACATTGGAAGGCCTGCTGGAAAGCCTGCTGTCATATGGAGGAGCTTGGAGGATTCCAGCACCAATTTCGAACAGGCCTCCTAGGCCCAGAGCTCAAGGTCAGATCTCCAAGGCCATCTGCAGTCTCCGCCATATTGCACAGTAGAACTTTTATAGGAGCACTAAGACAGACAAAAGCACCAGCAAGACATGTGCTAAGAAAAGCGAGGGTGATTAGTTGATATTTGTATAAGGTATGGCATCATTTAATGATAATATTGGTTTAAAATATTTATTTTGTGGCAATTTTTATTTTGCACTGTGGACAAGCAAACAAGTGATCCAGGGAAGCTGAGGGATTGGATTATTAGTGAATGGGGAATTGCAGTTGTGTTTGCTGTTATCACAGTCGGATGAGTTCTTCATGGGCAGCCTTGTCCTGCCTAGGTTGCCTCATCTCTTCCTCTTCCCCTTTCTACCCCTCTTCCTGCTCCTCAACTGCTCGCTGTGTAGCTGATGACAAGGGTTGTGTCCTCATGATGGTAACCTTATGCAGCATACAGGAGACCACTGCAAATCTGGACACTTGCTCTGTCAGTGCAGCAGAGCTCCTCCAGTGTAGTTCCAGCAGTGGAAGCATTGGACTGGATTTTAACAGCTCTCTGGAGATGGGCTGGGGCGCAGGAGGCTGTGGAATGGCAAGGAAAGGCAGGGGGTAGCATGCCGATCATCTTCCCGCCACCATGCCATCTTACCAGTGGCATAAGGGGGTGGACAGCCTTCCTGATCAGAGGCCAATTAAGGACCTCTTTCCGCTTTTTACCAGCAGTGAGGGAGCCCTCCACCACATGGGGAGACCAGCAAGTGAACCCTGCGGCCACCCAGCAGGCTCAGGGGATGGGGATCTTCCTATTTAAACACTCTTATTTCAGCAGCAACGGCTGCCCCATGGCAACAGTGCCACCTGCCCTCACCAATCCCTTCCCTTTCATCGGGGCCTATGTGACTGTCTTCAGCGGCCCTAGAACTCACTTACCCAGTTGTGAGTGTGCAGTCCTGCCATTGTGTCCTCTGCTTCCAGGTGCAGTGCCAGATGTGGCCACCGTTCCAGGTGGTGCTTCTGAGACCACTAAGCTGCCAGTCCTCCGAATGGCCGGCAGCTCCTTGTGCGGATGGCCAACCTAAATAGGGACAGCCACCCCTACAGCTGGCTGCCACTGCCAAGATGAAGCTCTGATCCCCCAGGCCACTGAAGCGGAGTTGACCCCTTGCTTTTGGACCGATCATTGAGACCCCTGACGCTAGCACAAAGTTGAGTCCATTGTTCCAGTTCACCAATAGTTGCTCTTTCACATTTGAAGTGGCAGCATGGCTATCATTATATGTATGCTGCCTGCATGTCCAAGGGTTGCGTACAAATTCATCAGGTATATTATCAAAAGATATCCCTTGTTGTCCAGAAGCCACACTGTGGTTTGCTGTGGTGGCTCAAACGCAGATGGCACAGTAGAATGCCACAGAATGAAGGCATCAGAACTGCTGCCAGGGTATTGGACATTGACTTGTATAATTCACAGCCTATGGTCACACACCAGCTGGATGTTGAGGGCGTGAAATCACTTCCTATTGCAGTAGATGGCACAGTTGACATCTGACTCTCCCAAAGTGATGCATGTGCAGTCAATCGTACCCTACATCATGGGGAAACCTGTAACCCCTGCAAAACCATGTGCTCACTCTGCCTTCTGCACCTGAGAATACAATGAAGCCAGCTCTCTTTGAATAAACCACCTCTGTGACCTCCCTTATGCAACAGTGGACAGAAAGCTGCGAAATGTTGCAAATATCTCCAACTCCAACCTGGAAAAAGCCAGATGCATATTCGTTTATGGCCACAGCCACCTCCACAGGCACTGGCAATGTAGTCCTTGCCCTGCTCAGAGGCTGCAGTTGTCGTTGCAAGAGTGGCACTGATGTTCAAGTAGCTCCCTGTGAACCCTGGGCAGACAAGTCTTGATGCTGAGAGCTCATCTTCCCCTCATCTCCTCCAACTTCCAGCAGCTTTCTGGCTCTGATCATACCCAAAGTCATACTGCATTCCAAGGGGAATGTCCATTTGGTGCACCCATGCCTGAGAGCAATTGTTTTGTGCAGAAGCCTTAAATTCAGCAAAACGTCCCCAGTACCTACAACCCCACTTCCCTTTTGCAACTAGAAACAACTATAGAAAGTACCCCCCGAACACTTATGGAATTGTAGCAGCAACCAAAAGAAAATCAACCAGCCACTAAGTAGTAGTTGATGATCCCTTTAACTGGGGACGGGTGGGTGTGGGGGGATGGGTGTTCTTTGTGCTGCTGAGCTCATGTTCAGCTGTACGAGGTTAAGAGACGGTGCCCAGGTGCAGCATTGAGCTACAAAATTGACATCATGATCTGTGTACTCTGCACATTTCTGGCAGACATTCAGTGCATGTGCTTGCGCTAATGCCTGCACCAATATGCCACCTAGCACAATTTGCCCCAAAAGTGTCTGCGGCCACCTTGGACATCATTTTGGAACTCCAAGGGCACTTGTTGCACCCAAAAAATGAGTGTTAATGAACCCAATTTCCCACCCTTTGCACTTACATAGGACCTTTCACAACTCAGATATTCTTTTATAGAAAAGTTTTGCTTTCAGTTTCATGTTTCACATTATTAGTGAAAATGGTCTGTTCAAGGATTGAGCCAGAGAATCATTGATTAGAGCGATGAATTAGTTAGAAAGTCATTTTCCAACTGAAAGAAACAATGGTCTGATGTTCTTCACTCAGAAATACTCATTATGACCAAAGAAACGCACATTCAAATTAGTAGACACTCTGATGTACAATTCAGAATTACAGAGCTACTAAAGGGTTTACCTGCCCTACTAAAGATGCAATTATTACATGTTGTCCTTTGCAGCCATTACTATTAAATATAAAAGAATGATTTTTCCAAATATACCAGGTACAGTTCAAACGTCAAATAATAACATTAAGCTAGTTTAAGTATTTCCCATTTCTGTGGTTATATATCATAAAGTTGTTGTTTTACACATTACCTTTGTAACGTGGCTTCATACTTTGAACTATTATGCACAAGTGCCACTATAAAAGAATGTCGACTTTAATATTAAGAACCCAGTAATAAAGTGTGAAAGAAAATCAAATATTAAAACCAATAATATTGTAAATTCCTTGAGCAACTTCCTGGAGAGCGTGCAGTGCAGACTCACCAGATTGATATTAGGGCTAAAAGGATCAAATTATTAAGATAAGTTGCATAGAATAGGCGTGCATCCCCTGGGGTATAGATGATTAAGGTGTGATCTATTGAGGTGTTTAAGATGATTAAAGAATCTGATTGCTTTTCTATCCATTCTATTTCCTGTGGAGAGGGGCAGGGGTGATGTCATGTCACACTTCTACACACAATGGATAATGGAAATCTGGAACTCTCTCCACCAAAAGCTGTTAAGGCTAGTTCACATAATAATGTCAAAATCGAAATTGATTGATTTTAGTTAGGCAAGGCTATTGAGGGTTCTGGAACCAAGGCAACTAAATGGAGTTAAGGTACAGGTCGCTCATAATCTAACTGAATGGCAGAATAAAGCCGAAGAGCTTAATGGTCTCCTCCTGTCTCCACCTGCCAGTAAGGTGCAAAATTTAACTTTGTCCTGGGAATGGGATGGGCAGTGGTAAATTGGCCACCCATTGTGCACATTGCTTGATTTTCATTCCAATGGGCAAAATTTTATTTCAACTGGCCTGGATTCAAAATTGGCTTAGTTGTAGGAGGCAGAGGGTGATGACAGAAGGATGCTTTAGTAACTGGAAGCCAGTGTCCAGTGGCATATCATAGGGATCTGTGCTCAGTCCCCTATTATTTGTCATTTATATAAATGACATAGATGACTATGTGGGGGGTAGGATTAGTAAGTTTGCGGATGACACAAAGATTGGTTGGGTGGTCAACAGTGAGGTTGAGTGTCTTGGGCTACAGGAAGATATAGACAGGATGGTCAAATGGGCAGATAAGTGGCAGATGGAATTTAACCCTGAAAAGTGTGAAGTGATACACTTTGGAAGGAGTAATTTGACAAGGAAGTATTCAATGAACGGCATGACACTAGGAAGCTCTGAGGAACAAAGGGACTTTGGCGTGTGTGTCCATAGATCTCTGAAGGCAGAGGGGCACATTAGTGGGGTGGTGAAAAATGCATATGGGATACTTGCCTTTATCAATTGAGGCATAGATTACAAAAGTAGGGAGGTCATGTTGGAGTTGTATAGAACCTTAGTGAGGCCACAGCTGGAGTACTGTGTGCAGTTCTGGTTGCCACATTATAGGAAGGATGTGATTGCACTGGAGGGGGTGCAGAGGAGATTCACCAGGATGTTGCCTGGGATGAAACATTTAAGTTATGAAGAGAGGTTGGATAGACTTGGGTTGTTTTCGTTGAAGCAGAGAAGACTGAGGGGCGACCTGATCGAGGTGTACAAGATTATGAGGGGCATGGACAGGGTGGATAGGGAGCAGCTGTTCCCCTTAGTTGAAGGGTCAGTCACGAGGGGACACAAGTTCAAGATGAGGGGCAGGAGGTTTAGGGGGGATGTGAGGAAAAACTTTTTTACCCAGAGGGCGGTGAGCACTTGGCACGTCATAACATTCAAGGCTATGGGCCAAGTGCTGGTAAATGGGATTAGGTAAGTAGGTCAGGTGTTTCTCACGTGTCAGTGCAGACTCAATGGGCCGAAGGGCCTCTTCTGCACTGTGATTCTGTAATTCTGTGTGATTCTGTGAGCAGTGGAGAGGCTGGTAGTGGGTCAGAAATCTATCTGTCAAACAAGCAGATTTTGTCATTTCTCTTTAACTGAGATATAAGATTAGCGTCCCACTTCCGGGTTTCCCAACCAGAGACAGTGAATTGGATTGATGCACTGAATCTGTCAAAGGAAGGATATCGAATTAAAGGGATCCCAACATGGGTCAGAAAGTTTGAAGTGGATATGGATTCTTGAGGTTGCAGCAACCATAGAAATGGAGAGGAGATCTGGGAAGGCTGCCCCCCTACCCTCCACCCAAACCCTCACCACCATCTGGGGTCTCTGATTCTTAACATGGAGGTCCCAGTTGTGGGATCTGATGGGTTGAAGAGAGGTGATCTTTCCCCAAGGTTGGGAGGAAGAGACCAGCCTCTCAAAGGAAGCAGGCGTGGACGACACAGGCCAAAGCAGCGAGGAGTGTGTTCCCCCCAGCCTGGAGACTGTGCAGCAAGTGGATCCTGGACCTCAGGAGGATGGGAAAGGTGAGTGTTCTAACTCTTTCAGGTGCCAAAGTCTCTGACTTGCCCCAACATTCTGACTTGCCTAACTTGATTAATCTGACTTGCCCCAACATTCTCCTGCAGTGCGCTCCTGAAGGCAACATACTTTGTAGCTGCACTCATTTATCTCTTGCCAGGCACCTAGTCACCTGTGAACCAGCGCAGGTAGCACCCAAAAATTAGTGGGATGATGGCGGGATTATCCATTATCCACTGCATGCACTCAGACCTTTGACTGTTAAGATTCTTCTTCTTCACTTTTTGAACCTTTGACTGAGTATATGACGTACAGCCAATCAGCTCCTGCCCGTTTTCTTCTCCTGCAAAAATTGGATTTTACCCTCCTGATGGCCTTTTCCTTTGCTAATTGAGACCATACCACTTATTGAACTTTTAGCTTTTATGTTTTCCAGCGTGAATCTTTTCTATGTGTTAAACAAGCAAATGACTTAGAGGAAATATGACTCAGCTTCAGCGACCAAAGCTAATAGTAGCTATCTTTCCAACCGTCCACATTTGTTTCATGCCTAACAAATAATGCAAAGCTGCAGGTTGTGAGAATTAAAGCCATTAAAAACATATCGATAATAAATTATATTTACAAGAGCACTGCAGATAGCCTAGACGAATATAGGAAGTGCAGGGACGAAGTAAAAAAGGAAATAAGGAAATCAAAGAGAGGGCATGAGAAAAGATTAGCAAGTAAAGTTAAAGATAACCCAAAGATATTTTGCCAATACATTAATGCTAAAAGGTTAGTTAAGGAAAAAGTGGGACCTATCAGAGATGAAGATGGAAACTTGTGTGTAGATGCAGAGGCTGTGGGAAGAGTTTTGAATGAATATTTTGTCTCCGTGTTTACAAAGGAAAGGGAGGACGTAGATAGTAGTAGATAGTAGTCCAGGAGGAACACTGCGAGATATTGGACGGGATAGTCATAAAGAGAGAGGAAGTACTCGAAGGGTTGAAATCCTTGAAAGTTGATAAGTCACCAGGGCCAGATGGATTGTTTCCGAGGCTGCTGAAGGAAGTCAGGGAGGAGATGCTCTGAGGATGATTTTCCAATCTTCACTAGATACAGGGGAGGTACCAGAGGATTGGAGAAATGCAAACGTAGTTCCATTGTTTAAAAAGGGATCAAAAGAAATGCCAAACAATTATAGGCCAGTTAGTCTTACATCGGTGGTGAGCAAATTAGTAGAATCAATCCTGAGAGATAGGATTAAATGTCATGTGGAAAGGTATGGACTAGTCAGGGATGGTCAGCATGGATTTGTTAAAGGAAGGTCTTGTCTCACAAATTTGATTGAATTCTGTGAGGAAGTGACAAGAAGGGTTGATGAAGGTAGTGCAGTGGATGTTGTGTACATGGATTTTAGCAAGGCATTTGACAAGGTCCCACATGGCAGATTGGTCAGGAAAGTGAAAGCTCATGGGATTCAGGGTAATGTGGCAAACTGGATAAAATGTTGGCTTTGTAACAGGAAACAAAGGGTAATGGTCGATGGATGCCCTTGCGAATGGAAAGTTGTCTCAGGTGGTGTTCCACAGGGCTCGGTGTTGGGACCCTTGCTGTTTATGTTATATATTAACGATTTGGACGTGAATGTGGGGGGGGCACGATTGGGAAATTTGCAGATGACACAAAGATTGGCCGAGTAGTGGATAGTGTAGAGGATAGCCATAATCTCCAAAACGATATAGATGGGTTGGTGGAGTGGGCGGTAAAGTGGCAGATGGATTTTAACATAGAGAAGTGTGAGGTCATACATTTAGGGAGGTCAAACAGTTACAGGGATTACAAAATAAATGGGAATATACTAAGAGGGCTAGATGAAGTGAGAGATCTTGATGTACAAGTACACAGGTCCATGAAGGCAGCAGTTCAAGTAGACAAGGTTGGAAAGAAGGCATATGGAATGCTTTCCTTCATTGGAAGAGGTATAGAATATAAAAGTAAGGATATAATGTTGGAATTGTATAAAACACTGGTGAGGCCACAACTGGAGTATTGTGTACAGTTCTGGTCACCACATCACAGGAAGGATGTAATAGCTCTGGAAGAGTGCAGAGGAGGTTTACAAGAATGTTGCTAGGGTTAGAAAAGTGTAGCTACAAGGAGAGATTGGATAGGTTGGGGTTATTTTCCCTGGAACAAAGAAGGCTGAGAGGTGACTTGATTGAGGTGTACAAAATTATGAGGGGAATTGATAGAGTGGACAGGATAAAATTGTTTCCCTTGATGGAGAATTCTAGAACCAGGGGACATAGATTCAAGATAAGTGGCAGAAGGTGTAGGAGGGACATGAGGAAGAACTTTTTTACACAGAGGGTAGTGGGTGTCTGAAATTCGCTGCCCAAGTTGGTGGAAGAGGCAGAAACTTTAAACTCTTTTAAGAATTACCTGGATCTTCACCTAAAGTGCTTTAAGATGCAGGGCTATGGGCCGGGTGCAGGAAGGTGGGATTAGAAAGGGCACCTGGGTGTCCTCGGGCTGGCATGCACAAGATGGGTTGAATGGCCTCCTTCTGTGCTGTAACTTTTCTATGATTCTATGGTTCTAAGAGTGTTGTTCTTTAGCACTGAAAAGCACACATAGAGATGGCACAATCAAATGAAAATGTGGGCAACACTATTTCCTTAGCATAGTCTGCCAATCTTGAGATGTTTTACTCAAAAGATTAACTTGACAATTCACATTTACCAGTTTCATTGAGGAATGGGTGAACAAATGTATTACAAATGCATGGAGATCTCTTATGCCATTTGTTGTGCCCAAGCTTGATGGATGATTAACTCACTTTGAACAAAAAGGGATCTTGACAAATGATCAGTGGATAGAATGTGGAATTTGGCAGAGCCCAAGCATACCAAGTCACCATGATTTCTATCCATGCCCCTGCACCCCCCGGCCATACTGTATCAACTGTTGAAGTGTTTTCACATAGTTGTGATTAATAGACTGTTGGCTAATAATCAGTTTTTTAAAAAACCTTAAATATGGCGAATAAAGAGTTCAATCTTCTGTTTATAGTCAAGAGAAATGAAATTCTGCCAGGCATGTAAGATGACTTACCACAGGGCAGTCTTGCATTGCTTATCTTTAAATCATTCCAGAGTTACATCATGCCTTAACTCTGGAGTTATACTGCCACATTGTTTCCAATGTGTTCCTTTTTATACTGACATGAAAGTGGCAATGGATCAGATTTTGTGATGACAGTGTTTGGCATCATTATTCACTGACTGTAACTTCAGGATATCAGGCATGTGCAGGAATGTTGAAATTTTGGTCTGTCACTCAGGGCTCTGACACAGGATATGCTGTGTTTCCCCCCAGCTCCCCCACCGAGTCGGCAATCACTAAAAACAGCGAGAATTTCAACTTTCTCGTTTCTACATCACTGTTAGTAAGTCGTGGGTAAGTTGGTTTCAACAGCAATGTGATTAATAAAATTTGATGAACAACATAAATGAGCTTGAAAAAATAATTTTATAATCATGGAGTGCTGTTAAATGATTAATGTTTCATTCTTCTATTGATCACAAACGTATCAATCGTACAACAAGGATTGGTAAAACAATATTGTGAGTTCTTTATTAGAAGATAAGACTATGTACATACAGTATTAACTGGAATGCTAAATATACAAGTCTGACTTCCACAACTGCTGCTGCATTCTGAGTTCAGTGTCATGGGGCTATTACATCGCATCCTGTCTTGGTGGTAATGATTGATACCAGTTTAAGATGTGTACCCTTAAAGGTACACACACATCACATCACAGCAAACCCCTTTTTTTAAACTAGAGGTTTACCCTTAAAGAATCAAACTATTTACATGAAAGCAAAATAAAATAACATAGTGCAGAATTTTATGTCCCGCAGGCAGGCGCATGCCCGACCCGATCGGGAGTAAAATATCGTGTGATATTTCAGTGGCAGGCATGTGCAAGAGTTGACAGCCTGCCTGCCGACAACTAAGAGGCCTATTTAGGCCATTAAACTAGCAATTGATTTGCATTTTTTGCTGCCCGTTCAAGCTTATGGTTGGAGGGCAGGTGAATAGACCAGGCAGCCTTTGCATTTTTACGAAACCTCATCCACAGGCGGGATGAGGTTTCCAACAGTAATTTTAAAAAAAATTTTAAACATAATTTTTAATATGTCCCTGTTCATGTAACTGAGTGACATATAGGCACACGTTTCCCCCTTTTTTATTAAATCTTTATTTTTCATTGTAAATTTCTTCCGCTCCCTGAGGCTGCTCTATGCCTTCAGGGAGCTTTCAGTGTGTGCTCCCCCACGCATGCGCAGACTTCAGCGCACACGCTCCTCCCACCCCCACCCTGGCAGCGCTGAGGTTCTCAGCCCGCGTTTCACGCTAGCTGGCCATTAATTGCCGAGCCACCATGAAATCGCAGTCAGGGCCTGATCACTGGTGGCGGTCCATTTCGCACCTGCTCCCGGGCCCACCCGCCTTACCTTCCCGACAAAGGGAAAATCCTGCCCATAGTGTCTGAATATACCTTGATACAAAGCAATAAATCTACAAGTCCCTGAAACGTATCAGCGGTTTGTTTATCTGTCCAGATTTAGTTATGGTGATCTTGGCTGGAGGCTGCTGTATGTTTTCAGAATGTTGTGTTATCAGGACTTTAGTATGTAAATGTTGTAAAGAAACTATTTTTGTAAGTCTGCGTTCAATATCTGTTGAATACAGATGCACGAAGATTAGTCACTTTCTCAAACTCATAAATAACAATGTTATTATCTAATTAGACTTTATGAAATTCCTTAATTTACTTTGACACTGTAACTTGGTTTATTGAGGTTGTGTTTGTGTTGAATCTTGGACCATGTCCTGTTTGCAAAGGAATCCTTAATGTTTCTGGTTGTGGCATTGTTCTGATTTGATATTTGTTTTGTCGCACTGTCATGCCATTTGGTATTCGTACTTTATATGATCTTGGCCCTGGGCATATGCTGTTGATTTCTGCTGGATTCTATGTGCCATCAGTTTGGTGTTATACTCAGGCTTTGTTGTCTAACATTCAGGTTGGGTAATTCGTTACTTGCATGCTGGTTGTGCTCATCTTTCATCTTCCCTTGTTTTTTGATCAATGCATGTGGTACTCCTGGGAGTGTTAGTGAGTGACGACTGGGGAGTGTTGTTCACACTCGTCTGCCGAATAGTGATTCCACATTGGTTTCACAGTATGATAAAGTTTGTAAGTTTTGAATGAATATACATATTCATTTCAGACCGCATAGCCTGTTAGCTGATGATCTGCGTTGCAGAGTCAGGGGGTCTTCCAGTGTAAGCACAGGGTTTCCAATGACACTCCTTGTGGTCTGTGTTTCTCATCATTTGCTTGATGATACCGTGGATGGTGAACAAGGACAGGTCTCTGCACGCCAGGGGTAAGCTTGCAATTACAGGACCCATGGTTACCACAACATAAAATATCTGGGGCAACCGGGATGAGCTGCTGTAGCAACACATGAGTGTAATAAATGGCAGGGATGGAAAGTCAGGCAGTAGTTGGTTGAATCATCACTAGCCATGTCTGTGGGTGCACACATTTCGGTGTGCGAAGTGGCAGGATGTTTGCACCTGCACTGGTATCCAGTTTTGCATACAATTTGTGCTGCCCCTGCATCTGTGAACACATAATCTGGATGGTGGCGAAGGCTTCCATTGGTACCACTGTGCCATTACATTCTTTGATGTTCACTGTGTGTAATGTCTGCTCACTTTGTGTATCGATGGTCTGATTATTCTCATTATCTGACCATGTAGCTTGACTAGACATTTCATGGATCTTATTTTGATGATGACTGTTACATGCTCTTGGTTGATAGGAATGAGTACCTGTCAGGTCTCTGGTTGTGGCTTCTCTTGACGTTGATTCATTTGCTCCAGCATCTTCTTTCTGCATTAGTGCTTTCAGTGTCCTCTGGTGCCATATGCCTTGCACGCACTGTTAAAAGCTGGGCAATTTATGGGTGTATGTATGAGGCTGCACTGCCTTAATTGCTTGCTAGGCTTGATGCATTGGGTCTTGTGCCAATGGTGGATGAATGATGCATAGTCTGTAGACTCTGTCCACCCAGTAGTAATGATCTGTAATTGTGTCCGCTTTGCAGTAGTGCTTCCACACTGTAACCTTTGGGTTGATACAAGAGGTGTTTTTAGAATGCTTCTGTCGGCCAGCTCTGATGACATTAAATCACAATCATGCCCCTTGTCTCTGCATCTATTTATGAACTGATCAATGATCTCTGTCAGTTGTTGCCTAAATGACATGAATTACAGTGTATTAAGAAGTTGAATTTCACTTGTAATTGATCTTCGAGTGTTTGCCACATCTTGTTTGGATTTTTAAGGACATCGTTGGACAGACCTGAAGTGTTCGGTCTATGAGGCCATCATGACCTATAGCAATTTTAATCTTAATGAGTGTTTACCTGGTTCAGAGGTACTGAGGTCCAGAAAACAGTTCCATGGGGTGTTGGAACAAAATAAACTCAGACATGAGATCCTTTGCTTTCCAATTGAATGTCAGAAATGTTGTGGTCACCCTGTGGCTTTCTGCAGGATTAATAGGACTACCTGGAACAGGCTTTTTTACAGCCCTTCAGAACTTAGTTTGGCTCCCTGAGTTGAAGTACCTTAAGTTGTCACAGCCATAGCCGATTGTTACTTCACTGCTATGGTAACGCTGTTGAGCTGTTTCTGCTTTCCTGAGTTTACTTTAAGCTCCACCCACAAAACAGTGATTTTGGCATGAAAATGGACTTCAGACTTGGGAGATAAAATTAAACAGTGAGAAAAAAGACTGTTTGCATCTCTTTTCAAGTTGGTAGGAGCTTTTCGGAGCTGTTACTGGATGAAATTTTTCTTTGGCCCAGCTTCCAGCATTTAATTGCCCCAGACCTTCTGCAAGAGATGGTCTTATGCAATAATGAATTCTCCTCTGTGCGGAGTTCTGCTTAAAGCTAGACTTCCTGGAGTCAGCTATTTAATGTCTGTTCCAGCACAGACTGCACAGTAGAAAGGGTTAAATTACTTAAGATCTCCAGAGTTTGAACAATCTTACCAGGACCCAGTACCTGCTGGCTGGAGTAAGCTGTGATGTCCCAGAAAGAAGGTACTGTGTGTAGGATCTTTACAGTGCTGCAGAACCATTTACACATGATGAGTGCTTTGCAGTCATTACGCTACCACATAGGTCCTTCTGCTGTGTGTGAAAGGGTTGAGGCTTGTCAACCCTTCTCAGTCAAATCTTCAAAAACCACACTGCAACCACATTACATTCTTCTATTTATTGCAAATGTACCAATCTTACAACAAGGATTGGTAAAACAATAATGTGGGTTCTTTATTAAAAGATAAGACCATATACATACAGTGTTAACTGGGAGGCTGAATATACATGTCTGACTTTCACAACTGCTACTGTATTACACATACGAACATAGGCATTAGAAGCAGGAGTAGGCCATTCGGTTCCTCGAGCCTGTGCCAGCATTCAATAAAATCATGGCTGAGCTGATTGTGGCCTCAATTCAACATTCCCACCTAACTCCAATGACCATTGACTCCCTTGTTAGTCAAGAATCTATCTACCTCTGCCTTCAAAATATTCAATGGCCCTGCCCCCACCACTCTCTGTGGAAGAGAGTGCCAAAGACTCACGACTTCTGAAAGAGAAAAATTCCCTTATTCTCTGTCTTAAATGGGAGACCCTTTATTTTTAAATTGTGCTCCGTAGTTCTAATTTCTCCCAAAAGGGGAAAAATCCTTTCAGCATCCTCCCCTCAGGATCTTATGTGTTTCAATAAGATCACCTCTCATTCTTCTAAACTCCAATAAATACAGGCCAAGCCTGTCCAACCTTTCCTCATAAGATAACCCCTTCATCCCAGGTATTAGTTGAGTTAAACTTCTTCAACTGCTTCTAACACATTTATATCCTTTCTTAAATAAGAAAGCCAAAACTGTACACAGTGCTCTAGATGTGGTCTCACCAATGCCCTGTACAACTGTAGCAAAACAATCCTATTTTTATATTTCAGTCCTGTGCAATAAATGAGACTGTTCCGTTTGCCTTCCTAATCACTTGCTGTACCTACATACCAACTTTTTTGTGATTTACATACCAGGACACCCAGATCCCTCTATACCTCAGAGTTCTGCAATCTCTCTCCAGTTAAATAATATGTTGCATTTCTATTCTTCCTGCCAAAGTGGACAAGTTCACATTTTGCCACCTTATATTCCATTTGCCAAATTTTTGCCCACTCACTTAACCTATCTATATCCCTTTGCATGATCCTTATGTTCTCTTCACAACTTACTCTCCTACCTATATTTGTGCCATCAGCAAATTTAGCAACGATACATTCGATCCCTTCACCCAAGTCATTGATATAAATTATAAATAGCTGAGGCCCAAGCACTAATCCATGTGGCATTTCACTTGTCACATTTTGCCAACCCAAAAATGAACCATTTATGCCTACTCTCTGTTTCATGTTAGCTAAACAATCCTATCCATGTTAATATGTTACCCCCCTACACCCTGAGCTCTTATTTTGCACAGTAATCTTTGATGTGGCACCATGTCAAATGCCTTCTGGAAATCTAAGGGCTGCATCTTCCAGTCGGCGAGCGTGGAGTGGGGTGACGTCGGGCGTGCATCCCAACATCACCCCCTGTCATTTAGAGTTTCAGTTCGGTGGGCACGCCATTAAAAAAGTAATTAAACTGATTAATGGACCTGCCCATCCAACCTTAAGGTTGGTGGGCAGGCGAAGAGGTCAGGCGGCCTTCAGAAAAAACATGAAACCTCATCCATGGGCGGGATGAGGTTTCATGAGGGTATTAAAATTTGTATGAAATGTTTAAATAAAAGAAATTGACATGTCCCAGCTCATGTGACAGTGTCACATGAGGGGACATGTCAATAATTTTTTTTCTCAACTTTATTCACTGTTTGAAACCTGAGCCGACCTCCCTGAGGCAGCACTTTGCCTCAGGGAGACCTGTGCGCTCTTACGCGTGCATGCACGAAAGAGTGCACTCCCGGCTCAGGGAATTCCCCCCTGCCCGCACAGGGAGCGCACAGCGTTTCCTAGCGCACGTCACACTGGGCGGGCCTTAATTGGCTCGCTCACGTAAAATGGCGGCGTGCCCCCGATCGGGGGCGATGATCGGGAACCCGCCCGCTCTCGCACAATACCCCTGCCCTAAGTACCGAATATTTGCAGGTTCCCCTATATCCACATTGCTTGCTGCTCCCTCAAAGAACTCCAATAAATTAGTCAAACATTATTTCCCTTTCACAAAGCCATGTTGCCTGTGCCTGACTGCACTGAGATTTTTTAAGTGCCCCACTATAACCTCCTTAATCATAGATTCCAGCACTTTCTCAATGACAAATGTTAAGCTAACCGGCCTGTAGTTTCCTCCTTTCTGTCTCCCTCCTTTCTTGAATAGAAGAGGAGTCATATTCACTATTTTCCAATCTAATGGGGTTTTTCCAGAATCTAGGAAATTTTGGAAAATTAAAACCAATGCATCTAGTATTTCAGAAACTGTATCTTTTAAGGTTTTAGGATGAAGTCCATTGGGACCTGGGGACTTGTCAGCTTTCAGTTCCAATAATCTCCTCAGTACCCTTTCCCTCATGATGTAATTGTTTAAGTTCCTCCCTCCCTTTCACCTCCTGATTCACACTTATTTCTGGGATGTTATTGTTTCGTCTACAGTGAAGACAGGTGCGAAATATCTGTTCAATTCATCCACCATTTCCTTATTTTACATTATTAATTCACCAGACCCACTCTCCAGAGGACCAGCACTCACTTTGCTTATTCTTTTCCTTTATAAATACCTGTAGAAACTCTTACTATCTGTCTTTATATTTCTAGCTAGCTATCTCTCATATTCTAATTCTTCCTCCTTATTAATTTTTTAGTAATTCTTTGCTGTTCTTTATATTCTGTCCAATCTTCTGACCAGCCACTTATCTTTGCGAAATTATATGCTTTTTCTTTTAAGTTGGTACCATTTTAACTTCCTTGGTTAGCCACAGATGGTGTGTCCTTCCCTTAGAATCTTTCTCTCTCGCTGGAATGTATCTTTTATGAGTATTCTGAAATATCTCCTTAAACATCTGCCACTGCATCTCTACTGACCGACTCTTTAACCTAATTTCCCAGTTCACTTTAGACAGCTCTGTTTTCATGCCTTCATAATTGCCCTTATTTAAGTTTAAAACAATAGTTTTAGATCCACTCTTCTCTCCCTCAAACTGAACGTGAAATTCAATCATATTATGCCCACTGCTACCTAGGGGTGCCTTCACTATAAGGCCATTAATTAATCCTGTCTCATTGCACATTACCAGATCTAGTAAAGCTTGTTCTCTGGTTAGCTCTAAAACATGCTGCCCTAAGAAACTGTCCTGTAAACACTCCACCAACTTATCATTCATGCTACCTTTGCCAACCTGATGCACACTCTATATGTAGATTGAAATCACCCATGATTATTGTTGTACCTTTTTCACAAGCTCCCATTATTTCTCCCTGTATGCCCTGTCCTACAGTGTGGTTACTATTAGGGGGGCTATAAACCACTCCTACAAGTGACTTCTTACCTTTACTGCCTTACCTTTGTGTTTCTCACCTCTAACCAAATTGATTCTACATCTTCAAAAATACCTGGAAAAACTCAGCAGGTCTGGCAGCATCGGTGAAGAGGAGCACAGTTGACGTTTCGAGTCCTCATGACCCTTCAACAGAACTAAGTAAAAATAGAAAAAGGGTGAAATATAAGCTGGTTTAAGGGGGGGAGGTGGTTGGGACAAGAAGAGCTAGGTAGAGGGCCAGTGATAGGTGGAGATAACCAAAAGATGTCACAGACAAAAGGACAAAGAGGTGTTGAAGGTGGTGATATTATCTAAAGGAATGTGCTAATTAAGGGTAGAAAGCAGGACAAGCAAGGTACAGATAGCCCTAGTGGGGGTGAGGTGGGGTGAAGGAATCTAAAAAGGCTAAAAGGTAGAGATAAAACAATGGATGGAAATACATTTAAAAATAATGGAAATAGGTGGGAAAAGAAAAATCTATATGAATTATTGGAAAAAACAAAAAGGAGGAGGAAAAAACGGAAAGGGGGTGGGGATGGAGGAGAGAGTTCATGATCTAAAATTGTTGAACTCAATATTCAGTCCGGAAGGCTGTAAAGTGCCGAGTCGAAAGATGAGGTGCTGTTCCTCCAGTTTGCGTTGAGCTTCACTGGAACAATGCAGCAAGCCAAGGACGGACATGTGGGCATGAGAGCAGGGTGGAGTGTTGAAATGGCAAGCGACAGGGAGGTCTGGGTAATGCTTGCAGACAGACCGAAGAGGAGAGGGGAAGTGAAGGGGCAGGTGTTGCATCTTCTGCGGTTGCATGGGAAGGTGCCGTGGGAGGGGGTTGAGGAGTAGGGGGTGATGCAGGAGTGGACCAGGGTGTCACGGAGGGAACGATCCCTACAGAATGCCGCCGGGGGGGTGAAGGGAAGATGTGTTTGGTAGTGGCATCATGCTGGAGTTGGCGGCAATGGCGGAGGATGATCCTTTGAATGCGGAGGCTGGTGGGGTGATAAGTGAGGACAAGGGGGACCCTATCATGTTTCTGGGAGGGAGGAGAAGGTGTGAGGGAGGATGCGCGGGAGATGGGCCGGACACAGTTGAGGACCCTGTCAACCACCGTGGGTGGAAAACTTTTTCTCTTTCTCTCAAGTGCAAAGGAACGCAAGCTCCAACAACTCATCGACACCAACACCCATCCAGAACTCTCCACCCCTGCCTATCCCTCTGTCCCCATCCTGTCTTCCAATCCCAGCCCCGGCCGTGTATTCACCATAACCCCTGACCTTCCCCTCTCCGACGCTGAACTTTCAGTGCTCAGCAAAGGACTTAGTTTCATACCCTTACGCCCTCATCTCAATGAATTTCGGGCTCGGCATGATGCTGAACTCTTCTTCCGCCGCCTTCGTCTCCATGCTCACTTCTTTGGGCAGGAGTCCTCTCCCCGTTCAACGGATCCTTTTACCCACCTCCAAAATTCTCCCTCCACCTGGACCCCTCCCTCTGGATTCTTACCTTCTCTTGATCTTTTCATTGAGAACTGTCAGCATGACATTAGTCGTCTCAATTTCTCTGCTCCTCTCACCCATTTTAACCTGTCTCTCTCTGAACTTGCTGCACTCCGTTCTCTCAGGTCCAACCCTGACATTGTCATCAAACCGGCTGACAAGGGTGGTGCTGTTGTTGTCTGGCGCACTGACCTCTACCTCGCGGAGGCTGAGCGTCAACTCGCAGACACTTCCTCCTACCTTTCCCTGGACCATGACCCCACCACTGAACATCAAGACATTGTTTCCAGGACTGTCACTGACCTCATCTCCTCTGGAGATCTTCCTTCCGCAGCTTCCAACCTGATAGTCGCCCAACCTCAGACGGCCCGCTTCTACCTCCAACCCAAAATCCACAAACAGGACTGTCCCGGCAGACCAATCGTGTCAGCCTGTTCCTGCCCCACGAAACTCATTTTCGCAATCTTGACTCCCTTCTCTCTCCCCTTGTCCAGTCTCTTCCCACCTACATCCTTTGACACCCTACATCACATCAACAATTTCCAGTTCCCTGGCTCCAACCGCCTCCTCTTCACCATGGACATCCAATCCCTCTACACCTCCATCCCCCACCGGGATGGTCTGGTGGCTCTCCGCTTCTTCCTCGAACAGAGGCCCAAACAATCTCCATCCACTACTACTCTCTTCCGTTTGGCTGAACTTGTTCTCACACTGAACAATTTCTTCTTTAACTCCTCTCACTTCCTTCAAATAAAAGGTGTGGCTATGGGTACCCGCATAGGCCCCAGCTATGCCTGTCTCTTTATGGGGTATGTGGAACATTCCTTGTTCCAGTCCTTCTCCGGCCCCCTCCCACAACTCTTGCTCCAGTACATCGATGATTACTTCGGTGCTGCTTCATGCTCTCGTCGACACCTGGAAAAATGTATTAATTTTGCTTCCAACATCCACCCCTCCATCATTTTTACATGGTCCATCTCTGACACTTCCCTTCCCTTCCTTGACCTCTCTGTCTCAATTTCTGGTGATAGACTGTCCACCAATATCCATTACAAGCCTACCGACTCCCACAGCTACCTCGACTACAGCTCCTCACACCCCGCTTCCTGTAAGGACTCCATCCCATTCTCTCAGTTCCTTCGCCTCCGTCGCATCTGTTCTGATGATGCCACTTTCAAAAACAGTTCCTCTGACATGTCCTCCTTCTTCCTTAACTGAGGTTTTCCACCCACGGTGGTTGACAGGGCCTTCAACCGTGTCCGGCCCATCTCCCACGCATCCGCCCTCACACCTTCTCCTCCCTCCCAGAAACATGATAGGGTCCCCCTTGTCCTCACCAGCCTCCGCATTCAAAGGATCATCCTCCGCCATTTCTGCCAACTCCAGCATGATGCCAATACCAAACACATCTTCCCTTCACCCCACCCCGGCGGCATTCCGTAGGGATTGTTCCCTCCGTGGTCCACTCCTCCATCACCCCCTACTCCTCAACCCCCTCCCACGGCACCTTCCCATGCAACCGCAGAAGATGCAACACCTGCCCCTTCACTTCCCTTCTCCGCACCGTCCAAGGGCCCAAACACTCTTTTCAAGTGAAGCAGCATTTCACTTGCACTTCCCTCAACTTAGTCATTGCTCCCAATGCAGTTTCCTCTACATTGGAGAGACCAAAAGAAGACTGGGTGACCGCTTTGCAGAACACCTTCGGCCTGTCCGCAGCATTACCCAGACCTCCCTGTCGCTTGCCATTTCAACACTCCACCCTGCTCTCATGCCCACATGTCCGTCCTTGGCTTGCTGCATTGTTCCAGTGAAGCTCAACGCAAACTGGAGGAACAGCACCTCATCTTCCGACTCGGCACTTTACAGCCTTCCGGACTGAATATTGAGTTCAATAATTTTAGATCATGAACTCTCTCCTCCATCCCCACCCCCTTTCCATTTTCTCCCCCTCCTTTTTGTTTTTTCCAATAATTTATATAGATTTTTCTTTTCCCACCTATTTCCATTATTTTTAAATGTATTTCCATCCATTGTTTTATCTCTACCTTTTAGCCTTTTTAGATTCCTTCACCCCACCCCACCCCCACTAGGGCTATCTGTACCTTGCTTGTCCTGCTTTCTACCCTTAATTAGCACATTCCTTAAGATAATATCACCACCTTCAACACCTCTTTGTCCTCTTGTCTGTGACATCAGGAGTTCCAATGTTCCAGTAGTTCACAGAGTAGATGAGGACCAGGCACTTAACCTGGACAGAGCTCTTTCAGCTGCTACCTGTTCGATGGTAAATTGGTAAACTGCCTGAGTTCAGTTCCACATGGCAATATTACAGGTTCTAGCAGCTTGGGGCAGATCATGTGACATGCTTCCCACTTCTTCTCCTGGGTGTTGGACAAAAGATATATTTTCCCAGGTCTGGAATCTTGAAGCGTTTAATAGAGGTCCGTTTTGTCCTTTGCAGACACACAGTTGGCCAGAGCTCTGCCTTAGAAATCCAAAGGGGGTTGGCGCATTTCTTTAGAACTTGATTGTCGGCAGTCACAAAGGGCATTAGCGCCACTTTAAGGATAACAAGGTCCCTGCTGGTTTCCAAAGGTTAGAAATTCCTCTGGTATAAGTCACAGCTAGTCAGGGTAAAGCCTTGTCCATTTTTAAAATAAAAATAATAATTTTATGAAGTAGCCAGGCTGGTGTAGATATATATAAATATTTTTCTTCCTGACTTCTGGCCGGGACAATAGGGAAGGCAATATAGGCTTAATGACAAAGGGAACTGAGGGTTCATGTGCACAGATCTTTGAAGTTGGCAGGGCATGTTGAGAGATATTGAGGCATATGGAATCTTGGACTTCATAAATAGATGCATCAAGTACAAAAGTAGGGAAGTTATGATGAACGTTTATAAATCCCTGATTAGGTCACAACTAGAGTATTGGGCAGAATTTTCTGCCTGTCGGGCGAGCGGGCCCGACTCAATCTCCGGCGGGCGGGGAGACGATCCCCACTGGAGAAGCGGGCCCCACCGCCATTTTACGTGGGCGGGCCAATTAAGGCCCGCCCAGCGTGATGTCCAGTGGGAAACTCTATGCGTTTCCTGTGCGGGCGGAGAGGGGGGGGATTCCCCAAAAGCGAGAGTGCGCTCTTTCACACATGCGCATGAAAGAACGCACATCTCCCTGAGGCTAAGTGCTGCCTCAGGGAGATCGCTTACACTTTTAAAAATATTAAAAAAAGAAAAAAATTAATTCCCTAACATGCCCCCCTCATGTGACAATGACATGAGATGGGACATGTTCATAATTAACATAATAACTTTATTAAAAATTTTAAAACCCTGCATGAAACCTCATCCCGCCCGTGGATGAGGTTTCATGTTTTATCTGTTTGCCGCTGGGGCTCTTGGCCTGCCCGCTAACCTTAAAGTTGGACAGGCAGGTACACTAAGTACTTTAATTGATCTGTCAATGGCCTCAATTGACCATTGACAGGACGGAGGGCCTGCAGCTGATTTTGCTACGGGCCCGCCTTCCTGAAAATTTAAATGGACCAGGATGACGTCGGAGGTTCCGCCCGACATCATCCCGCATCATTTTATGCGTCGGCGAGCGGGCCCCGCCCCCTGCTTGCCGACGGCAAAATTCTGCCCATTGTGTCCAGTTTTGGTCACCACACTTAAGGAAGTAGTGGAAGGTTCTTGAGAGATCTTTAGAAATAGGAGCAGGAGGAGGCCATTCAGTTCCTCACGCCTGCTCCATCTTCAATAAGATCGTGGCTGATTTGATTGTGGCCTTAATTCCACTTTCCTGCCTGTTCCCTATAAGCTTCGACTCCCTTGTTGATCAATAGTCTGTCTAACTCAGCCTTGAATACATTCAATGACCCAGTCTCCACTGCTTTCTGGGGAAGAGGACTTCAAAAACTAATTGTATTTCTATGTTTGGCTAATACAAACTTACCAATCTCACACAGGACTGGTCAAACTAAGCGTACGTTTGGTTTATTTGAAGATGTAGTACAGGATTGCTCAGCAGACAGATTTACTATAAAGCTTCAACAGCTATTGTTAACAGGAAAGTATAGCTGCAACTCCTTCACACCACATGCTGCTAGCTAGCTAAACTTAAAATGCCTGCTGGTCACATGGTTTACATCCTGGCTACTTACTCATTAGCATATTCTCTCTTAAAGCAATATCACAACATTCCCTTTCTTTCCAGGATAACATTACATACATTAAGAATGAAGTACATATACTTCAGCATAGCTACAAAAACAATTCACACAAAAACCAAATCTCTGTTCAAAAGTTTCAGGATTTAAGAGTTTAATAGTCTGTATAACGTATAGGTGCTTTAACATTCCTCCTGGATCTTGTAATGGTATGATCTTCCTGAGATCTGGACTTATCACTTGCATGTTCTTGATTTATTGGTGTGTTGGCATCTTGTGTATTGTCAGAGTGCTGATTGTTTTTGTGGTCATCTTCCACAATTTCACTCTCCGAGTCCATCTTTGGATGCGTTCTACAAACAGTTGGACTGCTAGGTGTTATACAGTTGTACAATTCCCTTAGCTGGCTTCTGTTCCTTCTTAACATCACTCCATTCAGTGTTGTGACTTCATAGGATCTAGGTTCATTGCATACTTCGGATACTTCTTCATGTAACCAAGTTCCCTGGGTAGTATGTGTGACTCAAACCTTTAGTCCTACGTGCAATCTAGGTAGTTCCACACCTGCATGTCAGTCATACACCTTTATCATTCTTCTTTTTTCAAAAGGTTACTCCTGTACTTCTGAGAAATGGGACAGGTGATGGCTTGGCAAGATTGTCCTAAGCTGCCTTTCAAACATGTTTTCTACTGGAGATGGTAAACCTATGTCTAAAGGTGTTGTCTTAAATGCAACATTGTGATATGGAGATCTTGTTTTGTTTCCCTGCACTTAATGATTAGCGACTTAACAGTGAGAACCATTCGGTCAGCGAGACTGTTGGATTTGGGATAATGTGCAAGGCTGTCACATAGTTTATGCCCCATTTAGAACACATGCCCCCGAAAGGTCTTCCAGTATACTGTGGTCCACTTCGGCACACTTCAGGTGTACCGGACAAGCTGAAAATTGAACTCATTATGTCTGCCATGGATGCACTTGAGGTATCCTTCGATTGTCTGATGATTGGAAACTTGAAAAAGTAGCCAATGACAAGGAGAATGTCCTCGCCATGGATAGTGAATAAATCTGTTGCGATTTTTGACCAAGGGTATGACGGAAATTTGTGAAGGTTTAAAGTTTCTTTGCATTGATGTGTCTGGTGTCTCTGGCATGCTTTGCACATCCTCACTGTCTTCTCAATGTTGTTGCTGATCCCTGGCCAACCCCTTGCCAGGCACCTTGTTCACTTTATGCCCCTGATGTAACTGTGACAATATGTCCTGGAGAAGGACTTCTAGTCCAAGCACCTGTTTTCCCTTGAAAACCATGCTTCATGAAATACCTAGTTCATCTCTGGATGGCCAAAAACATCTGAGGGTGTCTGGCACTTCTTGTATCTTATCAGGCCAACATTCTACATTGATTCTCCATAATGCCTTCGTTCATGGATCATTTGCTGTTTCCTCCTGATGTTAGTGGCACTTGAGTTGACCAAAATTCATCAAGTCAACCTTGTGTACATCTTCTACATCAATGTCTACACTTTCTACTTGTAGGCAGAGCCAAGGAGAGAAATCATGGGCCCTGGAACTTCTCCTGTTTCTGGGCCCCTTATTTACCACCGACCCCAACTTTAACCCTCCCCCTCAAGCATGCATGATATGTTTTTCCCCTTTCAAGATTCATCAGTCAATCACAGAAAGGTCCTAGTTAAATGATAACACCCATTGTTGGCAACTAGTTACAAATATCGTCCTATATATATGCAGGTTGGGTCATTAATACTAAGAGCAGCAATGATTGATGTAATGCAGTATTAGTTTGTGTGCACCATATAAGTGATCCCACTGTGACTATTAAACAAACCAGAGAGTACACATTTCACTTTAACAGCATCATGCAATATTGTTAATTTGACAGGAAAATATTCCATTAATTATTTATAACATTGTGCAGACGATAACACTGATTTGAATGACTGCCTCGGCCCTCACTAACTCACTATGCTCATTGCATCATATGAACACATTGACAGTGAATTCATATTTGGGGAAAGAACTGCACCAGTCGGTGTGCTAATGCACAGGGCAGATAATGCCGTTTCGCTCCATGTCATCCAACTCACTCTTTAGCTTCTCCTGTATGTGCATAGTGCACTTTCCAGGATGGAATTACACCTTGTCTGAGGTGTAGTACAGCATCACCTCTGAAGTTCCCCATGGCATTGAATCTGTCTGGGCACATCTGTGGTAGGTCATAGACTGACTCACTGCGATCAATTTTTGCCTTACCTGCTGCAATTAGCATCTTGATGATCTCGTGTATGGTCACAATGTTGAGTTCCATGCATGCTGATAACTCTGCTCCTGCTGGTCCACTCATATCCACCAGGTAGAATACCTGTGGTTTCCATGCAGACTTGCCATAGCTGCATTTCAATGTCAATGTACCAATGCAATGAATGGGCGACCCATTGTATGCAGTTAGTTTGTCTGTCATAGGTTGTATCATTGTCTTCCACCAATCCAGATACATATCCTTCAGGATTCTGACTGGTAAGATACTCGCGCTCATTCCCGTGTCAACTTTGGCTGTGAGCATGTGTTTGCCACTTTCCTTTGGGCATGTGACATTGATAGTAACAAAAACTTCTAATTGGTTGACCTCATCCACACATTGTGTCACATTCACAATTTGGAAAGCCTGTCCATCTTCCAGTTCAAGATCTTTCTGCTGTGAATTTGCTCCCTGGTTTGTCTTGCTGCTAACTTTGTGTATGTGCTTGTACTTATGTGGGTCTCTGGTGCCCTCCCTGTTGTTGCTTCCAGTACACTGCACATGCATTTTGTTTGGTTGCATCTTACCTCTGGTCGCACCTCCAGAACCAGGGGAAAAATTAAGGCCCGCCCAGCGTGACATCCGTCAGGGGGCGCTATGCACTCCCTGTGCAGGCGGGGCGGGGCGGGGGAGGTGGGGATTCCCCAGCCGGCAGTGCGCTCTTTCGCGCATGCGTGCGAAGGAGCGCACAGGTCTCCCTGAGTCTAAGTGCAGCCTCAGGGAGATTGGCTCAGGTTTGAAACTTTTAATAAAGGAGTTTAAAAATTTTCCCTGTCATGTGCCCTCATGTGACACTGTCACATGAGTTGGGACATGTCTATAACTTTTATTGCAACCTTTCATTAAAATTTTTAAAAAGCCTCATCCCACTAGTGGATGAGGTTTCATGTTTTTTCACAAGCCCGCCTGGGCTCCCAGCCTGCCCGCCAGCCTTAAGGTTAGACAGGCAGGTCCATGAATAAGCTGAATTGGTTTCTTAATGGCCTTAATAGCCCGTTGACAGGTCGGCGGGCATGCAGCTGACGTGGCTGCGCGCCTGCCGACCTGAAAATGGAAATGACGCGGGGTGACGTCGGGAGTTCCACCCAACGTCACCTTGTGTCATTTTACACGTCGGCAAACGGGCCCTGCCCCCCACACACCGACGGAAAAATTCTGCCCCAGATTTCCCGCATAGACGAGCCCGGTGTCTTTTTACACTGCATTACTTACAAAGATCTTAGAACACAGGACAGCTTCATAGTGGGTGCAGCGGTTTGCACTTCCCAAATGGTTTGCTTGCTTTCTGTTTCCTGACTACCACACTAATGCTGGTAGTTGCACCTAATGCTTACAGGCGTTGTCCAGTACAATGGCTTCATATTTTCTGCCTTCTTTTAGCAGTGTGTCAATATTGTAACATTTTCTTTTCTCCAAAAGATCTTTGTGGAAAGCAGTAATTGGCGTTGAATCTATAGCTGGCTCCATTATTTGGTTCTGTTGAAGGGTCATTGGACTTGAAACGTCAACTCTTTTCTTCTCCACCGATGCTGCCAGACCTGCTGAGTTTTTCCAGGTAATTCTGTTTTTGTTTTTGTTTTGGATTTCCAGCATCCGCAGTAGTTTTTTGTTTTTATCCATTATTTGTGCTCAGTTTCCGAGAAATCACAGTCCTTACTCTTATCACAGCACCTGCTGATGAAATGATCAACTGATTCTTGTGGCTGTTGTCTGTAAGCCATCAATTCTAAATGGTGTATTCTAAAGTTCACCTTGACCTGAAGCTGATCTTTCAGCATATTCCAAAGCTTGGCAGGATCCTTCAGATCCTCCACAGACAGGCCTGAAATGTTGACTCTGTGCAACCCTTCCAAAGGCTACCTTTATTTTCACTGCCTGCTTAGCCAGTTCTGTAACAGATAAATCTAAAAATCTTAGCTCCATCCTTTGTTTAAAAAAACTATTTTGGATAGGACACCCGTGCTCTTCCAATTCATGCTGGGAAATTTGATGATCATTTTCCTGAGTTTGTGAATACTGTCAATGTGTAGGGGATTTGTAGCTTCTCTACTCCATGGAAATGTCTTCCTTGACAAAGATAATGGCCATGGCAGAAGGATTCTATGCAGCTCAAATGGACCAAAGGCCATACTGCATGGACTACAGTCGTTGGTATACCAGCTATGGATAAAATATCAAGGGAAGGAGGGTCCCTTCAAGTCTTAGTGGGCAACTCACTTAGGAGAGGGAAGCTCTGAATCCAAACCTGCAGCTTGGAGACCTTGCTGCCGCCCTCCCAGTTCACTGCACCACAACAGATGAGCTCCAGGCTTAAAGGGTGGGTTAGTAAGAGCAAACTGTACTCCACCTTAACGCTCCACTGCTCAGGTAGGAAGGAAAAAATGTCCACCCCAACTTCAACTCAACAAGAAAGTGCTGTAGCAATGGGAAAGGGGCAGAAATGGCAGGTGTAAGATGACACTGGCAGCTATAGTTCCAATCCTGCATGTAGGCAGCTCGGGATATTTTTCGTTTTGATGGTGACCTAAAGGCATCATCACTCTGTAGCACCCTGAGCAACCAAGCAACCTTTTTGAAGGACAACACTGCTTGCTCCTGAATTGGAGAGGGGTCGAGAAAAGGTGGCCTAAACAAATGCTTGTCTCCCCACCACCCAGTTGGCTGCCATGATCAATGGGCATCTTTTAATGCAGCCAAACTGCTACAGAGAAGAAAAGGTGAGCTCCTAACCTCACTTCAAAAGGTGGGAAAAGGAGAAAAATTCTGAAGCTAACCTGCTGGAATGTGAGAGCAATACTCGACTCTGGTGATAATAATACACTCAGCCCTGGTGGTGCATGAGCTAGCCAAACTAGACCTCGATATAGCGGCCCTGAGTGAGGTCTGTGTCTCGGAGCAAGGCAGCCTGACAGATCACAATGCTGGCTACATCCTCTATTGGTCAGGTAGACCTCAAGGTGAACAATGTCCCCTCAGTGTCGGCTTCATGGTGAAGAAGACTGTCACCACTAAACTTTCAAGGCTATCAATCAGCCATTCCAAATGCATCATGTTCCTGCCCCTCCCCTTCAAGACCAGCAGCACACAACTCTCATCAGCGTTTATGCCTCAACCCTGAAGGCTAACCCAACTGACAAAGATAAGCTGTGCACAGGTCTCCATGAACTGATCCAGAATGCCCCTCCCAAGGATAAAATTGTCATCTTTGGCGATTTCAGTGCCAGATTTGGCCATGACAGCCAGGCATAGAAGGGATTTCTCGGAAACTATGGAGATTGAAACTGCAATGAAAATGGACATCTGCTCTTGGGACTCTGTGAAGAAAAGCAGCTGTCCATAACCAACACCTTCTTTCAACAAAAAGATCACTTCAAGGCCACATGGATGCATCCCTGCTCTAAACACTGGCACCTGATAGACTACATCTTGGTGTGCCAGTGTGATCGAAAGGACATCCTGTATACTAGAGTCATGCCCAGTGCTGACTGTCATACAGACAACTGTCTCGTTCACTCAAAGCTGAACTTCCATTTCGAGCCTAAGCCCGAGAACAGACCTAGCAACAACCCATCAAACCTGCAAACCTCATCTTGCAGAGATAGATATCAAGCAACCTTACAGAGTAGACTGGGACATGCTGAACTCATTGCTGATTTCACTCCAGAGGAACTCTGGGAACACATCAAAGCTGCAGAACTGAATACTTCCAATGAGGTCATCGGACCCAGCAGCAAGAAGAACAGGAACTGGTTTGATGAAAATGACAATTAAATCCAAGATCTGCTATCAGTAGAAAGGTCAGCTCATCAGGCTCATCTGGTTCATCCATGCAGCAAAGAGAAAACGCAGCTTACTGTCAGCATGCAGCACCCTTCAATGTAAACTGAGGAACATCCAAAATGACTGGTGGATCGCACATGCAGAAAAAACTCAACCGTACGCTGAAAATAATGACATAAGAAGCTTCTTTGAAGCCCTAAAATCTGTCTATGGACCAGCATACCAAACCCAAAACCTCCTGAGTAGTGCCAATGGCAAGACACTACACACCGACAAAGAGTCAGTCCTGGATCGCTGGTCGGTGAACTTTGGAACATTCTTCAGTGCCAAGTGCACAGTGCATGATATTGTCATCAACTATATCCAGCAACAGCCTGTTAAAGAAGAACTAGATGAGAGCCCAACTCTGGAGGAAACTGTGACCCCCATCAACCAGATGGCCCCTGGAGTCAATGGATTTCCACCCAAAGCCTTGAAACATGGTGGCCCTGCCCTATATACCAAGCTTCATGAGTTTTTCATGGCCAGCTAGATCTTCATGATGCCATTGTTGTCACCTTGTCCAAAAACAAAGGAGAAATTTCTGACTGCTACAGCTACCATGGGATCACCCTCCTTTTTATTGCTGGGAAGATCCTGGCTAGAATACTTCAAAACAGACTTGTACCTACAATCGTGGAAGAAAGCCTCCCGGAGAGCCAGTGTGGTTTCAGAGCAAACATAGGCACCACTGACATGATATTTGTACTCAGACAAATACAAGAAAAGTGTTGTGAGCAAAACAAAGGCCTGCACATCACCTTTGCAGACCTAATCAAGGCATTTGACACTGAGCAGAGATGGAGTTTGGAAAAACCTTGAAAAACCTGGATGCCCACCTAGGTTCCTGACCATGGTGAAGCAGTTCCACAAAAATCAGTATGGAGAAGCAGAACAGCAACCTCTCGAGTCCCTTCTGAATCTCCAATGGTGTGAAGCAGGGATGTGTGCTAGCCCCGACATTATTCACCATCTTCTTCAGCATGATGCTGCAGCAGGCAACCGAAGAGCTTGAGGAGGGTGTTTACGTATGCTTCTGGACTGATGGAGGTCTTTTCAACCTCAGGCATCTTCAGGCTCATACAAAGACACAAGAAAAACTCATCCATGAACTTTTTTTCGTTGATGACTGTGCTCTCCTGGCCCACAGTCAGTCAGACTTGCAACGTATAACAACACGTTTTTCCGAGGTGGCACAACTCTTTGGATTAAAAATCAGTTTCAAGAAAACTGAAGTCCTGCATCAGCCTGCACCCCAAGAAGAATATAGACCACCAAGCATTGTCATCGAGGGAATCAAGCTGAATTGCCTTCAAGCAATTTACCTATTTGGGGAGTGTCATCTTGTTTGATGCCACCATAGACAAGGAAGTGGACAGTAGGCTTTCAAAAGCAAACAGCACATTCGGCAGACTCTACAAATGAGTGTGGAACAACCACAGCCTCAGAGCACGGAACAAACTCAAAATATTTAAAGCCATAGCCCTCATCACTCCTCTATATGGCGCCAAGTCATGAGTCCTGTACCGCCGTCATGTACGTCTTCTAGAGCATTTAATCAGTGCTGCCTCCGCAGCATCTTTAAGATCTGCTGGCAGGACCACATCACAAACATTGAAGTCCTGGAAACAGCCAACATCACCAGCATCGGGGCTATCCTCCTGCAAAGCCAACGAGTTGGGCAGGTCACATTGCCCAGATGGACGACAGTCTCCAGCCCAATATCTTGTTGGACAGAGTGCTGACAACTGGTGAACAGAACATAGGGGCCCCATGTAAACATTTCAAGGACTTCCTGAAGAAGTGCCTCTCTGTGTGCCGCATTGATCATTGCAAGTGGGAATTAGAGGCCATAAATTGTGATTCCTGGAGATGCCATATCAGGATTGCTACAGACATCTTTGAGAATGAGCGAACAGCCAGCATGAAAGAGAAAAGGAGGAGCAGGATAGATTCAAATGCCCCCAGCAGCGACCACTGCACTGCACCCACTGTGGGAGAATCTGCTAGTCACAGACAGGCCTGACTAGCCACCAGCAGGCCTGCCATGATGAATACAACCTTCCTAAAAATCTTTGTCTGTGAAGAAATGCCAAGAAGAAGAAGGCAACTCTGTTGCGAGTTTCAGCAATGCAGCTGCTGTGTTTTTTTTCACTCCCTCTTTTTCTTTGGCTGGAGCTTGGGGTTTTCTGTTTTGCATACTTTCTGTCTTTTTCACGGGAATGGTACACAAGAACATCGCAATGGCCCTGCAGCTTGTACTGTCCGACTCAGAATTGACTGCTCAATTCACCACTGATTCGGCTACTCCACAAATCAGGCACTCACTTCTCTGTGAAACACTATCTGTAGAGGGACTCTGTTTCTCAGACTCTCCAATGCACATACATCCTTTGTACAGCACAAAATCTTGCCTTTAGATTTTCCTGTGATCTTCAAATCTTCATCATTTAGTTTATGAGGAACCACTGCTGTCCACCATGTTGCATTTCTATGTTTGTTTAATGCACACTTATTAATCTCACACTGGGCTGGTAAACTAAACGTAGGTTTGGTTTATTTGAAGATGTAGCACAGGATTGCTCAGCAGACAGATTTACTATAAAGATTTAACAGATATTGTTAACAGGAAAGTACTTCACACTACATACTGCTAGCTAAACTTAAAGCTCCTCTGATAAATGGCTGAACCATCTGATAGATTAAATTTCTCCATTTCTCCTCATCGCAATCTTAAATTGGAGATTCCTTATTTTTAAACTGTGTCCCTTAGATCTAGATTCTCCCATGAGAGGAAAAATCCTCTCAGCATCCAGCCTGTCAAGCCACCTCAGAATCTTATATGTTTCATTAGATCACCCCTCATTCTTCTAAACTCCAATGAGTATAGGTCCAACCTGCTCAACCTTTCCTCATAAGGCAACCCCTTCATCCCAGGAATCAGCTTAGAGAGAGTGCAAAGAAAATTTACAAGAATGGTTCCAGGGATGAGGGATTTTAACTACAAGGTTAGATAGGAGAAGCCAGGGTTAATCTCCTTGGAGCAAAGGGGGTTGGGGGGGAGATTTCATATATGTATACAAGATTATGACAGGCTTAGATAAAGTAAACAAAGAAAAGCTGTTTCCATTAACTGATGGCACAATGACAAGGGGGTCACATATTTAAAGTTTTGAGCCAAGGTGGTGGGGGGAGGTGGGGGCCACAGGTGTGAGCAAAAACGTTCTTACTTAGTGAGTGGTAATGATCTAGAACTCACTGCCTAGGGGGACAGTGGAAGCGGAGATGATGAATGATTCAAAAGGAAATTAGATAGGCACTAGAGAGAAATAAACTTGCAGGGCAATGGGGGTAGGATGGAGGAATGAGACTTACTGGATTGATCTACTGAGAGCCAGCATGGAGTGGATGGGTCAAATGGCCTCCTTCTATGCCGTTATGACCCTATGATTAGTGTGGAAATCCTGAAGTTGCAGTCTGTTACTCAGGGCTCTGACAAAGGCTGTGGCTCTTCCCAGAGCCACTAATCACTGAAAGTGAAAATTTCAACTTCCCCACTCGCATATTGTTTAAAACCCCTTAAAAACTTATATCTTGGTTCAATCAGGTGTAACTAGGTTTTTAATGGCAATGTGATTAATAAAGTTTAATGAACAACAGAACTGGTCCTGAAAAAATAATTTTATAATTGTATAGTGCTTTTAAATGATTAATTGGTAGATTTTGAGCTAAATTTTTATTTTTTGTTAAAAAGTTTTCAAACACTTTAGCTTCTACCTTCATCCCATGTGCATGTCCCAATCTTCAATTTGCTCTGTCAAATTCTTTTTAAAAGTGTTTGTATTTTAGTGCTTTTAGTCTCCAGTTGCAGGGGCAGGGGAAGGGGCGGGGCCAGGGGTGGTGGAGGTTGGGGGTGGGTGGGGGTGGTGGAACGGTGAGGTGAAAATCCTTTCATGTGATTGGCTGCTTGGATAGCCAGATGACATCATGGCTGCTCAATGGTGTGAATGCCCAGTAAAGGGCACTGTGATCAGCTGGAGTACCACTGCAGAATGATAGAAGTGAAACTGTTGCTAGGGAGATTGCTTGATCTTTCATCAAGACTTGTGCTATGAATGCTACTCTGGTGACCAGGAAATTCAGACAATTATCTTACCATGCTGGTTGCAGCCTCTCAGGCATTTCCTATATGTTAGGCCACGTGTAGTTCCTGGTTTTTGTGAGTGCAGCCTATGCCAGCTGTCTGGAGGCAAGCCAATCTGGCAGTTTGGATCTCAAAGGGTCAGCACACCCTTTATTTGCACACTGGCCGCAGTGTGTACTATGTACAATATGCACCGCAGCAACTCAACAAGGGTCCTTTGGCAGCACCTTCCAAACCCATGACCTCTACCACCTAGAAGGACAAAGGCAGCAGATACATGGGAAGACCACCACCTGGAAGTTCCCTTCCAAGCCACACACCATCCTGACTTGGAACTGGATCTCCAATCCTTCACTGTCACAGGATCAAAATCCTGGAACTCCCTACCTAACAGCACTGTAGGTGTACCAAACCAGATGGACTGCAACAGTTCAAGAAGGCTGCTTACCACCTCCTTCTAGAGGGAAATTAGGGGCGGGCAACAAATGCTGGCCTTGCCAACAACACCCACATCCCATGAAAGAATAATAAAAGGAAGCAAAAGGCATGAGCACTGCATGTGATTTTGTGGCCTTTACCATTATGGCTTGTAATGAGCCTGTGCTTTTTTTGTAAGAGGCTGAAGTGGCCCTAAAAATGAGTGCTGCATGGCCAAATTCCTACACTGCTAACTTTAAATCAGCATGCCTATTTATTTATTTGTTCACGGGATGTGGGTGTCACTGGCTAGGCCAGCAATTATTCCCCATCCCTAGTTGCCCTTGAGAAGGTGGTGGGGTGCTGCTTTCTTGAACAGCTGCATTCTATGTGTTGTAGGAACACCTCCAGGATTTTGACCCAGCGACAGTGAAGGAACGCTGCTTCACTTGTGGGGCCTCACACACAGCCAGCAAGGATCAGATCATGATGGGTGCACCACTCTCAATTCTATCTATTGAAGTTCACTGATAGATACCGGTTGCATTTAGGCGCTTGCAAGTTGTGAGGGGCCTCCCGAAGTTTATTCTGTAGGTCCACCCTGCAGATCTTTTGTGCTCACAAAGCCATATTCTTAGCACAGTGCTAGGGAGCTAGTCTGATACAGGCGCAGGTTATAAGAAGATGGGAAACCAGGAAGGCAGGCTTTAACCGATGAGTCCTTCAAGAGCACCAGTGTCAAATGGTGACAAGTGACGGTGCTTTTCTCAAGGTGCTTTGTATCCGAGCTACATTTGCCTGATTTATGGTGCTGCATCAACAGCTGCCATCCTCAAGCTGAAATTTGAACCAATTCTAGCTGTTCTCGGGGGACTTCTTCAGCTTTGCAAAGATAAATGACCTTTTGAAGATAAGTAATTGAAACTGTTGTACAGTGTTAGTAACAAACAACTCACATGACATTCTTCTGTCCGCTAATTTAATTAAGGCATTCATTCATTTGAGGAGTTAACTCTTTTTAAACTAACACATTTTATACAGACACATTAGTAATATCACAGAATGCAGTTTCAATCCAATTGATTTTCATTATCCTCTTGTCTGACTTCCACATCTGAAAATTTACTATCAGCCATTTTAGCTTGATTGATGCCACTGATGGGTAAATTTTCAACTGAACACAAAGTTGTGCAGTGAGAGTGAGAAGATGAACATTTACTCTCATGTCTTGGGTCTGATTTATTTTCCTTTATTCATCTTTTTATATAGTTTCCAATTTTTTTCAGCTTGTGAAAATATATGGCAGGGAGTTGCTGTTTAAAGTCCCTGCTTACAATACTACGGGCGGGATTTTCCCTGAATTGCGCTATGTGCAGCAGCGGGTGTGAGAAATGGCTTTCTACCCACCGGCCGCAATGGCGAGTTTTCGTGCCATATCGTCCGCTTCCTGCCACATTAATTATGCATGCAGGGGAAACTCACCGGATTATGGGCGGCCTCTAATTCACCTGCCCCGCCATGAGCCCACCGCTTCCTCCCTCCGGGAGCCATACCTAAACGGCACCCGTGCGTAGCTTTGTCAATGTTTGCAGCCCAGGACTGCCACAAAGAGAGATGGCCCCAAAAGGGAAGAAGGCAGCAGCCCCAAGTTTAGTGATGCCTCACTGGAATGCATGCTGGGCGCAGCCAAGGCCCGCCGCGATGTCCCCTACCCCCACGATGGCTGGAGGAGATCCACCAATCTCACTGCTCTGGCTTGGGAGGTGGTGGCAGCGGCGGTCAGTGCCAACGCAGCACAGAAGAGGTCAGCCACCCAGTGCAGAAAGAGGATGAATGATCTCATCTGTGCCGCCAGGGCAAGTCAACCATCTCATCATTCTCAACTCACACACTCACAAGTCTATCACACATTCACAGGGATATCACACATTGCCAGCTCAAGAAACATCACCACCCACTCTCACACAGATCTTCGCATCTCCATCTGGGCTCATATCCTCTGGAGCTTGAATCCTCATCCCATCCATGGCTCCACTCAACACCCACACATGCCAGGCATCCTTATCATCTGTCCTGGCATGCATCCTGCTCACACTCTCCATCTGTCTTTATGTAGGACAAGCTCACACACAATTGCAGGGAGAGATCCCAGGCTGGCAGTGGAGTGCCAGAACTCAAGGTCCTCACTGCATTGAAGAGCAGAACCATCGAGCTGGCCGGAGAGGATGCGGACCATGCCTGAGGCAACGATGAGGTCAGTGGCAAAAACCCACGTGAGGATCTTGCACCAGCTCATCCATCAGACAACGATACTGTGAGTACATTGTCTTGTTTTACAGCTGCCTGCCATGCACAAATTATCTCTACTTTCTTTCATAGGCACCTCTGCGAAGAGCCCGAGACTCTCAACCAGCCATGCCCTTAGCTCGAGCCTTGACGACACTTCAGATGAGGAACTTGAGGACAGCACTGTTGAAGACCCATCACAATGCTCACCCGTCAGCTGTGCAGAGACACATGCCTCGGTGGGAACTGGTTCTACGGCAGTCTCGGGGTAACAATCTGATGATCACAGTACACAATCTGGTCCACAGCTGGCAGAGTCAGATGACGAGCCTCCAGACTCAGTCCTAAATCAATTGATAGAGCTGCAGCAACAATCTTGGCATGCCAATGCACCGAGGTCAACACTGGTAGGATGGAGACCTTGGTGCAGGAGCAGCACCCCATCACTGTAGCCATTAGTGGCACCCGTCAGTGGCTATACAAGAGTTGGGTGGGGCACCTTGATCTCACTCCAGCTGCACCTTCTCCTCAAGGAGTCAGCCAGGGGCCCTCAGGCACCCTTAGGGAGGAGGACCAACAGCTGGATACCCCAGGGCCATCCACCCAAGTGACACCGCACTGTCCAGCTGATCATAATCCCATCTTCCAATGACCCCATCACCTCCAGCTCCACAGGCCGAGGAGGGTGCACCCTGTCCTACAGCAAGACACCCAAAACAGGCTGGGGCCCTCCAGGTCTCGGTCCTCCAGAGGAAGCCCGCCAAAGTCACCACAGACAACAGGGTGTAGCAGTCAGCAGGCTGCCTCCACCTCTGGCGTGGATGTCCGGGAAACACCCAGGCTTAGCAGTAGGATTAGGAAGATCAAGAAAATTTAGGAGCTCAGGTGTTTAAAACATGTATATAATGTTCACAAATGTAAATAGAATCACACCCATTTCACATCCCTTCTTGTGTATACCTCCTTTTTATGATGAGCTGTGTTGCTGTCCATCAGGTGATACCATGGTCCCTCCCCCACTTAGCACAGATGTTGGGCCTCTTGTCTATGCAGTGTGCTTCCATATCACCACAGTGTGTGTCCTTTTTCAGATCATTCTTGACATCAGTGATGTCTTTCCCTTAATGTTAAGTGTTTTTGTGGAAGGAATCTTGTTCACATGCTTTGCAGGGTCATGTCATGTTTATTCTTGGCTGTGTAAGATTGAGGCTGATGTGTTCTCCTATCTTGTCTGCATTCTCGAAAGGTGAAGGTACAATATACAAGGAGAGATGTGTTCATGCATAGAGAAGGGTCATATATAATGTAACTCCATGTGCTTTCTGTAACCCGGCAGGGTTTTCGTGCTATGAGCCCATACTCAGAGCTTGTGTGTGCTCCTCTCTGCCAACCGCATTTCCAACTTTCCATGTGTACATCTGCCAAACTCCCCAGTAAGTGGGAGCGCTTTGCCACCTGAAGGTACAGAAGCTCTGCCCCTCTCAACTTCATTATTGCCCTGGTACTCAATCCTACAACCTTGATTGTTTCTCAACCTGTAATTGTCTGGATTGAGGCCACAAGGCTCTTGTCACAATGTTGGGATGCAGCGCTGTGCGTCCCATCACTTAAACACTCGCTGAGATGAGTGATGTTAATTGCAAATGGTGATATTTGGCGGTCAATAGAGCCTTTGAGCATGCTCTGGAAGCACACATCGTATCTTGAGACAATGTTGAGGGGAGCAATTGATAGGAGCGAGGGTGTACTTAAGCTGAAGTCTGCTCTTTATTAGCAACAACTCGTGATCTTGAGGGCTTCATCGTGTCTGAGAATTTTAGAGTTCTTAAGGGCCAAGCTGGCCATCAGGGCACCATGTGTGTTTTAAAGAGGAGGCATTTTAATGTCTAGCATGCAATTAGTTGAACATCGTCAACCTCAATTGGTCCACATGCATAGTAAGGTGAGGATAAAAGCAGGCCAACATCCCTGACTGAGAGTGCCAGATGTTATTGTGATAGAGAAGAAGCTGACACAGAGGATTGAGTCAGCTCTGATTAGGTGTATACCTGCTGAGCGTTCTCAGCTGCCTTGGCCCAAATGTCACCCATCAGTTTCACTATCAAGGTTACACAGAATGCATTGTCCCGTTGCTGGAGATGGATTTCCTTGAGGAGCGTTGTCACATTGAAGGCACACTTATACAAGCCCATTGAGGATAGAGGAACAGTTCCTGGCTCTTGTAGGCTGCCACTGTGACTTGGATAATGGAGAGATGCTTGAAGAGGCAGCACCTTCTGATATCTGATGCCAGGACTCCCTCCTCCAGTTAGCACCTCATCTCAGCAAGATCACATGCACTGAGGCTTCATCATCCTTCAAAGGATCAGGACAATGTGAGCCTGATGTGTAACTATTCACTCTCATATTGAATTGCATGGATGAAATGAGAGGAATAGCAATGATGATGTTCATGTTGGCCCATACTGGAGGGCACTCATTGCAACTCATCGTCCTCCTCGTGAAACTTGGTGGCTATGAGGGCCTCACGCACACGTCTGCCTCGTCTGGCCTGTGCTCTGGCCTCTTACCCTGTAGGCTCTGTTTCCTCAAACTCAACATCCTCATCCCCTTCAATGTTCTCCTCATCGGTAGAGATGTGCTGCTCCTCCATGTCGGCATCTGGCAAGTCCTCCCCCTTTGCAACGTCAGGTCATGCAGCACATAGCAAGCCACAATGATCTGTGAGACCTTCTGGGGAGTGTGCTAGAGTTCTCTGTCAAATATGTCTAGGCATTGGAATCGTATCTTTAAGATCCCTATGGTGTGCTCCACCAATGTGCAAGTAGCAGCACGAGCTTCATTGTACCTTTTCTCTGCAGGATTCTATGGCTGCTGCATGGGCGTCATCAGCCACATCCTTTGCAGGTACCCTTTGTCACTGAGGAGCCAGCCCTGGATCCTGTTTGGTCCCTCGAAGATGTCCGAGATCTGCGATCTACTCAGGGTGTATGAATCGTGGTTCTTCCTGGGTATCTGGCGCAAACCTGCATAAGTTTCTTATGGCCGTAGCCCAGCTGTACATTGAGCGAGTGGTAGCCTTTCCTATTTATGTATTGGAGTGCCTGTTGTGAGCGAGCTTTTATAGCCATGAGTGCAGTCGATAACACCCTGCACTTGTGGGATTCTGCAAAGCCCAGTGCTCTGGCCTCCTGGCTTGCTTGATCTCTGTTGAAGTTGATGAAATTGCGGGCCTTGGCAAAAAGGATGTCTGTGACCACATGAATGCATTTATAAGTGGACACTTGAGAGATCCCACAGAGGTCCCCAGTGGAGCCCTGGAAGGAGCTACTGGCATAGAAGTTGAGGACAGCTGTTACTTTAAGAGCCACTGGCGATGGATGCCCTCCCAGTCCCCGTGGCGCCAATTCCTGGAGAAATGGCAAATGTGAGTCACCAGATCCCTGGACATGTGGAGGCGTCGGCATCACTGTCTCTCAATCATCTGCGGATAAGACATGCGTGTTCCATACACCCTTGGTCTTGCGAGCTGCCTACACACAACATTTCTGTAAGCATCATCCTCTGCGTCCAGGGCCCTGCTGCCCTTTGGTCTTGAGGGTTTTGCTCCTTCCTTTGGTGAGCCAGGCACCTCCGTCACAATCTTCTCCTTTCTCTCTCCTGGCTGTATGAGATTATGCAGGCAGCAATAAATCCAGGCTCCATCTTTCTGATGGTCTCCTCTCGCAGCATCAAGAGAAAACAGACATGAGTCACCCCCAAAGGTCCTATTTCTGCCAATGACTCATCAGCGAATGCGGGTTCAAGGGCTTGGTTCAAGTGCCAGCAACTATTCACCTCTGAAATGCAGGGTTCATTTCAAGGTGCTCCTTCCACAACCACACTCCCCCTTTTACATAACCAAATGCTATGAGATTGCTTTGGCCAGGCTCATGGATGTGCTGCTTTCAGCCCACGCTATGGGAAGCTCATTCACTGCACTCTAATACCACATTCTTTGTAATAACTATGAGGGAAATGTTTAGTAAGGACATGAGGTTTTTTGAGGGGGTCCTGAGGCTTCTCTTCTGTGAAGCTGCCAGTGCCATGATTCTAACATGCATCTGAAGCTTGTCCAGTCGCCCAATTACTCTGTAGTTCGTTCTCGCTCTGGGGAATTTCCATGCTGCAAAGAGGGGGTTAATACAAGGAGATCGATTAGTGCCACTTTTCCGGATTGGTCTCGCATGAATGCTTCACTTTCCTGATTCCCAGCTTTGTCATTGATAGGCTCCTAACATATCTCAGCTGTGCATCTCTCCTCATTTGGGAATGCCCCTTTAATTGCCTCTCAGTACACATGCCTGCCATCCAATCGGCCCTCAGGGTCCTCACCAGTAAAATTTCTCCTCATTTTAATTTTGTACTGCGCCATTGCTGCAGGGTGGAAGATGGTGGTGCTGTGCTCTCACTGCCAGAACAGCTTGGACCCTCTCTGTGTGTGTGGAAACCCCTCCCATCACCCCAGAGGAGTTCAATGTTCAGGTTTTCCTCCCTCCATGACTTCTCAATTCTCCCCCTGTATTTCTTGATCCCATTGTGATTGTGGTGGATATCTATTTGTGATCCCCTGAACAGTTTGATGTGGATGTGCCTATGGCCTGTGTAGTCCTCACTCCTCCCTATCTTGAGGACATTTGCACAGTTAGACATATGACCCCTTCCCAACCTTCAGATATCCCCACAATAGCTTCTCCTCCTCTGTAGGCTGCAGATGCCTCCCCTGACTGAGTGTGCCATCGGCGGCCCAATATGATGCCTGAAACCCCACAGACCGAGGTGAGTGATGTTAAGATCACACCTGCACACAACATGCTGGGCACAACTGAGACTGAACTGACATGCCCTCCCCCTCCCTGGATTGGGACAAGGATAGTCTTTGCAAGCTTAACAATGTAAACTGAAGCACTTCTTCATTCGGCGCTCCTCCCATTCTGGCGCCAAGAGGCTTATGCCATTATGTAACATACTCTCTCCCCATCCTGGCGCCGAGGACACTAAACCCCCCAGTCATATGTCTGAGTGCAACCTTCCCGACTCTTACCCCCCCAAGAGCAGCCCTCACGTTGCAGCCCCTTCCCATGCCTGAGGCCATTTCCTCCACTTCCCTAGTGTAGCACTAACCCTGCAGCCCATTATAAGCTACCCCCACCTTACCGCTGGTCTGGTAGGTAGAGACTTGTCTCTGACACCCCACTGGAAGCGATGTGGTACTGCCTGCGAAGCCTGGTGCTGATTACTGCAAGTGCTGTGCGATTCAAGTTAGGCAAACGAACTTTGATGTCATGAGCAAAGTGCAGGTCACCAGGTGCACGTCGCTTATATACCGTTATGAAACATGTTGTTTTAATTGCATGCCGACATGCCCTCACGATCCAACATGGCGGGATGATTCCGGCAAGGAGTCCTTACAATGAGATGCAAATATATTGAAATGACATTCCCAATGTGCCACGGCGGGAAACGTGGCCCACCATTGAAGGCTGCAGCGCATAATCACAAACTGGTTTTACAATGCCGTAAAGCAGATTTTTGGCCTGCTCGCAATATTTTCCGCTCCCGCCCGCCATGATGCCCGCCACTAACAGGAGCGGAAAACCCCGGTCTACATCATATTTAATAAACGGGGTTGATTTTTTGCAATTCAACGGTGACAATGAAAAGAAACAATTATATCAGGACTAAACTATATTTGGATTTTTTTATTTGTGCAAAATTCATATCCAGACTCATTTCCTTCTGGCAATGAATTAAATTGAATAAGATAAACTTAAATTAAATTAATTTAAAGAATTACATCCAGTTTGTACTTCTTAACCATTGTTGATGAGTTGCCAAGTATGATTGAAATTGCAGCTAGTCATTTGGGATGCAGCTAAACAGATACGTGAAGGATGGAGCAGCAGGAATACCAACTGGGTTTCGAACAGATCATTCAATTTTGTCCAAAATGATTTACAGTAAAATCGAGACAGTTGCCTGACCACATCTATTGCCTGCAGAATCTCTTACTAGACCTGAGACACAGAAGCTGATTATATTGTTCCTACTGCCTCCACTGAGATCAGCTGAGGATAGATGAGAAGCAATCAAACCTTGTGCCACCCTGATCTGTAACATATCACTGAGCCACAAATCAGATCAAACATAAACCATCTTAAAAAAAAAACAATCAAGGTGATAGAGATAAATTGAAACGTACAGTGGCAATGTGTCGTGATTCCTACCTGGAATGCATAGTGTTTCACAAAGCCTGGGGAAGTTCAAAGACAAATGTGCCTTCCACATTTTAAATCAGCTGAGCTTTCCGTCCCCTGTTTCAAATAGTTCAGAGATAAAGGACTTCCCTGTCCTCGCCTCAAACCTCTGAATCAATTTGTCATGTGCAAATCGCACAAAATAGGCGAAACTCAGCCAAACATAGCTTCTAGCTTGCACCAAGGCAACAATCCATTCAAAAGTTACAAGCTGAAGAACAATTTATAGTTTAAGATTGGAATCAAATTAATTCCAATGTTTTTATTCTCTTTTCAATATTCAAAGATCTTAATCTGACGTGCTAAAATAGAAAAGGAAACATTTCCATCACTGACAGTCTGAATTAAAAATGGAAAATGCACAGCAGGCCAGCCAACATCTGCAAAAAAAAAGACATTATGACATTTTGGAGGTATATTGACTTCTGATAACTGGTACACATGGAAACATATTAACCTCTCTTTTCCCTTCCCAGATGATGACTGGCCTGCTGTGTAATTACAGCATGGTCTGTTTTTGTTCCATAAAGTGATGCACTGCTTTATAAGGACAGGAGCATTATGCCATGCATTGCTCAATATACCGTTCTGCTGTTTTGAAGCAAAAATTTGGCCAACTAGTGGGAGGAGGTGGATCCATGAACATTCACATTCTTAACTATGTCAGAGCCTAGGAAGAGGTAAGAAGACGTAAGCCATGAGGTGAGAGTGACTGCCCTTGACATCAAAACCATATTTGTCCAAGTGTGACATCAAGGAGCCCTAGCAAAACTGGAGTCAATGGGAATCAGGGGGAAACCTCTCCACTGGTTGGAGTCATACCTAGCACAAAGGAAGATGGTTGTGGCTGTTGAAGGTCAATCATTTCAGTTCCAATCATTTCACTGCAGGTGTTCTTCAGGGTAGTGTTCTCAGCCCAACCATCTTCAACTGCTTCATCAATGACCTTCTCTCCATCATAAGGTCAGAAGTGGGATTGTTCGCTGAAAATGTTCTTTGCCATTTGCAACTCCTCAGATGCTGTAGCAGTCCATGTCCAAATGCAACAAGAACTGAACAATATCCAGGCTTAGGGTGGCAAGTAACATTCATGCCACACAAGTGCCAGGCAATGACCATCTCCAACAGAGAATCTAATTATCACCCCTTGATGTTCAATGGCATTACCATCACTGAAACCACCACTATCAACACCCTGGGGGTTACCATTGACCAGAAACTGAACTGGACTAGCCATATAAATACTACAAGAGCAGGTCAGCGGCTAGGAATACTGCGGCGAGTAACTCATCTCCAGACTCCCCAAAGCCTGTCCACCATCTACAAGGCACAATTGAGGAATGGGATGGAATGCTCCCCACTTGCCTGGATGTGTGCAGCTCCCACAACACTCAGGAAGCTTCACACCATCCAGGGCAAAGCAGCCCGCTTGATTGGCGCCCCATCCACAAACATTTACTCCCTCCACCACCGACGCACAGTAGCAGCAGTGTGTACCATCTACAAGATGCACTGCAGGAATTCACCAAGGCTCCTTAGACAGCACCTTCTAAACTCATGACCACTACCATCTAGAAGGACAAGGGCAGCAGATAGATGGGAACACCACCACCTGGAAGTTGCCCTCCAAGTCACTCACCATCCTGACTTGGAAATATATCGCCTTTCCTTCACTATTGCTGGGTTAAAATCCTGGAACTCCCTTCCTAATAGCACTGTGGGTGTACCTACACCACATAGGCTGCAGTGGTTCAAGTAGGCAGCTCACCACCACCTTCTCAAGGGCAACTAAGGATGGGCAATAAATGCTGGCCCAACCAGCAAAGGCAACATCCCGTGAATGAATAAAAAATAAATGAGCTTCCAGCCAAAAGGGCCAAGAGTGTTGTAAACCAGAAAGCCAGAAATAACTGGAGCTACTTTTATATTTATTTACAGAGTCACAGTCCAAGTTACACTTCCTAACCCCACCACCACAGATTTAGTTTTTGACTAGTTATAGTTTTAGTCTTTGAATAGTTATAATTAATGCCCACCACCTGCATATAATTAAACACAATTAATATACTATTATCCCATTCCCTTTTCTCTTTTCAAATAAAAATTAGGTTTACTGTGCACAACCAAAATTTCAAAACAAATTGGCTTAGATTTTTGCTCTGGAGGTGGGTACGCAGAGCTCAGAAATCTCCTAGCCCACCATACCCACCTCAGGAAAAATGTCCCAAATGGCAGGATCATCATTCCAGGGGAGGGGATTTTCAAGATTATTGTCCCAGCTATGGGAGAGCCCACTCTAATGTCTGTAATATCCATTCACTCTTCAAAACCCCTAGCAACTAGTCTCACTTTAGCCTTATAAGTCTTATCTACAAGGACTTTTTCAGTACAAATTCACCTATGTGACAAAGCTGGTTGCACATTATCTGTACCTCAGGTTAAATTCCAAACTCTCCCCAACAATCTCATTCCCTTTGTTTTGTTCCTCTCCATAGTTTATCCTCACGTTTATTGGTAGCCACCAAAACTTCATGCTCATGAGGACATTTGCTTCTAGTTCTGTTCAGACACTGTTTTATGACCGTTATTTCATTGTGTGATCTATACAGAGTACAGCCTCTACTTGCACTTGTATGCCTATCAGGACTAGTATTGGGAGATCGTCCTCTTGCACTATCGCAGGGTCTTTCTCTGGTACTTGTTTTCTGATGCAAGAGTAACTTCTGGATCTACTACCAGTACTTGCATTGCACTTTTTTACTTTCCAGTCTTTCACCCCATTCTATTAGTCCATGGACCTCCCTTCTTGGCCATCATCCTGAACATCAGTCAATATTTAAACCTGCAGTAGCTTTTCCTGCATGTCTCACAGTTGTCACATTCATCCATTTACTAGACCTCAATTTTATTGGCCAGCAGCTCTCCCGTTACAGCAGTGGCCAGTGCTGGGACTACATCCAGTCTCAGCAAAGAAGAGCCAGGATCTGGATGGGAGGTGAGTACAGGGCATCTCTTGATTGGGCCTAAGCAGTCAGCCCTGAGGGGGGCATCTAGGGGGGTTAGGGGCCAGGTTCCAAAGACCAAGGAGGAGGAGGAACCCAGGGGGCAGACTTTGAGGGAGGGAGTCCCTGATTGGGAAAGGAGACTTTGGGGAAGGCAACCCACCCTTCCCACCTGAGGCCCGAGCCTGTCCTGCTCCTGACTTCCTCCCACTCTCCTGAAAATTGTGGCCAGGTGGGAAGCGACCTTTAAGTGGCTATTAATTGGTTACTTAAGGGTTTCAGTCGGGGTGACGATGAGCGGGCCACCCTAGGCCTCGTCTGCACCCCATAAAATCGGGGCCAGGTTGGGGGTGGGCAGTTAGGCAGCAGGGAGGAGATCTGCAGAATTTTGTGAGCAAATCTAACGTTGGGTGACCTTAAAATTCCACCCTAAGAGTTTGATTGCCATGTTTGATAGTACTGTCTTGCCATCAAAACCTATGACTTTACCAGGGCCTTTTCATTCCCCGACCCTCTCTTTTATAATACACCAAATCTCCTGAATTAAATTCTGTCTCAGTGGTCATATACAATAACTTGAAGCTGACCAAACTTTCATCAGCGTTGATGAAAGCCCATCTCCCTGAAGCATTCAAATATGCAAAAAAAAAATTAAAGTGTGGTACCTTCCAAAGCAGGAGGACTATTGCACAACACAGAAAGCAATTTGGGATTTTGCCCATAGACTAACTGTTAGGACTACACCCTCTAACCATTCCGAGTCGACTCTTTCCATGAAGAACCCACACCAGGGACAACTTGCCATTTGCTTGATCAGCTAAAATTTTATGCAGCATTTCATCGATCACCATTTGGATCCTTTCACAGAGTCTATTACTGCAAGGACTTTCAGCTGTGATATTCATGTTCATGATGTTCATGTTTTCACACATCTCTCTGAACTTGTCAATAGCAAATTCTCTCAAGTCAAAGGCTTTGCTGGTACATCAAATCTAGTCCATTTCTCTACAATTTGGTCTATAATAACCGTTTTGTCATTGCTAAGCATTATTGTAGAAACGCTAATCCTAATTTGGGGTCAGATTGGCAGGCAGGGGGCATAAAATCGGGCACCATGGCAATAGTGCATGGGGCAAGATAATTTACCTTCTTTGTTCTGTTATTTTCAGTGAATTCATTCTAAGGATCTAAGCTGCCTCCCACCTGTGCGGGTGTTTTATCTGTTACAGGGGATGTGTTGGGCAGCCCAATCGCCCATGGGCCAGTTGATGCCCTTAAGTGGCCACTTAATTAATGACCACTTAAGAGACTCCTCACACACCCCTGGAATTTTACCCGCAGTGGAGAGTGCCTGGGCCAATTGCCCATACTCGTGGCAGTGGCCACCATTCCTGTGGAGCTATTGGGATAGGAGAGCTGTCAGCCATTTGATTGGCAGGCAGCTCATGGAGGTGGGACTTCCTCCCCAGTGGGTGCAGAAGTCTTACCTGGAGGCAATTAATGGCCTGAAGGACGTTGAATGGCTGCGGGATGACTCAGCCAAGCAGAGGTGGCCTTGTTTTGACTTTTCAACCAGTGGGGAGAGGCCATCACCTCCGTGTAAAGTTTTGGCATAAATCTGGTCAACAGGTCTTCAAACATAGAATGAAAATATTCCCGTCTTTGTCCCATATCTTTAGATCCATGGCAACGACCTCGCTAAACTCACATTTCAATAGGATATGGTGGTGTCTTCCTATACGTTTTACAGATTCCACACTTCTCACCAATCTCTTCCATTCACCTTGTACATTCTTCATCAACCACAACATTCTTTTGAAGAATTTTTAACCTTTGACAAGTAGGGTGAGCAAACTGTCTATGTAAATTTATGACAATTTTTTTTCTTTCTCTAATTCTTGTCACCTTTAACCTTTCCACTGTATCAACACCTGAGTCCAATATTTGGACCATTTTGAAACTGGCAATAATTCAGTCCTCTATTTGTTGTATCACCATGGAATGTTCTACTTGTTCCATGAAGGCTGAAGGATATGATTATTTCCCCAGGCATTTTTTCAAGGCAAAGGACAGCTGATCTACCAGTGTGGCCCTCACATATGGTGTTACAATCTTATGTGAAGCAACCAATTAAGAGGCCGTCTCTGCGTTTGTCGAAAAATTAAGATTGGCATGTGGGTTCCCAAGGTAAGAGGCCCAATCAGAGATCCCAAAGCTCTGAATGGTCGGCAGCCCCACCGGGAGAAGTAGGCAGGCAGGAGATCACACAGGTGCTTCAAAATGGAGGCACCCTTTGCAGCATTCTGAAAATGTATAAATCATTCAAGGCCACAACTGTCAGGCCATCATTGTGGAGGAGGAGCCCCTCCTCCACAGTTTGACTTGTGGTCATGGCTATGACCCTCCTATCTCAGCGACTCCATGCTGGGATGATTGAGTGGAGTGGATGGTCCCTTGGCTTGCCACTACGAGGCTCCCTTCATTTACCTGCTGGGCTCTAGCCTCATTGCGGGAAGGTCCTTGTGCTGCAGTCAGGAAAATCCCAGTAGTGGCATAACCATGCTCCCAATTGGCCCGTTAATATAGCTATTGACCACCCGCCACTGCTGGGTAGATAACTGCTGCTGCCTTGACCCTGCCTCTGGAGAGATTGCATGGAGTCGGGTTGTTGACTTGACACACTCATTTCCAAGCTTCCTCCCGGTCTTGGTTCTTATGTTTTGGTTGGCCTCGAATCTGGGGGATGATGGTAAAGAACAGAATTTGACTTTAGAAGATTGCCAACGTAAGTGTTGCTCATTTTAATTTTAAAGTGTTACTGTGCATTGCTCCATCTTGTTTGAAATGAGAAACCCCTCTGAAACTGTGCTCCCTAGGGATTTCTTCATTCTGAGGGTGGTTAGTGTTTGGAATTCTCTTCCCCAGCGAGCAGTGGAGGCTGGATCATTGAATATATTCTAGGCTGAGTTAGACAGATTTTTGATTGACAAGGAAGTCAAGGGTTATGGGGCGCAGGCAGGAAAGTGGAATTAAAGCTACAATCAGATCAGCTGTGATATTGTTGACTGGCAGAGAAGCTCGATGGGCTGAATGGCCTACTCCTGCTCCTATTTCTTATGATATTATAAACAATGCCACTCTAAGATTGATATAGCATCTCACAGGATGAATGCACAGCGCTCTAACAGCTGGTCACGTATTTTTCAGAAGTACTGATGTTCTTATTTTTTGCCAGGCCATTCTGCATTGCTATCATAACAATGCATTTGTCCTGTGGCTCATTAAATGTGGCAAACATCAAATATTAAGCATATTGCACTGCAATTATATAAATGCAGCATGTTCACTCACTCATATAAGGTGGTTGCAGGCCTGGGTTCTTGGTGACGCATTCCTTCCTTCAGATTCTTGCTAAGAACACATGTATCATTACAATCTGCTTGCAGAAAGCTGCACTTAACAAATATCAATGGATGAAGTCAGGAAGATTTACAGCTAACATATGACTCTGCTTCGAGGGCCCTAAAGATTCTCATGGCTGATGTCTTCCTTTGTTTTTCATTCGTTTATCTCCTTACTCACTTATTCACTCTCATCACCCGCAAGGAGATGCTGTAGCACTAACTCTGAATGAACTCTGTGAATGAAATGAACTCTGTGGTAAGTGGTGTGCTTCCAGTAAACATTGTAAAAACTGGTATTTTTCTGCTTCTTTAAGTGCCCAAGAGAAAGAGGAGGGGACAGAGCCAATGTGCAGCCTGAACCACATTGATTCTTGGACCTGACTGCAAGGACCATATATAGTTAGTAAAAACCAATCAGAATGTATGTAGGAATACTAAATTCCAGTTAATTTACTCTGAGATCTACTATCAGTGCTGTTTTTGAACTGACTGTAGAAGAAATCCAGGACTGACCTGAGATGCTTTGAAGTCAATTGCTCTCTTCTGTTTGACATAAACAGGTCCTGCACTGCTGACATCATGGAAATGGCATCTGCAAAAAGCAACTGGACAGGTGAGAAGAATGGACTGTAAGATGGATAAATAGAAAAATTTGCTGAAGTTTCATTTTTGAGTTCAGAGTGAAATTTTGCAGCGCTTTCCCTCAGGAAATAACACGTGTAGTCCAGATGGTACACAGTCTGTGGGTGACGTTCCACAATATTTCAAGGTCATGCTATATTTAATGACAAAAGGTGTCAAAAACATTGATAATAAACCATGCTAGGACTTGAACTGGATACGATAGAAATTAACTCACAGGTTGTATTATTGATCTATAAGCTGTTGGTTAGATCTTAGTGTAAAAGCAAAACACTGCTGATGCTAGAAATTGGAAATAAAAACTGTAAATGCTCAGCATGTCAGGCAGCCTCTATGGAAAGAGAAATAAAGTTGAGGGGCAGAACTTTCCTAGCCAAGCGGAGGTGAGTTTCGCTGCATTTCCCCTGAAATCGACGTCAGGTCGGGATCATGATGTCATCCCACTCTCGTCCAGCTTTCCCTGGGGTGGGTTCCAAGTCCAGTGAGGAACTCCCCTTGTGTGCAGGGGGAAAACAATGGAACCAATCAACCAGGCAGTTAATAGCATTTTTAACCCTGTATTCCTTCTTCATGAAGAGTGCACAGGTTCCACGCTGAGTCTGCATCTCATTAGGTTCACCAAGGTGAGCGCAAGGTGCCGAGTGCTTCTTCAGTGAAACTGTCATGCTGGGAAGAACGCAATAGGATGAGGGTGATGTGTGAGTGTTGGCTACTCTGATGGGGATATGAGGATGTGCCTGGTGAGAGAAGAATGAGTGAAACTACAATGTGTGTTGTTCTGAGGAGTGCTGTGCAGGAGAATGTTGGGAAAGGCAGAGTGTAGGAGTAGGCAACTGAAAGTGAATGTCACTCACCTTAACTGTCCTCCTAAAGTCCTGGAACCTCTGGTGCACTATCTCCAGGCTGGAGGGAACACACTTCTGCTTGATTGGATGGGCCATCCTTGAGAAAGATCACCTCACTGCAGCCCCTCAGATCCCACAGCAAGACTTGCAGGTAAGAGGGAGAGACCCGGACCAGCTTTCCCAGGTCTCTTCATTCTTGTGGTTGCTGCAGCTTCAAAAACCTCTGTACAGCTGGGTTACTATAACCCATGACTTGGTCCTTTTAAATTGGAAATCCTTCCTTTGACTGAATGGACAATTCTTCCCACCTTCTTTCCTGAATTGGTCAAGGAGCCCAAAGGCTGAATGCTGATGACTTGCTCTGACAATTAGATAATCAGGCTCACGACCTGTAAATGGTCCCTGGCAGGGGTTAAATTTATAAGATTCTGTCCACTATTTCAGGACCTTTAGTCAAAACTGGACAAAAAGTTGGAGTGAAACAGGTTTTATGCAAATACAGAGGCAAGGATGGGGAGGAGGGGCAGAAAGAACAGATGGGAAGGTCCGTGTTAGGGTGGAAGGCAGAAGAAATTAAATGAAAGAAAGGATGATGGTGCAAGGCAAAAGGAGAAGATAATGGAACAAGAAACAGAAGATGGGTCTGGAAGAGGTGTAAATGGGAGAGTAGAATTATCATCAACAGCTTCAGACTGAAAAAATGAGGGCAGAGGTTATGATTAGAAATTGTTGAACTCAATGTTGAGTCCAGAAGGCTGTAAAGTAGCTAATCAAAAGATGAGGTGATGTTCCTTGATCTTACGTTGAATTTGATTGGAACAATGTAGGGGGCCGAGGACAGGAAGGTCAGAGTGTGAGTGGGATAGAGAATAACAACGACTGGCGATTGGATGCTCAAGATTACTTTTGTTGGCTGATCAGAGATGTTCCCCATTGTGATCCCCTGATCTGAATTTGATCTCTGCATGCAAGCGCAGAAGATGCATCACCTGCCCTTTCACCACCTCCCTTCCCACTGCTCAAGGCCCCAAACATTCCTCCCAGGTGAAGCAGTGATTTACTTGTACTTCCTTCAATTCAGTATACTGATTTGCTACTCATAACTCTCCCCAACAAATGTAAATTTGGTAACTACTTTGTGGAACACCTCTGTTCAGTTCAGCAGCATAATATGAGTCTATGGTTTTCTGTCATTTTAATTCTCCACCACACTTGCTCTGAACTCTCTGCCCTCAAACTCCTACACTGTTCTAATGAAGCTCAACATGAGCTCTAGCAATAACACCTCATTTTTCGCTTATGCACTTTCCAGCTTCCCAAACTCAACATTGAGTTCAACAATTTCAGATCATAGCTAATGTTTGCATTTTTTTGGACAGCAGCTGATTCCGCTTTCCCATTTATACCTCCACCAGGCTCATCTTTTGTTTCTTTACTTGTCCCATTACCATCGCCTTTTGCCATTCACCATCCTCCCTTTAGTTATTTGATCTCTCCTGTCTTCCATCCTTTTTCGTCCCACACAGAATGTGGGCATCACTGGCTAGACCAGCATTTATTGCCCATCCCTAATTGCCCTTGAGAAGGCGGTGCTGAGCTGCCTTCTTGAACCGCTGCAGTCCATGTGGTGTAAGTACACCCACAGCACTGTTAGGAAGGGAGTTCCAGGATTTTGACCCAGTAATTGTGAAGGAACAGTGATATCATTCCAAGTCAGGATGGTGTGTGGCTTGGAGGGAAATTTGAAGATGGTGTTCCCATTCATCAGCTGCCCTTGTCCTTCTAGGTGGTACAGGTCATGGCTTTGGAAGGTGCTGGAGAAGGAGCCTTAGTGAGTTGCTGCAATGCATCTTGTAGATGGTGCACACTGCTGCCATTGTGTGATGATGGTGGAGGGAGTGGATGTTGAATCCTATCATAGACTATCCTTTCTTTTCTTGCCCCCACCTTTCCCTGCTTCTGTACTTGCTTAGTTACATCTCTAACTTTTTCCAGTTCTGACTAAAGATTATTTACCTGGAAGATTCAGGTTTTTTTTATCCACAGATGCTGCCTGAGCTGCTAAGTATTTCCAGTATTTTCTGTTAATATTATTGGTTAGACTCTAACTGGAACACTATAAGCAATTCTGGTCACCTGGTGATCAAGAGCATAATGCTGACCTTGAAGCTAGAGATGATTAAGTTGAAATTTTCAAGATTAAAATCTGCTCTTAACTAGAAGTTTCTTAATTTGAATTCTCTATTAATTCAATTTGAAATCATGCAAAAAGAAATTCTCTTTTGTGTCTAGTTGCATTTTTATTTTTTTATTGGGCCATTCTTTCTTCAAGCAAACAAAAAGCTTTGAATTAATAGGAAGGAACTGTAGAAATGGATCTGGCATTGATTTAGGCAAATTGTTTACCAAAGGATTCAAACATCAAAGAACCAAAGTTAGAAAGTTCGTACCTAAGTAGAGAGGGCAAGGTTTTCTCACTCAAAAGATAATAAATTTGAGGGAAGAGTTACCAAGAAAAAGTAATTGACAGACTGTACTAATAGGATTGTGCCAATTGAGTGTGTTTCTGGAGATTAAAAAATTGTAGAAATTGAAGAGAAAGTAGATAGCTAGATGCTGACCCATGATAAAGGAATTATTTGGGCCTACTGGCCTTTCCTGATCCTGAAAAAACTGTTCTCCTATTGTGTCCTTGAGAGTTGCCTGACTTAAAATGACAACTTGGATAGCAATTGCATTTTTGCACACCTAACTAAATGGTACAGGGTTTAGTGATTCATTCTTTCTCTATGAATAACTACCCCAGGTAATTATCATTGATACTGCAGTTTATTCTTAGCATCCCAATGAATCATAATAATTCCATTATTCCACTGCAGGACTAGTGTACGCTTAAAGGTGGGAGGAGGACTCTCAGAGTGGGAGTATGACATGCACACATAGAAAATAATACAATATAATAAGAGCACAGTGAAAGTGTCAAGTGTAATACTACCAAGATTAAGTATTATTGTGATGACTTATTTCACCTGACTATAAGAATGAATGAAGTCGTTAAAATAATAAGAACAAAAAAAATGTTCTGGCCTATTAGTGAATGACGGGGGCCAGTTAGCTCAGTTGGCTAGAAGGCTAGCGTGTGGTTCAGAATAACGTCAACAGTGTGGGTCTGATTACCATTCCAGCTGAGATAGACTTGGGACCTGCCAACTTGCCCTGTCCCTGAGAGTGGAAGGCAATGGCAAACTACCACTATGCCACCATCTCCCCTGAATGTAATAAATTGCCTACAGTGATGTTAATTATTTCAAGTTATCATTTTTGTCAATTCAGCGCCTTCCAAACCCACGACTGCTACCACCTAGAAGGACAAGGACAGCAGATAGATGGGAACACCACCATCTAGAAGTTCCCCTCCAAGTCACTCACCACCCCCACCCCCCCCATCCTGACTTGGAAATATATCGCTGTTCCTTCACTGTCGCAGGGGCAAAATCCTGGACCTCCGTCCCTAACAACACTGTGGGTGTACCTACACCACATGGACTGCAGCAGTTCAAGAAGGCAGCTCACCACCACCTTCTCAAGGGCAACTAGGGATGGGCAAAAAGTGCAAGCCCAGCCACCGAAGCCCACATTCCATGAATGAATAATAAAAAAAAAATTCCAATTAGGCCTGTAAAACAAAGTGAACTGTTGAAATAGATAAAATATATGGCTATTTCTTCCCCTTGAAACTTGTTACTTATCATATATTATCCAATGTTACACACTACTAAGTAAAATAGTTTGGAAGACTTCCACAAACAAATTTCCCATCCTCAGGATGGAAAGGCTGTCAGGTGATCTTGTGGAAACCCGAATGGAAATATGCTAACATGATAGCTTGATACCAAAAATAGTGGGGAACCAAGGGAGCTTAAAGTAATTAATATCAGTATGGAAAAATGTTAGAGGGGCTAATCAGACAGAAAGCCGCCAAATTCCTGGATCTGACGGTCTATATCCCGGGTTCTAAAAGAGATGGTTGCAGAAATATTGAGTGCACAGGCTATGATTTTCCAATATTCCCTAGGTTCTAGAATTGTCCCAGCAGATTGGAAGGTAGCAAATGTAACACTGCTATTCAAGAAAGGAGGGAGAGGGGGAACAGAACTGCAGGTCAGTTTGCCTGACATCAGTCATTGAGAAAATGCTGGAATCCATTATTAAGAAAGTCTTAACAATATATTTAGAAATTCATAATGTTATTAGGCAGAGTCAAGATGGTTTTATAAAAGGAAAATTATGTTTGACAAATTTCTTACAGTTTTTGTGGATGTAACTAATAAGACCATAAGACCATAAGACATAGGAGCAGAAATTAGGCCATTCAGCCCATCGAGTCTGATAAGTTTCTCAACCCCATTCTCCCGCCTTCTGCCCGTAACCTTTGATCCCCTTACCAATCAAGAACCTATCTATCTTGGTCTTAAATACACACAATGACCTGGCCTCCACAGCCTTCTGTGGCAATGAATTCCATAGATTCACCACTCTCTGACTGAAGAAGTTTCTCCTCATCTCTGTTCTAAAAGGTCTTCCCTTTACTCTGAGGCTGTGCCCTCGGGTCCTACTCTCTCCTACTAATGGAAACATCTTCCCCACGTCCACTCTATCCAGGCCTTTTAGTATTCTGTAAGTTTCAATCAGATCCCCCCTCATCCTTCTAAACTCCATCGAGTATAGACCCAGAGTCCTCAAACGTTCCTCATATGTTAAGCCTTTCATTCCTGGGATCGTTCTCGTGAACCTCTTCTGGACCCTCTCCAGGGCCAGAACATCCTTCCTGAGATACGGGGCCCAAAATTGCTCACAATATTCTAAATGTGGTCTGACCAGAGCCTTACAAAGCCTCAGCAGCACATCCCTGCTTTTATATTCTAGTCCTCTCAAAATAAATGCCAACATTGCATTTGCCTTCCTAACTACCGATTCAACCTGCAAGTTAACCTTAAGAGAATCCTGGACCAGGACTCCCAAGTCCCTTTGCACTCCAGATTTCTGAATTCTCTCCCCATTTAGAAAATAGTCTATGCCTCTATTCTTCCTACCAAAGTGCATGACCTCACACTTCCCCACATTGTATTCCATCTGCCACTTCTTTGCCCATTTTCCTAACCTGTCCAAATCCTTCTACAGCCTCCCCGCCTCCTCAATACTATCAGTCCCTCCACCTATCTTTGTATCATCTGCAAACTTAGCCAGGATGCCCTCAGTTCCTTCATCTAGATCATTAATGTATAAAATGAAAAGTTGTGGTCCCAACACTGACCCCTGCGGAACTCCACTAGTCACCGGCCGCCATCCTGAGAAGGACCCCCTTATCCCCACTCTCTGCCTCCTGCCAGACAGCCAATCTTCCATCCATGCTAGTACCTTGCCTCTAATACCATGGGCTCTTATCTTACTGAGCAGCCTCCTGTGCGGCACCTTGTCAAAGGCCTTCTGGAAGTCCAAGTAGATAACATCCATTGGCTCGCCTTTGTCTAACCTACTCGTTACCTCCTCAAAGAATTCTAACAGATTTGTTAGGCATGACCTCCCCTTGATGAAACCATGCTGACTTTGCCCTATTTTACCATGCACTTCCAAGTATTCTGAAATCCCATCCTTAATAATGGACTCTAAAATCTTACCAACAATCGAGGTCAGGCTAATCGGCCTGTAATTTCCTATCTTTTGCCTCACTCCCTTCTTAAACAGAGGGGTTACATTAGCGATTTTCCAGTCCTCTGGGACCCTCCCTGGCTCCAGTGATTCCTGAAAGATCACCACTAACGCCTCCACTATCTCTTCAGCTATCTCCTTTAGAACTCTGCGGTGTAATCCATCTGGTCCAGATGATTTATCCACCTTCAGACCTTTCAGTTTTCCTAGCACCTTCTCCTTGGTAATGGCCACCATACTCACCTCTGCCCCCCCCGACTCTCTTGAACTTTGGGGATGTCACTCGTGTCTTCCACCGTGAAGACTGACGCAAAGTACTTATTCAGTTCCTCCGCCATTTCTTTGTTCCCCACTACTACTTCTCCAGCGTCATTTTCCAGCAGCCCAATGTCCACTTTTGCCTCTCTCTTACCCTTTAGATATCTAAAAAAAACTCTTGCAACCTTCTTTTATATTACTGGCTAATTTACCCTCATATTTAATCTTCTCCCTCCTTATTTCTTTTTTAGTTGTCTCTGTTGGTCTTTGTAAGCTTCCCAATCCCCTGGTTTCCCACTGCTCTTCGCCGCATTGTATGCTTTCTCTTTAGCTTTTATGCTGTCCCTGACTTCCCCTGTCAGCCATGGTTGCCTCGTCCTCTCTTTAGTATGTTTCTTCTTCCTAGGGATGAATTTTTGCTGTGTCTCCCAAATTACTCCCAGAAACCCCTGCCATTGCTGTTCCACTGTCTTTCCTGCTAGGCTCATCTCCCAGTCAATTCTGGCCAGCTCCTCCCTCATGCCTCTGTAGTTGCCTTTATTCAATTGTAATACCGTTACATCTGATTCCAGCTTTTTCCTCTCAAATTGCAGGGTAAATTCTATCATATTATGGTCACTTCATCCTAAGGGTTCCTTCACCTTAAGCTCCCTTATCAAATCTGCCTCATTACACATCACTAAATCTAGAATTGCTTGTTCCCTAGTGGGCTCCACCACAAGCTGCTCCAAAAAGCCATCTCGTAGACATTCCACAAATTCCTTTTCTTGGGATCCACTACCAACCTGATTTTCCCAGTCTACTTGCATATTGAAATCCCCCATGATCACTGTAACCTTGCCTTTCTTACACGCGTTTTCTATCTCCTGGTGTATCTTGTGCCCCACATCCTGACTACTGTTCGGAGGCCTGTACATAACTCCCATTATGGCTTTTTTACCTTTGCGGTTCCTCAACTCTACCCACACAGATTCTACATCATCTGACCCTACATCATTTCTTGCTATCGATTTAATTTCATTTCTTACTAACAAAGCAACCCCACCACCTCTGCCAACCTGCCTATTTTTTCGATAGGATGTATATACTTGGATATTTAGCTCCCAGTCCTGATCCCCTTGCAGCCATGTCTCCGTGATGCCCACCACATCATACCTGCCAATTTCAATCTGTGCCACAAGCTCATTTACCTTATTTTGTATACTGCGTGCATTCAGATACAACACCTTCAGTCCTGTATTTCCCGTCCCCTTTCTCATTGTTGTCCCTTTATCTGATATGCTTGAAGTTAGATTCCTAGCCCTTTCCAAACACTCTGTCCTATTTTGTGTTCTGGAGACTTTCATAGCCTCTCCTGGGCTCTCCTTTCTTTTCAGTTTTTTCACAATTTTCCATGAAGTTGAATCCACCCCCCCACACGCTAACCTGCTGCTGTGTTTCCCATTAGACAGACTTCTTGGAGTTATACCCTTCCCTTCCCCCCCACTTTCTAGTTTAAAGTCCTGTTGACCACCCTATTTACCATTTTCGCTAGAACATTGGTCCCAGATCTGTTCAGGTGGAGACCATCCCAACGGTTACAGATCCCTCCTGTTCCAATACTGATGCCAGTGTCCCATGAAATGGAACCCCTCTTTCCCGCACCACTCCTTTAGCCACGTGTTTACTTCCCTTATTCTCGCGTCCCTATGCCAATTTGCACGTGGCTCGGGTAATAATCCGGAGATTATAACCCTTGAGGACCTGTTCTTTAATTTAGTTCCTAGTTCCTGATAATCCCCAAACCAGTCCTCTTTCCTAGTCTTACCTATGTTATTTGTCCCGATGTGGACGACAACAACTGGATCCTCCCCCTCCCTCTCCCTCTCCAATATCCTTTCAAGGCCGGTCAGAGATGTCCCTCACCCTGGCACTGGGCAGGCAACATACCATGCGGGACTCTCGATCCTGCTTACAAAGGATGCTATCAATTCCCCTAATTATAGAATCCCCTACAACTACCACTTGTCTTTTTGCTCCCCCCTCTTGAATGGCCTCCTGTGCCACGGTACCATGGTCAGCTGGCTCATCCTCCCTACAGCCCTGTTCCTTATCCACATAGGGAGCAAGTACCTCGTACCTGTTGGACAAGGTCAAGAGCTGAGGCTCCTCTGTTCCTGAACACAGGATCCCTCTACCTGCCTCACTTGCAGTCACACCTTGCTGGCCCTGACCACTGACCGAGCTTGAGGTACTTAATCTACCGGGTGTGACCACCTCCTGAAACAAAGCGTCCAGGTAACTCTCCCCCTCCCGGATGTGCCGCAGCATCCGGAGCTCGGACTCCAGCTCATCAATTCTGAGCCGGAGTTCCTCCAGCAACCAACACTTGCTGCAGATGTGGTCACTGCAGCTCGCAATGGGATCTGCCAGCTCCCACATCATACAGCTACAGCACATCACCTGCCCAGCCATCTCGACTTAGATAATTCATTTATTAATTAGCTTTGCAGTGGTTTTTTTTTCAAATTTGGTGCAGATTCCCATACTAATCAGGTCACAGCTTTCCTGTGATGTCACTTTTTCAGTTTTGGCTTCAGTTACTCTGTGCCCCGAGGTCACCGCTCCGGTGTTTCTCCCTCCGAGTCTGCTCCCTAGAGACAAGGCCGTGAATCCCCGAGGTAAGCTAGATTTATACTCACTGCTCCAGTGCTCTCTGTTGGATGCTCTTCCTCCTGGTGAGTGCAAGACTCCTTCTCCTCGATTCCCTCCTGAGTCGCGGTAGCTGCGGTGACTTCTCCCAGAATGCTTCAGTCACTTCTCACCAGCGCCCTCTGTTGGATGCTCTTCCTCCTGTTGAGTGCAAGAGTCCTTCTCCTCGATTCCCTCCTGAGTCACGGTGGCTGCGGTGACTTCTCCCAGAACGCTTCAGCCACTTCTCACCAGCGGCCTCTGTTGGAAGGAAATCAGTGGATATAGCTTATTTGGACTTCATAAAGGCATTCAGCCATAAAAGAAAGAAAGGAAGACATATTTATATGCATTTATATAAACCATATACATTTATATGGTTTCTGAACCATAGGATATCTCAAAGCACTTAACAGCCAATGAAGTGCTTTTTGAAGTGTAGTCACTGCTACAATGTAGGGAACATGACATCCAATGGTCCGCCAAAGGTTCTGCCAGGGTAATTCACTCTCCTCATCACTGTCAACTCACACACTCACAAACCCATCACACACCCACAGGGATCTCACACCTAAAGGGACAACACCACTAATTCTCACACAAACCCTCACGTCTCCATCAGGTTCATACCCACTCGAGCTCACGTCCTCATCCTGTCCATGGCTCCGTTCTCACACAAACATTCCACGCAGTGCCATGTGTCCTGCTCACACTCTCTCCATCTGTTTTCATGCAGGAGAAGCTGGCTCACATCAGCAGGGAGCCGTCCCAGACCGGGGGTGGAGTGGCCCACATTAGGCCCCTCACTCATTTTGAGGAGTGTGCCATTGTTTGACTGGTGAGAACGTGGACCGTGCCTGCAGTGACGGTGAGGTCAGCAGCGAAGACCCTCATCAGGTCCTGCACCACATCATCCCTCTCTCAACACAAATGTGAGTGCTCTCTCTCCTGCTTTTGACTCTGCTGTCATGCACTAATTATCTCTACATTGGTTCACAGGGAGCTCTGCCAAGTGACCGACACCCTCATCCAGCCAGTCCCTCAGCTCCATCCAGGTCCTCACCTCCAGCCAAGAGGATGCTTCCTCCATTGAAAAGCAGGAAATGAGCAGCTTGGAAGACCTGTCACAGTGCTTACCCACACCCTCCACCAGCGCAGAATACACACCTCAGTGGAACCTAGATCTAGAACAGGCTTGGGTTCACAATCCAGTAGTATCCGCATGGACACAGGAGCAGGAGGTAGGTTCGGCCGAGCTCCCCGGCACTCGGAGTACTGCTGGGGATCAGGCACGTGTGAGGTCTGAGTCAGATGACGAACCTCTAGATTTGGCCGTCCAACTCATCCTGGAGAGTTGGCAAAAGGCATGGGAACATCACGCAGAGCTGTTGGAACTGGCACAATCTGTGCTCAACAGAGTGGCACATAAATCAGAGGAGTGCGCCCGCCTGCTCTCTGATGAAGTGGTGCCCACATGTGCGCATATGGAGGTCTCCATGGGGAGGATGGAGGGCGCCATGGAGACCCTGGTCCAGCAGAATGCGGAGGTGTGTACAGACCTGCACTCCATCGCGGGAGACATGGGTAAGTTCCTACAGTGGCAACGCGGGTGGGAAATGTGGCATCTTGACGTCCCTCCAGGTGCTCCTTCCCCTCAAGGAGTCAGGCCGGGGCCCTCAGGCTCCCAAAGGGAGGAGGAACAGCAGCTGGACACCCCTGGGTCAGCCATTCAGGAATCTCAGGGGCTGTCCTCTCCCTCCCACCCCTTTGCCTGTGAGTCCCTCAGCCTCATCCTCTGTCACCACAGAGGGAGCAGCTGGCCAGTGAGTGATTCCAGAGGGAGAAGTGTGTGTGTGGCAGGGCCTTTCGGAGCCTCATGCAAGCACTGCCGCGCACGCAGATCCTTCACGTTTCACACTCATCTCAACGTCCTGAGCATTTTCAATGCTGCCTGCTGGGGTTTGCTTTCAGTTGTCCATCTGAGCTGACCTGCATCTCCATCCACACAATGATCACACTCCCATGCAGCACCTGATCTGTAGTTTCACTTTTGATTTGGACAGCATGGTCTGGATTCGGTTTTTCATGTGCCCCCCCATCTTTTCCCCTCTTCCAGTCACCCATTTCCCTTCCCCCATCACAGTTGACCGTCCTGACATCACCTTCCACCCCCCCTCTGTGATCTACCAGCCACAGCCCTTTTCCTTCGGGGATGTCCAGGTGAACATGCATGTTCCCTTCTTTCCCAAAAATCCCACCCCCTTCCACATTCACCTCCCTGACTCCCCGCCCCCACCCCCCAGAACCCCTTTCCCCCACAGAACCTCTTCCAACCCGGAAGCCCTTCTCCCCCTTAGTCCTCCCAGTCCCCACGGACTCCCCCCCCCCCAGCTTAGTCCTTCCCTCTTCCTGACTGCCTCAGACACCCTTACTTCTTCCGCCACCCTTGGTCCTTCCTCCCTCCTTCCTCCCTCCAGTCTCACTTATTCCTCCAGCTTTACTCCTTCCCCCTTCCCGACTTCTTCCTCCACCCTTACTTCTTCTCCCACTCTTAATCCCTCCCTCTCCTCGCTCCTGCCTCCCCCCCCGCACTCTCTCCCCTCTCTGCACTCCTGCCTCTCCCAGGACTCCCCCCACCGAACTCCTTCCCTTACACCTTCCACACACCAGTACACCTACTTCCCCAGTTTCCATCTTCTCCCCCACCCAGCCATGCCGCCACCTCTTACTCTCCCAGTCGATTCTAGACCTTCCTCTCTAATCCCCTCGACCATCATCCGTTGTGAGCATCAACGGTAATTTTCAACTTCTGTGAGCTGCTTCGCAGCAGAGCCATGTCCATGAGAATTCGCCCAGCATGCCATGGACATTCCTCCAGAATCCTGTTGCTTTCGGGCTCCAGCATCTTCTGCTCCTTGGATGTCCGTGATGTGAGCAAGGCCCTGGCGGTAAGTTCCAACTTCTGCACATCACAGTTGTCAAGACGTATTCTGCACCGGCGCGCAATCACGCCGACGTGGGCGGACGAGCCAGCGGTGGGGGGATGAGTCCGGCAGGCTGGCCTCATAATGATATGCTGATGTATTACAATGAGGTTCCCAACGTCTGATGGTGGGGAACACGGCCTGTCATCGGTGGGCAGAGCGGATGATCGCAAACTAGTTCCACGAAGTCGTGAAACCGATTTTTGACCTTCTCTCCACGTTGTCCACTCACACCACCAAACGCGCTTGACAGCAGCAAGCACATAAAATCCCGGCCATTCTCTTCAGTCTCCATCACAAATTTCATCCCCAAGTTAATAGCTCCATTCCTCTGCCTGACAACTGTCTGAAGCTGAACCGCGCTGTTCACAACCTTGATGTTGTATTTGACCATGAGATGAATTTCTGACCACATATCTACACCGTCACTAAGACTGTCTATTTCTACCTCCATTATATGCCCCGGCTTCCCCTTATTTCTGTTCATCTGTTGCCGAAACCCTCATGTTACCTCCAGATTTGACACTTCCAACACATTTCCAATTTGGCGGAGGCGGTGGTACAGTGGTACAGTGGTATTATTACTGGACTAGTATTCCAGAGACCCAACAAAAGAATTCAACAAAAAAATCTGGAATTAGAAGGTCTGATGACGACCATGAAACCATTGCCAATTGTTGTAAAAACCCATCTGGTTCACCAATGTCCTTTAGGGAAGGAAATTTGTCATCCTTACCCTGGTCTGGCCTACTTGTGACTCCAAATTCACAGTAATGTGGTCGACTCTTAAATGCCCTCTCAACAATTACGGATGGGCGATAATTGCTGACCTAGCCAGTGACGCCCACATCCCATGAACGAATAAATAAAACACACTGCTGGGCGGCCTCCCATTTTCTAACCTTCTAGCCTGCATAAAGTCCTGTTCACCTGTGACATACCCCGCTTCCTCTTTTGCTGACCTACATTGGCTCCTGGTTTGGCAGCACCTTGATTTTAAAGTTCTCATCCTTGATTTGAAATTCATCCATAGCTTCCACGCTCCATAAACTTGAGCTCATCCAAAACTCTGTTGCCTTCTTCCTAACCTGCACTAAGATGCACTAAGAAGATGGGAGGGCAGCCAGAAGAGCATTGGAATAATCAAATCTCGAGTTAACAAAGGCATGGATGAGGGTTTAAGCTGCAGATGAGCTGAGGCAGGAGTAAAGACAGGTGATGTCACAGAGGTGCTGTTGGTGATGGAATGGATATGGGATCAAAAGCTTAGCTCAGGGTCAAATAAGATGCCACAGCTGCAAACGATCTAGTTCAGCCTCAGGACCTGATGTGTTAACGACTGATGTCACCGAGGGGCAGCGTGTAGATGAGGTATAGCAGGGGACAAAGGATAGATCCATGCAGGGCTTTCTGAAGAATTGCTCTGTCTACAGCAAGAATAAACAAAAAGGGCTCACTGTACCAATGCATTTTACCAAAAGAGTTGGAAACCAAACTAGCCGACGTTTTAGTGATCAAAACCTAATATTTTTCTTATTTTTAAAATCATACATTGGTTGAAATGAAAAACATATCATTTATTTTATGTCATCCTTAACTTTACCTCAGGTAAAGGAAATAAAAACCATACTATTCAACAGAATTGTCACAAAAAATTACACTCACTCCCCGAGATTTGCAGCCACTCGTATATATATGTGTTGTACCAGTATTTCGTAGCATTTCTCTGTCTTTTTTCTTCCTTCAGAACTGTAGTGAAATCCCTTTGGTTGAAATCATCCCAGATTTGCACAAAGTGCAACAACGAGCAGGAAAAAGGATGATTTACCTGCCGGACGCAATGACAGTTTTCACGCTGTATCATCCCATTCCCAGCATGTCCTATTAATAATGCATTCCCGGGAAACACGCTAGGTCTCTGGTGGAGCGTCCTCTAATTCGCCTGCCCCGCCATCACCTCAGGCCTTCAGTAAATCGGGCGCCGTATTTAAAGGGTGGCCCTGCACAGAGCTCACTCTCTCTAAGGGATCGGAAGCTGCCTGGAAACTCATGGCTGCCAAAGGGAGGGAACATGCTGCCCCCCCAGTTTAGCAATGCCTTCCTCAAGTACCTACTGGACGCAGCGGAGGACCGCTGTGAAGTCCTCTACCCCAGCTCTGGGTGAAGACCAGTAAACAAGGTAACAAATCCAGCATGGGAGGCAGTGGCAGCAGTGGTCAGAGCCAAAACCCTGCAAAAGAGGACAGCGACCCAGTGCCAAAAGAGGATGAATGATCTCCTCCGTTCCGTCAGGATATGTCACTCTTCTTATCACTCTAAACTCACACACTCAAAAGCCCATCACACGTCCACAGGGGTCTCACTCACTGCCTGTTCAATGGACATCACCATTCACTCTCTCACACACACCTTCATCAGCCCTGCAGATTGTGTCCTCACCCTATCCATGGCACCACTCGCCACCCACAAATGCCAGGCATCCTTATCATCTGGCCTGCCAGGCATCCTGTTTACACTCTCTCCATTTGTATTCATGCAGGATAAGCTGGCACACGATAAAAGGGAAAGGTCGCAGACTGGTGGAGGAATGCCTGACATCAAGGTCCTCACAGACTTTGAAAATAGAGTCATCCAGATGGCTGGCGAGGATCTGGACCGGTCCTGTGCTGATGGTGAGGTTGGTGGTGCTCAACCAAGTGAGGATCCAGCAGCGCAACATCCATCAACCAGTCATGCTGTGAGTCACTTCACCTGTTTCGCAGTCCTCGCCATGCACTAATTATCTCTCCTTGCTTTCGCAGGCACATCTGGGAAGCAGCTGAGGGAGTCCTCGACCCAGGTCCTCAGCTGAAGCCCCGAAGACACCTCTGAAGAAGAATCTAATGACACCCTCATTGAAGACCCATCACAGTGCTCACCCACACTATCTACCAGCGCAGAGACACAAACCTTGGTGGGACCTAGTTCTAGAATAGCCTCGGGATCACAATCTGGTGAGAACATCGCAATGTCTGATCCACAGCAGGCACCGGCAGGGACTTCCCAGGTTTTTGGCACTCAGAGGACTGCTGGAGGCCAGAAATCTGCTGAGTCCGAGTCAGATGAGGAGTCTCTGGGCTTGGTCATACCTCAGTTGCTGGAGCTACAAAGGCAAGCTCAGGAACATCAGGAAAGTATGTCCACTGCAATCCTCAGATTGCAAAGCACGATGGAGGAGTCCGACAGCCTTCATTCTGAGGTGATAGCACCAGCATGCCAACACACTGAGGTCAACACTGGTAGGATGGCAGCCACCACAGTCTTGGTCCAGGACTTCTGTACTGCACTGCTGTGCAGGCTGAACTCCATTGCTGGCACCATAGTTGGCCTCCAACAGTGTCAGTTTGAGAGGGGAGCTGGGCAGCTCAATATCATTCCAGCTTCTCTTTCTCCTCAAAGAGTCAGCCTGGGGCCCTCAGGCACCCATAGGGAGAAGGATCAGCAGGTGCACGCCCTGGGGCCATCCACCCAGGTGTGTCCAGCCCATCCAAATCCCCTCTTCCTGTGACCCCAGCAGCTCCAGGTCCATAGTCGAGGAGGGTGCCACTGCAACACAGCAGGTCTCCGAATGTAGGCCGGGGCCCTCCAGGTCTCGACCTTCCAGAGAACACCCATCAAGGTTATCACAGAAAGAGCGTAGCAGTCAGCAGGCTGCCTCCATCACTGCTGTGATGTCAGGGGAGAACCAAGATGTAGTGGCAGGGTTAGGAAGGTTAAGAAAATATAGTTTCGCAATGTGGGCACGGGCGTTAATCACTTGTACAATATTGATAAAGGCAGGTGTCTCAGTCCAGGGCCTCTATCCTGTGCTTTGTGTAACCTTCCCAGCACACTCATTTTGTGCCTCCACTGTCACTGGTCACATCAGCTATGCCTACACCTCGATGGGTCTTATCATTGCTGCCAGAATGTCCTGGGCCAGCGGCACAGAGTTCCCTCATTCTCTCTGTGTGTCCCCAGCACCTTTAAGGTGTGGCTGGCCCCCCCCATCTCATCAGCACTGTGTCCGGCGACAGTGTGGTCCTGAAGGGTTCAACTCACAAAGGATGCCATAGGATCAGAAATTAAAGTTTCCCTGCTGCATCTCCATGATATGACCCTGTTCACAGAGCACAAGTGATCTGTCATCAGCCAGACAGGAGTCAGACATTCACATAAGGCATGTGAGGATCTATGGAGTGTCCCCACTGCACGTCGTCATCATCCTCCTGGAATGTAGGGATGACGAGCAATCGCTGCGTCTCCATGACAGGAGCCTTATCACAAAGGGTATGTGCACTGCCATCAGCCAGACAGGAGTCAAATGTTCACAGATGCAATGTGAGGATCTATGGAGTCTCCTCACTGCATGTTGTCATCATCCTCCATGAATCTAGCAGCTATGAAGCACGCCTTCCTCGTCTGGACAGTGCAATGGCCTCATTGCCATCATCCTCGCCATTGATGCGTGACACCCTCTGTGGACTGTATTGCAGGGCTCCACCATTCCAATCCGGGCACCAGAATCTCATTTTCAACATTCCGATGGTTTGCTTCACCAAAGTGCGAGTTGCAGCATGAACCTTGTTAAACCTTCGCTCTGCTGCAGTCTGAGGCCGCCGCACAGGTGTCATCAGCCACCTTCTCTGCGGGTAGCCCTTGTACCCGAGGAGCCAACCCTGCAGCCCCTGTGGACGCTGGAAGACGTCAGGGATGTGAGACCTACTGAGAATGTAGGAGTCATGGACACTCCCTGGGAAACATGCGCAGAGCTGCAGGATGTGTTTGTGGTGGTCACACGCTAGCTGAACATTCAGAGAGTGGAAGCCCTTGCTGTTGACCTAGTGGACGCTTGTTGCCACGGTGATCTGAGCGCCAAGTGAGTGCAGTCAATGGTACCCTGCATTTGTGGGAAACCCGAGATCTGGGCAAATCCAAACGCTCTTGCATCCTGGCTCTCTTAGTCCTGGGCGAAAAGCACAAAGCTGTGTGCCTTCGCAAATATGGTGTCTGTGACCTCTTGGATGCATTTGAGTGTGGAGGCTTGTGATATCCCACAGAAGTCACCTGTGGAGCCCTGAAAGGAGCCACTGGTGTAAAATTGAGCACCACGGTCAATTTCACGGCCGCTGGCAGTGGATGCCATCCATGTCTCCTTGGCGCCAAATCCTGCAACAGGTGGCAGATGTGACCAACAAGTTCCCTGGACATGTGCAGTTTTTGGTGACACTGGTTCTCTGTCATCTGCAGGAATGACAATTGTCGTCTATAGACCCTGGGTCTAGCTAGGCGCTGATCAGTGATGGCTTGCTGAGGCTCTTCAGAGGCGTGTGCAGGAGCCCCAGCTGCCCCTTCTTCTTGAGGGTGCTGCTCTTCCCTCTGCCCAGCCAGGCGCCTCCGTCGCTCTCTTCTCTGTCATCTCCAATCCTTGAAAGCCATGAGGCATACAGCTAGGTCACCAAGCTCCATGCTGCTGATGTACTCCTCCTGCAGGATGAAAGAGAGAGATGTGTGGTTTAGCATTGGTCTCCTAGGGACCTCTCATCGTTACGTGTGCAGCTCCAGGTCCGTCTCAAGGCCCCTTAGTGCATGCTGGAGAGTGCTGGCCACTACTTGCATAGCCAGAGTTTTGTGCACTGCATGGCTGCCCAAAATCTCACCCATCTCCGCCCCACTCCACCTGACCAATTGGCAGCAGCTTTGCCCACTGGACTGCATGCTGTACTCTCAGCTCAGGCACAGGCATTCTCCTAACCCACACTGCAAGGCTGTGCTGTTAGCTTGAACCATGGGGGAGACTGGCCCAAAACTTAATGAAGACATTACAATGGGCTGTGAGCGCCTCCATCAGCGTCTGCTCCATGACCAGCTTTCGCAAGGAGATTGTACAACTTCCCAGTCACCCAGTCATCCAAACGTTTTGCAGCCCCCTAGCATGCTCACTAATTTGCAGTCTGTGCCTGAGGGAGCAAAGCTCAGGAGCATTTAGTGGCACTTTCATGCCTCTGCTTTGCTTGAGTGAGCAGATAAGCTAGAGGCCAGACTCGAAGCATGTCAATGCAGCTGTGCCTGAACTGCCTCAGCTGTGGAAGAATGCTCACTTTATACAAAGTTTCCTTAATGTGTGGCCACTTCCCTCCACGTGTGCTTATGCACTACAATCAGACTGTGCTGCCTTGCCACCCCCGCCCCCCCCACCTCGTCTCAACCCTAGTGCAGCCCTTGCCCCAGCACCACAATGTCAGCCAGCCGGGAAAAAGCAACTTGCCTCTGTCCTCGTCTGAATGTGCGGCGCCTCTTACTTGAAGTCAAACAGGTGACCCTCCTGAGTGCTGTGCTATGTTAGTGTGCACTCACCTCCGAGTTCTCCTCGAAGTTCAGCTTGCCAGGTGCATGCCTTTTAAATGCTGTTATGAATCACGTCGTTCTGGAGTCAGGCCAACGTGGTAGGTAAATTTGACATGGGAGGATGATTCCAGCAGGCAAGCAAGATGATGAGATGCAAATGCATTGAAATGAAGTTCCTGACGTTGGACAGGCGGGAAAGACGGCCCGCCATTGACGAGAGGAGCAAACGATTGCAAACTGGTTTCATGATAGCATAAAACCGACTTTTGGCCTTCTCTCCATATTGTCCGCTCATGCCTGCCATCACACCCGACACCTGATGCCAACGGGGCGGTAAATTCTAGCCTTTGTTAAAACTACTTGACCTACACATTTCCTTGAGGACATTGATTACTGCTATGAATTCCAGAACTGTATTACTTTACTTTTTTCCAAATGAGAGAAAACATTATAACTCCCACAGTCCAGGTGTGCAGTGAACATGGAATGAGAAATATAAACAAAAATAAAGCAGGAAACATGAAGTAAAGTAGGAAAGGACAGGAAAAAATTGATAAATAAGGGGAAGAAGCGATGCAATTTTGAAATCCCCAAAGGCCCATGTGACATACTTAGGTTGCCACTTTTAAATTATGCATACATTTTGATGCAAGTCAATTATTCAGGTATACAGCTTGCAATTAAAAATCTCACACCTCAGATTTGTCCAATATTGACAACTCTCTAACTGCTTTGTACAATTTCTCTCACTGAGGTTAGAATAGCACTGATGAAACTGGGAAGAGCAGCAATCACCTTCACCAGGACTTTCTGTACAATTTATAGTAGCATCACACTTTAGATCTACAGTATTTGTTTCATGAACATAAATCTTTAAAGACTGCTTGCCGGACTAGTCGATAAAGCTTATCCACTGAATGTAAATTCTGAGAGGCATTTGCTTTAATGTGAAAGGCCTTGGCTGTACCAGCTGTCGACATTTTGTAGCAGCTTGCATCCATGCTGTGTAACAGACTCTTATACCAAGTGCCATTGTTTCTATTACTTCCTCATGCCATAAAAAGTGCATAAATGAGGCGTTATTGTCCCTGAATTAGTTAATAGAATTACAAATTTGGCATCATATGATGCATTTATGTGCATATATAATACGTTAGCACACAAACACAACTATAGATTGCAGCAGATAATGCCAAAAACAATTGTGTTAGGTATTGAATCAATGAGCACTAAGATTTACCTACTCAAGTATAAATTCAAAGCCCCTGCCAAAAGCATAGGCTAAAAATAAAATATGTTTCCAGTGCAGCACAGGTTGTTCCCTAACTGCTCTTTGTACGACTAACCACTACCAAACACCACCAGGCGTTCTCATGTCTACAAAAATTCCAAAAGCTGGTGAATAATAATGTGATTCTTTTATGAATGTCCATCAAAAATGGTCCATGGCCCTTCTTTCTATTTGGCACTTTGAGGTGCAAAGTAACAGCTTTGATCAATGGGTTCCTCAGCAGGTTTACAGTTTACTGCAGCAGCAAATAGCGACAGGTTTAAAAGGGGCCTGTCCCAGAGCTCTTGCTGTTACACCATTCCTGGTGATTATAAAGTAAAGTTTGCTGATTATACCACACTTTGTGGAAGGGATTTAGACAACACTGAAAAAGATTTGAAACAATTAAACAGATGAGATTGATTAGAAACAAAGTAGGTAAAGAAAGTGTCGGTTGAAATACTCCGTTAGGCAGCATTGCTGCTATGCTTCCCAGCAGTTGCTCTGTATTGGTCAGCATGCCAGTGCTAAATAGTGACATTTTCTTATTCTTCTCTTCCTTGCCTAGTGGCACATGAAGCAATCTATTTTACCACTGCTTTACACCTTGGAGATCATGATGTCAGTTGTTTCCATTAAAAAGTCCTTTTTTATGTGGTTAGGTCATTAGCCTGACTGTCAACCCCATATCAGGACAATCACATAGATGGAGTGGGGTGGGGTGGGAATGGGTCGTGAAGGGTGGCCACACCACTTCAATCAAAAGTAAGTACGCAGTTGGATGACAACCCAATATTCTACTCCATGCCAGAACAGGGAGATCAGGTACCTTGCTCCTTGTTAGCACACAATTCAGAGACTAGTACTCTTGTCTATGCTCACCAGGGCTGTCTAAAATGGTGCTCAATTGCATTCTTCTTGATTCAGAGACAGGAATGTTACTAATGAGCTAAGGCTCACTCCACTGGAGACCCAGGGATAGATAAATGTTCTGGAGCTTTGGACAAATATTTTGGGATCTTGGTTAATTATTTTTGATGGCCAAGGTATTTTGGGGCAGAGCTAATCCTCCACGAGGACAAGACTCCTTACTTAGACTTCCAATAAGCTTTCAATAAGGTTTTCCATTAAAAACTTCTATTAAAAGTCAAAGTCATCAGAAATTGGAAGTTCCCCTCCAAGACACTCACCATCCTGACTTGCAAATATATCACCATTCCTTCACTGTCGCTGGGTCAAAATCCTGGAACTCCCTTCCTAACAGCACTGTGGGTGTACCTACACCACATGGACTGCAGTGGTCCAAGAAGGCACCTCACAACCACCTTCTCAAGGGCAACTAGGGATAGGCAATAAATGCTGGCCCAGCCAGTGAAGCCCACATCTCGTGAATGAATAAAAAAAAAATCTTGTAGAAAATGAGATGAGACGTTGGTTACAAAATAGGAAAATGGGATAATCATGAAAAGCTAAGGCAGCAATTTTACTGGCTTATACTTCTATTTCCTGGTGCAAAGGTTAGAAACAAGAGCAGAGCTGGTCTTGTCCTGGGACATCTGGGTCTCCCAACAAGGGCTACAATGCCAGAGCCTGCACCTCCCAGTTGTTACATGACCACCATTCCTACCCGGGTGATTTCCAACTTCCTGTAATAATAACCATTGGGGGGTATATATTACCAGGACAACCCAACAAACTGATGCTGGGGTCCCCCACAGGACAGAGGGTGACAGTGAAAAGGATCCAATGACGTTGGAGCCTTGGATCACTTTGGCCAAAGAGTGCAACTGGACCAAAATAATAGCCAAACCCAACAGATTCAGGGCAGAGTTGGGCATGGATAGGTGCAGCACACTTTGGGCACTCTGCTCCTGTCCAGTGCCCAACCAGAGGAGACCCAAGGAAAAAAAATTATCTTCTACCAGACCAGGAGAAGATGATAAATGAAGCTCCACAGGATCAGTGATAACCATCTATTGATTCCATTCTAAACAAATGACATGAATCTGAAACTAATTCCAAGATGTCAAAATGGCCAATGACACTAAAATAATGAGAGTAGAAGAAGATTGGCAGAATGATTTATGTCAGTTGTGCAAGTGGGCAGATAAATAGCAAATTACATTCGATGCTACAAAATGTAAAATGTCTTGTTGTCAAAAGACTTCCATCAGAAATATGCAATAAATGACATTGAATCAGAGGTGTGCTCCACAGTACAAGAGTCAGGAGACCTGTTTTCAGCCCAGCATCTCATTAACATATCTTTAGCAAGCTGCAATGCCAAATAGATACTCCACTGCACTTCAGCAGTTTGATGCAGTGTAAAATCGGTCAACTGTAGCCCGTGGTGTGTAGGAAGTGGGTGGAGGGGGGGATTAGAATGAACTAGCAGCAGGTCAGAAGCTCCTGTGGAACAAAAAAATGCTCATCTTTGGAGAGACCTCCAGCAACATATTTAACCATTGATTAGGCTTCTCAATGTCTGGAGAAAGTGGGACTGCCATGTGTTGTGCATGATCTGTTTATTTCACCATAAAAATTGCAAACAGGGCTCTACTACAAGTATAGGTCCCTGATTTGCATATTTAAACTGTTCTGGGTGGGAGTGGGGGGTGGAATTTAAGGAAGAGAGAGGACTTAGAAAGGAACCTTGGAAGAATAGTAAACATGTTCAATGTCTAAGGAATGTTGCAAGCAATTAAAAGCTATTCAGATGCAAGGATATTCAGGTAATTAAATGTTCCTTCTTTTTCCAGGCTTTCTTCTATTTTATGAATAGGATCAAAATGAAGATGATAGCTCCTAAATGACACATACACAGTGTCATTGCAGGTGATTGTTGTAAGGTTGCTTGGTGCCTCACTAAAAGCTCTGGAGGCTTGTGAACATAAACTTTTAATTGTTAACACACAACTATATACATATCTCCAAGATTTAGGCCTATCTAGGTACTGTGTTCATACCGTCTTCCCTCAGGTTCTCTCTACATCACCCTGTCTCCTATCTACTGCCATATCCCTCTACGTCATACTGTGGGCAGTACTGTTCTCCAGTCCCACATTAATCCTTGCTATGCTGAACACCCTTATACTACATCTTGCCCCCAAATCTTTACCCAACATATTAACAGTACAATCTTTCTTTACATGCTACCCCTGCGTCCCCCTCAAGTCTCTGACTTCATAAATTCAGGTGGCATAGAGGCTTTATGACTCTTCCAGGTCTCGTTCTCTTCCCATTCAGAGGAGTGGTACTCTCAGTTTATCTGGGTTGACTTTGTTGGTTCGGAGTTGAAACTATAGCACTTGGTGTTTCAAATACTTGGGGTTCAACATCTGGTTCGCTTTTTGCACTCTTTAGTCTTAGGTTTTTCTTTGTCGACATCCATCTTCTATGATCGGTTACCATTGGCTTATCCTGTTTCTTCTTGCGGGGGAATGTTCACCCCGTTCATTCATTGAGTGGACTTGGGTTTTCTTTTTCCACGTGGTCCGCTATGTTCTTCCTAGAAGTTGATGTTTCAAAAATGGAACCTTCGTTTGCACTTGTTTTACAATTTCACCCAAATATTTGTTTACTCTGTTGTGGTCGAATTCATTTTCAAGCTTATTAATCTTTTCCTTCAGCTCAGCAACTATTCTGCTGAGTTCAGTTGTCTTTGTTTCAGGGTTATCTGCAGAATCCTGAAACAAGCTTAACAACTTCACCTTGGCATTCCACTCCTTTCAGAGTCTTTCTTCCATGAGAAGCAGTCCACTGACTACTCCTTATACTCATTCAATTCACTTGTTAGATCCCCAATCTGTTTCTTAGAATTTTTCTTAGCTGCTTTTAAAGTCTGGATTTATTCTTCCATGTTCTTTTATTCTTTATTCTTCCATGTTCTTATCTTTCATGTTCTTCAGATTGGGTCGAAGCTCAAGAATTTCATCAGTTTTGTTTGTTAATCCTGCTTTCAATCAACTGTTCAGATTCATCAGCAATTCCTTCTCCTGTTCCATGCATTTTTCACAATACTTAATAGAGATTACTGATACTTAAAGTTCATCAAGTTCTAATTTCTCATTAGCAAACTCTTCTTCCATACATGAAAATTGGTTGTCTACACTGAACAATTTTTACTCAGCAGAGCTTAATTCCATTGTGCTATCCTTCAAGCTCACTTTCTGTAATTTTACTCTGCTAATTATTTCTGAGACTCTTCACACTCCTTTGTGCAAATTTCTACTTTCTCTTGCAGCTGATCCACATTTTCTTGACATTCTAATTCTTGATTTTCATTTCAGCCATTTCATTTTTCAACAACTCAATGTTCTCAGTAAGTCTGAGGCATTCATTCTAATTCCTTGGTCCTCAGCATCAGATTTACATTTCCCAATCTTATTTCTGTCTTTTCTTTCTCCACCTGCAGCGGAGCTTTGTTCTTGACCTATATTTTGGTTTCATTGTTGGCCAGGTAGTATAGCAGTATTGTCCAGGTAATCCATGAGACCCAGGGTAATGCTCTGGGGACCAGGGTTTGAATCCCACCATGACAGATAGTGGAATTTGAATTCAATAAAAAGCTGGAATTAAAAGTCTAATGGTGACCAGGAAACCATTGTTGTAAAATCCCATCTGGTTGTCTAATGGGAAAGAAATCCATTCTCCTTACCATGTGGCTCCACAGCAATGTGGTTGGCTCTTAAAGGGCAATATTGGATCAGCAATAAATGCTGGCATAGCCAAAGCCAACCACATCCCATGAATGGATAAAAAAAATTCCAAGTCAGGGGGGTGAGTGGCTTGGAGGGGAACTTCCAGGTGGTGGTGTTTCCATGTGTCTGCTGCCCTTGTCCTTCTAGATGGTCATGTTTTGGAAGGTGCTAAGGAGTCTTGGTGAATTCCTGCAGTGCATCTTGGTACTACTACACTGCTACTAATGTTCGCCACTGATGGAGGGAGTGAATGTTTGTGGAAGGTGTGCCAATCAAGCGGGCTGCTTTGCCCTGGATGGTGTCAAGCTTCTTGGGAGTGTTGTTAGAGTTGCACTCATCCAGGCAAGCCAAAAGTATTCCATCACAGTCCTGACTTGTGCCTTGTAGATGGTGGACAGGCTTTGGGGAGTCAGGTGAACTACTCGCCGCAGGATTCCTAGCCTCTGATCTGCTCATGTGGCCACAATATTTATAAAGCTAGCCCAGTTCAGTTTCTGGTCAATGGTAACCCTTAGGATGTCGATAGTGGGGGATTCAGTGATGGTAATGCTATTAAACGTCAAGGGCCGATGGTTGAATTCTCTCTTGCTGGAGATGGTCATTGCCTGGCACATGCGTGGCGCAAATGTTACTTGCCACTTGTCAGCCCAAGTCTGGATGGTGACCAGGTCTTGCTGCATTTGGACATGGACTGCTTCAGTGTCTGAGGAATGAACATCCTCACTTCTGACCTTATGATGGAAGGAAGGTCATTGATGAAGCAGCTGACGATGGTTGGGCTGAGGACACTACCCTGAGGAACTCCTGCAGTGATGTCTTGGAACTGAGATGACTGCCCTCCAACAACCACAACCATCTTCCTTTGTGTTGGTATGACTCCAATCAGTGGAGAGTTTTCCCCTGATTCCCATTGACTCCAGTTTTGCTAGGGCTCCTTGATGCCACACTCGGTCAAATGTGGCCATGATGTCAAGGGCAGTCACTCTCACCTCATCTCGGGAGCTCAGCTCTTTTGTCCATGTTTGAACCAAGGCTGTAATGAGGTCAGGAGCTGAGTGGCCCTGGCGGAACCCAAACTGAGCGTCAGTGAGCAGGTTACTGCTAAGCAAGTGCTGCTTGATAGCACCTTTGTTGACACCTTCCATTACTTTACTAATGATTGAGAGGAGACTGATGGGGTGGTAATTGGCCGGGTTGGATTTGTCCTGCTTTTTGTGTACAGGACATAACTGGGCAATTTTCCACATAGCTCGGTAGATGCCAGTGTTGTAGCTGTACTGGAACAGCTTGGCTAGGGGCACGGCAAATTCTGGAGTACAATTCTGGAGCACTATTGCCGGTATATTATCAGGGCCCATGGCCTTTGCAGTACCCAGTGCCTTCAGCCATTTCTTGATATCATGTGGAGTGAATCAAATTGGCTGAAGACTGGCTTCTGTGATGCTGGGGACCTTTGGAGGAGGCCGAGATGGATCATCCACTCAACACTTATGGTTGAAGATTGTAGCAAATGCTTCAGCCTTATCTTTTGCACTGATGTGCTGGGCTCTCCCATCATTGAGGATGGGGATATTTGTGGAGCCTCCTCCTCCAGTGAGTTGTTTAATTGTCCACCATCATTCACAACCGGATGTGGCAGGACTGCAGAGCTTAGATCTGATCCGTTGATTGTAGGATCGCTTAGCTCTGTCTATCACTTGCTTCTTATGTTGTTTGGCAGTAAGCAGTCCTGTGTTAAAGCTTCACCAGGTTAAGATCTCATTTTTAGGTATGCCTGGTGCTGCTCCTGGCATGTCCTCCTGCACTCTTCATTGAACCAGGGTTGATCCCCTGGTTTGATGGTAATGGTAGAGTAGAGGATATGCCGGGCCATGCGGTTACAGATTGTAGTCGAATACAATTCTGTTGCTGCTGATGGCCTACAGCGCCTCATGGATGCCCAGTCTTGAGTTAGCATGGTGGTAGTGCCACACAACACGATGGAGGGTATCCTCAATGTGAAGGTGGGACTTTGTCTCCACATTGACTGTGTGGTGGTCACTCCTACCGATACTGTCATGCAGATGCATCTGCGGCAGGCCAGCTGGTGAGGATGAGGTCAAGTATTTTTCCCTTGTCGGTTCCCTCACCACCTGCCGCAGACTCAGTCTAGCAGCTATGTCATTTAGGACTCGGCCTGTTCGGTCAGTAGTGGTGCTACCGAGCCACTCTTGGTGATGGACATTAAAGTCCCCCGCCCAGAGTACATTCTGCACCCTTGCTACCCTCAGTGCTTCCTCCAAGTGGTGTTCAACATGGAGGAGTACTGATTCATCAGCTGAGGGAGGGCGGTATGTGGTAATCAGCAGGAGGTTTCCTTGCCCACGTTTGGCCTGATGCCATGAGACTTCATGGGATCCAGTGCCAATGATGAGGACTCCAAGGGCAACTCCCTCCCGACTGTGTACCACTATGCTGCCACCTCTGCTGGGTCTGTCCTGCTGGTGGGACAGGACTTACCCAGGGATGGTGATGGTGGTATCTGGGACATTATCTGTAAGATATGATTCCATGAGGATGACTATGTCAGGCTGTTGCTTGACTAGTCTGTGAGACAGCTCTCCCAATTTTGCCACTAGCCTCTAGATATTAATAAGGAGGACTTTGCAGGGTTGACAGGGCTGAGATTGCCGTTGTACTTTCTGGTGCCTAGGTCGATGCCGGGTGGTCCTTCCGGTTTCATTCCTTTTTTGAGACTTTGTAGAGGTTTTGATACAACTGAATGGCTTGCTAGGCTATTTCAGAGGGCATTTAAGAGTCAACCACATTGTTTTGGGTCTGGAGGCACATGTAGGCCAGACCAGGTAAGGACAGCAGATTTCCTTCCCAAAAGGGCATTAGTAAACCAGATGGGTTTTTACAACAATCGACAATAGTTTCATGGTCATCATTAGACTTTTTTAGTTCCAGATTTCTATGCGAACCTGGGTCCCCAGAGCATTACCCAGGGTCTCTGGACAGTCCAGCGACAATACCATTACGCCATTGCCTCCCCTATACTACAGATAGTCCATTCACAGCTCTTTCTGAAGTAGTATTCAACATCTTTTTAACTTCTCATGTTTTTCCAGGGCTGTATACTGATTCTTCAAAGTGTATTTCAGGACAGCAACTTCTTTGAGTACCTTTTCTGCTTGTTGTTGTGCCTGGCTGTACCTCTGATAGAGTTCTTCGAACTCAGCTTTGGTATAGCCCTATCTAGGTACTATCTCCATGCCAACTTCTCTCACACTCTCTCTACACCACTCTGTTTCCTGCCCACTGTCGTGTTACTTTCTACATCATACTGTGGGCCGTACTGTTCTCCAATCCCACATTAACCCTTGCTATGCCGAGCACCCTTATACTACAGTAGTCATGCAACAGGCTACATTTATTCTTGTTTATGGATAAATCTTAATAAAAATGCTAAATTAGGAAGAACTGTTGTAACTTCATAATTCTACATTAAAAATCAACCTTAAGAGAAACAACACCCAACACCAACAAGCAAAGTCAATCATCTGAAACAAATTTAAATTCAGGCAGTTGGGAAGGTTGCTAAGTAGTTCCACAAATAAAGTACCAAACTAGCTTTGGTGTGAGACCCCAACATGCAGCACATGATTCATGGGAGGGAGCCATTAACAAACTCTAGTTTGATTGTTTGTGTTTTCCATTCTGCCTTTTGTTTCCTCTTCTGAGGAGAACTGCTGCAAGGCCTTTCTCAATTTATCAGAGGGGCGACTAAAATATTATACCCGGAAACTAATTTATGTCCTGCAAACAACTTATGAATTACATTGTGTTTAGTACTAGTAGTGGTGATTGACAGATGTGCTCCATGGTCCACCTGTCTGTTTTCACCAAAATAAATTAACTTCAGTGAAACATCAGGCGACCAAGCTTTTAATTTTATATCCCATTGAGTTCAATTTATTTATAATTTGCTGATACGACTGACAGTGTGGGATTTAAACTAAAGTCCATTAAATTCCTCCAAAAGTTTTTCAAATTACTTTGACCTCAGGCTTCTTATTCACTGACGTATTTGTTGAGACCTGCTCCAATAGATCTCACATAAAGATGCCATCTGTATCCCATATGTTCCTTAAATATAAAGTACAATTTAACTCAACATATTGTTTGATTCTTTCATGGAGACCAATATGATGGACAATGGCTTAGATATTATCAATTCTGATGCAGACCTTTAGCCATCAAACATCTCACTTGATGCAATATTATCTCTGTTGGGGTTGGAAACGTTTGATTGGCTCATTGTTTATTCCATGTTAAATAAGTTCACTCAATGGTCTGATCCCAATTGTCACACCCTGCAAACCTGAGTTTGAAATATGTACTAATGAACTCCATTTTACTTGTTGCCCTAATGGTCTTCAGCAACTATCTCTTTCCTACCCTGACAGCCACTATCCAGGTTGCATTTAACCTCCTTATTAATTTTAGGGTTCTCCACAAGTTGACTGCTCCTTGTAGTTATCATTGAACTTGAGGAATATTCAGATAAAGTTCTGCTGACAATTAATCTCAGAACGCTTCACTGCAATAGAATTTTTCTTTGCCCTAACCAATGTCAGTTACTGACTCACTAAGAGATTTACCGGGGGAAGAATTTTTCATCCCGCGGGCGGGCACACGCCCGACCCAAACGGGAGTGAAATAGTGCGCGATGACATCAGGCAAGCGTCCCGACATCGTCGCGCATTCTCACGATCTTTTGGTCGGCGGGGGAGTGCAAGGGGTGGCAGCACACCCGCCAACAATTAAGAGGCCTATTAAGGCCCTTAAGTAGTTAATTAAGTTGCATTTTCCGCTGCCCGCTCAACTGTTTGGTGGGTGGGCAGGCGGGTGAATAGGCCAGGCATGTGGGGACATGTTTATCTCATATGTAAAAAGTTTATTTTTGTATTTAAAATCTGTCAGCTCCCTGAGGCAGTGCTGTGCCTTCAGGGAGCTGTCAGTGCACGCTCCCCCGTGCATGCACAGACTTCAGCGCTCCCGCTCCTTCCCGGCAGCGCTGAGGCTCTTAGCGCGCCTTTCATGCTGACTGGCCGTTAATTGGAATGTAGTGCTACAATCCAATGGCCCCATGATTCTTTCTGTCGTAAACCAAGTAATAATAACTAAGGAATTTGATGGTGCCGCACCCATATCTCAGTTATGAAGGACTCCAATATAGTGGGCAGGAAGCGTATGATCATTACAAACCAGAAGTGCATACAGGGCCTACATTGTTGGCATAGGCAAAAAAAAGTCGAATGAGACCTACATCTAAAACAGACATTAATCCCTTTGCATGTGTAAATAAGGGGCCTAATGCATTTTTGAGGTTTCCTCTGCAATACTGGTTTGCCCTGAGGCAGCCAGTACTGGCAATGGTTGCATTGAGGAAAATCAAGTCTATGTACACTGTAACGAGCAGTCCATAAAAAGGACCACTGCAGGCCATTATGAGAAATGTGTTAAAAAACACTTTCCTGAATGCAGAGCCAGGAGCAGCAGGAGTGCTCCTGCCAACCCCAATGTTTGGGTTTTGAAATGTAGTCAGTCTGTTGCCACATCTGGCTTTCTGTAGTCATGTGACTATGCCATGAGGCAGTCTCTTTGTAAGCAGACAGCTTAAGCCAGATCAATAATGCCTGTCACTGAGAAGACACTGATAAAGCACTGCTGTCCTTATACTTGAAACATGGTGTCAGAAGTGGATTTAAAATAGAATTTTGAAACCCCGAAAATGCTGCAGAGAAGCCGCAGCTCAATGTTCAAACAGAAATGTTCAAATCTGCAAAAAAGCTGCTAAAAGAGGAGTTAAGGATACAATACTGATAAAGCACAAAGTTGCTGAAAGGACAAGAAAAAGAAAAAGAAAAAAAGAGTTAAGGAAAAGCAAGCAAACCTAAGGCTAGAAGTAAAGTATGAGTAACATATGGCTGGAGTAAATTTTCCACTCGCTTTTCCAGTAGAACTGAAAGGAGATACGTGGAAAAACTGGCAGTTTTTCCACTTGCAGTGGCAAAACTATGAGATTGCAACAGACTTAATTAACAAGCTTGAACTGATAAGAGTAGCCACACCCCTAACACTGCTGAGGAGGGATTGCTACAAATTGTATATCACCCTAAATCTAACCAACAAACCAGGAACAGAGGCAGAGCAGTGTTATAATACGAGTCAAGCCTCCGCAAGGGCGGTAATAGAGAGGACCATATAGAAAAACAAAGAACAAAGAAAAGTACAGCACAGGAACAGGCCCTTCGGCCCTCCAAGCCTGCGCCAATCATATTGCCCGTCAACTACAATATTTTGCACTTCCAGGGTCCGTATCCCTCTATTCCCATCCTATACATGTATTTGTCAAGCTGCCTCTTAAACACCACTATCGTACCTTTGGTGTACGGAAGAAATCCAAAGTTACCTTTGGTGTTGTCAGATGCTCCCCCTGCTCTAGAAGGGACTAACATTAGCTCCACTTTTTCTGCTCATCTGAACGCTTTGCATGCAGGCTTTCATTAAAGCTGAAGTTTCAGAGAAAATTTGGCAGGCCCTACGGCACCGCATAAGACCATCAGGAATACAGTTTAGACAAGGAGACATGGTATATTATAAAAGGGAAGGCCAGAGAGTGGGAAAGGACCTGGCAAGGTTATAGGGAGTGATGGGAAAGTAGTAATTGTGCAACACGGCAATCAAACTCTTAGGGTACATTCTTCACAGTTAATTGGTACTGACTACACCTTTACAGGTTCTGAACAGGACATAGAACGCGAGGTTTTGAAACATATGAAAAACATATGAAACAAAAACCATAGTTCTTCTCAAGATGCACTTCTGATGCCTGGACTGTTCAGGGGGAGCACTACAATACCCCCAGAGTGGATGTCGCTGATAGTGGTTGCATGCTGCGCTCTCCACAATCTGGCACTGGCAAGGGGGGCCCACTAGAGGAAGAGGGTCTTGGCGCAGCTCCACAGGACACAGATGATGAGTCCAGCAGTGAGTCAGAAGAGGAGCACAGTGAGGAGAATGCTGAGGACATGGAGGCAGACCTCAGTAACCTCCAGGGAGGCAGGGATGCCAGGAATGCCTTGATCCAATGCTCCTTCAGCTAGGCTACCAAAGATCAGCTTCCACCTCATGCCAGGGCCATCGCCTCCATCCCAGATTATTGAAATGATCCTTTCATTTGCACCCAAAGTCCACTCAATGCCTGTGCAATAAAGTATCTAGCCACTCACGTTCCAGCATTACACACTGGCATACCCTGCACCAGAAAGAAAAAATGTGAAACATACATCAGAACTAAAGCAAATTTAATGTTAGCGTCACATTGAAATCATTATGACATTACAATTACTGGTGTTGATGTCCACACCAGCAGACATATAAACAAACATAAATGAACAGAAAATCACCCACGATCTGTCCCTCTCGTGTTCATGGTGCTTCAAACTTACGTTTACAGGTGTTAAGTCTTGGTGCCACCCCCCCACCCTCGCTGACACCGTCATTGGAGACAGCCTGCTGACTCTGGTGTCTTGTTGGCCTTGATGACCTTGGCGGTCATCCTCTGGCCCATGGAGCCTGTGCTGGCCCCACCTGGGAGGGAGCAGACAGTGCCATGGCTGGCATCTCGCCAGTCGTCACAGCCTCATCAGGTGCGACGGTCACTGGCAGATGGGCAGAGGAGCAGCTGCCGTCATCCAGAGTGCCCTGAGAGGAGCCCACAGAGACGACAACCAGCTTGTGTGGCAACATGAAGTCGATCTGGACCTCCCTGTTCACCATTGATGGATGGGCACCTAGCTGGGATACTGGGTGTCTCATCCATCTCCCACACTGACACTGACCTCCTGAGGTCATTGCCGTGTGAGGGCTTGCAGATCCGAGCGCAACGCCAGGAGTCCCTGATACTGTCCCTGGAGCTGCCTCTCCATGAGAGTCGCCACTCTCAATAGAAGAGGCACCGCGCTTGGCCATGAGTGTCAACCAGTGCTCACGCTCCGCATGGACTCCTCCACAAGGGAGACCATGGTACACAGACCCTCATGGATCTCCGCCAGATCCTCCCGCACATCCCACTGGACATCCTGCATCCGCCGCCTAATGGACAACTCCAGAGGCTCATCATCAGCCTTCAACTGAGAATCATCCTGGTCTCCAGCAGTCCTCCGACTGCTGGTGTCCGGAGCACTCTCAGCTTCCGCCTGCACCTGAAACGAGTGTGAAGTGCCCTCAACAATGTGCACCAACATTCTAGCTGCCAATCTAATGCCCATCGAGGTGCTGGTATCTGCGCTGGTGCACTCCCTTCAGAGAGTGGGTGTGACAGGTGCAAGTGAAGCCCGGTGGTCCTCAGGGGTCAGGGGTGGCCCTTTGGGGTACAGACAGTGAGTGCGTGCTGACGTACCTAAAAGGGAAAACAAGGACACGTCACTAGTTAAAGTCATCACACTGTCACTGTACATGCCAGGCACCCTGGTGAGACAATAGAGATCTGCATCATGGTGCCATCGTCTTTCAATGATCAATGGGGACTCCAGGTCCAAGGCTCCCATCAGTGAAGAGACTACAATCGAATGGTTGCACAATCTGAAACTCTCACCTCTGTGCACTGAACTCTTACCTTCGTCTGGCACCCTCACCTCTCTACGCCCATTTGCATGGGGAGCATGCTGGCTCTCCAGCTCTAGGGCATCCTGTTTGAATCTGTTGAACAGTAACAGGTTGGGTGGGCCTCGGCCTGTACGTGCCCCCTCGGCTTGGTTATGGTTCACCTTCTCCTGAAAGGACAGAGGAGCATGATTAGTCTGCTCTCTACCTGCAGCACCATTGCAGCCTGGCCAATCCCAGCTGAGGAACACCTCGCAGGGCACATCCGAGTCGTGGCCCTCGAGCCACAAGGCACTCAATCCAAGCAGACAGGGCTCACCCCCTTGGCCAGCTCTGGCACCATTGACAGTTGGCACTCAGACTCTAGCACCCCTGAGGTCCATGGGGGGATGTCCACACCTTAACACTTCTGCACAGTGACCCATGCCAACACAGTACTCACCGTTTCTGAGCGCAGCAGGTCATTGAACCGTTTCCAGCACTGCGCCCATGTGCGCCGCAACACATCATGGCTGCTCGCCAGCGCTGCCACCTCCTCCCATGCCCTCTTTGCGAGGTGCGGTGGCTTCCTCCTCCCATCTCTGGGGTCAAGGGTGTCCTTCCTGGCAGCCACCTCCTCCAGCATGACCGTGAGGCATACATCCGAAAAGCAAAAGGTCTCACCAATCAGCACCCCCCCCACCCTGCAAAACTGACCTAAAAATTCTGCCTTATGGGCAGAATGGTCCCAGAAGTGCGGTAGCGGGTGGAAACAGGATGTTTTGCCTGCCGGTCACAATGGCAGCTTTTCCCGCCATATCATCCCATTCCTGGTACATCCCGCCTCAATGATAATGCATTCATGGGAAACACACTGGATCGCTGGGGGTCGGGCTCAGATTTGCCCACCACACCGTGACTTCAGCGCTTCATCCAGACGCCACATTTAAAACGCACCAGAGTACAGCCTATTTCATGTCTTCAGACCAGGACTGCTCCAGGTGACAGGTGGGCCCAAAAGCAAAGAAGACGGCAGCCCCCAAATTTAGTGACACGTCTCTGGAGCGCCTGCTGAATGTAGTGGAAGGCGCCATAATGTCCTCTACCCCCACTCTGGGAGGAGGAGGTCGACCAGAGTCACCAATCTAGCCTGGGAGGCAGTGGCAGCGGCCGTTAGCACCATCGGAACACAGAGGAGGTCAGCTACCCAGTGCAGGAAGAGGATGAATGCTCTCATCCATTCCACCAGGGTAAGTCACCAACCTCATCACTCTCAACTCTCACACCCACAAACCCATCACACGTCCACAGGGATCTCACAGCTCAAGGAACACCAACAACTCTCACACAGACCCTCACATCTCCTTCAGACTCATGTTCTCTGGAGCTCGTATCCTCATGCCATTCATGGCTCTGCTCACCACACAAACATTCCACGGAGTTCCATGTGTCCTGCTCTCATCTACTTTCATGCAGGAGAAGCTAGCTCATAGCAGCAGGGAGAGGTCCCAGTCCAGAGGTGGAGTGGCCCACATTAGGCCCCTCACTCACTATGAGGAGCGTGCCATCACACTGACTGGTGAGGACGTGGACTGTGCCTGCAGCGATGGTGAGGTCAGTGGTGAATATCCACATGAGGATTCTGCACCCCACTGTCCCTCTGTCAACACAACTGTGAGTGCTCTCTCTCCTGTTTAGACTCTGCTGACATGCACTAATCTCTACTTTGGTTCACAGGGAGCTCTGCCATACGACCGACGGCCTCAGCCAGCCTGTCCCTCAGCTCCATCCACATCCTCACTTCCAGTCAAGAGGACACTTCCTCCATTGAAGAGCTGGAAATAAGTAGCCTGGAAGACCTCTCACAGTGCTCACCCACACCAGCGCAGAGACACACACCTCAATAGGACCTAGACCTAGAGCAGGCTCAGGTTCACAATCTGGTGGTCACCGCACGGACACACGTCCGCAGCAGAAGAAGACAGGTTCAGCTGAGCTCCCAGGCACTAGGACTGCTGGGGAAGAGGCATCTGTGAGGCCCGAGTCAGATGATGAGCCTCTGGATATGCCCTTCCAACACATCATGGAGAGTTAGCAGAAGGTGGGGGAACATCACGCAGAGCTGTTGGAAGCCCTCAAAAGAGTGGCATGTGAGTTGGAGGAGTGCGTCCATCTGTTCTCTGATGAAGTGGTGCCCACATGTGTGCACATGGAGGTCTCCATGGGTAGGAGGCGGACTCCATGGAGACCCTGGTTCAGCAGAATGCGGAGATGTGTGCAGACCTGCACTCCATGGGTGAGCCATGGGTGAGTTCCTGCGGTGGCATTGCGAGAGGGAAACTGGGCACCTCGACATCCTTCCAGGTGCTCCTTCCCACCAAGGGGTCAGGCTGGGGCCCTTGGGCACCTGAATCGAGGTGGAGCAGCATTGGTACACCCTGGGTCATCCACCCAGGAATCTCAGAGACTTTCTTCTCCCTCCAAATCCCCTTTGCCTGTGACCACCTCAGCCTCGTCCTCTGTCACTGCAGTGAGAGCAGCTGACCCATAGGAGGACAGCCAAAGCACAGCGGGGCCCTAAAGGCCTCTGCTCTCCAGAGGATGCACACCAAAGTCATCAGCAGCAACAGGGCCAACCATTGCACAGGCTGTCTCCACCCCTGCTGCGGACATCAGGGCAGCACCTAGAAGACGTGGTAGGCCTAGAAAAGTTAAGAAATTCACAGGTGGTTGTACAGGTGAACACATTTTGTCACTTTATAATCTGAAAATATATTTACTTTTACTGAATAATGTGTAATGTTGTCTTTCAGCTTCATTTACAGGTTTCACGAGTCTTCCCCCTGCATCCTCCCACCACTAGCAGTTCAGCTGCATGCAGCCGGCCCATGCGTGATTCTGGAGGGAGAAGTAATATGTGGCAGGACCTTTTGGAGCCTCAGTTAAGCACTTTCCCATGCACGCGGAGCCTTCATCCATCACAGTCATCTCTCTGTCTCAAGCATTTTCAATGCTGCCTGCTGGGGTTCCTTTTCAGTTGTCCATCTGAGCTGACCTGCATCTTCACCCACCCACTGATCACACTCCCATGCAGCACCTGTGCTCATCCAACACGAGGCTCCGCTCACTTTTGATTTCGACAACTATGGTCGTAGTCAAGTTTCTTGTAAGCTCCCCCAACCGTCCCCCCCCCCACCCCCGCACTCCAAGTCACCCATGTCCTTTCCCCCTGTTGACCCCCTGACATCATCTTCCACCTCCCCACCATCACCAACCAATCCAAACCTTTTTCTTTCCTGGGTGTCCAGGTGAAAGTGTATGTCCCCTACCTCCCTGAGAATTCCACCCGGATCCTACATTGACAACCCCGACCTCCTCCTTCCCACCCCCAGGGTCTGTGTCCGCCTCCGAGTCCCCTCCAACCACACTCACCACTCCTTCTACCGCTACCGTCACACCCTCACCCTCCCACCCTCATTCCCTCCGACCATCCTCACCCTCCATTCGGTCCCCAGGCAATCATCGATTCCACTTGCACATTCACCTGGACATCCGCTCCCTTACTCACTCCTCTACCCTTATTCCCTCCTCCACCTTACTCCCTCCAGGTGGTGGTGTTCCCATCTATCTGCTGCCCGCTGGAGGAGGAGGCTCCACAAATATCCCCATCCTCAATGATGGAGGAGCCCAGCATATAAGTGCAAAAGATAAGGCTGAAGCATTTGCTACAATCTTTAGCGAGAAGTGCGGAGTGGATGATTCATCTCAGCCTCCTCTAGAGGTCCCCAGCATCACAGATGCCAGTCTTCAGCCAATTAAATTCACTCCACATGATATCAAGAAATGGCTGAAGGCACTAGATAGTGCAAAGGCTATGGGCCCTGACAATATTCTGGCAATACTACTGTGCTCCAAGACTTGTGCTCCAGAACCTGCTGTGTCCGTAGCCAAGCTGTTCCAGTACAGCTACAGCATTGGCATCTACCCAGCTACATGGAAAATTGCCAAGATATGTCCTATACACAAAAAGCAGCACAAATCCAGCCCGGCCAATTACCGCCCCATCAGTCTACTGTCAATCATCAATAAAGTACTGGAAGGGGTCATCAACAGTGCTATCAAGCAGCACTTGCTTGGCAATAACCTGCTCACTGATGCCTAGTTTGAGTTCCACCAGGGCCACTCAGCTCCTGACCTCATTACAGCCTTGGTTCAAACATGGACAAAAGAGCTGAGCTCCCAAGATGAGGTGAGAGTGACTGCCCTTGACATCATGGCCACATTTGACCGAGTGTGGCATCAAGGAGCCCTAGCAAAAACTGAAGTCAATGGGAATCAGGGGGAAAACTCGCCACTGGTTGGAGTCATACCTAGCACAAAGGAAGATGGTTGTTGGAGGTCAGTTACCTCAGCTCCAGGACATCACCACAGGAATTCCTCAGGATAGTATCCTGGGCCCAACCATCTTCAGCTGCTTCATCAATGACGTTCCTTCCATCATGAGGTCAGAAGTGGGGAAGTTCGCTGATGATTGCACAATGTTCAGCACCACTCACAAGTCCTCAGATACTGAAGCATTCCATGTCCAAATGCAGCAAGACGTGGACAATATCCAGGCTTGGGGTGATAAGCGGCAAGTAGCATTTGTGCCACACAAGTGCCAGTCAATGACCATCTACAACAAGAGAGAATCTAACCACCCCCCCCTTGACATTCAATGGCTTAATCATTGCTGAATCCCCCAGTATCAATATCCTGCAGATTACCATTGACCAAAAACTGAACTGGACTCGCCATACTGTGGCTACAAAAGCAAGTCAGAGGCTAGGAATCCTGCAACGAGTAACTCACCTCTTGACTCCCCAAAGCCTGTTCACCATCTACAAGGCACAAGTCAGGAATATGATGAAATACTACCCACTTGCCTGGATGAGTGCAGCTCCCACAACACTGAAGAAGCTTGACACTGTCCTGGACAAAGCAGCCTGCTTGATTGGCACCGCATCCACAAACATTCACTCCCTCCACCACCGATGCACAGTAGCAGCAGTGTGTACCATCTACAGATGCACTGCAGGAATTCACTAAGGCTCCTTAGACAGCACCTTCCAAACCCACGACCACTACCATCTAGAAGGACGAGGGCAGCAGATAGATGGGAACACCAACACCTGGAAGTTCCCCTCCAAGTCATTCAGCATTCTGACTTGGAAATATATCGCCGTTCCTTCGCTGTCGCTGGGTCAAAATCCTGGAACTCCCTCCTAACAGCACTGTGGGTGCACCTACACCACATGGACTGCAGCGGTTCAAGAAGGCAGCTCACCATCACCTTCCCAATGACAACTAGGGATGGGCAATAAATGCTGGCCCAGCCAGCGAAGCCTACATCCCGTGAATGAATAGAGAAAATGAAATTAAAAACCATACTGGCCAGTGTTGAGCTTGTAACGAGTACCAAGATAACACACTAGGCAGCCGTTGATGACACATGACATTCCAGACAGGCCATGGATGAAGCTGGGAGTAAACCTATTCACTATAGCAGGGACTGATTATCTTGTCACTGTGGACTACTATTCTAGCTACTGGGAGTTAGACCTACTGACTTCAACGCCAGTAGGAGAAATAGTAGAATGCCTGAAAGCACATTTCAGTCGGTATGGCATTCCAGACATTGTGATGAGTGAAAATGGCCCTCAGTTCATGAGTGGGGAATTTAACCGATTTACAAGGGCTTGGGAAATTCAGCACTACTATCATCTCCGCACTATCCCCAGTCAAGTGGAAAGGCTGAAGCCGCAGTTAGATCACCAAAGGATTCATCAAGAAATCGAGCAAATCTCGTACATATGAGTGGACAAACACACTAACTGAAGTCATGGAAAGTAGTCCTGTCTAAAGGCTAATGTCATGCCACACACAAGCTAATCTTCTAATAGCTAAAAAGGCTACTGAAACCAGAAGTAGTAACAGTCGGGAGTGAAAAGATCAAGGTGAAATGGTAGAAAGCCAAATTTCAGTTTGACAAAGCTGCAAAACCATTACCAGAGCTGAGCATTGGGAAGCCAGTCAGAGTACAAACCTTCAATGCTCTCAACAGGAGTCAGCCCACAAGGAAACTTGAGACATTGAGAAATTGTCACCTCGATCGTGCATGGTGGAAATGAACAACAAAAGATACCAGTGCAACCGCAGACATATACGAAGAATGAGCGAAGCTGTTGGCCAGTCAGGAAGAAAGGATCTCACCAGCTGTACTGAGTATAGAACTGTCATCAATCCCAGAGGTCCACGTGTCCCCAACAACCAGTGCAATGGAAAAACAACATGGTGCCATGGGAATGACTCACCCCTAGAGAGGGAACATCATCCAGATGAACAGCCAACGACAACGCGCATGCATAACATAAAGAGATCTGCATGATTTAAAGGCCATGTTTGCAATCAGGTGCAGAGACTGACTGGTCGGAGAAACAGTGTTAATGCATGAGAACAGTGGGTGTATAGTGAGTAACTTGGGTAACTCACAGTCACACAAGAATATGCATGCAAATGTGTCTTCTGTTCGCTAGGAAAAGGGGGATGTTTGTATCTTCTGATCAGTATGAAAAGGGGAATGTTTGGGTTTTGAAATGTAATCAGCCTGATGTCATATCTGACTTTTTGTAGTCATGTGACTATGCCATGAGGCAATCTCTCTGTAAGCTGACATCTTGAACCAGTTCAATAAAGACACCCACTGAGAAGACGCTGATGAAGCACTGCTGTCCTTAAACTTGAAACACCCACATTAAAAGGTTGGGATACTGCCGGCCACTCTTTTTATTTTCTTTGTCAAATGCAGTTCTGCCACTGGTGCTATATTACAAATTGTGTTAATTAACTTTTTTTAATGGGTTCAAGGCTCACTGCAGTATTTGAGCATTTAGTCAAGCTTGAGGCCTCAGTGAAGTATTGATGAAGTATTGATGCAGTGAAGCATTACTGTACTATGAAAGGTCCGTCTTTTGATGGGATGTCGAAGAAGACTTCAGATAATAATACAAAAAAATCCCCTTGGCATTTTTCCCGTATGTCTTAGCCAGCAGCTATGCTTCTACCAACATCATTACAATTGCTGGTCATTTATCTTCTATCTATGACATTTACTTGTGACTATATTTTAAACACAGTTCATTGGCTTTCTAATCTTAATTATAATCTTTCTAACCTTGCTGATATCTCGTACCACAGGCCTTTCACCTAGATTTCTCAAATTTAAAAAATCCACTATCATAAAAATTACAATGCCTTGGCATTATCAAGAGATATGAAGACGTTACTGCATCTGTTCTTGCTTTGTTTGAATTTTATCACATTCTCATTTCGTATCTACCTATTTTTAATTTCTCCTACTTAATTGAGTCTTTTCCTCTCATAGTGCTTAACATTTTGTTGTAGCACTTTATCTCCACAGCAGATGTTCTATTAAATAAACGTGGCCAGTGTTACATTTTACTTGCAGGATTTTCCCTTTAAAGATAATCTTCTCAAATGTTTAACAGAACCTGTAACGTTTCTTTTAACCACCCACTGGAATGCATGGTGCTCTTTTTCATACAAGGAATTACCTTGTGATTCAACAAGATCCCCATGAACATTATTATGTCAAACCTTCACATCAGGGGGAATTTTAACCTGCCAGGTGCGTGGGTGTCGGTGAGTGCGGGAAGCTAAAACATGGAAAATGTTGGCATGCAGAGAAGCTGGCAGGAACCCACCAAGTTCTGTATTTAAATAGAGCATGATCACAGGCATGTAGAAAGCCCCAGTGAGACAGATGGCTGTACTATCAACATATGCTAAAAGGCTCTCTGTGCGCTTCACTACTGATGAGGCCGGTCAGAATGAGCAGGCAGTGATTTACTGCTGTGGTGGAAGCCCCACAGGTAGAAGAAGTCATCGATTGCACATATGGCAATCAAGGCCTCCTTGGGTCACACAGCAACATTCAACAATCAGAAGGGATTCTACTCCATTAATGTTCAACTGATATGTAACCACCAAAGGATTGTCATGTATGTCTATGTAAGACACCCAGTAACCTGCCATAATACCTTCATTCTGCCCCAGTTAAGCTTCTCCCAGATATTCAAACCTCCATGCAGAGTCAGTGGTTTGCCGCTTAGAGACAAGGGCTAGGTAACCCTTGGAGAATAGAGGAAATTTTCAAATTTCACCAGAAAATCACTTAACTGCTTAACAGCTTGTTACATTGCCAGTCAAGGTGCCAGGTAACAATAGAAAGGGAAGGACCAGAGAGACTTGAAATAAAGTTTATGGTGCAAAAACATTGAAAATAAAAGTGACAATTTAACAAGGTGTTAAGCAGTCAAGTGCTTTTCTGGTGAAATTTGAAAGTTTTTCTCATCCTTTGGTCCAAGTGGTCCCATGTGGTGTTTCAGCAGAGCTAGAGGCACTGCTGCTCATTCCCCTGCTCTGTCTGTTGAGATGGTCTTGGGCAATGTCCACTCTGTTTGGAGTCTGAGAGGAGTCCACCAAAAATTGCCCAACCCATGCAGGGGATGACTTGGCCATCAGGACAGGAGGCAGCATGTGAAGCTCTGTCGGGTGGTTGGGCACAAGAGGGTGGAGCAGGAGCACTTTGAGCAGAATTCCCACTTCCATGTCTCCATTCTCCATCTTCTTTCTCTTAGTCCATCCTCACTCCCTTGCTAGCCAAGAATTGGACTTGCTGCACTTCAGCAAGGTGTTGAACAGCTAAGGGGAGGACTTCCTCTATTCTGTTTAAGCTGGGAGACTGAGGGTTGAATTTTGTTAGCCTCTCGCAGGTCCTGGTGGTGGCACCATAAGCGGATGCCATTGCCGCACATGATGACGTGGTGGCCAGCCAATTTGAATTCATGAGGTGTGGGGCCTGCCCTATTGGAGGACGGTCCCAGGCAATGAGATGCTAATTGTAGTGTCAGCTGACATGAATGCAGGTTTTGGCACCCTATTTAAAGGGTTGCCAGCCCTGTTTGTTCTGCTGATTTACTTGGCAAAGCAGCAGCAAACTCACTTTCTAATGTTACAATGATGAAGTTTGTAAAATTATTACTTTTTGGGACTGCAGCTTTAAATTTAGGGTAAACCTAAGGGGGTCATGAGACCGGTCTGCAGACTACCTGACAGTAATTGTGGGTGACTTGATTGTTAGAAATCAGAGGAGGGCATAGCTTGTTTTACTGAGAGAAGGTGCAAGATATTTATGCTTGGAGGCAATGGCAGCAGCCTCTGGGTTTGCCATGAGTAGACTCTGAGTCTCCCAAAGTCCATCTGCTGAAGGTACTGGTTTGTAAACAGTTCTGTAAACAGTCTGCTTACTTCTAAGGTGAAAGGGAATTGAGATCAATAACAGCTAATTAGCATTTCTACCTGGATACAAGACTAATGTGTTTCACGTTGCCATGGGGAAGAGGGCAGAGGAAGCCATTGTTGAGACCAGGTTACAGGCTTCCCTACAAATCAACGAATATCACAGACGGGTAGCAGTTCTAGATGGTCAGCAGAGAGAAGAGGCTGCTTGACTTTGTGAGCTACCATACCTGGATGTGGTGGTCTCTAGTTCAAGAGATGCTTTCTGCAGCCTTCTATGGATTCCGGGAGATTTATTCTGTCATGGCTAGTGGTGGGCCAGGGATGAAGAAGCATTGGAACAGGCTTCACTGGTGGTGGATTTAAGAAACTCTCCAAAAACTGAGAAAAGCTCCTGGAGGCGGTCACTCAAAATTACGAATCAGTGAAAGGGGAATACAGGTACCCACTGGAAGCTGGGAGCAACTGTGGACTGTGAATTGAAAACAAGAGGGCACAGATTGAAAGTAATTGGCAAAAGAAGCAAAAGTGACAGAACAAAAGTCTGTTACAGGCAGTGATTGGTTATGGTCTGTAATGCATTGCCTGAGAATGTGGTGAGACAGCTTCAATTGAAGCATTCAAAAGGGAATTAGACTGTTATCTGCAAAGGAAGATTGTGCAGGATTATGGGGAGAAGACAGGAGAATGGCACTAAGTGGACTGCTCGTTTGGAGAGTCGAATGGACTCCTTTTGTGCTGTAACAATTCTGTGATTCTGTTTGCTATAAGGACTGTAATTCCATGGAGAGTGCGATGTGTGATAAGTATAAAAGGGGAATGTTCCTCTCTATAATTTAAAGTATAAGATGCCTACAAAAAGAAAATATGGCAGGATTTTACATCCCGTGGGCGGACACGTGCCCGACCCGATCAGGTGTAAAATAGTGCGCAATGACTTTGGACGACCAACCTGATGTCATCACGCACTCGCACAATATTTCAGTCGGCGGGTGCGCGCAAGAGTCAGCAGCGCACCCGCCGACAATTAAGAGGCTAGTAAGGCCCTTAATCAATTAATTTTTTATTTGATTTGATAGAAGTTTACAAAATTATGAGGGGTATAGACAGAGTAAATGCGAGTAGGCTCTTTCCACTTAGATTAGGAGAGATAAACACGAGAGGACATGGCTTTAGGGTGAAAGGGGAAAGGTTTAGGGGGAACATTAGGGGGAACTTCTTCACTCAGAGAGTGGTGAGAGTGTGGAACGAGCTGCCATCTGACGTGGTAAATGCGGGCTCACTCTTAAGTTTTAAGAATAAATTGGATAGATACATGGATGGGAGAGGTCTGGAGGGTTATGGACTAGGTGCAGGTCAATGGGACTAGCGGAATAATATTTCGGCACAGACTAGAAGGGCTGAATGGCCTGTTTTCTGTGCTGTAGTGTTCTATGGTTCTAATTAAAACCTATTTTTCACTGCCTGTCCAACATATGGTTGTCGGGAGGGCGAATCGGCCAGGCAGCCTTTCAAAATTTTAGCAAACCTCATCCAAGGGTGCGATGAGGTTTCCACAATTAAATAAAAAGTAAATATAAATTTTGGGGCAGAATTTTTATTCTGTTAATGTTATTGTGAGTGAGTTCCATATTGGGGCATTTTTTTCAGGTTTTAAAGCTCTGTATTTTTGATTTTAAAGTTGTTCAGCTCCCTGAGGCAGCTCCCTGAAATGAAACATTAAGAGGATGAAAGGATAGCATTTGTGGAGGGTTATTGTGGGGGGGTGGGTGTGTAATGGTGATAAGATGAGGATGAGTGCCAATGGTGGTTGGTCAAGTGGGGAGGTGAAGAGGTGCCTCAAAAGAGAGAAACAGGTGCACCTGCTGGGTGCGCTGAAGGGAGTCTGAGAGGTACTGTGAACGAGAAGACTGGGGAAGTCAGAATAAGGGCATTTGCACTTGAATGTGGCATGCCACTCACCTTTTCTGCCCTGGTGTGGTCATTGAACATCTTGAGGTTTGTATTCATGAGAGAGGGACTAGACTCCTGCTGCTGTGGATGGGCAAACTGATGATGGCACCATGGTGCAGGAGGCCATTTAAATGGGGAAATAAAAAGAAACGCAGTAGGGGTTAGCATAGTCAGCGGAATAGATTCTGTTCTCTGCAGCTTAGACTGGGAGTTCCAAAGGTTGTGTTGCCTGCCCAGTACCAAGTTTCAGGACTTCTCACAGTGAGTGAAGAACCTGGAGTGGGAGCGGGAGGTTCCAGTTGTCATGTTCTATATTGGAACCAATGACATAGGTAGAACTAAGAATGAAGTTCTGCGGAGGAGTTTGAGGAATATGGTTCTAACTTAATAAGCAGAACCTCAATAGTCACTGGATTACTGCCTGAACCACAACTGATAAAGGGTCAAGCAGTTTAGAGAATTAAACAAACAGCTTGAGTGGTGTGGGAAGAATTTTTTTTTATTAATGGGGCACTGGTACCAATGCTGGGCAAAGAGGAAGCTGCTCCATTGGGATGGGCTCCATTTAAACTGGACTGCGATCGGTATCCTGGCAAAATGTATATCTAGGGTTGTGGTTAAGACTTTAAAATAAAAAAGGGAAGAGAGGCCAGGCGAAGGAAAATCTTAAAATATAAAGAGAAAAGTCAAGGCAGATGAGCAGTGTAACAATTTGGGCAAAGCCAAGCAGAGTAGGATAGGAAGGAGCAGAGAGTTTAACAGTAATGGTGCATCAGTGAATAAGGTCCATGCAAAGAATAATTCTAGACCTACTACCCACATACATTAAGGAGCTGATGGGGGTTTTCCCTGCTGAAAGACATACCCATCTGGCTACAAAATGGCACTATTATTAAATTCCAGAGTTACTGCAAATATATGGGAAGAGGCAATATTTTTTCCAAATGAACATAGTTACAGGGATAGATCATTCAACCCCTCAAGCTTGTTCTTCTGTTTAGTATCATAGGTCTTTGCCTCAACTCCATTTACACAGCTTTGATCCACATCCCTCTACCTAAAAAATATCTACTGTATCATCTCAGTCTTGAAAATTTCAAGTGATCCAGCATCCATGCCCTTTTAGGGATGAAAGTTCCAGACTTTGACTAACATTTGTATAAAAAAGTGTTTCCAAATTTCTCTATGGCTAGCTCTAATTTTAGAAAGAAGAGTCACACGGACTCGAAACGTTAACTCTGTCTCTCGCTCCACAGATGCTGCCAGACCTGCTGATATTTTCCAGCATTTTCTGTTTTTTTATTTCAGATTTCCAAAGTCTGCAATATTTTGCTTTTATTTTAGTATTGTGCCCCCTTGCACTGAATTCCCCTGACGGGGGTGATAGCTTCTTTACGTCTACCTTATCAAGCCCTTCATCACTTTAAAAACCTCGATTAAATTATCCCTCAACCTTCTTCAAGTTCAAGGTGAGTGGCAGGAGGTTTAGGGGGGATGTGAGGAAAAGCTTTTTTACCCAGAGGGTGGTGACAGTCTGGAATGCGCTGCCTGGGAGGGTGGTGGAGGCAGGTTGCCTCACATCCTTTAAAAAGTACCTGGATGAGCACTTGGCATGTCGTAACATTCAAGGCTATGGGCCAAGTGCTGGTAAATGGGATTAGGTAGGTAGGTCAGGTGTTTCTCACGTGTCAGTGCAGACTCGATGGGCTGAAGGGTCTCTTCTGCACTGTGTGATTCTGAGATTCTGTGATTCTAAACTCAGGGAATTACAAGTCAACCTTATGCTCCTCAATGACAAAAACTTAAATTTATGTAGCCCCTTTAACATAGTAAAATGGTCCAATCACTTCAAAGCAGCACTTTTATCAAACAAAATTCAATACAGAACCACAAAAGGAGACATTAGAAAAGATGAACAAAAGCTTGGTCAAAGGGGTATGTTTTAAAGAGCACCTCTTGGGAGGAGAGTGAGGTAGAGAGGCAGAGAGGTTTAGAAAGGAACTCCTAGAACTTAGGCCTGAATTTTCGCTCCCGAGTCAGGAGCGCAGAGTCTTGAAAATTCCCAGCTCCACAGGCCTGACTTGGGAGAAACTGCCCCAGATAGTCTAATTTTCATCCCAGGTGGGCGAAGGTTAACAGGAATCAGGCCCACTGCCGTGGGAAAGAGTTTGGAGGCAGCTACAGGGCTGCTGGGTGCAGAGGCTGGCTGTGCGAAAGGCCCAACTTGGTAGTCCTGGGTTTCATCCTGGCAGTGAAAAAAAACAATAAAACAAAAAACAGCCCTTACCCCTCACACTCCTCAGCATCACCACCCACTCCCCCACCTCCAACCCCCAACCCACCCCAAATCAGGCTCCAGTGCCATTTTGGCTAAGTTGGAGACCCTCTCCGTCTTTACTAAAGCCCAGGTCTCAGTGTCTAAATGGCTGGAAGTGCGACTGTCAGTGGTGGAGCAATTATAATTGGGGGTACATAAGAGGTCAAGATTAGAAGTGTGTAGGGATCTGGGTGAGTTGTACAGCTGGAGAAGGTTACAGAGATTTGAAAGGAAGGATGGGAATTTTAAAACTAAAGCATTGCCAGATCGGGAGCCAATGCCAGTCAACTCATGAGTGAATGGGACTTGATGTGAGTTGGGACATGGGCAGAGGAGTTCAAGTTTAATGAGGGTGAAAGATGGGAGGCAGGTCAGGAGTGCATTGGGAATAGTTGAACCTAGAGGTAACAAAGGCATGGACAAGGATTTCAGCAACCCCTATTTTAAGTATGCGTTGACCATTTAAATTAAGTGGGTTAATGACTCTTCTAAAATACAGGAGAGAAATGTCTCAGCAATGTATTAAGTTTCATATGCTAGTATCCCAAGGCATAATTCCAGACCCAGCATCCCATAACCTAGATTTTTCTTGAAACATTTAGAAAGAGCCAATTTGCTTCCTTGAAGAGTTTTATGATCCTAAGAATTTTATCATTCTTCCAGATCTGTTACCTATTGATTCCCACATCTAGCCACACAAACACGGAAATAATTGCTAGGATGGAGAATTGGATGAAAAATAGATAAAAATAGAAAGTGGTTGTAAAAGTTGATACAATGACAGTAGGAGTCCAGTTTTTCCAGCACTTTCTGTTTTAATTTCGGATTTCCAGGATCTGCAGTATTTTGCTTTTATTTGGGTGAAAAAGCGTTTGTGCTTATCAGGAGGAAATCATACCGCTATATTGAATGTTGCTTTAGTAATAACTAACCTTGGTTACCATTTTTTTATTCAAAATGCAGAAACAAACTATTATTCTTTTAGAGTTTAAATGCTGTCATAAACACTTTAATCACAGAAAATGTTTCATCGTCATGGACTAAGAACATTCTGGAAGAATTTGTGCTTTTTAAAAGGCGCTGTCCCTTAAAGAGTTAATGCAACAACTCTGGTTGCTGCTGTTCATGGAAAAGACAGTATTTTACAAGAAAAGATAAGTAAGCAGTTTTAAAGAAGTTGGAAACCTCTCGATCACAGTGGACGGTTTAAAAAAGGGTGACATAGTGGTTTATGGCTTTGAAAAAATATGCTTAGGAAAACTGTGTCTAAAAGCTGGTATGCTGTTTTGCTTTGAAAGGAAACAAGAAGGATTAACTGTTTGGGTAAAGAAGACAACAGCTCGTGAAGCTCCACACCCAGTCGAATGCAGAAAGTGAATGAAGTTGCTCCGAAGTCTGTCTACGTTCTAAAATCAACTGACTGCAAGTTTTCCTCGAAGTCTGCCTGAAAAGAGTCATCGATAGTTTCCCAGACAGGTGCTGAGAAACCAATCGTATAACCTGGACGCCATTTCAAGGACCCCACCATCTATCCTTTTTCCTTGAACCATTGATGTCAGGGAACCAAGGGAACCAAAAATTTTAAACGCAGGACAATGACCTTTTAAAATGGCTGAAGCTATGTCTGCTTGTGACCCTGAACAAAAGGAGCTATTTTGCTGTTTCGAGGATGCCTACACCTTGTTATCTCTGCAGACACCCTAACAATCCCCCACTGTGGGCTGCAGAGTCCAACTTCAAAGAGAACTACACAAAGGCCATTTGCATTTCAGAACCGAGGGTGGCCAACCGGAGCCTACTAGTCTGTTAGGATGAAGAGACCTGCAACGTTCCTTTCAATTCTTAACGGCTGGGACATTTAACCATCTCAGGGACCCAGACGAAGAATAGACGTCCTTTGTCAAAGGTGATGTGGAGAGATGGGAGTCATATGACATGAACCTCCAGCTGGTGGAACCAGTATTATTGCCTTATGGAGTTGCAAAGCTCAGTCTGCTATTTTTAACATCTACAAGCTGAAGCACAGAACAGGGGCTCTGTTCAGGTGCGAAGTCCTGGCCCTATCTACACTATTTCGACTGGAACTTCAGTACCCTCACCTACAAGACTAATTAATCTCCACATGTCTACCTCATCATGGAAGTCAACTCTACTGGAAAAGTGAACTATATAGCCTCAGGTTTCAGCCTGGCAACCTCTGTGAAGGAATACCTCATTGGACCTTGATTCTGAATTCTGGATTCATATGAAACAATAATTTGTTTTTCTGTGATCTTTGCCCTGTAAATCTTTCTTTTCTCTATCTCTTTTTTATTGTATGAGTGCACAGGGGGCTTTATGGTGACCCCCTCCCACATTTTGACTGTATGCAAGTCAACTAACTCTTTGAGTTCATTCTATCGCAAGCTTGCTGTAGGGTTATTATTAGAAATTGGATCACACTAAAACTGAGAGGTTGGGAATACGCCACCGATTATAAAGGGAGAAATCAAAATTGAAACACCTTTCTGTTTATGAATGGGTGGTGAAAGGAGAAATCAGGTCTGTTTAAATTAACCCACCTTTCTGTCTATAACATTGGTTGGAATCATCCCAGATTTGCACTAAGTGCGGTAGTGGGCGTGAAAAGAGACGTTTCATCCTTTGGCTGCAATGGTGGATTTTCGAGCTGTATCATCCCCTTCCCAGCCAGCCCACAGCATTAATAATGCATTCATGGGAAACATGCTAGATCGCTTGTGGGCCGGCTTGGATTTGTGCTCAGTACTTCCTCGCTCTGGGCACCATATTTAAAGCACACCAGAGCGCAGCCTACCTCATGTCTGCAAACAGGACTGCTCCAGGGGACAGAGGGCCCCAAAAGCAAAGAAGCCAGCAGCCCCCAAATTTAGTAACACCTCAGGGTACCTGCTGGATGCAGTGAAAGGCCACCGCGATGTCCTCTACCCCCACCCTAGCCACAGGAGGTCCACCAGAGTCACCAATCCGGCCTGCCAGGCAGTAGAATTGGTGGTCAGCACCGGTGGAGCACAGAGGAGGTCAGCCATCCAGTGCAGGAAGAGGATGAATTATCTCATCTGTTCCGCCAGGATAAGTCAACCACCTCATCACTCTCAACTCACACTCCCAAGCCCATCACATGTCCACAGGGATCTCACATCTCAAGGGACAACAACACTAACTCTCACACACATCCTCACATTTCCAACAGGCTCATATCTTCTTGAGCTCGCTTCCTAATCCCGTCCATGGCTCCACTCACCACACAAACATTCCACGCAATGACTCTCTCCATCTGTTTTCATGCAGGAGAAGCTGGCTCACATCAGCAGGGAGAGGTCCCAGACTGGGGGCTGGAGTGGCCCACATTAGGCCCCTCACTCACTTTGAGGAGTGTGCCATCGCACTGACTGGTGAGGATGTGGACCAGGCCTGCGGTGACGGTGAGGTCAGTGGCAAACACCCTCGTGAGGATCCTGCACCATATCATCCCTCTCTCAACGTAAATTGAGTGCTCTCTCTCCTGCTTTTGACTCTGCTGCTATGCCTTAATTATCTCTACTTTGGTTCACAGGGAGCTCTGCCAAGCAATCGATGCCCTTGGACAGCCAGTCCCGCAGATCCATCCAGGTCCTCACCTCCAGCCACAAAGACACCTCCTCCATTGAAGAGCTGGAAATAAGCAGCCTGGAAGACCTATCACAGCGCTTACCCACACCCTGCACCAGCTCAGAGACACACACCTCGGTGGGGCATGGATCTAGAGCAGACTTGGGTTCACAATCTGTTGGTCACCACACGGACACGTGTCCGCAGCAGGAGGAGGCAGGTTCAGCCGAGCTCCCTGGCACTCAGAGGCCTGCTGGGGAAGTGGCACCTGTGAGGTCCGAGTCAGATGACGATCCTCTGGATTCGGCCTTTCAACCCATCATGGAGAGTCAGCAGAAGGTGGGGGAACATCACGCAGAGCTATTGGAAACCCTCAAATGAGTGGCACGGAAGTTGGAGGAGTGCGGCCGCCTGCTGTTTTGGTGAAGTGGTGCCTATATGCGTGCACATGGAGGTCTCCATGGGAATGATGGCAGACACCATGGAGACCCTGGTCCAGCAGAATGCAGAGATGTGCATTCCTCAATGTTCCTCTAGGTAGCCCCTCCCCCTGAAGGACTCAGGCCGGGGCCCTCGGGCACCCAAAGGGAGGAGGAGTGGCAGCTGGACATAGCTGGGTCATCCACTCAGGAATCTCAGAGGCTGTCCAATGCCTCCGGGTCCCCTGTGACCCCACCTCAACCTCGTCCTCTGTAACCGCAGAGCGAGCAGCTGGCCCACAGGAGGTCAGCCAAAGCAAGCCAAGGCCTTCAAGGGTTTGGCTCTCCGGTGGACACACACCGAAGTCATCTGAGGCAACAGGGCCAACCATTGCACAGGCTGTCTCTGCCCCTGCTGCGGACGTCAGGGCAGCACCTAGAAGAAGTGGTAGGCCTAGAAAAGTTAAGAAACACTGATCACAAGTGGTTGCCTGGGTGAACACATTTTGTCACTTAATAATCTGAAAGTATATTCACTTTCACTGAATAATGTGAAATGTTATCTTTCAGCTTCATTGGCAGGTTTCATGAGTCCTCCCTCTCCATCCCCTCCACTAGCAGTTCAGCTGCACACAGCTGCACAACGAATGATCCTGGAGGAAGAAGTGTGTGTGGCAGGGCCTTTTGGAGCCTTGTGCAAGCACTCCCCCATGCACGCGGAGCCTTCATCCATCACACTCATCTCAGTGTCCCGAGCATTTTCAATGTTGCCTGCTGAGGTTCTCTTTCAGTTGTCCATCTGAGCTGACCCGCACCTCCGCCCACGCACTGACCGCACTCCCATTCAGCACCTGTGCCCGACCAGCATGAGGCTCCGCCCACTTTCGATTTGAGTTACATGGTCGTTGTCATATTTCTGATCGGCTCCCCCATCCCTTCCCCTCCCCCAGTCACCCATGTCCTTTCCCCCATCACAATCCACCCCCGGCATCACTTTCTACCTCCTCCGTTACCCTACAACCCGAACCCTTATCATTCCAGGATGTTCAGATGAACTGCACATTCCCTACCTTCCTGAAAATCCCATCCCCATCCACGTTGACCTCCCCGACCTCCTCCTTCCCACCCTCAGGGTCCATGTTTGCCTCCGTATCCCTACCAACCACCCTCGCTGCCCCTTCTACCGGTACCGACGCACCCTCACCCTCCCACCCTATCGGCTCCCTCTGCCCCCTCTCACACTCACCATTCTCTCCTATCGTACCCACCCTGAGCTCCCTGCCCAGGAGGCATTCATTGATTCCACAGACCCCTCCCTTGCACGTTCACCTGGATGTTCCACCCCGCCTTACTCCTTCTTCCACCATTTTTCCTTCCTCCACCCTTCCTCCTTCCTCCCCTCTTCGAACTCCCTCCATTCCTGGACACCTTCTCTCCTCCTAACTCCCTCCTCCCCTGCACACTTACCCCCCTCTGAACTCTCCCCTTCCCTCGGACACCTTTCTCCCTTCAAACACCCTCCCTTACACCTTCCTCTCCCCTTACACCTACCTCCCCATTTGAAGCATTCTCACCCCTATTCCCTCCTCCCCATGGATCTCCTCCTTCCCCACCCCACCTCACCCCTTAACAACTTCATCCTCCCCCCTCTCAACCTCACCCCCCTGACACCTCCATCCCCCTGTCCCAACCACTCTCCCCCCGACATCTTCATTACCCCTCCAAACTCTCCCCGCACCCTGATATACCTTCCTCTCTCATTCACACCTATACCTTCCTCTCGTCCCCATCCCCTGCCTTTTGCAGATCATCTGCACCAGCCCATGGCGAAGAAAACCCAAAGCATCAACGGAGACCATGGAAGATGGTGCAAGCCCATGGCAAAATCCGTGGAACTGAAGCCTCAGCAGAGTCAAAGCTGCCGCGTGGAGACCTCTCACCTTCCGAGAGCTGCTCCCAGGCAGAGCTATATGCATGAGGGCTCATCCAGTATGCAGTGCACATGCTCCTCTAGGGTCCGGTAGCTGTAGAGCTCCAGCAGCTTCATCTCCTCAGATGTCTGCAATCTGAGCAAGGCCTTAATGTAAGTCCCGACTTCCGTATTTTGAGCTTGTCCAGGTGTGTTCTGGGTTGGCATGTTTTCCCACCTGCGTAATGGTAAATCGGGGATTACCGGGATGCAAATCGGATTCACGCCGGCCTCCAGTGGGATTCGTAATCCACCATGGCAGACAACATCGGATTATCCCGCTGTGATTTCACTGAAAACCAATATTAGGCTTTGTCACCATATTGTCCGCTCATGCCCACCATGATGCCCACCACCAATGGGAGTGGACGATTCCAGCCATTGACTTTAAACCTTTTGGCAGATTTCCTCTATTTTGTCTTATTATTTTTTTGTGTGTATATGCGAGTTAGGGTATTTAGAAGGAGTAATTATTATGCTTGCATATTTCACACTGTATGTCAATAAGCTTTGAATTTCTATTTGACAAGTCTGATTTTGTAATAATCTAATAATTCTGTTGTTTTTTGAAAAACCTGGACACTATGTGTTCGTTCTGAGATTAATAGGTAAAGTACATGTTTGGCAGTATAGCTAACTGGAAAATTCATTCAAGTATATGTTGTGACCTATAGTAATGAAACTAGATGTAGACAGTGCACTCCTCCCATCTTGGGTGTAACATATAATCAGGGACTTAAGGAATTTATCCTAAGACAAAAACGTATAACTAGTAAAAGATAAAAGGGTAAAAGGCAACAACCAGGTTTCTTCTGTATTAGAGTAAAGTGTATATTAATGGAATGGCTACTTTTGATGCAAGTGAGTATTTGGAGTGGCCTGGGTTAAATTATGAATCTTTAATGGTATTAACCGCTACACAATTACATTGGAATTGGAACAATTACAGAGAGAAGTTAGAGTGAAAACTAAGAAAGCAGATCTTCAAAAACTAGTGGCCAAAAAGCTGAATATGGAAGTGAAAGCGCCAAAGGAAGCTGTAGAATAGGAAGGAGACAAGTTTACAGGGGCACTGTCTTAGTTAGAACCAAAGAAATTGAAACTAGAATTTCAAACAAAGGAAAAGGAAAAAGAGAGATAATTTCAAAGGGAGCAAGCAGAAAGGCAGGAGAGAGAAAGGGCAAGAGAAAAAGAAAAAGAATGAGAAGAAAGGGACAAAGAAAGGGAATACCAGCTTAGACTGCTGGAACTAAAACAACAGGCTGGCCTTGACTCTAGGAGAGTTGATGGGGAAGTTCCTGACCTTAACCTATGACCCAGTGGGGAGCTGTTTAAATTTGTGCAAGCCCTTCAGAAATTTGAGGAAGGGGACGTGGAGGCATTTTTCATTTCTTTTGAAAAGATAGCTAAGCAGATGGGGTGGCAGAAAGAAAGCTGGACGTTGCTTATGCAAAGCAGATTGACTGGCTGAGCTCATGAAATTTATGCCTTGCTCTCTGAAGAGTCTTCTACAGATTACGAGATGGCAAAAAATATTATTCTCATTGCTTATGAGTTGGTCCCTGAAGCTTACAGGCAGAATTTTCGGAATCTCCGGAAACAGCCTGGGCAGAAGTATATTGAATTTGAGAGGGTAAAGCAAACTAAGTTTGGTCATTGGATAGGGACACTAAAGGTAGAGGCCACATATGAGACCCTTAGGGAAATAATTCTCCTGGAGGAATTGAAAAATTCACTACCTCCAGTCGAAAGAACTCATGTAGAGAACCAGAATGTTTCAACAGCTAGACAGGCAGCTGAGATGGCTAATGATTATGAGCTTGTCCACAAGCCCAAACCTTTTTTTCCGTCTCCTCCACAAATCCAAGAAGGATAGAAGGTGGGAGAGTGACAGGAAGGCAAGTGACCAGGGATAAGAGGGGATAGCTGGGAATGTACCGGAATCTCCTCTTCAGTCCAGAAAGGAAAGTTCTGAGGGTGGGAGTGATGTCTGAAGGCCTAAGTTTTCCCATTGCCACAAGGTAGGACATCTACTTGGGAATTGCTGCAAGTTACGGGGTAAACCTACAAGACTTAACAGGGTACACAAGATCAGTGCAGGGAAAGGGGCCCAGACCCAGAGTATTACAGACCAAGCTGTAGCTCTGACCACATCTATAAAGTCAAGTTCAAACACTGCTGAGAGTGCGGGGGAGGTGAACAAGTAACCTGAAAGCTACAGGGAATTCTTTCAAAAGGAGAAGTAACTCCTTATTCCTCAAGTGAAGCAGGTAAATCTATAGTTATACTTAAGGATACAGGGGCTACCCAAACTCTTTTCCTGGGGAAAGACATGACCTTTTCACCAGCGAGTTCACTAAATGCCAAGGTTTCAGAGAGTGGTATCGGTGGGGAGTATATACCCATACTATTGTGTTGGGTGCACTTGGAGTGTGACCTAATGCCTGGAACAGTAACGATAGGACTTTTTCATAGCTTGCCTGTAGACGGAGTTGACTTACTCCGGGAGGTCAAGTTGGAGTTGTGTAGAACCTTGCTGAGGCCACAGCTGGAGTACTGTGTGCAGTTCTGGTCGCCACATTATAGGAAGGATGTGATTGCACTGGAGGGGGTGCAGCAGAAATTCACCAGGATGTTGCCTGGGATGAAACATTTAAGTTATGAAGAGAGGTTGGATAGGCTTGGGTTGTTTTCGTTGGCGCAGAGAAGACTGAGGGGCGACCTGATCGAGGTGTACAAGATTATGAGGATCATGGACAAGGTGGATAGGGAGCAGCTGTTCCCCTTAGTTGAAGGGTCAGTCACAAGGGGGCATTAGTTCAAGGTGAGGGGCAGGAGGTTTAAGGGGATGTGAGGAAAAACATTTTTACCCAGAGAGTGGTGACGGTCTGGAATGCATTGCCTGTGGGGGTGGTGGAGGCGGGTTGACTCACATCCTTTAAAAAGTCCCTGAATGAGCACTTGGCATGTCATAACATTCAAGGCTATGGGCCAAGTGCTGGTAAATGGGATTAGGTAAGTAGGTCAGATGTTTCTCACGTGTCAGTGCAGCCTCGATGGGCCGAAGGGCCTCTTCTGCACTGTGATTCTGTGATTCCTTGAGAATGATCTGGCTGGAGTCCAAGAAGTATCTTCTCCAGTAGTTATGGAAAGACCAAGTGAAGTCAAGGAGTCAGACCAGTTGCAGGAAAAGGTTTCAGGAACTTTTCCTTCTTGTGTAGTGACCTGAGCAATGGCTAAACAAGTTCTATTGTTGGAGGTAAAGTTGGCACCACAAACAGATATTTGGCCATCTGAAACTTTGGGGGTTTGGATAATCCAAAGGAAATGTTCAGTAAATCTTCTCTGATTGAGGATCAGCAAGCCAATCCAGAGTAAAGTAAGGTGGCATAATCAGCTCAAACCGAAGCTGGAGGGAGTTCCAGAATGCTACTGTATTAAAAATGGGACTCTGATGAGGAAGTGGTGACCTCCTCACAGGCCTGCGGACAAAGACTGGATGGTGGTTCATCAGGTAGTGGAACCGCCCAAATATCGTCAGAAAATGTTAAGGATAGCTTATGAAATTCCTATGTCAGGACATGTAGGGATCTGAAAGACCCAAGCACATTTAAGTTGCCATTTTTACTGGCCAAGTCTTCACAAGGACGTGGTACAATTTTGTAAAACATGTCATACATGCTAGATTGTGGGAAAATCAAAACCTGCAATTAAACCGGCACCTCTAATTCCCATGCCAGTTTTGGGAGAACCATTTAGTAGGGTGTTGATAGACTGCATGGGACCTTTACCAAAAACAAAAGCGGGAAGCCAATATATACTCACTATTTTGGATATGGCTACTCAGTTCCTAGAAGCCATTCCCTCGAGAACAATTTCTGCCAAGATAGTGGTAGAGAAATTCTTTACTCGATATGGATTACCGATTTAGGTCCAGTCAGATCAAGGTTCCAATTTCATGTCTAAAGCTCTTCAGGAAGTTATGAGTAGCCTGGGGATAAAACAGTTGGAGTCCTCAGCAAATCACCCACAAACTCAAGGAGCTTTAGAATAATACCATCAGACCCTCAAAATGATGATTAGGGCATGCTGTCAAGACTATCCCCAGGATTGGGACAAGGGGTTATAATTTCTTTTGTTTATCACTGGGAATGTATCTAATGAGTCTACTGGTTTTATTCCCTTTGAGTTGGTTTATGGACATGAGGTGAGAGGTCTTCTGAAACTATTCAAAGAAAAGTTTTTAGGGCAGAGGAACGAACATTCCATAGTAGATTATGTATCTGGGTTCAAGAAATAGCTCGCAAGTACCTGCAATGTGGCTCAGGAACACCTTAAAGCTTCCCAAACAACCATGAAGAAATGGGCAGACAAGCATGCCAACCTTTCAACCAGGGGATGACGTGTTAGTATTACTGCCTTTACAAGGCGAGTCACTAAAAACACAGTTCACTGGTCCATATCAAAAGGATTAGTACAGTTAATTATTGGATTGGTACCCCAGATAGCAGGATAAAGAATCGGCTATGTCACATCAATATATTGAAGCACTATCACCGCTCAGAAGAGGATAAGGAAGTACAGGTATGGTCAGGTAGTAAGGACAGTGGAGGGCGAAATAGATAGTGAGGATGGGGCGGAAGGAGGCTTAGATAACTCTCAAATTGAGCCTCCTAGTATCAGTTAGCTAACATTGAACTATTAGGGAGATTAAACTCCATGCTTTCATATTTAGATGCAGGACAACAAGAAGGCTTAACAAAGCTTCTCACGACAAAATGGGCCAAAATCCTGGAATTCCCTTCCTAACAGCACTGTGAGTGTACCTACACCACATGGACTGCAGCGGTTCAAGAAGGCAGCTCGCCACCACCTTCTCAAGGACAATTAGGGATGGGCAATAAATGCTGGCCTAGCCAGTGAAGCCCACATCCTCTGAATGAATAAAAAGAAAAATTGAAAATAGTTTGCAGATACAAACCAGGATGTACAACCTTAGCCATACATGTCGTGGATATAGGAGAATTCTCTCCTGTTAAACAGCATCCTTACCACTTAGGGCCAGAGAAACAGGCTCAGGTGAAAACAGAGATCCAGTACATGTTGGAAAATCACCTAATTGAACCCAGCTAAATCAATTAGAGCTCCCCTGTTGTGTTAGTGCCTAAACCAGATGGTTTGACCAGATTCTGCACAAACTATAGGAATGCAGTAACAAACGCAGATTCCTACCCGATTCCTCACTTGGAAGACTGTGTTGACAGAGTTGGCAGTGCCATGTTTCTTACCAAAATAGTCTTGTTGCAGAGATATTGGCAGGCTCCTTTAACACCCCGAGATAAAGAAATATCAGTCTTTGTCATACCAGACGATCTTTTCCAATGCCAAGTGATGCCATTTGGGCTAAAAGGCAAATTTTCAGAGACAAGTGGTAGCCAATGTTCCTAATGGTGTGGTTTATCTTGATGATGTACTGACATATATGACATTTGAAATGACCACTTTAAACAATTAGAAGCTCTGTTTAGAAAACTACAGTTAGCTGATTCTGTAATAAAGCTTGCCAAAAGTGAGTTTGTGAGGTAACATATCTTGGGCATATAGTCGGGCAAGGACAAGTGCTGCCAAGGACAGCAAAAGTACAGGCATTGGTGGCGTACCTTGCCCCTAAAATTAAACAAGAGATCAAGAGGTATTGGGGAATATGTGGGTTTCACTGCAAATTTGTACCAAATTTCAGCACCATAACTGCTCTGCTGAAAGACTTGCTACAAAATAAAGCCAAGGTAGTGTGGTCAGGGGATGCTAAGCACCTTTTGAAAGGCTTAAAGCGATTTTGATCAATGAACCAGTGTTGGCGGCTCCAAATTTCACTTAAACCCTTCAAAGTAGCAATTGATGCTAGTGACCTGTGGGTAGATGCAGTCCTGTTACAAGAAGATGAATTGGGCATTGAAAGGCCAGTAGGGTACTTATCCAAAAAGCTGAATCGACACCAAAAGAGATTCTCTACATTGGAAAAGGAAATCCTGGGCTTGCTGTTAGCTCTTAAACATTTTGACATGTATGTCCACCATGGATACAGAGGGATACTGGTATAAACTGATCACAAGCCTCTAGCTTTTGTGGAAAAACTTAAATACCAGAATGACAGACTATTTCAATGTTGTTTATTATTACAGCTTTATCATTTAAAGATTGTCCACATTGTGGGAAAAAACAATGTAATTGCCAATGCTTTGTCTAGAATTTAACTTTGCTTCAAATTGTCTAAAGGCCAAAATGAAACAAAGAATAACTATATTAGTTTTGCATCAAAAGTGTATAAATGACAGTGTGGATTTGTTTTAGTATTTATGTTTATTTTTTTAAACTCTGTAATGAAACACATATAAATATGGCGTTTCATTTCTCCAAGACAGGAAGTGTCATAAATAAAAAGTGAATGGAAGTTGCTCCGAGGTTGCTCAAAATTCTGAAATCGACTGACTGTAAGTTTTCCTCAAAGACCACCTGAAAAGTAGTGCAAGAATCATTGACTGTTTCCCAGACAGGTGCTGAGAAACCAGCTGTATAACTTCGATGCTATTTCAAGGACCCTAACTGTAGTAATTATAGTTCTGGTAAATGTAGGACTGTAGCTTTAAGAATAATCCAGTGTTGTAAGATCATATGATCTGTGTAAATCAATGAGTTAGCAGCGCAGAAAACCTCTTGGAGGGATTTCTTCTTTAGCTGTAGAGTTAGATGCACACATGTAGCTGCTGCTGCTGCCTTGTAAATAAAGTTCAATGTTTCCACCAAGAAAAGTTGCCTGGAAAATCAACTCTATAACAAACTGGCAATGAGGATAAATCAGATCTGGTGCTGTCCCTCGCCCAGCGATTGTGAGTATCTGTGATAATTAAAAAGAAAGGAAGAAATATTCACCCAAGATGCCACAGTTTGGCAGAATCGATCCCTTTGAACCAGCCACAGACAACTGATCTCAGTATATAGAATGTCCTGCGTTGTACTTTCAAGCCAACAAAATCACGGGGGAGGAAAAGAAGAGAGCGATTCTCTTGAGTATTTATGGGAATAAGACCTACAGTTTAATTCGAAGCTTGACGGCCCCCAGTGCCCCTGATTCAAAGACCTTCAGTGAATTAGTAGACCTCATTAAGCGACATTTTCAACCCAAGCTTGTAGTCACAATGCAGAGGTTCAGATTCAATTCACAGAATAGAGCCCCTGGGGAGACCATTGCTACCTACGTGGTGAAATTAAAACAACTAATGGAATATTGTGATTTCGGTGAAACCCTGAACAATATGCTCAGGGATCGTTTGGACTGTGGCGTGCAAGAGGATGCTATTCAGCGAAGATTGCTGGCTGAAGTGGATCTTGATTTTAAGAAAGTGTTAGAAATAGCGCTTGCAATGGAAAGTGCTGTAAGGGACTCACAAGCGATTCAAGGTGCACAAAATGGCACCATTTTCCTAGTTGGGCAGGAACGGTCAGCCAAAAGTAGCACGCAATGCCAGGACAAAGCAGGAAACAGCACCCACTGTCCGAAAATTTAGAGGAAACAACTCAGCAGCAAATTCGAAAACTATTTTTCATCGACATGGAAACAATCATACTCCTAACTATTGGCAATTTAAAAAGGTGGAGTGTTATTTTTGTCACAAATGAGGACACATACTGAAACACTGCAAAGTGAGATTAAAACAGGCTTCCAGGCAACAAACAAAGCCCAACGAAGTATATAGTGCGGAAGAGCCAGAAATAACCAATTCTGACATTTATTCCTTATTCAACATGAAAGTTGGGAAAACAGAGCGAATTACTATCACATTGCAAGTGAATGGTAAACCCTTAAAAATGGAAGTAGACACTGGTGCTGTACCACTGTAATAGGAGAACACACTTTCAGATATTTAAATAAAAGTGCTCAACAATTAAATTAGGAACAAACCTCTGCCAAGATGAAAACTTATACAGGCGAAAAAATCCAGGTAAAAGGTATCACCAGAGTAACTGTTCGTTATAAACACCAAACAGCACAACTACCAGTGAAGGTGGTAGAAGGTGAAGGACCAAGCCTTCTAGGTTGTGATTGGTTGAAAGAGATTAAATTAAACTGGTCCAAAATCTTCCAGTTGCAAGCAGGAGGACTGCCAGAGCTGCTTTAAAAAAATGACACTGTCTTCAAGGATGAACTGAGAAAAGGCCTACAGGCCAAGATTTACATGGACCAAGAAGCAACTCCTCACTTCTTGAAAGCAAGACCGGTGCCATATGCCCTGAGAGAGAAGGTTAATGCTGAGTTGAACCGGCTAGAGAAGCTGGGTGTCATAAAAGCGGTTCAGTTCTCAGAGTGGACAGCACTCTTAGTCCCTGTCCTTAAAGCAGATCAGACCATCCGGATCTGTGGAGACTGTAAACTAATGCTCAACAATGCAGCCAAACTGGACAGGAACCCTATTCCTAATATTGAAGACCTCTATGCCAAAGTAGCAGGAGGACAACGTACACAAAGCTTGAATTGATTCACGCATATCAGCAACTGGAACTGGATGATGCCTCCCAAGAATTTGTGACCATGAACACCCAAAAAGGGTTATATCAATACACACGCCTGCCCTTAGGTGTTTCCTCGGCCTGTGCCATTTTTCAGAGGACGATGGAAAGATTACTACAAGGGCTACCTCAAGTTGTGGTCTACCTGGACAATGTACTAATAACTGGATTCTCGGAAAAGGAACACTTGGCTAATCTAGAGGAAGTCCTGAAATGATTTTTAGAAGCAGGAGTGTGCCTAATGAAGGAGAAATGCACTTTTCAGGCAAATAGAGTCATTTATTTGGGCTACTGGGTACATGCCCAAGGGTTACCCCCTTATGAAGAGAAGGGTAAAGCAATCAGAGAGGCACCTGCACCTAAGAACGTCCCTGAACTTAAATCATTTTTAGGGATGGTAAATTATTATGGCCGATTTCTACCAAATTTATCAACAGTTCTAGCCCCTCTACATTCACTGCTAAAGAAAAACCAGAGTTGGGCTTGGAAGTCACCCCAAGAAGAAGCCTTCATGAAAGTAAAACAGCCCTTCACTCTTCAAATTTGTTAGTACTTATGACCAGATGAAAGAATTGGTGCTAACCTGTGATGCATCCCCCTATGGAGTGGGAGTTGTACTATCTCACAAAATGGAGGACGGCACAGAGAGCTGATAGGCTATGTATCCAGGACACTTAGCACAGCTGAAAAAGGATATTCTCAGATCGAAAAGGAAGGTCTGTCAATTATTTTTGGTGTAAAAAAATTCCACCAATACGTGCATGGGCGACATTTCACGATAGTATCAGACCACAAACCACTTTTGGGTCTGTTTAGCAAGAAAAAGGCTATCCCTCCCATAGCTTCTGCATGAATACCAAGATGGGCCCTAATTTTGGCAGCATATAAATACATCTTTGTACATAGACCAGGGATTCATATACCAAATGCCAATGCCCTAAGTCGCCTTCAATTGAAAGAGAACAATGACTATGTCCCAATGCCCCAAGAACTTGTATTAGTGATGAATTTCCTGCATTCTTCACCAGTCTGTTCCAGGCAGATAAGAAACTGGATGAATCGTGATCCAGTCCTGTCTCAAGTGACACACCAAGGCCAGGATTTTCCTGTCAGCAAGCAGGGGGCGGGACCCGCTCGCCGACGTGCGGTGACATCGGGCAGAACTCCCGACGTCACCGCACCCCAAATAAATTTTCAGGTAGGCAGGGGCTCAGCAAAATCAGTTGCGCACCCATCGACCTGCCAATGGCCAACTGAGACCATTGACAGAGTCATTTAAGTATTTAATGGACCTGCCCGTCCAACCTTAAGGTTGGTGGGCAGGCTGGGAGCCCTGGTGGGCATTAGAAAAAGCATGAAACCTCATCCACCGGCGGGATGAGGTTTCATGTAGGTTTTTAAAAGTTTAATAAAAGTGTTTTTAAAAGTTATGGACATGTCCCAACTCATGTGACAGTGTCACATAAGGGGACATGTCAGGGAATTTTTTTTTCTCTATTTCTAATATTTTTTATTGTAGAGCCAATCTCCCTGAGGCAGCACTTAGCCTCAGGGAGATGAGTGCGCTCTTTTGTGCGCATGCGCGAAAGAGCGCACTCCCTGCTGAGGGATCCCCCCCCCCCCCCCCCCCGCCCGCACAGGGAGCGCATAGCACTTCCATACGGATGTCACGCTGGGCGGGCCTTAATTGGCCTGCCCACGTAAAATGGCGGTGCGCCCCCAATCGAGGCCACCGATCAGAGGCGTGCCTCCGCGCGCCCACTTTTCAACTCCCCCCCCCCCAATAGGGGGAAAATTCTGCCCCAAGTGTTACATGGTTGTTCCCAGGAACCGGTCTCTGATGAATTGAAGCCATTTTTCAACCAAAGACATGAAATGGGAAGTCAAGATGATATTCTATTATTGGGTGCACGAGTAGTAGTTACTTCACAAGGAAGGGAACCACTCTTAGCAGAGTTACACAGTGCCCATCCAGGAGTCTCCAGAATGAAGACAATAGCGCAAAGTTATCTTTGGTGGCCGGGAGTGGACTATGATATTGAAAAGTGGTAAAACACTGTGTGCAATGCCAACAGCTACAAAAGCTACTGGTGGCAGCCCCATTACATCCATGGGGGTGGCCTGGTAGACCCTGGGTGAGATTGCACATAGATTACGTCGGTCCTTTCCTTGGAACCATGTTTTTATTGATTATAGATGCTCGTTCCAAGTGGTTAGATGTTTATGGAGTTAAGTCGCCAATGTCAAGCGCTACTATAGAAAAACGACTCCAAAGCTTTTCTATCCATGGATTGCCAGAGGTAACTGTCTCAGATAATGGTACTGCATTTACTAGTGCTGAATTTCAAAGGCTTGTCAGGCTCAGTGGTATTAACCACGTGAAGGTTGCACCATACCATCTAACGGACTGGCAGAAAGAGCAGTACAAACTTTTAAGGCGGGAATGAAAAATCTAACAGGTGAATCGTTGGAAACTAAACTTACTTGTTTCTTATTTCACTACAGAACACCCCCACACTACGACAGGTGCAACATCTGCAGAATTACTGGTGAGGCACCATCTTTGGACAAGGCTAAGCCTGATACTTCCCAATTTGGAGGGGAACGCGGAGAAAAGTCAAGGGAACCAAAAAGCGACTCATGATTTGCATAGCCATGAGCAACAATTTACTGTTGGAGAAGCAGTATATGTAAGGAATTTCGTTGGAGGACCAAAGTGGTCACCTGGTAAAGTAAGCTCTGTGATTGGACCATTGTGGTACCACAGGGAAGTGGAAGGCCGGATCACCCGTAAGCTTGTGGATCATTTAAGAAGAAGGGAGATACCCCAACAAAATGATGTTCCACCTGTAACCATTGCTGAACCTATGGTTCCTGTTGAAGTTGCTCAGCCAACAATAGACATGCCCAGTGTCTCTGTCAGAGTGGAATACACTCAACTGCCTGTGCCTAACAAGGTACCTGATGTTAATGCGGTTCCAGCGAATGTGGTTCCTGCAAAAGAAGCGGAAGTTGTGGAGCTACAACATTCCACCCAGATCAGGAAACCACCCGAAAGACTGAACTTGTAATTTCATGACCTGTGTAAATATTATAATGTCATGTGATAAATATCCTTGTAAATATAAAATGTACAGAAAAGTTAAAGGATGAGGAATGTAATAATTATAGTTCCAATAAACGCTGGACTGTAGCTTTAAGAATAATCCTGCATTGTAAGATCACATGATCTGTGTAAACCAATGTGTTAGCAGCACGGGGAACCTCTTAGAGGGATTTCTTCTTTAGTTATAGAGCTATATGCACACCTATAGCTGCTGCTGCTGTCTTAAAGTTTAATGTTTCCACCAAGAAAAATTGCCTGGAAAATCAACTCCATGACACCACCATTTTCCTTTTCCCTTAAACCATTGACTTTTAACCTTTTGGCAGAATTCCTCTATTTCATCTTTTTTGTGTGTGTGTTTGTGTGAGTTAGGGTATTTAGAAAGAGTAGTTATTATAAATTCATATTTCATAATGTATGTTAATAAGCTGTGCCTTCCACTTAACAAGTCTGTTTTAATAATAAACTAATAATTTTGTTGGTTTATTGAAAAAACCAGGGAATTGTGTGGTCATTCTGAGATTAATAGATAAAGCACATCGTTGATCATATAACTAGCTGGAAAAATAATTTAAATATATGTTGTGACCCATGGAGTAGAGGAGCTAGAGACAGTCAGTGCACTCCTCCCATCTCAGGTGTAACAATATCATATCTGAAAGTTGAGATGACTTTGGATAATTTTGCATACATTGGATGACAAACACCTTTCCTTACAGATATGTAGTTCTTTTCTCCTTATCATTTACAGCTTATGACAGCACTAGGTGTTTTGCAATACTTTTATAATCCTTTTATTGCAGAGAAATCATAAACAGAAGGGATCTTCTACAAACGATATATAGATAATCCAATTAAGCCATTTGAAAGCAAATACATTTGATATTATTTTCAACAGAGCAGAGTAGAATAAAAAAGAAAGTTTCTGTTAAAAAAAAAGTAACTGCTAAAATTCAATGCAGGCTACCAGGTCCAATGTTCAATGACAATCAACACATTCATGTTACTGCTGTTCAACATTTCACAGTACAACACTTCTGTTTGCAAAATTAAAATGTCTATCAGGAAATAACAGAACACGAGAAACATTCTTTACATTAATTGCACTCACCATTGAAGCTGCTTTTCTTTTAAAAGCAAATTCTGATTTAAGCAAAGGCAAATTGGGCATAAGTTATTTTCTAGGTCAAAAGGGCAATCAGTAGTAACCCTTTTGTTTCAATTAGATGACACTTCAAATATAAAAATAGTCGTTGTAGCGTTTCAGCTGCATGGAATCATGCAAAAAAAAATGTAATAATATATCTTGATGGCCCAGCAATAGGATGCAGCCCCCAATGATGAAGGCAAAAAATAATAGTATAAAGGCAACTGCTTGTTATAGTGCAACAATTCATTAAGTCCGAAGAAACATTTGTGAAATGAATGGAACCGACGGCATTAAGGTCAACATAGACTATGATATCTGAAAAAGTGAATAAATTCTAAAATTGCACATATGGCAAATGAATCCTGAAAACTGTGGCAATGAAAATGCAGAATACAGTAAGTAAGTAAAGGGCAATCACGTATTCATGAATCAACTTTGTAATTTTTACTCTTTTCATCATTGGTACTATTCTCTATCCTGCATTATGGTCTTTGACAATTGAAGTGCCCTAACTTCAGAGCATCATTCTTCCTTCTTGCCGAACCAGTTTAAAGCTATCTCCATGAGAGGGCCAGTAAAAAGAGAGCCACGTTTGACTTCTTGGACATTGTTGGGCCATAAATGCTGATATTGCCATTGCTTATTACCCTTTAAAAAGTGGTGTTGAGCTTCCTTCTTGAACCACTGCATAGGTACTCTGACAGTGCTGTTAGCTTTTGATATTGACCCACCAACACCATAATTCCAAGTCAGTATGGGGTGTGACTATGAGGCACTCTCAGGGTCCATGAATTGAAATATTAGAGGTGCAAATTTTCTGGTGTGCCGCAAACATTATATATAGCCATTAATTCATGTGAACAAATTATTGTGATTCACGTGGTATTATAGAATGATACACCACAGAAGGGGAACATTTGCACCATTGTGTCTGTGCCAGTTGTTTGAAAGAGCCATCCAATTAACCCCATTCCTCTGTCCACCCCCATAGAATTAATGGAACAAACATAGCAATGTTACCAAAGTTGAGGAGTTTCTCGTAGATATGTGGCTGGAAGAGCAGACAGTTGGTGGTCTTGAGTCTGAAAAGAGAGATGACAGTCTTGTTCTTTGTTGACACAGGAGAAGAAAGATCTGCCCCATAATAAAGGAAAATTGAAGCCTCTGCAAATCAACCTAATTATATTTTTTATCCTTCAAGTATTTATCCAATATTTATTTATCCAATCTGTCATCCTTTTAGGCAGTGCATTCCAGAGGCATCTGCAACAACCTTTCTGCATTTTTCTAACATTGAAATTTTAAAGACCACTCATCATTCAGTTTGTTATTTTTAAACTTTAATTTTGAAGCTTAATGTAAAATGCCAAACCAACACTCCACAAATATATTTAAGTTGTCTGCACCTCACTAAACCTATTTCAAATAATATCCATTCTCAAAGAAGTTTATATTTCTTTGTGTTGAATCCACATTTACAAATTTGTCACTAATTCCTAAGTTCATAATTGGCAGGAACTGACAGGCCATTGGGGAAATGTGAGGCAAAATGTCTATTGCATAAATAAATCTCAACATCATCTGTATCACCTAATAAAAGTATCACCAAAAATTATGTTTGAAATGCAATTTTTGATATGTAACACAATTTAATGATTATGATTGAAGTCCTGACTCCGAGCAATGTAATTAGTACACAGTGCTCTTGCCAGGCAGTTCAAGAAGGCGGCTCAATACTTCTCTCAAAGGCAATTAGGGATGGGCAACAAATGCTGGCCTTGTCAGTGCCACACACATCCCATAGAAGAAGAACAAAATGATAGTGTCAGGACATCTAAAGTACCTTACAGCAAATTAATAACTTTTGAAATCACTATAGTACTGTAGGAAACATGTCATTCACTTTTTGCACAAACGGTAATGTGATAATGGCCACAACCTGTGCACTAGGTATGACTCCAACCAATCAATTCCCATTGACTCCAGTTTTGCTAGGGCTCCTTGAGGCTACACTCGGTGTTGCCTTGAAATCAAAGACAGTGACTCTCACCTCACTTCTGGAATTCAGCTCTTTTGTCCATGTTTGGACCAAGGCTAAAATGAGGTCAAGAGCCGAGTGCTCCTGGCAGACCTCAAACTGAACATCAGTGAGCAGGTTCTCGGTGTGGAAGTGCCACTCGATAGCACTGACAATGACGCCTTCCACCAATTTGTTGATGACTGAGAGGAGGCTGTTGGGGCGGTAATTGGCCAGATTGGAATTGTCCTGCTTTTTGCAGGCAGATCATACCTGGACAATTTTCCACACTCACAGGTAGATGCCAGAGTTGTAGCTGAACTGAGATAGCTTGGCTAGGGGCGCAGCTAGTTCTGGAGCACAAGTTTTTTAGTACTATTACTGGAATATTGTCAGGGCCTTTGCAGTATCCAGTATCTTCTGCAGTTTCTTGGTATCACATGGAGTGAATTGAATTGACTGTAGACGGACATCTATGATGCTGGAGATCACAGAAAGAGTCCAAGATGGATCATCCACTCGACATTTTTGGTTGATGATGGTTGCTAACGCTTCAGCCTTGTCTTTTGCACTGATGTGCTTGGCTCCTCCATCATTGAGGATGGGGGTTTTGATTGATACTCCTCTGTTTCGTTGTTTAATTGACAACCACCATTCACGACTGGATGTGGCAGGGTGCAGAGCTTAGATCTGATTCGTTGGTTGTAGGATCGCTTGGCTCTGTCTGTCACATGCTGCTTCTGCTGTTTGGCACGCAAATAGTCCTGTGTTGTAACTTCACCAGATGGGCACGCCATTATGAGGTATGTCTGGTGCTGCTCCTGGCATGATCTCCTGCACTCTTCATTGAACCAGAGTTGATCCCTTGGCTTGATGGGAATGGTTGGGTGAGGGATATGCTGGGCCATGAGGTTACAGGTTGTGGCTGAATACAATTCTGCGGCTGCTGATGGCCACAGTGCTTCATGGATGCCCAGCTTTGAGCTGCTAGACCTGTTCTGAACCTATCCCACACAACATGATGGAGGGACTTTGTCTTCACAAGAACTGTGCAGTGGTCACTCCTACTTACACTGTCATGGGCAGATGCATCTGCAACAGGTAGATTGTTGAGGACTAGGTCTTGTAGGTCAAAGGTGCTATATAACTCCATGCAAATGAGGTGAGAAAAAACTTTTCCACACAGCGAGTAGTTAGGGTTTGGATTGCACTTCCTGCAAGTGTGGTGGAGGCGGATTCAACTGAGGCATTCAAGAGGGCATTGGATGATTATTTAAATAAAAGCAGTGTTCAGGGTTACGAGGAAAAGGCAGGAGATTGGCACTGAGCTAAAATGCACAGAGAGTCGGTGCAGACACTATGGGCTGAATGGTCTCCTTCTACCCCGCAACAATTCTGTGGCTCTGTGATACTTTTCTTTTTACTTGTGTCCAGTTTTATCATGGCCAATTAGAGAAAGATTTGCCAAACACTTTCTCATATAGGTGGTGCCTTTTAAAAGTGGTGAATGTATTTGTGGGCACTGTAGCTTTAATCTTATCATTGGCTCGATAAACGGGAAATGCCACTTGGTTAATCTGCATTCTGTGTGAATACACAAAGGTGAAAAAACTATTTCTCTCGAAATGGTGAGCAGCTGTATCATGATATAAATCACATTCTGTGATGCTTTCATCTATTGACTCCTGGCGCTGACAGGAACCAAGAGGAATGAAGTTAAACAAATTGATGCTTTTCAGTTTGTGTCGTAACAGGGGCATACTCCTTGTGTTTCACACGTCAAGGTCAAGGCAGCAGGTGGATGCAGTTTAACTGCAGCTGTGGGGAGACCATTTCCCAATATAGACCTAACAGTTCAACATCCTTCCATAGAATTCTCCAGCAAAAACCCTAAACATTATTTTATGTGACATAGTAAGCACTTGTTCACCTCTTGTACTCATCTGCTCAACTTAATATATTTGAAGAAAGCAACATTTCTCTACTGCATATAATTACATCTTTATTTATTTTAATGTATCCTTTTTTCTTGAAATTCTGAAAATTATGTGCAGAGCACATGCCCAAATCTCTGATGTGTCATTCCAGCAGGCAAGCGTCCCAATCTGGAGCGCAATGGCAGAAGTAAATGATTTCATAGATAAGTGCACCTGACGCATTTTCCAAGGCGTCTAATGGATCTCCCACACCATTGCTTGCAATATTTCACAATGACCATATAACACACAGTGGGGTCATTTTCACCTACGCCAACTAGGCAGTTATCTGACAAAGTGCATTGCGGGATTTTGATCCTGGCCTTTCCTATGACATTGATGCCTCAACCCCTTCCTGGGCAGAGGTTTGCCAAGCCTCTGTATGGCTTTCCCCACCACTACACCAGGGAGGCCGGGTTTGGATGGCAATTAGGCCTGGTGTATTTAAATGAGGCCTTGGAAGTTAAAATAGCCTGGACTTTGTGTTGGTCAGCTGGAGCGAGGCTGATGCTCACCACATCAGTCCGACGCTTGCCAACATGCCCAAGTATCAGCCTGGCTAATTGTACCTGTGTATCCGCATACACTGAGTTCCAGTTTGGACCATGTCATCATGTCAGGGTGTAAGTAAAGGCTAGGAACTGAATTTTCACTTTAGGGGCAGCAAACAGGAACCAGGACTGTTCCCGGGTCTAGAACATATCTCCGGGGAGGAGAACAGTCACTCGTTGGAATTTTGAACGGGGAACCCCTTTAATTGGCATGGAAACAGGCTCCGAAGTCCAATTAAGAGCTACAGGTGGGCTTTCGAAGATGGAGAACCAATCAAAACCCTTCCAGCTTGAGAGGAGCAACAGGCTGCAGTAGAGAGTAAGTAACCGAGAGGGCATTTCAACATGAATGTGCCCTCTCACCAACTTCTTAAAAAAATTCAAATCAAAGTAGAAAAAGCAGCCAGATTACCACAATGGAGGAAAAGGTGGAGGGGAATTAAAATTAGGAGACCTATAGCCACTTCTCAATGGTTAGCTACGCAGCATTATGGAAAATGATATTCAACTTCCCTTCTTTACCAGGGAAGATTAAAGTCACAGGAAATGATGAAAAGAGAAAACCAAATAACTGACAAGAAAGGAAAAATACATTTATTGTATTCTTAATAGAATGAAAAACATGAAACCATACGATGCTTGATTATTGTTGCCTGTTTTGCAATGATTTAATGTTTGGAAATCATTACAGATGTGCTTGAATAAGCCCACGTCTGCTTATTTATGACCTTGGTTTTATCAACTGTCATTTAAATTGAGCTGCATGCTGTGGTCAGCAAAGGGTTTTATATCATATCTACAACCAAGTGTGGGACTGATAATTAAATAACTGTCAGGCCCCCTTTGCATTGATATTTTCATTCACTCTGCAAGATGAATAAGCAAACAGATCAGATTATGTTCCCAATCCCTTTTGATATTCCTTTGCATCTCATTTTTAAATGCATGGAGTGTTTTCATTTCTTACAGCCCATTTAAAATTTTGGCAAACTGAAATTAGGTCCATCTCATTTCAAGAAACAAAAGCCTAAATTTTCTGATTGGTGTTGGTTTAAGTCCAGTGTTAGCTTGTTTAAAATATATTTAGGCTTGAAAATCTAATGAATACTCTGCAAGTTATTACTAATTCACTAGTTCTGCTTCCCCCATCCCCTCTCCCTTGTCTCCACTCTCTCCCTCACTCCTCCCCTTCAAAAACCTCTTCAAAATGTACCTTTTAAATTGGGCATTTGATCACCTCTCCAGCTTAACATCCAAGCAGAGAGTTTCCACCCCCAATGTGGTGTCTGGGTAATTGTCCAACAGGAGGCCTGGTCCATTTTAAGGGCTGGGCCATATCACCTTATGACTAATGAACTGTGGGGGCAATGCATGTGCTTCCCGGACAGCCTGTCTGTTAAAGTTTACATACCCACATCGACATAGCAATCCTTGATGTGAGGAGCACCCAGAGGTTCCTCATGCCCAACAGCTCCCGGGCACTAGTAACAGAAAATATATGCTGAACGCATGTGATTGAAATTTCCCATTTACACCCTCCACCAACAATAGAAAATCCTAGTATATGTGGGTGGAGTGGGCGGAGAAGTTTCCATACATTCTGGAGTCAGCGTAACTCCAGTGGAAAGTCCAGAATTTTCAAAAGAGGAGAATTAGGCTGCTAAACTTCCAAAATATATCAAAATACATCTGTTTGACCAATCTCATTGGTTGACATAAATAGCACATTTGGGCATGTGCCCTGTACATAATTTTCAAGATTTCAAGAAAAAAAGATACATTCTTTGTACTCCAAATTACTGAGACCTTGATTTATAAAAGTGCAATCATTTCCAATTAATTGAAGTTAATTGAGGCTATCCAAAATGTAATATCATCTCTTCAGGGTTCTAATAATGCTCAAGTTAATAGAGAGATCAATGGGATTAAAGAGTTGGAGATTTGATTGATTGGTCAGAGTGAGAATACTGTAAGCACAAAATCAGAAGCTTCATGAAGTGGGGCTTGCTACAAATACACAATATAGTTTGCTGTTATCTTTAAGAATTCAGACACTTTTCACATCCCTTTAAGTTTCTTACCCTTAACTGTAGCATCACCACAATCAACTCGTGCAACTTCTCACTTTAGCCAAAGTGACATGAAGTTTATCATAACTTCCAGTACCTCTCTGCATTTCAGATTCTGAGTGATAAATTATCTTATATAGGTTTTTAAACAGCCTATAATAACTTCAAGTAGTTAATATATATTACATCAGAATATTCAGTAACATTGACAAACTAAAGAAAGAACTGGACAGATAGGCCATTATATTCTCTTCTGGTCCTATGCATTCATGTGCCTATGAAATAAATGACCAAGTATAAAGACCACATTAAAGACCACTTACCTATACATAATCAACAAGCAAATCTGCTTATGCAGAACCAACAATTCCACTGACTATCCCAATCATTCTGAAGCACAATAAAGCTTAAGATCGAATCAATATTCTTTATGAAATATCTACTTATAGGGTGGAGAGGCTATTTGTTTTACATATCTTCATCCTCCTTTCTCTCTTAGAGAATAGTGTGGAGCATTGGAAAGATTTAGCAGGGTGATTAACAGCCTGTGTTAAATGCTCCTTCCATGGCCAACAAATGCTAGAAGGGGACTTGAACCTTGGGCCTTTTGGCTCAAAGATAGGAACGTTACCAACACAGCCACTAGGGCATCCAAAATGGACGAACTGCAGAATCTTAATAAAGGGAGAAATGTGGGTGAAAGCTGCATTTCTCAAAGAGTTCAGGGAGACTAAGAAATGAGGAGATGCAAGAGGATTTTTGAAAGGAATTTAAAACGTTGGTGCATGGTACAATGCTGATGTGTCTTGTTTTGCAACATCATTGGTTGACAACACACTCTATTTTCTTTTATGTTACATATTGTCAGAGCTGCATACCTTGCCACAGTTAAGCAAAAGGTTGGAGATTATGGGCAGGATTGTCCCAGATTTGCACTAAGGGCAGTAGCGGGCTGGAAAAAGAACGTTTTACCTGCCGGCCGCAATGGTGGCTTTTCATGCCGTACCATCCCAGTCCTGCCTCATTAATCATGCATTCCCGGGAAACATGCTGGGTCACTGGCAGGGCATCCTCTCATTCACCTGCCCACTGTCACATCAGGCCTTTAGTAAACTGGGTGCCATATTTAAAGGTCGTCCCTGCGAAGAGCTAGCACTCTTCAAGGGATAGGAAGCTGTTATAAAGTCATGGCTGCCAAAGGGAGGAAACGTGCTGGCCCCAGATTTAGCAATGCCTCCCTCGAGTGCCTATAGACACAGTAGAGGCCCAACGCAAAGTCCTCTACCTCCACTCTGGGCAAAGACCAGCAAGCAAGGTCACCAGCATGGGACGCGGTGGCAGCGGTGGTTAGCACCAACGCCCTGCAAAAGAGCACAGCCACCCAGTGCCAAAAGAGGATGAATGGTTTCATCCGTTCCACCAGGGTAAGTCACTCTTCTCATCACTCTCAGCTCACACACTCACAAACCCATCACACATTCACAGGGATCTCACAGCTCAAGGGACAACACCACTAACTCTTACATGCACCATCACATCTCCATCAGGCTCATACCCTCTCGAGTTTGCTTCCTCATCCTGTCCATGGCTCCGCTCACCACACAAACATTCCACTCAGCGCCATGTGTCCTGCTTACTCTCTCTATCTGTTTTCAGGCAAGAGAAGCTGACTGACACTAGCAGGGAGAGGCCCCAGACCGGGGGTGGAGTGGGCCACATTAGGCCCCTCACTCACTTTGTGGAGCGTGCCATCGCACTGACTGGTGAGGACGTGGACCGTGCCTGAGTTCAGCGGTAAACACTCACATGAGGATCCTGCACCACATCATCCCTCTCTCAACGCAACTGTGAGTGCTCTCTCTCCTGCTTTTGACTCTGCTGCCATGCACTAATTATCTTTACTTTGGTTCACAAGGAACTCTGCCAAACGGTCGACTCCCTCACTCAACCAGTCCCTCACCTCCATCCAGGTCCTCACCTCCAGCCAAGAAGATTCCTCCTCCATTGAAGAGGAAATAAGCAGCCTGGAAAATCTGTCATAGCGTTTACCCACACCCTCCACTAGCGCAAAGACACGCACCTCAGTGGGATCCAGGTCTAGAGCAGGCTCAGATTAAAAATCTGGTGGTCACCACACTGACATGTGTCCACAGCAGTGGGAGACAGGTTCATCCGAACTCCTCGGCACTAGGAGAACTGCTGTGGAAGAGGTATCTGTGAGGCCTGAGTCAGATCACAAGCCTCTGGATTCGGCCTTCCAAATCATTGTGGACAGTCAGCAGATGGCAGGGGCACATCACACAGAGCTGTTGGAAGCCCTCAACATGGTGGCACGCAAGTTATAGGTGTGCATCTGCCTGCTCTCTGATGAAGTGGTGCCCACATGTGTATATATGGAGATCTCCATGGGAAGGATGACAGAACCATGGATATCCTGGTCCAGCAGAGTGTGGAGACGTGTGCAGACCTGCACTCCATCATGGGGGCCATGAGTGAGTTCCTGCAGTGGCAGTGCTAGAAGGAAATGGGGCACCTCGACGTCCCTCCAGGTGCTCCTTCCCCTCTAGGAGTCAGGCCGGGGCCCTCAGGCACCCGAAGGGAGGAGAAGCAGCAGCTGGACACCCCTGGGTCATCTGTGATTCTGGAGGGAGAGGTGCGTGAGTGGCAGGGCCTTTCGGAGCCTTGTGCAAGCACTCTCTCACATATGCGGAGCCTTCCTCCATCACACTCATCTCAACGTGCTGAGCATTTCCAATGCGGCCTGCTGGGGCTCTCTTTCAGTTGTCTATCTGAGCTGACCTGCACCTCCACCCACCCACTGATCACACTCCCATTCAGTAGCCCAGCACGAGTCTCGTTGCACTTTCAGTTTTAGAAGCATGGTACTGGTAAAATTTGTCTTCAGCCCCCCCACCCTTTCCCCTCCCCCAGTCATCCATGCCCTTTTCCCCATCACTGTCAGCCTCCCACTAGCATCACTTCCTCACCGTCACCTACCAGCAACGACCCTTTTCTTTCAGGGATGTCCAGGTAAACGTGCATGTTCCCTACCTTCCCAAGAATCCAACCCCCATCCACATTGACCTTCCCGACCTCCTCCTTCCCATCCCCAGGGTCCGTGTCTGCCTTTGAGTCCTCAGCAACCACCACCCTTGCCGTCCTTTCTACCTCTACCACCGCACCCTCCCTCCTTCCCACCCTACCAACTCAATCTGCCCTCCCTCATTCTCACCATTCCCTCCTATCATGCCCACCTTCATTTGGCTCCCTAGGAGGCAGTCAACAGCTCCAGAGACCACCCCCCCCCTTACTCCTTCCTCCCCCTTAATCCTTCCTCCCCCTTTACTCCACCCTTGCTTCATCCTTCCCCTGGACTCCTTCTCCCCTGCAGACTCCTTCCCTCCTCCGGACTCTTTCCTCCCCCACTTCCCAGACTCCTTCCTCCCCCTGGACCCCTTCTCTCCTCTGGATTCCTTCCTCCCCTTGGACTTCTTGCCCCCTTGGAACTCCTTCCTCCACCCGAAGTCCTTCCCCCCTCCAAACTCCTTCCTTCCCCCAATGTCCTGTCCCCCTCCAAACACCTTTCTCCCTGTACTGCATCCCCATTTCCCAACCTCAAACCCCTGAAACCATTATACCCCGCCCCACAACCTCACCTGCCCGACACACCTTCCCCTCCCAGTCAAACCTAGACCTTCCTCTCTCTCACCCCGCCTCGATACACCTTCCTCTCCTTCTCCTCCATGACCATCCGTTGCAAACCATGGCCAAGACACTGATGTTCTGAAGCAGACCCTCAACGGGGACTTTCCACCTTCCATGAGCTGCTTCGCGGCGGAGCCACGTCCATGAGAATCCACCCAGCATGCAATGCACATTCTTCCAAGGTCCCGTTGCTGTCGGGCTCCAGCATCTTCTGCTCCTCAGATGCCCGCAATGTGAGCAAGGCCCTGGTGGTAAATTCCGACTTCTGCACATCACACCTGTCAAGATGTGTTCTGCACTGACGTGTTTTCCCACCGACGTGGGCTATAAATTTGATGCGAGGGTTTGGATCTGGTGAGCTGGGCTTATAATGATTTGCAGGTGTATTACAATGAAGTTCCTGATGTCCACTGGTGGGAAACGCAGCCTGCCATTGACGGATGGAGCAGATGATTGCAAACTGGTTTCACAACGCCGTGAAACCAACCTCTGGCCTTTCTGCCATATTGTCTGCTCACGCCCGCCATGACACCCTACACCAACAAGCATGGGGATTCCGCCCTATGACTGATGTCACAGTTATGATTTATGAAGTGCTGTGTGGCACATACTGAAATTGCAGTTGAAACACTTGATACTTTATACCCTGTTCACAATAAGAATACAAATAGACACTTAGCACATGGATATTGTGCTTCATGTGTGCATAAATCATAAATTTATATCAAATAGGAGTTTTGCATTATCATTATCCATGGTGATTCTTCCAGTGGGAGTTCATTGGCTTTTATCCCAGAAATTTCTATCAATTAATCAATCACAAGTGTGCACATGACGGCATCAACATTTTCTACAAAACCCAGTTCATGAATTGGGCTCTTGCCAGCTTTCACATCTGCCTTCATTAATTCTTTCCCTTGAGGTCCAATCTTCTTTTGGTTGCTGTATTCAAGTTTAATTTCAAATGTGCATAAGCTCACCAGGTTAGAAAATGCACTTGCAATTTTGTTTCGTTCAATTTCCTAACTAATATCATAAAGGAGCATTCCCAAACTATAAGTGCAGGCCTTTTTGCAGAAAATAGTAAGAGCTTCCATTGGTCCTGGGGTGGGAATCAGGTACTCCGGGAGTAGATGGAATGGAACGTGTTTTCACTAGCTTTCCGTGCCTTTCTGGCTCCCTTGCAAACTTTCAATGGAGGGGCTGCAGGTTCTTCTTCTGCTATCCCTCCCCCCAACTTCTCAACCAGAGTAAAACAGCGTGGCCTTCTTAAAAGCAAGCGCATATCAGAAGCAGAGAGACACGCAAGCAGAGTAAATCCTGAGGCAGCAACTCGTGCAAAACTCAATCGCCTGTGGCATGCTGTCCTATTTGCAGTAGAACCTTCTGGGCGCCATCACCGGAGTACCCGTCAGAACCCTACCAAACTCCCAAGTTGATAAACACGGTCATCCTTGCCTTGAAGGACACACAGGAGAGAATTGCATTATATACATTATGTCCTATGTTCGTATGTATGACACAGAAACAGCCATTCGGCCCAACCAGTCTGTCAGGGTTTAAGATCCACTCGAACCTCATTCCATCTGTTGTAGGGTGGCCGAGATGTGCTGTTAATGATAGAGTTGATCTGCAGACACTTCTTGGGTGGAAACATTAAGTTTATTTAGAATATACTCAGCAGCAACTACACATGTGCATTCAACTCCAACTCTCTCTCTACACTGGCTGCTGAGGTAGCCCGAGCTACTCTCCTATTGGTTACTACAGATCATGTGATTTTCCTTAACAAGTATTATTCTTAAAGGTACATTACACACTAAATAAAACCATACTTACTACATTCCTCCCCCTTTAACTCGGCTATACAAGTACGTTTTTAGGAGTACATATTTTTTTAAATAACATAATATTTACACTGGGTAAGGAATTTACAAGTTCAGTCTTTCAGGTGGTTTCCTGGTCCATGTGGAACGTTGCATCTCTACAACTTCAGATTTTTTGTCTGGAACCTCCTTTTCCGGAGTTGCCTGAACATCAGGTGGGCACTTGCAGTTCTGTATCCTCAACTCTTACAGGAACACCAAATATGTCTGTCCTGGGTTGCGTATCCACACAGGAAATACAGACCTGGTCATGATCACTGATGGAACCAAATTTTAATGATATGCTTCTCTCTTTTCCTTAAATGGTCCACATGTTTATGGATGATCCAGCCTTCCACCTCCACATGGTAAGATAGAGGTCCAATCACCGCACTTATTTCACCCAGTAACCACTTTGGTTCTTCGCCGAATTTTCACATATACCAGCTTTCCAACGGTGAATTTCTTCTCACGACCATGCCAGTCATATCTAGTTTTCTGACTTCCCTGACTCCTTTCCATCTGCCCCTCTAAATCTGGCATTATTAAGCTCAATCTCATCCTGAGACGGCGTTTCAACAATAACTCCGCAGGTGTGAGACTTGTTGTATGAAGGGTAGTCCTGTAATGAAAAAGAAAGCGTGCTAGCTTGGTTGCCAAGGTATCGCCAGTTAGCTTTATCATGCCTGACTTAAATGTTTGAACCGCCCTTTCAGCCAGACCATCTGAGGAAGGGTGGTACAGTGCAGTTTTCACATGAGTGATACCACTGAGGCTGATAAACCGTTGAAACTCAGCACTCATAAATGCTGTGCCATTATTGAAAACAGTTACTTCTGGTAGTCCATGCATGGCAAAACTCTGACATAGTTTCTCAACTGTAGCAGCTGACGTTGGTGACTTTAACTCATATACGTCCAATCATTTTGAATGGGCATCGACAATGAGCAGAAACATTGTTCCCAGGAAAGGTCCATCGTAGTCAACATGTAACCGCACCCAGGGTCCACCTGGCCACTTCCATGGGTGTAATGTCGCTGGCAACTTTTGCAGTTGCTGACATTGCACACAGTGCTTTACTAAACTCCCTATTTTGCCATTTACCCCAGGCCGCCGTAGATAGCTGTCTTCATTCAGGAAATTCCTGGATGGGCACAAGTGGCTCCCTTCTCTATGGAGGACCTATCATTCATGCCTCCCACAATAAGATGCCATCCTGGCTGGTTATTTCACGTCTTCTGTTGAACTACAGTTTCATTTCATCAGATACGGGCTCCATGTGACCAACCATGTAGCACTTGTCTGGTACTTGAGTTAGCACTGGGACCCGACTTGTCCAGTCTCTGATCTGTCAAGCACATACCGGTGAGGAATCTAAGAAATTTAACAGTAAAATAAGTTCCTGTGGAACTGGAACGTGCTCATCATTTTCTTGTAAAGGCAAACGACTGAGGGCATCGGTGTTTGCGATTTGATTGCCAGGCCTATGTGCGAAAGTGTATTCATATGCTGCCAGAATTAAAGCCCATCGTTGTATGCTTGCTGAGGCTATGGGTGGTATAGCCTTGTCCTCACTAAACAATCCTAGCAATGGTTTGTGGTCTGAAACGATTGTAAAATGTCAGCCGTGTGCGTGCTGGTGAAATTTCTTGACACCAAAGATGATGGACAGGCCTTCTTTTTCTCTCTGTGAGTATCCCTTCTCCACTGTGATGAGTGTTCTTGATACATAGCCTATTGGCACCATCCATCCGATGGGAGAGCACTGCTCCAACTCTGTAGAGAGATGCATCACATGTCAGCACCAATTCTTTCGTCTGGTCATAATGCACTAATAGATTGGACGAGTGCAACAATTGTTTCACCAAATGAAAGCTTCTTTCTGGGACACCTGCCAAGGCCAACGTTGGTTCTTTTTGAATGGAGAATGCAGGGGGGTGAGCACTATAGATAAGTTGGATAAGAACCACCCATAATAGTTGATCATTCCTAGGAATTAATTGAGCTCTGAGGCGTTCTTTGGCACAGGTGCCTCTCTTATGGCTCACACTTTCTCCTCAACTGGGTGGAGGCCCTGTGAATCCACCCGGTGACCCAAATAAATTACCTTCCTCACTTGGAACGTGCACTCTTCTTTTTTTAAATGCACTCTAGCCTGCAAGAAACATTTTTAGACTTCCTCTAAGTTTGCCAAATGCTCTTTTCAGTGAATCCTGTCACCAATACATCGTCTAAATAGACTACAACCTAGGGCAATCCCTACAATAAGCTTTGCATTGTTCTCTGAAAGATGGCACAAGCGGAGGAGACATCGAAAGGCAGTCGCGCATATTGGTACAACCCTTTGTGGATATTAATTGTGACAAATTCCCTGGGGATATTATCCAACTCTAGTTGTTGATAAGCATGACTCATGTCAAGCTTTGTGTATATTGTTCTTCCTGCCAGCTTGGCATACAGGCCTTCTATTTTTGGAATGGGGTGCCTGTCTCGCTTAGCTACTTTATTAACCGTCAGTTTGTTGTCTCCACAAATTCGGACGCTTTGGTTGGGTTTAAGGGCAGGGACTATAGGTGCTGCCCATTCTGAGAACTGAACATGTTGTATAACGCCCAGTTTCTCTAGCCTGTTCAGTTCAATGTCGACTTTTTCTCACAGGGCATATGATACTGGTCTCACCTTCATGGGTTGCTTTTGGATCCACATGAATCTTGACATGCAGGCCCTGGATTTTCCCCAGTTCGTCCTTGAAGATGGTGGCGTACTTTCTAAGTAGCTCTGGTCTTCACACTTGCTCTCAAATGGAAAATTTCAGCCCGTTCTATCTTAATCTCCTTTAACCAATTTTGGCCCAGGGGGCTTGGCCCTTCCCCTGCTACCACAATCAAGAGCAGCTTTGCTGATTGACTTCCATAATGGACAGTTACTCTACTTATGCCTTTTACTTGAATGCCTTCACCTTTGTGTTTTTAGCTTGGCATCTGTTTCTTCTAAACTTAACTGATATTCAAATAGCTGAAGATATGTTCCACAATTACTGCAGTGGAAGCTTCCAAGTGTACTTCCATTCTAACAGGTTTGCCATTTACTTTCACTGTGACAAATATTGCTCCTGTCTTTCCAGCTTTCAGATTAAACAACGAGTAAATGTCTGAATTTGTTGTTTCAGACTCTTCTACATTGTAGAATTCATTGGGCTTCTTCTTTTGTTTACAAGCCTGCTTGAATCTTTCCTTGCACTGCCTCATTATAGGTCTATTTCTGTGACAATAGTAGCATTCGATTTTTTTAAACTGCCAATCGCTAAAAGACTGCTTGTTAGACTGCTATTAAAATTATTCTTCAATTTCACTGATAAGTTATTTTTCTTTATTCTTCGGCTAGCGGAGGCTGTTTCTTGCTTCTCAGCAGAGTTCACTTTCTCGTGCCACTTTTGGCAGAAGTTTCCTGCCTGATGTGGAGGGCGGTGCCATTTTGTGCACCCTGTATAGCTTTTGAATCTCTTACTGTGCTTTCCACGGCCAGCACTATCTCTAGTGCCTTCTTGAAATCCAGATTCATTTCAGACAATAATCTTTTCTCTATAGAAAAGATCAATAATCAAGATCACACTAAACGATCAATGAGCATGCCATTCAGAGTCGTACCAAACTCACAATGTTCTGTTAGCTGCTTCAAATTTTCTATGCAGCATGCAATTGTCTCACCCGGGGCTCTACTTCACAAATTAAACCTGAATCACTGCATCATGACGCAGGGCTTTGGTTGAAAGTGACCCTTCACGAGGTCCACCAATTCATCTAAATTCTTCAAATCTGGGGCACAGGGTGCCATCAAACTTTGAATCAAGCTGTAGGTTTTGCTCCCACAAGTTATCAAGAGGATCGTTCACCTCTTCTCTTCACCATAATCTCGTTCGCTTGAAAAAAGAACATGAGGTGATCTATGTATTGAAACCAAACGTCCGTGGCTGATTCAAAAGGATCAATTCTCTCAAACTGTGAAATTTTGAGAGAGGATAACTTCTTCAATTCTAACGGAGCTTGCTACTTACAATCACTGGACGAAGTACAGTGCCGATTTGTCTTTAACTTGATTTCTTCTGTTCAATCCTGTTTTATCCGCATCGCCAGTTTGTTGTAAGGGTGGCCGAGTTGCGTTATTGATGATCGAATTGATCTGCAGACACTCCTTGGGTGGAAACATTAAGTTTATTTACAATATATTCAGCAGCAATTTGATGTGTGCTTTCAATTCCAACTCTCTCTCTACACTGACTGCTGAGGTAGCCTGAGCTACTCTCCTATTGGTTCATGTGATCTTCCTTAACAAGTATTATTCTTAAAGGTACATTACACACTAAATAAAACCCTAATTACTGCCCCATCTAAATCTACCATTGTAACCATTCAGTCCCTTCTCCCACATGTGCTTGACTAGCTTCCCCTTAAATGCCTCCATACTATTCACTTCAACCACTCCCTGTGGTAGCACATTTCACATTCTTACCACTCATTGGGTGAAGAAATTTCTTCTGAATTTACTATTGGATTTCTTGATGACTATTTCATATTGATGGTCTCTAGTTATGCTCTTCCCCAAGAGAGGAAACATTCTCTCTGTATCCACTATATCAACATCTTTTTATAATTTTAAAGACCTCACCCCTGAGCCTTCTTTTTTCAAGAGGGAAGAGAACCAGCCTGTCCATCTTTTCCTGATATGTATACCCATGCATTTCTGGCCCTTGTAAATCCTCTCTGCACCCTCTCCAATCCCTCCATATCATTTCATAACATGGCGATAAGAACTGCACACAGTATTCTAAGTATGGCCTAACCAAAGTTCCATACAGGATTCACATAACTTCCCTACTTTTCAATTCTATCCCACTAGAAATAAAATCTAATACTTGGCTTGCACTTTTTACAGTCTTGCTAACCTGTGGCATAACATTTAGTAATTGATGTATTTGTACTCCGCGATCCTTTTGTTCCTCTACCTGCCCAAGACTTGCACCTTACCAGTAATAAATGATTCCCTATTCATCCTACCAAAATGAACTACTTCACATTTATCTGTTTTGAACTTCATTTGCCTATTATTTGCCCATTCTGCAGGTTTATTAATGTCCTCCTGTAATTTGTTGCAGCCCTCCTCAAAATTGCCTAGCGCCTCCCGTTTGGTGTAATCCGTAAATTTAGAAATGGTTTTTTGATTCCTAAGTCTGAAACATTAATGCAAATTGTGAACAGCAGTGGTCCCTGCAATGATCCTTGTGAGACACCTCTTCTCACCTTCTATCACTCTGAATAACTACTCTTTATACCCACTCTCTGCTTTCTGTCCTGAAACAAGCTTGCAATCCATTCTGCCCCTTGTTCCCTGATTCCACATCCTCTAACCTTATTCATTAGTCAATGGTGGGGCACATTACTGAAAGCCATTTGAAAATCCAGAAAATTACACCCACTGCATTACCAACCTCAAAACATTCAATAAGGTTGGACAAGCAACATTTTCTCTTTTGAAATACAGTAAAACAATCAAGTCAGAGGGAGTACAGCTGCAATAAGCTTCAAGGGAGTAAGGCAAGGCTGGATGGCCTCTACTTTAATGCCAGGAGTATTACAGGAAAAACAGATGAGTTAAGGGTGAGGATTGACATGTGGAATTGTGATATAATAGCCATCACTGAGATGTGGTTGAGGGAAGGGCAGGATTGGCAGCTCAATATTCCGGGATATAGAATCTTCAGGCGAGACAGGGGAGGGGGCAAAAGAGGAGGAGGTGTTGCATTATTAGTTAAGGAGTCTGTTACTGCAGTAAGGAGAGATGATATCTTGGAGGGGGCATTGAATGAAGCTTTATGGGTAGAGCTTAGGAATAAAAAAGGGGCAACCACATTATTAGGTGTTTATTATCGACCCCCAGATAGTCAGCGGGAAATTGAGGAGCAAATATGTGCACAATTTGTGGAGGTGTGTAAAAACCATAACAATAGGGTAATTATATTAGGTGATTTCAACTTATCCAACATTAATTGGGATAGACATAGTGTTAAGAGCTTGGATGGAGTGGATTTCTTGAAATGTGTACAGGAGAACTTTTAGGTCAATTTGTAGAGGGTCCAACAAGGGACGCTGCATTGCTGGACCTAATTCTGGGGAATGAAGCCGGACAGGTGGCTGAGGTGGTGGTGGGCGAGCATTTTAGCAATAGCAACCACAACATGGTACAGTTTAAGTTTGTTATGGACAAAGAAATCGACAAGTTGCAAAAAAAATGTTTTAGATTGGGGGAGTGTGGGTTTTAGTAAAATGAGGCAGGATCTGGCCACGGTAGACTGGGAAAAGTTACTTGTGGGCAAATCTACAGAGGAACAGTGGGGGATATTCAAAAAGGAAATGGGGAGGGTACAGGCTCAACATATTCCCTCTAGGGTGATAGGAAGGAGTAACAAGCCCAGAGAACCATGGATGACCAGAGATATTCAGGTTATGATGAGAAGGAAAAGAGAGGCTTTTAGCAGGGAAGCAAATCAACAGAGGCATTAGTAGAGTACAGACAGTGCAGGGTGGAGCTTAAGAAAGCAATTAGGAGAGCAAAGAGGGGATATGAGAAAGCTCTGGCTGGTAAAAGTAGGGAAAATCCCAAGATATTCTATAAGTATATCAATGGGAAGAGGATAACCAGGGAAAGAGTAGGGCCCATAAGGGACCAAGGGGGCAATCTATGGGTGGAACCAGAGGACATTGCTAGAGTGTTGAATGAATACTTCACGTCCGCCTTCATCCAAGAGAATGAGGATGAAGGTATCGAACTCGGGGAGAGAGACTGCGAGGTTCCTAAGCAAATTGACAGAGGGAGTGACAAGGTATTGGAGGTGTTGGCAGGCTTAAAGGTGGACAAATCTCCAGGTCCGGATGATTTGTGTCCCAGGCTGCTGAGGGAGGCAAGGGAAGAGGTCGCAGGGGCTCTGACCCAAATTTTTAATTCCTCTCTGGCCACTGGGGAGGTGCCAGAGGACTGGAGAACAGCTAATGTGGTTCCACTATTTAAGAAGCGTTGTAGAGATAGGCCAGGGAACTACAGGCCAGTGAGTCCGACGTCAGTGGTAGGGAAACTATTGGAGAAATTTCTGAAGGAGAGTATCTATCTCCACTTGGAGAGGCAAGGTTTGATCAGGGATAGTCAGCATGGCTTTGTCAGAGGGAGGTCATGCCTAACAAATTTGACTGAATTTTTTGAGGAGGTGACCAGGTGTGTAGATGAGGGTAGTGCAGTTGATGTAGTTTATATGGATTTCACCAAAGCCTTTGACAAGGTCCCACATGGGAGACTTATAAAGAAGGCAAAAGCACATGGCTTACAGGGTAATTTGATAAGATGGATTCAAAATTGGCTTAGTTGTAGGAGGCAGGTAGAAGGATGCTTTAGTGACTGGAAGCCAGTGTCCAGTGGCATACCACAGGGATCTGTGCTCGGTCCCTATTATTTGTCATTTATATAAACAACATAGATGATTATGTGGGGGGTAGGATTAGTAAGTTTGCGGATGACATAAAGATTGGCCGGGTGGTTAACAGTGAGGTTGAGTGTCTTGGGCTACAGGAAGATATAGATGGGATGGTCAAATGGGCAGATAAGTGGCTGATGGAATTTAACCCTGAACAGTGTGAGGTGATACACTTTGGAAGGAGTAATTTGACAAGGAAGTATTCAATGAATGGCATGGCACTAGGAAGCTCTGAGGAACAAAGGGACTTTGGCGTGTGTGTCCATAGATCTCTGAAGGCAGAGAGGCATGTTAGTCGGGTGGTGAAAAAGGCATATGGGATACTTGCCTTTATCAATCGAGGCATAGATTACAAAAGTAGGGAGGTCATGTTGGAGTTGTATAGAACCTTGGTGAGGCCACAGCTGGAGTACTGTGTGCAGTTCTGGTCGCCACATTATAGGAAGGATTGCACTGGAGGGGGTGCAGAGGAGATTCACCAAGATGTTGCCTGGGATGAAACATTTAAGTTATGAAGAGAGGTTGGATAGACTTGGGTTGTTTTCATTGGAGCAGAGAAGACTGAGGGATGACCTGATCGAGGTGTATAAGATTATGAGGGGCATGGACAGGGTGGATAGGGAGCAGCTGTTCCCCTTAGTTGAAGGGTCAGTCACGAGGGGGCATAAGTTCAAGGTGAGGGGCAGGACGTTTAGGGGGGATGTGAGGAAAAACTTTTTTACCCAGAGGGTGGTGACAGTCTGGAATGCACTGCCTGGTAGGGTGGTGGAGGCGGGTTGTCTCACATCCTTTAAAAAGTACCTGGATGAGCACTTGGCACATCATAACATTCAAGGCTATGGGCCAAGTGCTGGTAAATGGGATTAGGTAGGTAGGTCAGGTGTTTCTCACATGTCGGTGCAGACTCGATGGGCCGAAGGGCCTCTTCTGCACTGTGTGATTCTCTGAAATCCATGCTGCCTATTGATTATTATATTTCTCATTTCTAGATGTTCTTCTATTCTCTCTTTTAGTAAGCATTCCATTACTTTTCCTATCACTCATGCTAAGCTGATGGAGCTAATTCCCTGGACATGTTCTGTCCCCTTTCTTAACTACAGGAATTGCATTAGCTATCCACGCCACCATTTTCTAATGGATTATCGATAACCGGATTATTGAAAAATCACCATGGCAGCAGGTGCCGAATTGTGATGACAATACAAACAAAACAAGTTATAATAATTCATAGCATAGTTAGAGATAATCATTAAAATAAAAATCTAGTATGAAATAACAAAAGGATTGCACAATTATGAACATCTCAGTATCCAAATAATTACAATATGTTGCAAAACGCAGGTTTCCTGAACTTACAGAATAAAAATGAAAGGTCTACTGCAGTCTGCATTTTGTATGAAAGTCCAGAGATCATGTTGTCAGGTTGAGTTCATTAAATTTTCAATCATTTGCATTACTATTAATGAGCTTTATAAAGTAAGGGATTGGGCTGCCTCGTAGTCTATTAATTCTATATCTTGTGAAATGGTGATCAAATGGTAATGCCTTGGCTATCTCTTCCCTGGATTCTTTTCAAATACGTGGATGCAATCCATCTGGATCAGGGGGTTTTATTCTCTTTGAGTTTGTTTAATTTATTCAATTCATCCCCTTTTTTCATTTTAAGAACACTTATTACTCCTCTCATCATTCAATATCATGTCTACCTGTTCTATTTCCCTGGTAAATACCAAAGCAAAATAATTATTTACTATTTCTGCCATCTTTCCATTGTTACCTGGGTATTACCCTGTCTATTCCTTAACGGCCTTATGCTCATCACAGCCTTCCTTTTTTTTTATTGATGTTCCTGTAAAATGTTTTACGATTTTGTTTTATGTTCTTTGCTAATTATATTTCATAGGGTGGGATTTTTCTGGAGCCTGCAAAAGCAGGAAATGTGGCGTGCAGGGTGAATTCATTAGGCGGGATGCAAAACTTTGATTTCCCGACAGCGGGTTGAGAGACAGAGATAAAATCAGCAGCGTGTTTGTGGCGTATCAGGGCTAACACCAGGCCTGTAGCAGGTTCATGCTTGTAATATATTTGCATGCCGTGAATACTCATTAGCGTGAAACAGTTTTTAATAAAGTCCCATGCTCAGGGTAAGGTCAGCAGCGCACGAGAATCTCATGGCACCCCGTTCACAATCATTTAAAGGTGGCCTGCACCTGTTGGCTTTGTGCAGTTGTGACTAAGGTCAGCTGTAGTCCATGTTGAACTCTGTGACACAAGGTGGTGTGGGGGAGGGTATGGTGTTGAAAGGTTGGTGCGATGGAGCGAAGGGATGGTGGACAGAGGGGTTGTTTGGGCACGTGGCGCGGTGGAGGGAAGGGAGGGTGGACAGAGAGTGGCATTTGGGTGCAGGAAGGCACAGTGGAGGGAAGGAAGAGTGAACAAAAGAGAATGTTTGGGCACTGGCTGGTGCGGTGTAGTGAAGGGCCTAGCATCCTGGGTGTGGTGGCCTTTAAGGGCAGAGTGCAGCTCCAGGCAGGAATGGTAAGATCACTGATGGGCCGAAAGGATGGGGTTGGCGCTGTCAATATCGAGGTCCTATAGGTTGAATTAAGGTTGCTGAGTGGCAAAGGGAACATTCACAGTCAAAGAGGGGTGTTGGATTTACTATGAGGGCAAGGCTAGAGCCAGCATCGGGCATTCAAATGTCCTATGGGGTGAGTCACAGGAGCAGACAAAAGCATTGAGGAGGATAATGGCATGGTTCAGGGTCAGAGTGGGTATTTGGATGGTCACGGGTGTAGATACAGTGGGGAGAGATGGAATGTCCAGGGAAATGGAAATAGGGTCCAGAGTAATGGGGGGAGGTGCAAAACTATCAATGGAAGATGAAAGGATATGCTGGGTGGGTCAGGGTGTTGGTGGCAAGTGTGATGATGACAGGAGGAGGTGAGACGTGACTGGAACAGGCCTTAAACATCACCATACTTAGAGTCACGTATAAAATGCAGCTTATCTGAATGTAAGCTCGATTGAAGTGTGAGGAGGATCATTTTGGATGGGTGGAGCTCAGGTAACGTACAATTGGCGGATTAAAGGGACTCCCTAACAATTAGTTAAATGGATGAGAACCATGGATGAGCTCTCACATGTATGTCTGCCCTGTTTACACAGTGCAGTTACTTGCAATAATCAAGGGTCTCATTCACCCGATATTCCTGCAAGCTCGGGAGCAGGAGGCGAGAATGCAAAGAAGGAGAGATCCTGCTGTCCAACAAAAGAGGCCTCAAGGTGAACAGCGGGCAGCACCAGAGGGGGAGGCTGGTCTGGATGCAGCCATCCAGGGAAGGCATCGGTGAAGACGGGCACTGGCATGTCAACGCACCCAGAGGACAAACTACCTCCAGATGTCAGAGAGGCGATGCCAGAGACATCTAAGGATATTCTGGGAAATGGTCACTGAGATATGTCAGGTTGTTCATCAAGATGTGCAGCCATGTGGATTTGGTGGGATTCCCATGCCAGTGGCCCTCAAGGTTACACCAGCGCTCAATTTTTATGCCAGTGGCTTCCAGGGTATGATGGGTGACATATGTGGAATCACACAGGCTGCAACAAATAGGTGCATAAGGGAGTTGACCAACACCCTACTTAGTCATGTCAATAATTTTATCTATTTCACCACCGGTGTAGACAGCTAAGCGGCAAGCGCAGCCACATTTGGTGTCATTGCTTGGTTTCCTCGAGTACAACTGGTCATCGACTGCACTCATGTGACCATAAAAGCTCCCTGGAAACAGCCATCTGTATTTGTAAATCATGAAAGGTTTCACTCCTTGAACGTAAACTGGTGTGTCAACAATAATTAATCTGCATGGCCATCGCTCCATCACCAGACCTCCATTCCCTTCCTATGGTGTAGACCTAGACCTGTCATCCTCCCTTGCTGAGTTAACTGTGTCCTCTACCACCTAGAATAGAACGGGGAGCAGAGCTTGGTCACACACACTCGCTAGTGAGTGCTAGTACAAATCTTAGAGGTGTGTAAACATTCATGTAACAGCCTTGTTCAGTTTTTCTGGTCCGGCATCATCTTTCAAGTGCTTTGTTTGCAACTGCACCTGTCTCATTTATACCTGTTGAGAATAAAGTGGGCCAATATCCATGAGAGTGCACAGAGTGGGGTCAGTTGTGCTTGCTTTTTAATCCATGATCCACAGAATGATCATCACTGAAGTAACAATTCACATGAACATTCAATGAAGAATGGACAAAAACGTAACACATCTCATTCAGGAATAATGTCTATGTCCCTACCTCCTCTTTAGCCATCAAATTGTGACAAACATGGGGTGGACCATGACCATCACATGTGATACTATGACAGGCCCTGATACTTCTCAATAATTACGAACAATTACAGAAAATGCATGCTATTGTGTGCAATGTGTGATAAACACATTGATAAATCACCCATGCCACTTTAGTGCTCATACTTTTTTCACTTTTCTTTTCCTGCCGCTACGTCTAGGTGCAGCCCCGACATCAGCAGTGGAGGTGGAGGTAGTCTGCTCGGTGTCATGCCCTATTGCCTCGTATGACCGTAGCAGGCGTCCTCTGGAGGCGTGGGATCTTGAGTACTTCAGCCTGCGCTGGTGCAGGGGTGCCCCCTCAGCCTCACCTGCTGGAGCTATTGAGGCCAATGGTGGAGGGGATGAGGAGATGCCATTAACCCTGGGGGTGTCCTGAGAGGAAGGCCCGGGGGGCAGCTGGCACGGGCTCCTACGTATGAACATATGAACATACAAACTAGGAATAGGCCATTTGGCCCCTCGAGGCTGCTCTACCATTTAATAAGATCATGGCTGATCTGATTGTGGCCTCAACGCCAATTTCCTGCCTACGCCCAGATACCCTTTGACTCCCTTGTTAGTCAAGAGCTGGAGGCTCTTTAATAGCCCACCCATAGATGCAGCATTGTCAGTTGATGGCATATTTTACCAATGAAAAGCATCCCCTGCTGCTGAATCACATGTTTCCCATGCACACCATTGGCACAGTAAATTTTAATTATAATCACGTGGGAAACAGCAAAAAGAGAGTGTAAGTGGCGCACTTTTCAGGTTACACTTTTGGGAACAACATGCTATTGACACTATCCCCCAACAGTTCTTCTTTGACTTCCTAATTGTTTTTTTGACTTCTAATCTTTTTCTATTCTCTCTTATCATGCACTCCTCTGCTCTCTAGGTGCAGAATTTATGCCTCTTTCATAACTCTCAAATGTTCCCTTATGTCTTTATCCATCCTTGAGTCCCATTAATGTTCAGTTTGTTCTTTGCTTGTAGTGAAATATACTTTTCCTGTTGAGCACAGGTTTTAAATGTTTCCCACTCTTGTTTTATTTTGCTGTTCACCAATATGCTTACACATTTTCTTTTCCTAAGTTCTATTTTCATCCCTTCAAAATCAGCTTTTCTCCGGGCTATTCTCTTGCGGAGGAATTTAATTCCCTCCCACGAGGCGGGTTTGGAGTCAGGGAGATATTTAATTGGACAGGAGGGTGAAGGGTTGGGTCCCAGCCACCTTCCCGCCTCTGCCTCGATTAAGTCTGTGGGCAGGAAGATTTGTGGACAGCCTACCATCATTTGAGGCCCTTAAGTGGGAAATTAATCCTGCCATCACTGGGATTCAACAAGCGGCGGGCAGGGCAGTCGCCATACGGGGAGCCCGAAAAGCAAACCCTGTTGGGATTACATAAGGGCTCCTGGGGGAGATTATGCTGGTAGGTGAGGGAGGGGTCCTATGTTCAAAGGCACTCAGTGCCTGATTGAGGAACCTAGAATTGGAAAGAAGGGAACCCGCTGAGAGCCACCCACTGCCCTTGCTGCCAACCCCTCTCTCCCCCTCTCCGTGACACCCATCCCGCCCCCATTCACTTATGGCCTTGGTCCCTGAGCCTCTGGCAGGTGCCTTACCGGCAGCAGCCGCCCCCCAGTGACGCTGCCTACAATTGACAGTTTCCGGCCTATGATCCACCAGCTGCTCTCATGGGGTGGAATTTCCAGCCTGAGGATTCTTGACCCCAGGAAAGGCTTGCCCCTGGCCACTTAAGTGCCCAAGATGCACTTAATTTGGTGGGCTTTCCCCAAAGGAATTGCCACAGGGTTCCTGCTGGCTTGCTGGTTCTCTAGACAGCAGGCAAGGCCCCTGTCACCTTGAATGAACACTGTCATTGGTTTTTGTCATGCAAATGTCCATCTCTATCATTATCTTGAAGTGTATTATGGTCACTTTTTCCTAAATGTTGCCCTTCGTTTATCTACTCTGGATCATTCCCCATTACCGGATTTAATAGTGAATCTTCCCTTGTTGGGCTTTTTACAAATTGAGTTAGAAAGGAATCTGGTACACATTGTGGGAACTCTATCCCCATATCCCCTTTACCTGCTTCTTCTGTCCAATTAATATCAGGGGAGTTGAAATTCCCCATGATTATTATCCTATGTGTTTTACTCAATTCCTAATTTGTCTGCATATTCTTCCACCACCTCCCTTCCACTATTAGGTTCTATGCAATGAAGCACCATTCAATGCAGAGTGCAGGAGGGCATGCCAGGAGCAGCACCAGGCATACCTGAAAATGAGGTGTCAACATGGTGAAGCTATAACACAGGACCGCTTGCATGCCAAACAGGCTAAACAGCAAGTGATAGACAGAGCTAAGTGATCCTGCAACCAATGGATCAGATCTAAGCTCTGCAGTCCTGTCACATCCAGTTGTGAATGGTGGTGGACAATTAAACAACTCAATGGGGGAGGAAGCTCCACAAATATCCCCATCCTGAATGATGGGGAAGCCCAGCACATCAGTGCAAAAGATAAGGCTGAAGCATTTGCTACAATCTTTAGCCAGAAGTGCGGAGTGGATGATCCATCTTAGTCTCCTTTGGAAGTCCCCAGCGTCACAGATGCCAGTCTTCAGCCACTTCAATTCACGCCATGTGATATCAAGAAACGGCTGAAGGCACTGGATTGTGCAAAGGCTATGGGCCCTGACAATATTCCGGAAATAGTACTGAAGACTTATGATCCAGAACTTGTCATGTTCCTAGCCAAGCTGTTCCAGTACAGCTACAACATTGGCATCTACCTGGCTATGTGGAAAATTGCCCAGGTATGCCCTATACATAAAAACACGACAAAGCCATCCCGGCCAATTACCACCCTATCAGTCTACTGTGGATCATCAATAAAGTAATGGAAGGGGTCATCAACAGTGCAATCAAGCGGCATTTGCTTAGCAATAACCTGCTCACTGACGCCCAGTTTGGGTTCCGCCAGGGCCACTCAGCTCCTGATCTCATTACAGCCTTGGTTCAAACATGGACAAAAGAGCTGAGCTCCGAAGGTGAGGTGAGAGTGACTGTCCTTGACATCAAGGCTGCATTTGACCAAGTGTGTAATCAAGGAGCCCTAGCAAAACTGGAGTCAATGGGAATCAGGGGGGAAATTCTCCATTGGTTGGAGTCATACCTAGCACAAAGGAAGATGGTTGTGGTTGTTGGAGGTCAATCATCTCAGTTCCAGGACATCACTGCAGGTGTTCCTCAGGGTAGTGTCCTTGGCCCAACCATCTTCTGCTGCTTCATCAATTATATCCATTATAAAGTTAGAAGTGGTGATGTTCGCTGATAATTGCACATTCACACCATTCGCTACTCCTCAGATACTGAAGCAGTCCATGTCCAAATGTAGCAAGACCTGGATAATATCTAGGCTTGGGGTGACAAATGGCAAGTAACATTTGCGCCACACAAATGTCAGGCAAACGCCATCTCCAACAAGAGAGAATCTAATCATCACCCCTTGATGTTCAATGGCATTACTATTACTTAATCCCCCACTATCAATATCCTGGGGGTTACCATTGACCAAGAAACTGAACTGGAATAGCCATATAAATACTGTGGTTACAAAAGCAGGTCAGGGGCTAGGAATCCTGTGGTGAGTAACGCATCTCTTGACTCCCCAAAGCCTGTCCACCATCTACAAGGCACAAGTCAGGAGTGTGATGGAATACTCCCCACTTGCCTGGATGAGTGCAGCTCCCACAACACTCCAGAAGCTTGACACCTCCCTGGATAAACCAGCCCACTTGATTGGTACCCCATCCACAAACATTCACTCCCTCTACCACCGACAAACAGTAGCAGCAGTGTGTACCATCTACAAGATGCACTGCAGGAACTCACCCAGGCTCCTTAGACAACACCTTCCAAGCCCATAACCACTACCATATAGAAGGACAAGGGCAATAGATAGATGGGAACACCATCACCTGGAAGCTCCCCTCCAAGTCACTCACCTTCCTGACTTGGAAATATATCGCCGTTCCTTCACTGTCACTGGGTCAAAATCTTGGAACTCCCTTCCTAATAGCACTGTGTGTGTACCTACACCAGATGGACTGCAGTGGTTCAAGAAGGCAGCTCACCATCACCTTCGCAAGGGCAACTAGGGATGGGCAAGAAATGCTTGTCCAGCCAGCGAAGCCCACACCTCGTGAATGAATAAATAAAAAGGTGGTATGTAGCCTACACCTACTAGTGAGACTGATCTCTCATTAACTTTTATCTCTGTCCATGTAGATTCTATTTTTGTCTTGCTGATAGCTTCACCCCTTTTTCCTACTGCCTTTATGTTACCCTGAATAAGTACAGCTTCTCCACCTCCCCATTTTCCCCTCTCTTTCTTTTCTAAATACGTTATGCCCTGAAATGTTTAATTCTCAGTCCTAATTTTTCTGTTTGATGTCTCAGTAATCCCGATTATACCTGATTCCTCCCATTGTATGATAGCCTGCAGCTTCCCAGTTTTATTAAGGGCACTGGGTGCATTGCTGTACATACATATCAACACATTTTTGATAGGATTTCCTCTCATTTTATGTTTAGTTATCTTTCTAGACTCCCGTTCGAGAACTCTATTTATTCCCTTGTCATCAATGTCCTCCCTTACTTTAATCTTTCCTATGTTCTCCTGTCCTGTTCTGTTTACATTTAGGCTACTTATGTTTCTTCTAGCTCCCTCCCCATCCCTTGTTAGTTTAAAGCCTTCGCCACCTCGCTACCCTTTCTACTAGGACATGGATCCCTTTCTGGTTCAGGTGGAGCCATCTCATCAGTACATTTCCTTCCTGTCCCAGAAGTGGTGACAGTGTCCATGAAAAGGAGTCCCTCTTTCACACCAGCCCTTTAGCCACATGTTAATACTTCTGATCTGTCTGTTCCTATGCCAATTAGGATGTAGCTCAGGCAATAATTCAGAAATTATTATCCTTGAGGTCCTGATTTTTAAATGTAGTGCCCTCCCCCCTGTCTTACACCCCTCTCGATCTCTGACAGGATCCCAGGCTCCCCAGAAATAACACCAATTACACCTCATATATGGCTGCAAGGGACAGGCATACTGATTGTACATGATTGTATGTTTGGCCTCACAATGCCACTTTCAAATGGTATTTGATCTGATTGCCATTTATATGTGCCCACGGCCCACTGCCCCCCTGCCCCCACAATGAAGACAGCATCAGCAAAGAGGACTGCAGCCCTCCAGAACTTCTAGCACAGCAATAAGAAATAGAAGTAGTGTCCTGCATGATACTGCCTTCACAACTCCTGTTCACATGCCAAAACCTAACCTGAATACAATGATAATTAAATTCACCAATCAGTATGACGTCTGTTAATTTAAGGACGCAGGCCCCTGCTTGTGTCAAATAATTATTGTTCATTCAAAAACATTAGCCAGTAAAATCTGATAATTAAAAGGTAGTTTGATCCATGGATAAATTATATTTAGTTAGAGAGACAGTTACATGAAACTGAAAGCCCTTAATGCAGTTAGTGAGTGATGTTTGCTGTTGGCTTGGCAGCAGGGCAAGAAACAGAATGATTGATGAAGATGGTAATTATGTGGATTTATTCTGTGACGAAGTAAAGCCTGGTAATTTTTCATTAGTCTGAACTCTGGTGCATATCCCAATATGTTTATCAGTCTGCTCATGGGGTTTTAATTTTGGCTAGATTTTGAAAAGTTTTGAAACGATCAATTGTTAAAAAGAGAAACAATAGATATCAGCCAGTAAGTTCACCAGTGCCAGGTGTGATGAGGGTTGTCAACCTTAAACTCTGTGGCTAACATTCTGTGGTCAGTGCCTTAATCCCTACCAATTAACCTAGATCTGTGCCGATTTAATTATTTATTTACTTGCTGCTTCCAAGCAAAATGTTGAAGTGTGACTAAGTGATGTCCTAAATATTTCATATTTTTCCTACCTTTTTAAAATAATATTTATTTTCTGTCGGCGCATAACAATGATTTTTTTTAAATGTATACAAAGTGTTAGCAGAAGAAGGATAATGTTCAACAGTACTAATCTATTTGTTTTACCATACTGTTGTGGTATTATATTGATATAGTACCTTGGGCTTCTTTCGTGTACAAGACACAAGGCACCAAACACTCATAAGGGATTGGGTAAATGCGTTGTGGTTCATTTATTAAGAAGACACATGGGAACAGTTAAACGAAGGTATAAAGCTTGAAAGCATCAGAGTTGCATGTGTGCCCTGCTCAAAGCAAAAGTGAAACTACGACTGGATCAAATGACACATTTCCCTTCTAGTGATGTCATGCTGATATCCCTTGAAGGCATGTTACAACATCCCGCTTTCTTTTTAAAGATACTTTTCCCCTTCCCAAAAAGTATAACTATTTATAATACATGTTCATGTTTAGTTATCATTATACGTGTATAGAACTGATGAATCTATGAGTCTCTAAAGCATAAAGATAATCTGTTGGCACGCCCACATCTTGTGATGGTAACCTTGTCTTAACATTCCTTTAATTGCGCACTGTGATCTAGGATTGTCATTCTTGGATGTTGTTCCTGGTTGCATTTAGGATCCTGTCCTGGGTGCAATAAGACTGTATGGTGGTTGAGGAGTAGGAATGGATCTGATTTGTCCTCAGTTACACCTCACCACTGTGCCTTTGTGTGTAATGACCCTATAGAACCCTGGTTCTGAACAAATCCTTGTCACCTTGGCCGATTGCCAATTATCTTCTGTCGGTTCCTGGATGTGAACTTGTTGTCCCACCTGTAAACTTGGCAATTCTGTACTTGTATTTTTGTTGTGCGTGCTGGTCATCTTCTCTTGTAGTTTTAAAAGTTACTTTCTAGTTTCTGGGAGAGTAGAATGAATAAGGATAGGTAAATTGGTACACGCTGGCCTGCCAAACATGAGCTCTGCCAGTGATGGAATGGTTGCACTTAAAGGTGTCACTCTCAAATGTAATGTTGCAATGTGTAGATCTTGTTTGGTCAGTTCTACTTTGGAGAATTATGAGTTTCACCAAGCAAATCATCCATTCAGCTAGGCTGTTAGAGCTAGAGTAATGAGAAGAAGAAGTAGTGTGATTGATGTTCCAGTTCTCACACATATTCTGAGATGCCTTACCAATAAATTGTGGACTATTATCTGTAATGATCTCTTTAGTCACTCCAAATAAACTGGAAATAGCACTTAGTGTGTAAGTGACAGTTGTGCTTAATGTACTGTGCAATTGTCAAATAATGAGGTACTTAGTAATGGAGTTGATGATGACAATGAAGTCAGTGCCATGGACATGAAAGAGGTTGGATGTAATTTTGGACAAGAATGGGTAGGAATTTCATATGGAAACAATGGTGCTTTGTGTTGACTTGGCATATGCTCTTGACATTCACACTTTTTTGATGATAACTTAAATGTCATTGTTCAAACCTGGCCAATAGATTGTCACTCTTGCGAATCTTCTCATCTGATCTATGCACATGTGTGAGTGATGAAGCTGCTGAAGAATATTAGGTCACAAAGATTCCGGCATGATGACCTGCCTACCTTTAAAAATGACTCCCCTGGAGATGCCTAGCTCATCCTGGTAAGGCCAAAATGGTCTCATGTACTCGTAGACATGCTGAATTGAATCAGGCCATCCTTCGATGATGATTTTCCATATGTTCTGCAATGTAGAACCTTTCACCATTGCTTCTTGTGGTTACAGTCATTTGAGCTGCACAAAATGTACTGGATCAATTTGGAGAGCATCTTCAAAGTTCGATGTAAATGAAGTCAACTTGTAGATCTAAGGATATAGCTTCTGTTTTCAATGGATTAGGCAACCTGCTAAGTGTATCTAATGTGACCATCAAGTCATCTTGAATCTTTATCAAGAGATGCTACAATCTTGGTGGTGCACTGATCAATGGTTTTGACCAAGTCATCTCCAGTGGCTTGTGGTCAGTCTCTACCACAAATCTTTTGCTGATAGATAGGTATGAAAATGCATGATTCCAAACACTGGAGCTAATGCCTTCTGCTTGATGCTGGAGTAGTTGGATTGCATTATGGGCAGAGGTGTTGCTTTTTGGTAGTTTGCATGCTCCCAGGCCTTTCTCTGAGGTGTTTCTCTCCAGGGTAGCTTTCTCCCTAGGGTCGTAAAATTGCAATGTTGATGCTTCTGATAATGACTGTTTCAGAGCTTCAAAGAGGTATTGATGGTCTTTGTGCCACAGGAAAGGCACACCCTTTCTCAACAATTCCCTTACTGATGAAGATTTTTGAGTGAAGCTGAGAATGTATGGAGATGAGAAATTACAGGGACCTAGACGTCTTCGAAGATCGTCCTTATCTTGAGGAGTTGGCATGGCCTTAATATCTCTATTTACTTGGATCGGGACATATGCAGCGATGGAGTAAATAAAACCAAAGAAATTGATCTGCTGCTCATTGATGTCGTATTTCAGACTGTTGAACACCAATCCTTAATTACATGCAGTTGCATCTATAAGTGTAGATTATGGTCACGTACTTGCTTTGTTCTTCCCACAACCGCTATATTATCTGTGATACAGATGCATCCTGGCACAGTGCATGTAATGCAGTCCATGTGAGCTTGAAACAGATCCTGGCTAACAGATAGCCCAAGAGGAAGTCATTGAAAACAGTATCATCTGAATGGGGTACAAAATGTAGTAAACTTTGCAACTTCTCTATGAGATGTACTGACCAGCTTGGCATCAAGCTTTGAGAAGAATTTTGCACCTGCAAATCTCAAATTTAACTCTTCTGGTGTGGGTATTTTGTAAGGACAGTGTTTCAAAGCTGCTTTTAAACGTCATGGATCAAGGCATACTCTCAATGATCCATCCTTCTTTATGATACATGTAATTGAGCTGCACCAATCTGTGTGTTCTTGCACTCTTCTAATGATTCCATCTTTCTCTATTTTGACTAGTTCGACCTTTAATTTGTCTCATATGTGGATGCTGCACTTACATGGTGGATCAATTGGCAGACTTGCATTCTCCTGCAAGTGTAATGTTGCAGCTCCTTTGAAACTACCAATTGTGTCAAAATTTTCTGGATACTACAATGCTAGGTCATGAATTCTGGTAATAGGAGTAGTTTCTAAGGCTGATCTGCCTTGTGATGTCTGACTGATTCAGTGGAATGTTACTAGTTTGAGGTCATGACATGCAGGTAGAACTGTAATCACTGGGCCTTTAGTTTCCATGTTGTAGAATATCCGTGACATCCAGTAGGATTGACTGTACTTGAACTCTGGAATTATGGATCCTGCACATGAATTAGTGAACCATTGCATATTGAAAGCAGTAGGTTTCAACACTGTCTTCCACGTCTGTGGGTACATGCCCTTTAGGATTCACAGAAGTAGTTTGTTAACACTTGCCCCTGAGTCAATCTTGGCCAATAACAAATAGTTACCAACTTTCTTAGAATAGGTAATTTGAATCTTCGCAAACACTTCAGACGATGTGATAGCATCTATGATTTCCATGAGGTTGATGGTGTGAAACATGTGTTCACCACTCTTCATTTCGTCATGCACATAATTGCCATTTTCTGATTTGTCAATCACCTCATGTATATGTTTGTGACAGGGCACCAGATGGTCATTCTTATTGCTTGAAGGTCTATTTGGATCAGTGCACGGCTCTTTACAGCTGCATCAGCCTTTGCTCTAGTGCACTGCCTCTGCCACATGCTTTGCAGAATTAATGAAAAGCTGGGCATTTCCTTGTTACATGTAGATGTCCACACCTTCCACATGTCTTGCTATGCTTGGGTGTTCTAGTGATTGCGTCAACAATTGGGGTTTATACTTAGGATCTGTAAGCTGTGTTGACCTGTGAGAATCGCTTCATACTTATATCCATCCTTGAGTAGCCCTTCGATGCTATAAGTTTTGGGCTTGTCTAGCAGATCTTTTTGGAATGCTTCCATGGGAGTGAATGCAATCACCAGCTCAACAATTCTGGCTGCTGGCTCTGTGTTTGAATAATTACAGTACATACCCCTTTCTCTGCATCTCCTGACAAAGTCATCTATGAATTCTGTAGACTGTTGTCAAAATGACTGAACTCTAGCTGATGAATATGGAAGATTAACCTGATTCTGAACCAGTCTTTCAATGTGGTTCATAAAATGGACAAATGGCTGGACAGATAAAATGGCTGCAGCTGACCACATGATGGTAGCTCTGGAAGTTTCTGAGCAGCCTAAAAGTGGACAAAGGCTAATACATCAAACCCTTACAATGTAACACTCCTTTGCAGATGACACAAAGATAGGTAGGAAAGTATGTTGTGAAGAGGACATGAGAAGGTTGCAGATGGATATAGGTAGGTTGAGTGAGTGGGCAAAGATCTGGCAAATGGAGTTTAATATGGGAAAAATGTGGTTCATTTTGGCAGGAAGAACAAAAAAGTACTTAAATGGAGAATGGCTGCATAATTCTGAGGTGCAGAGGGATCTAGGTGTTCTAGTACATGAGTCACAAAATGTTAGTATGCAGGTACAGCAAGTAATTAAGAAGGCTAATGGAATGCTATCCTTTATTACGAGAGGGATTGAACATAAAAGTAAGGATGTTATGCTTCAGTTATACAGGGCATTGGTGAGACCACACCTCGAATACTGTGTACAGTTTTGGTCTCCTTATTTAAGGAAGGATGTAAATGCATTGGAGGAAGTTCAAAGGAGGTTTACTATATTGATAGCTGAAATGAGTGGGCTGTCTTATGAGGAAAGATTGGACAGACTGGGCTTGTTTCCACTGGAGTTAGAAGAGTGAAGGATGATGTGATTGAAGTATACAAGATCCTGAATGGCCTTGACAAACATCCTTGACAATGTCAAAAGGATGTTTCCTCTTGTGGGTGAGTCTAGAACTAGGGGGCACTGTTTTAAAATTAGGGGTTGCCCTTTTAGGATAGACATGAGGAGAATTTTTTTCTCTCAGAGGGTTGTGCGACTTTGGAACTCTCTGCCTCAGATAGCGATGGAATCGGGGTCATTGAATATTTTTAAGGCAGAAGTAGATAGATTCTTGTTAGGCAAGGGAATCAAAGGTTATCGCGAATGTGGAAATTGAAACACAAGAAGATCAGTCATGATCTTATTGAATGGCGGAGCAGGCTCGAGGGGCCGAATGGTCTACTCCTGTTCATATTTCTTATGTTCTATGTTCTTATGCTGTTGCATTGTATAAACCTTCCAGCCAAGCCAGCACAAAGGATAGCAAACAAGACGTCTGCACCAGTCAGCTATGGACAAAGCAGAGTTATTTGTGACTCCTCATCTCCAATATTGTGCCAATGGTTCTACAGTTACCTGCTCAAAACACAATGGGTTTTAACTAGGAAAGCCTTGTTAGCTGAATAGCTCAACCTGAAACCACCTTGTCACATGATCGAGTGTTGAGCTGTTTGAATTGCTTTAATTATACTGCTTTCAGATTTCATCTTCAGTCTGCTTTTTAACATCTGATGGGAAGGCCATAGAGAAGCAAGCTCTGGCCAGGTTGAACAACTGGCCCCCATTTAATCTTAAGATAAAAGCAAAAAACTGCGGATGCTGGAAATCTAAAACAAAAATAAAAATACCTGGAAAAACTCAGCAGGTCTGGCAGCATTTGCGGAGAGGAACACAGTTAATGTTTCGAGTCCATATGACTTTTCAACAGAACTAAGGAAAAATAGAAAAGAGGTGAAATATAAGCTGGTTTAAGGGGTGGGGGGGTAGAGCTGGATAGAGGGCCAGTGATAGGTGGAGATAGCCAAAAGATGTCACAGACAAAGAGGTGTTGAAGGTGGTGATATTATCTAAGGAATGTGCTAATTAAGGGTAGAAAGCAGGACAAGCAAGGTACAGATAGCCCTAGTGGGGGTGGGGTGGGGTGATAGGAAGGGATCGAAATAGGCTAAAAGGTAGAGCTAAAACAATGGATGGAAATACATTTAAAAATAATGGAAATAGGTGGGGAAAAAAAATGCTAAATAAATTATTGGAAAAAAAAGGGGAGGATCGGAAAGGGGGTGGGGATGGAGGAGAGAGTTCATGATCTAAAATTGTTGAACTCAATATTCAGTCCGGAAGGCTGTAAAGTGCCTAGTCGGAAGATGAGGTGCTGTTCCTCCAGTTTGCGTTGGGCTTCACTGGAACAATGCAGCAAGCCAAGGACAGACATGTGGGCATGAGACCAGGGTGGAGTGTTGAAATGGCAAGCGACAGGGAGGTCTGGGTCATGCTTGTGGACAGGCCGAAGGTGTTCTGCAAAGCGGTCACCCAGTCTGCATTTGGTCTCTCCAGTGTAGAGGAAACTGCATTGGGAGCAACGAATGCAGTAGACTAAATTGAGGGAAGTGCAAGTGAAATGCTGCTTCACTTGAAAGGAGTGTTTGGGCCCTTGGACGGTGAGGAGAGGGGAAGTAAAGGGGCAGGTGTTGCATCTTCTACAGTTACATAGGAAGGTGCCGTGGGAGGGGGTTGAGGTGTAGGGGGTGATGGAGGAGTGGACCAGGGTGTCCCGGAGGGAACAATCCCTGCGGAATGCCGCCAGGGGGGGTGAAGGGAAGATGTGTTTGGTGGTGGCATCATGCTGGAGTTGGCGGAAATGGTGGAGGATGATCCTTTGAATGCGGAGGCTGGTGGGGTGATAAGTGAGGACAAGGGGGACCCTATCATGTTTCTGGGAGGGAGAGGAAGGTGTGAGGGCGGATGCGCGGGAGATGGGCCGGACACAGTTGAGGGCCCTGTCAACCACCGTGGGTGGAAAACCTGTTAAGGAAGAAGGAAGACATGTCAGAGGAACTGTTTTTGAAAGTGGATTCATCAGAACAGATGCGACGGAGGCGAAGGAACTGAGAAAATGGGATGGAGTCCTTACAGGAAGCGGGGTCTGGGGAGCTGTAGTCGAGGTAGCTGTGGGAGTCGTTAGGATTGTAATGAATATTGGTGGACAGTCTATCCCCAGAAATTGAGACAGAGAGGTCAAGGAAGAGAAGGAAAGTGTCAGAGATGGACCATGTGAAAATGATGGAGGAGTGGAAATTGGAAGCAAATTTAATAAATTTTTCCAGGTCCCGACGAGAGCATGAAGCAGCACCGAAGTAATCATCGATGTACCGGAGAAAGAGTTGTGGGAGGGGGCCGGAGTAGGACTGGAACAAGAAATGTTCCACATACCCCATAAAGAGACAGGCATAACTGGGGCCCATGCGGGTACCCATAGCCACACCTTTTATTTGGAGGAAGTGAGAGGAGTTTAAGGAGAAATTGTTCAGTGTGAGAACAAGTTCAGCCAGACGGAGGAGAGTAGTGGTGGATGGGGATTGTTCGGGCCTCTGTTCGAGGAAGAAGCGGAGAGCCCTCAGACCATCCCGGTGGGGGATGGAGGTGTAGAGGGATTGGACGTCCATTGTGAAGAGGAGGCAGTTGGGGCCAGGGAACTGGAAATTGTTGATATGATGTAGGGTGTCAGAGGAATCACGGATGTAGGTGGGAAGGGACTGGACAAGGGGAGAGAGAATGGAGTCAAGAAAGCAAGAAATGAGTTCCGTGGGGCAGGAACAGGCTGACACGATTGGTCTGCCAAGACAGTCCTGTTTATGGATTTTGGGTAGGAGGTAGAAGCGGGCCGTCCGAGTTTGGGAGACTATCAGGTTGGTATCTGTGGAAGGAAGATCTCCAGAGGAGATGAGGTCAGTAACAGTCCTGGAAACAATGGCTTGATGTTCAGTGGTGGGGTCATGGTCCAGGGGGAGGTAGGAGGAAGTGTCTGTGAGTTGACGCTCAGCCTCTGCGAGGTAGAGGTCAGTGTGCCAGACAGCAACAGCACCACCCTTGTCAGCAGGTTTGATGACAATGTCAGGGTTGGACCTGAGAGAACGGAGTGCAGCAAGTTCAGAGAGAGACAGGTTAGAGTGGGTGAGAGGAGCAGAGAAATCAAGACGACTAATGTCACACCGACAGTTCTCAATGAAAAGATCAAGAAAAGGTAAGAATCCAGAGGGAGGGGTCCAGATGGAGGGAGAATATTGGAGGCGGGTAAAAGGATCCATTGAATGGGGAGAGCACTCCTGCCCAAAGAAGGTGAGCACAGAGACGAAGGTGGCAGAAGAAGAGCTCCCCATTTAATCTTACTCTGCTGGGAAGATTTTGTGCTATCACCTACAGAACTGATTCAATCTCTGCATGCCTACTTCATCTTGGGACACCAACACCACCAGAAAAGCAAATCTTACACCACCGGTCTTCAGCCAACCCAACTCTGTGAAAAAATTCCTCATTGGGCTTTGATTCTGAACTCACGTGAAACCATAATTCTTATTTTTATTGTGGTCTCTGCCCCGAATCGTTTTCTTTCCTTTATCCCTCTTTTATTGTATGAATGCAAAAAGGGGAGGATGCTGCGTGACTTCTTTCCTGTGTTTTGTATGTGTGTAAATTTAACTAATCCTCTTATTTAACTTTATCTCGAGTTTTCTGTGGCTTTCTTAATAGAGGACAGGATCACTCCAAACCGAAGATTTGGGGAATTTGCGCCAACACTTATAAAGGGGGGAAATCAAAAATACCATTCTGTTTACAGACGGTTAGTGAGCGGAGAAATCAGGGCTGTTCTAAATTTCTTCTGTCCATTACAGAAATTGGGAGTTCACATTTGGGATTGACCCAGTTGGAATTTGGCCAGTGTCCAAGTTAAGAGAAGAGCCAAATTAGAAATAAAAGAGTCAACTGGAAGCCAAAATAGGGAAACTTGGCGGCTGGAACAAATTTTAAAACACAAGTAATTTTCCACAGCCAATTCATTTTCCCTAACATGAGGAAAATAGCAATGTTTGATGCCCAAATGTTTGTTCAGCAAAAGAATTTAAACGGGGAAAGTTTGGAAGCCCTTAGCACAGAACAATTGAAAGCTGTAGCTAAGGAGAACCAGTTTACATTGCCCAGCAAAATCAAAAGAAGTGAACTAATCCTGGCGTTGCTAGAATGTCTGGATCTCACGTCACCAGTAGATTGGTTAGACGAAGAGTTCAATCATGACTCCAAGTCCCCTCTCCTAGCCAATTTCAAGCTAGAAAAGCTTAAATTGCAGCTAGAATTTCAGGAAAGGGAAAGCTGGAGAGAAAGGGAAGCTCAGGAAAGGGAAAGAGAATTTCAGCTCTGAAAATCAGAAATGGAGCTAACAGCTCAAAGGGAGAGAGAGGTCAGACCATTGGAAGCAGCAAGGGAAAATCTCTCTCCATCCGGTAGCACCCCTTATCCCTCTAACCAGGAACCACTCTCTGAGGCCCTCAAGTATGCAAGATTCCTTCTCAGATTTGAAGAGAGTGATGTGGAGTCGCTTTTTACCACCTTTGAGAAACTAGCAGGAAAGCTAAAATGGCCGTCAGAGATCTGGACATTTTTAATTCAAGGGCAGCTGCTAGGCACAGCACAAGAGGTCTGCTCCATGCTGATGTACCCCTGAACTAAGACTAATGGTGCCATTCTAGTTGCCTACAAGCTAGTCCCAGAGACATATCACCAGCAATTCTGTAATGCTCGTAAGAAGCCCACACAAACCTACAATGCATTTGAACGGCTGAAAGAAATCACGACAAACCGATGGATAAGATCCCCAAAAATCCCACACTATGAGGGGCTGTGTGAGCTAATACTGTTAAAGGAATTCAAAAATTTCCCACCCTCCAAGTTGCGAATACACCTGGAGGAACAGAGAATCCTCGCAGCCAGGGGTGCAGCAATCACAGCAGACAGCTATGACCTCACCCATAGGCCTGTAAATTCAGGCAGGCCCTTTCCAAACCATACTCATGAACATTAGAAAGAGAAGCAGGGTCATCTAGATAGGAAAGTGCCCCCACCCAGAAAAGAAAACACAGAAGAGGGTGCAAGGAGTCCCCAGGCAGCCCGAAAGGAGAATTCCCGGAGGCCGGTGTAATCTCATTGTAATAAAATTCCAGACCTGAATGCTGGAGATTGCGAGGCAAGCCAGTTGGCCTAGTAGGGCTTCACATGAGCAGTCCCCTGAAGAACACCCCAATGGGTGGTGCAGCAGAGCAAGCAGGGCCTCGCACTACAGAAACTTATCCTTCCGAGGGTATGGTGCTCTGTGTGCCTGAGCTGGACAAACTCCCAGAAAGTTTCTGGAGCTTTGTCCATTCAGGAACAGTGTCCCCTTACCCATCCCAAAATGTGAGCAAGTCCGTGGTACTGTTCCGGGGCACGGGGCCACTCAGTCCTTAATGTTAGACGCAATCTGAAAACTACCCCCTGAGTTCTCCCTGAAGGCCAAATCACTGATCAGTGGAGTGGGAGGAGGATCTGTGTTTGCACCCCTCCATAAGGTCCACCTAGAATGTGGCCCTATTACAGTAGGAATTGTCCCTAAACTACAAGTAGCAGGAATTAATTTCCTCCTTGGGAACGATTTGCTGGCAGCAAGGTGCTAGCCTGTGAAGGAAAAGAGGCCTGTTCCAAGCAGCAAAACACTGAAGAAGGGCAGAAAGGTGGAGAAGGTCCCGAGGCCCAAAAGGATGAGTTAGCACCCAAAGACCTTGAGTGAGAGCTGCTCGAAGGTAGCAAAGCCAAAGCCAGGACAATAAAAGTAAAAGTGGTCAAGGGGAGGCTCCTAAAATCCAAAATAGATTCCCCAATATCCCAGAATTAAGTAGGGACCAGAGAAGTCCTAAAGCAGGGAAAGAAATAGTGAGGGAGATGCACCACATAGCTGAAAAGCTTGAAAGAAAGCAGGTTATTAAGCCCAGATAGGAAAAGGTTAACGACTTGCCTGAGTGTGGCGAGCAGAAACCTTCTTTCTGACATTAAATAGGGACAAAGAGAATTCCCGAGCCAATGAGCAGATAAGGAGTGCAGTGTCCACCCCAGTTGAAAAGCCACAAGGGAGTGTAGTTGGAACTGCAGTCCCACCTGAGGGCAGAAGGGTTCTAAGGGGCATGGAACAAGTTAGGAGAGTGCCCACTCCTAAGCCAAAGGCACCAGGTAGGAAGCCATTGATTGATTTGGCCAGTGCCTTTTTGGCAAATTTTAACGTGGACCAGAAAAGTTGCCAAACTGGCCCAGAAGGAGTGAGGATGATGCCTGTTGAAAAGCCACTGGGAGGTGCAGCCAGAGCTGACCACCCACCAGAGGGCAGCAGTGTCCCAGAAGACCCAATGCCTACACCCAGCCGTCCAGCAGAAGGACCCCAACCAGATTGGAACCCATGCTCACCCAAACAAAATGCAGAATTGCAAGGTGACAGAACAGGGCTAAACCACCTTATTTAAAATGACCCACAACCTCCCCCTCCCCCAACCCCCTACCAGGCTATAGCACTGTAGCCCTTTCCAGTATGAATGCGGCAAGAGGCCCAGAGCATCTTCCTATCATCCCACCCAGGGAGGCTGACCCAAACTCAGGGGCCAACTGCCCGCCTTTGCCGTGCCAATCCAAGACTCTTAGTGCTAGAAGCTGGAACTCGTCAGTGGTGCTTGCGCCTGATCAAGATCCTGAATCGGAATTCCCTAAAGAGGCCACGGTCGATTTTAAACACCCCACTCTCCACAGGTTACCAAAGTGAACAGGCAAGAGCTAAGCTGGACAAGAGCAGCTCAGCCCTATGATCCTAGGGCCCAGCACCCACCAAGTGAGATGTCCAGCAGGTCACCCAGAGCAGCTTGACCATCACTCACTCCCAGAGTGCTAACTACCCTGTAAAACCCCCAGGCCCTTTTGAAGATACTTAATCAGGATGTTGGAATGCCTGACCCCCAACAGAGGGAAGGCAGAACTCTTGCACTTAATAGACTTCCCCAGGCAGATGAATTTCAAATCCTCCCAAGTCACCTAAACTTTCCCAAATCCCGGGGCTGGATATGTCCTTGCGGACACCCAGTCCAGGGCTTAAATCACAAAAAGAAAATGCAGCAGAGAAGTGTCATTTCCCCATCTAGCTGTGTGTCTGGTGTACCAACATGAATGAGAGAATGTATGTATACTTCTTCACTTCCTATACTTCCTTCTTAAGACCACATAGATATAAAAAAAAGAAAAAGCATTCATTTTTTTTCTCTCCAACGGGAGAGATGCGTCATGATCAAAAGAAATGAAGGAAAATATATATATTTATCTGAGCCATTCTGGCTAATTTATAAAATTATAATTTTTCTTTTAAAATGGACAAATGGCTGGATTGATATAATGGCCGCAGTTGACCACATGTTGGTAGCTCTGGATGTTTCTGAGCAGTCTGAAAGTGGACAAAGGCTAACACGTCAAACCCCTTAAATGTAACATTCCTTGCATTGTATAAACATTCCTGCTAAGCCAACACAAAGGATAATAGGTGAGACATCTGCACCAGCCAGCTATCGACAAAGGCAGAGCTATTTGTGACTCCTCGTCTGCAATGTTGTGCTATTGGTTCTACAGTTACCTGCTCAAAACAGCTCAACCCAAAACCACCCTGTCACATGACCGAGACTGGAGCTGATTGAATTTTTAATTAAACAGCTTTCGGATTCTATCTTCAGTCTGTTATTTAACATCTGACAGGCAAGCTCTGACCAGGCTGGGCAACTGGCCCCCATCTAACCTGACTCTGCTAGGAAGATTTTTCACTATCACCTACAGAATTGATTCAATCTCTGTGTGCCAACTTCACCTTGGGACATCAACACCACAGGAAAAGCGAATTTTATGCCACTGGTCTTCAGCCAACCGAACTCTGTGAAAGAATTCCTCATTGGACTTTGATTGTGGACTCACATGAAACCATAATTCTTATTTTTATTGTGGTATCTGCCTGAACCCCTTTCTTTCCCCCATCCCTCTTTTATTGTATGAATGCAAAAAGGGGCGGACGTCATGAAGCCCCTTTCCTGAGTTTTGTGTGTGTGTAAATTGAACCAACTCTCTTATTTTATCTTATCTCGAGTTTGCTGCGGGGTTACCAGTAGAGGACTGGGTCACTCCAAACTGAAGGGTTGGAGAACATATGCCACTACTTATAAAAGGGGGAAATCAAAAATCAAAACACACCTTTCTGTTTATGGACGGATAGTGAGTGGAGAAATCAGGGCTGTTATAAATTAAACCTCCTGTCCATAACATTAGGCACATGAGAACAGTTCTACATAAGTATAACTGAAGACATCAGAGGTGTGTGTGTGTGCTCTGCTCAAAGCAAAAGTGAAACTAAGACTGGATCACATGACACATTTCCCTTCTAGTGATGCCATGCTGATATCACTTAAAGGCATACTACAACAAGTACTAGTCTTGAAAATGCCCTTTCCCTGAAGTGACACTGTTGGTTGAGCGCCGGTATGCACGACCAAGGAGTGGGAGTGTAACAGGTAATGCATCCCCTACCCTGCTTCTTGATTTGGGCTATCTGGAGTGGGCAGGGAAAATCCAATTAGGATGAATTGTCGAAGCAGTTCCCCATGCCTCCCAGCACCAAGCCAAAAATAGCAATTGCAGAAGAATAGAAACATTCTTTCGATCTGCTCATCTGCCATTGGAGCAATAGCTGCAAACTGTCCTAAGATTAGAAATTATAGGAATTACGAAAGAAAACAGCCAGTTTCCTATTTCATTTTAAATTGGTACTTCTAGGGGCTTATTTTTTATTCTTTCATGCAATGTGAACATTTCTGGTAAGGCCAGCATTTGTTCTTCATCCCTAATTGCCCGAGGAGGTGGTTGTGAGCTGTCTTCTAGAACTGCTGCAGTCCATGTGGTATAGGTACATCTAGAGTGCAATTAAGGAGGGAGTTCCAGAATATTGACCCAGCCACAGTGAAGGAACGGCAATATATTTCCAAGTCAGGATGGTGAGTGGCTTGGAGGGGAGCTTCCAGGTGGTGATGTTCTCAAGTGTCTGCTGCCCTTGTCCTTCTGGATGGTGGTGGTTGTGGGTTTGGAAGGTGTTATCGGGCGAGCCTTGGCGAATTGGTACACACTGCTGCCACTATACGTCGGTGGTGGAAGAAGTGATTGTTTAAGGTGGTGGATGGGGTGTTGATCAAGCAGGCTGCTTTGACTTGGATGATGTCAAACATCTTGAGAGTTGTTGGTGCCACACTTACCCAGCCAAGTGGAGAGTATTCCATTACACTCCTGACTTGTGCCCTGTAAATGGTCAAGGCTTTGGGAAGTCAGAAGGTGAGTTACTCGCCACAGGATTCCCAGCCTCTGACCTGTTCTTGCAGTTATAATATTTATGTGGCTAGTTCAGTTGAGATTCTGGTCAATGGAACTAGAAAAAATCCTGTTAAATGAAGTTAAGGGTGAGGAGCCGAGAAAGGCTCCAAACTTAAAGGGACAAAGCTGCAGGAGACAGATTTAAAGCAATATAAGCTTGCGAGACGCCAGAAGATCTAAGGGGACAGCCAAAGGTCTGTAACTCTTTACTATGGGCATGTGAAGTAGTGGTATTCTGTTGGTTGAGTTAGTGAAAGGGAGTGTGTGGAGGAAAGCTTGAATGCACGTGGCGATCCAGGGGAGAGGAATATCGGAAGGAGTGTTCAAAACCCTGGAGGTGGACTCTTGTGGAAGGCATCTGATAAAAAGTGTCATTTGGGGGAAGATTCCAAAGTCATTTCTTCAAGGGTGGAGATTGGAAATGCTCATGTGAAAGATGGAGTTCAGCGAGTCCGGATTGGCTCATGGTGTGACAAGCACCTGGGAGAAGTTGATGGGAGATCCATAGCATATGTTTGGAGTGGCATCTGTCCCTTGGTTTCAGAATGTGATGTGTCCGACTACAGGTCACCTATTGGTTTGCATGGACTGTGCACTTGCTGTGTACATTAGAGTATAAAATAGCTTTTGGAAATTGTGTTATCCTTATGAATCTGTATATATCTGCAAAGGTACAGTTGTGGTGAAGGAGTATTGTAATATAGTTCATCTTTTCCTGTATAATAAATGTTTTATTCTTTTTTTAAAATTTTATCAGCTGATTCCTGTGACTGTTCAGTAGCCACTCTCCACATATCGAAACAAAAAATAAAAGTTAGGATCTAGTAGTAACATCAGCTGGGATCATAACAATTTACAATAGCGAACATTAAGTACAAATGATTAACACCCATGCCCAGGTTGTGCAACTACATCTTCTTAACTTTCCTAACACCTTGGTGCTCCACTGACATCCACAGCGGAGGTGGAGGCAGCCTGCTGACTCCTAAGCCCTGTCTATGATGACCTTGACGGGCGTCCTCTGGAGGGCTCAGACCTGGAGGGCCGCAGCCTGCTTTTGGGGTCCTGCTGTGTGGCAGTGACACCCTCCTCGGCCTGTGGAGCTGGAGTTGCTGGGCTCACAGGAAGAGAGGAGTCGGATGGGCCAGACACTCCCGGAGTCACTTGGATGGATGGCCCCGCGTATGCACCTGCTGATCCTCCTCTCTCTGGGTCCCAAGGGCCCCTCGGTGTCTCCTTGAGGAGAAGGGGAAGCTGGAGTAAAATCAAGCTGCCCCACACCCCTCTCGCGTTGACACTGTTGGAAGCCAACTATGGCATCAGCGATGGAGTTCAGTCTGCACAACAGTGCAGGACCGGTGTCCTGGACTAAGATCTCCATTGCGGCTGCCATCCTATGAGTGTTGACCTCAGTGCATTGGCATGCCTGCGCTATCATCTCAGGCTGAATGTGAACGTACTTCTCCACCATGCCTTGCAATCTGAGGAGTTCAGTGGACATCCCTTCCTGATGAATCCAAGCTTGCCTTTGCAACTGAGGTATGATCAAGTCCAGAGGCTTATCATCTGACTCAGATTTAGCAGATTTATGGTCTCCAGCGGTCCTCCGAGTGCTGGAAACCTGGGAAGTCCCTGCTGCCGCCTGCTGTGGATCAGACAGTGTGATATGCTCACTAGGCTGTGGCCCTGAGGATACTGTAGACTAGGTCCCACCGAGGCCTGTGTCTCTGCGCTGGTAGAGAGTGTGGGTGAGTGTGTCATGGGTCTTCAGTTAGGGTGTCATCAGATTCTTCTTCCAAGGTGTCTTCAGGGCTTCAGTTAAGGACTTGGGTTGTGGACCCCCTCGGCTGCTTCCCATACATGCCTCCAAAAAAAAGAAGAGATAATTAGTGCATGGCAGGTGACTGCGGAACAGGGGGCATCACTCACACCATACTTGTCTAATGGATGTTGCACTGCTGGATCCTCACTTGGTTGAGCACTGCCAACATCACTGTCAGCACAGGAATGGCCCAGATCATCACCGGCCAGCTGGATCACTATGTTTTCAAAGTCTGTGAGGGCCTTGATATCAGGCATTCCTCCACCAGTCTGCAACCTCTCCTTTTTGTTGTGTGCCAGCTTGTCCTGCATGAATACAGATGGGGAGATTGTAAGCAGGGCGCTGGCCAGACAGGACAGATAGGAAGGATTCCTGGCATGTGTGGGTGGTGAGTAGTGCCATGGACGGGATGAGAACCCAATCTACAGGACAGATGAAGGTGTACGCGTGAGAGTGAATGATGATGCCCTTTGAACTGGCAGTGAGTGAGATCCCTGTGGATGTGTGATGGGTTTGTGAGTGTCTGAGTTGAGAGTGATGAGAAGGGTGACTTACCCTGGCGGAATGGAGGAGATAAATAGCTTGTTAAGTATAAGATCAATACTGGTGTGTATAAAAAATATAATAAAGTGTAAAGAGTGGGGATACCAGAGTAATTAATTAATAAATTGAATAAAATACGATAGCGATGGCAGGATGGGTGATGTGTTGTAGCTGCAGCATGTGGGAGCTGCTGGACACCAAGGTGATCCAGAGCGAACACATCTGAAGTAAATGTTTGCAGCTTGAGGAACTTCAGATCCGAGTTGAGGAGTTGGAGTCCGAGCTGCAGACATTGCACCACATCAGGGAGGGGGAAAGCTACCTGGACACTTTGCTGCAGGAGGCAGTCACATCCCTCAGATTAGGTAATTCAAATTTGGTCTGTGATCAGGGACAGGAGGGTGTAGCTGCAGGTGAGGCTGGTTTGGGGACCCAGGGGGTAGCATTCGAGGAGCCTCAGCCCCTGCAACTGTCCAACAGTTCTTGCAAGCTGTGTGCGTGAGAGAAGGGACTGAAGGGAGGATGAGCGAACTGACCACGGCACCGTGGTACAGGGAGCCATTCAAGTTGGGGGAGGAAATAGGAACATACTAGTGGTAGGGGACAGTATAATTAGGGGGATAGATACTGTTCTCTGCAGCTGTGAGCATGAGTCCCAAAGGCTGTGTTGCCTGCCCGGTGTCAGGGTTAAGGGCATCTCCTCAGGGCTGGAGAGGAACTTGGAGTGGGAAGGGAGGGTTCCAGTTGTCACCATCCATGTTGGGGCCAATGACATTGATAGGACTAGAAAGGAGGATTTGCTGAAAGAATTTGAACAGTTAGGAGCTAAATTAAAAAGCAGAACTTCCAAGGTAATAATCTGGGGATTACTATGTGAGCCACGGGAAAACTGGCATAGATTAAATAAAGTCAAAGAGTTAAATGTGTGGCTCAAAGATTGGTGTGGGAGGAATGGGTTTCAGTTCATGGGCCACTAGCACCAGTACTGGGGTAAAAGGGAGATGTTCCAGTGGGACGGGCTTCACTTGAACCATGCTGGGACCAGTGTCCTGGCGAATCGAATAACTAGGGCTGTAGAGGGGGCTTTAACCTAAATAGAGAGGGGGAGGATTCTGGAGAAGGGGTACTTAGAATAACAAAGCAAAAGGACATGGCAGCCTTGGAGGGCAGCTATTTAGGTAATGATACCCAGAGTGTGACAGGAAAGGACAGAGTGTACAAACATAAAAAGACAGCAGCAAATAGGGTCAAAGGGGGAAAAAAATGGTTTAAAAAAAGGCAAAATTAATGGCCCTTTACTTAAATGCACATAGTATTCGGAACAAAATAAATGAATTAACGGCACAATTAGAGGTTAATGGGTATGATCTTATGGACATTACAGAGACGTGGTTACAAGGAGGCCAAAGCTGGGAACAAAATATTCAGGGGTATGTGACTTTTAGAAAGGACAAACGGTAAGGAAAGGTTGGTGGGGTAGCTTTGTTAGTACGAGATGGAATAGCAAGAAAGGATCTTGGATCAGAAGATGTAGAATCCATGTGGGTGGAGGTAAGAAATAACAAGGAGAAGAAGACACTGGTGGGATTAGTCTATACAATTCCTGACAGTAGCTATACCGTATGACAGAGTATAAATCAGGAGATAATGATGGCATGTGAAAAAGCAAATACATTAATCATGGGTGACTTTAATCTTCATATAGATTGGGAAAATCAAATTGGCAGAGGTAGACACGAGCAAGGATTCAAAGAGTATATTCAGGACAGTTTCTTAGAACAATATGTTGTGAATCCAACCAGGGATCAGGCTATTTTGGATCTTGTAATGTGTAATGAGGCAAGTTTAATAAATGATCTCAGAGTAAATGATCCCCTAGGAAACAGTGACCATAATATGGTAGAATTTAGCATTCAGTTTGAGAGTGAGAAACTTGGCTCAGAAACAACTGTGCTAAACTTAAATAAGGGTAATTACAATGGAATGAGGGCAGAGTTGGCTGGAATGGACTGGGAAAGGAGTTCATCAGAAAAGATGGTTGATTAACAATGGCAGACATTTAAGAAAATAGTTCATGACTCTCAACAAAGATATATCCCAGTGAGGAAGAAGGATTCAAGGAAGGGGATAAACCAACAATGGTAAACCAAGGAAGTTAAATACTGTATCAAATTGAAAGAAAAAACATGCAATGTGGCAAGGATTAGTGGTAAACCAGAGGATTGGGAAAGTTTTAAAAACCAACAAAAGATGACCAAAAAAATAAAGAGGGAGAAAACAAACTTTGAGGGTAACCTAGCAAGTAATATAAAAACAAGCAGTAAGAGCTTCTTTAAATAAAAAAAAAGGAATAAAGAGGCCAAAGTGAACATAGGCCCTTAGAGAATGAGGCTGGAGAAATAATAATGGGGAACCAGGAAACGGCAGAGGAGTTGAATAAATACTTTGCTTCCGTCTTCACGGTAGAAGATACTAATAGCATTCCAAAAATACTAAATAATCAAGGGGCAAAAGCGGGAGAGGAAATAAATACAGTAACTATCACTGGAGAAAAGGTACTCGGGAAACTAATGGAGCCAAAGGCCAATAATTCCCCAGATCTGATGGATATTAAAGGAAGCAGCTACACAAATAGTGGATGCACTGGTAGTAATCTTCCAAGAATCCTTAGATTCTGGAAAAGTCCCAGAGGATTGGAGAATGGCCAATGTAACGCCCTTATTCAAAAAGGGAGAGAGATAAAAAAGACAGGTAACTATAGGCCAGTTATCTTAACATCTGTCATTGGGAAAATATTGGAGTGTATTATAAATGATGTATTCGCAGAGCATTTAGAAATACATAATCTAATCAAGCAGAGTCAGCATGGCTTCATGAAGGGGAAATCATGCCTAACAAATTTATCAGATTTCTTTGAGGGGGTAAGAAGTAGGATACATAAAGGGGAACCAGTAGATGTAATATATATATCCAAAAGTCGTTCGATAAGGTACCGCACATAATACTTATACTTTTACATATACTTAATAAGATAACAGCCCATGGTGTTAGGGATAGTATATTAGCATGGATAGAGGATTGGCTAACGAATAGAAGACAGAGAGTTGGGAGAAGTGGGGCATTTTCGGGATGACAACCTGTTACTAATGGAGTGCCACAGGGATCAGTGCTGGGGCCACAATTATTTACAATATATATTAATGACTTAGGTGAGGGAAGTGAATGTACTATCACCAAGTTTGTGGATGTCACAAAAATAGAGGGGAAAGCAAGTGGTGAGGATGACACAGGGAGTCGACAGAGGGATATAGACAGGTTAAGTGAGTGGGCAAAAACTTGGTAGATGGAATATAATGTGGGAAAATGTGAGGTTATGCACTTTGGCAGGAAGAATAGAGGAGTTGGATATTATTTAAATGGAGAAAGACTGCAGAAGGCTGCAGCACAGAGGGATTTGGGAGTCCATGTGCATGAATCCCAAAGAGCTAACATACAAGTTCAACAGGTAATAGAGAAGGCAAATGGAATGTTGGCCTTTATTTCAATGGGAATGGAGTATAAAAATAGGGAAGTCTTGCTAAAACTATACAAGGCACTAGTTAGACCACACCTATAATACTGTGAACAGTTTTGGTCCCCTTATCTAAAGAAAGATATACTGGCATTGGAGGCAGTTCAGAGAAGGTTCACTAGGTTGATCCCAGGTATGGAGGGATTTTCTTATGAGGAGAGGTTGAGTGGTTGGGCCTGTACTCATTGGATTTTAGAAGAATGAGGGGTGACCTTATTGAAACATATAAGATTCTTAGGGAGCTTGACAGGGTAGATGCTGAGAGGTTGGTTCCCCTTCTGGGAGAGCCGAGGGCCAGAGGGCATAATCTCAGAGTAAGAGGGTGCCCACTTAAAACAGAGGTGACAAGGAATTTCTTCTCTCAGAGGGTAGTCAATCTGTGGAATTCTTTACCGCAGAGGGCTGAAGAAGCTGGGTCGTCAAGGCTAAGATAGACAGGTTTTTAATCAGTAAGGGAATCAAGGGTTGTGGGATAAAGGCAGAAAAGTGGAGTTGAGGATTATCAGATGAGCCATGATCACATTGAATGGTGGAGCAGACACGATGGCCGAATGGCCTACTTCTGCTCCGACGTCTTATGGTCTTTTGGCACTGGGTGGCTGTCCTCTTTTGCAGGACATTGGTGCTGACCACCGTTGCCACCACCTCCCATACAGGGTTGCTGACCTTGCTTGCTGGTCTTCACCTAACGCGGAGGTAGATGGTTTCACAGCGGATCTCAACTGCATCCAGTAGGTGCCCACGGGGGCGGGATCAGCTAAATTTGGGGGCAGCATGTTTCCTCCCTTTGGCAGCCATGACTTTGCAGTAGCTTCCGATGTCTTGGAGACTGCTAGCTCTGTGCAGCAGTCTGGGCCACTTTAAATATGGCGCCTAGATAACTGGGTCTAAGGTGATGGTGGGGTGGGCGAATCAGAGGCCGCCCTGCCATCAACCCGGCATATTTCCTGGGAATGCATTATTAATTAGGCAGGACGCGCCGGGAATGGGATGATGCGGCACTAAATCCTGCCATTGCGGCGGCAGGTAAAATGTCCTTTTTTCCGCCCACTACCGCACTTTTGTGCAAATCTGGGATGATTCCATCCATTAGCTTTGGGGAAGTGTGGCTGTTTGACCAAGAGTCAAATCACCCAGTCAGGTAATGTAAAGTGTGTTAACTTTCCAATTGTGTTGGTTGGAAGACGATGCACCACGAGGATGGATATGTCATGCCACCAATGACAGGACCAGAGTTGGCAACCCTCTGTACACTTTGACTGCAGTTACACATGCAGCACAGGAAGAGCAGGAAAACCAGCCCTTTTGTATGTTCTCTGAATGAATGGCTATCATCTTAAAAGTCTGAAGAAGAGCATTACAGATTTTTTGCTTCAGTGTTCTTAGCATGGAGCCATGCCCATTATAAGATCACATCAACAGCCCATGATTTTCTGTCCATTAATTCACAGAGCAATCTTGGATGCGGGCATCACTTGCTAGGCCAGTATTTATTGCTCATCCCGTGACATCCTTCTTGTATTTATAGTGTTGTAAACTTCTACTTGTGAGTGCTGTGTCTTGGTGCCCCCATCCACCACCTTCGCTGGCAGCAGCATTGGAGGCAGCCTGCTGACTGTGATGTCCTGTCGGCCTTGATGACCTTGGCTGACTTCTTCTGGCCGTTGGAGCCTGTGCAGGCACTGCCTGGGAGGCTCCATCCAGTTCCATGGCTGGGCACTCCTCAGTCGCCATGGCTTTATCATATGCCTTGGGCACTGGCAGAGGTGTGGAGGAGCTGCTGCCTTCACCTGGAGTGCCCTGAAAGGAGCCCACAGATATGACATGCAGCTCGTCCGCCAGTGTGAAGTTGGTTTGAACCTCCCTGCTCACCACTAGCAGAGAGACTAGCTGCCTCATCCATCTCTCACACTGGCAGTGACCTGCTGAGGTCACTGCCAGTGTGTGGGCTTGCAGCCCCAAGCGTAGCCTTGGAAACCCCTGATTATGTTCCTGGAGCTGCCTCTCCATGAGAGCCGCCATTCTCTCAATGAGGAGGCTGTGCGCTCGGAGCTCTGGGTCAACACAGTGCTCACACTCTGCATGGTCTCCTCCATGACAGAGAGCACGGCACGTAGACTCTCAGGGATCTCTGCCAGATCCTCCCGTGCATCCCACTGGACATCCAGCATCCTCTGCCTGTTGGATGACTCCAAAGGCTCATCATCTGCCTTGGACTCAGCGTGGCCCTGGTCTCCAGCAGCCTTCCAACTGCAAGTGCCCTGGGCACTCTCTGCCCCCACCAGCTCCTCAAACGAGTGTAATGTGCCCTACCAACTGATTTGATGCGCTATTGCCCACCGATGTGCCTGTATCTGCGCTGTTGTTTGGTTCAGAGAGATGATGTGACGCAGGTGCATCAGTCTGCGACTCCTCCTCTGGTGTCAAGGGAGTGTCCTTAGGGTCTATAAGGTATCGTGACGATGGCGCTTCTGAAGGAGGAGCAGAATATGTCAGTTGATTACATTGTAACAAAATGACAGTGCATTAACTACGTTTGCTTGTCAGAATGGACGCCTGCCTCACTGAGGCACTGTGATTGAACGAACAATGGGGACTGTTGATTAGAACTTCTCATTGGAGATGCCATGATCCTACAGCTCTTACAAACTTCCCCAGTCTCTCACCGGTTCACTGGACTTTTACCTTCATCCGAGACCCCTGCCTCTCTGCAGCCTGTAGACCTTGCTCCATGCTCGCATTCCATGTCCAGGGCGTCCAACTCAAACTTGGAAAGTATCAGTGTGTTGGGGACCCCACCATCTGTTCATGTGCACATCAGTGCCTTATAGCTTCTTTTCTCCTGTACAGACAAAAGCACATTCATTAGTTCACCCTCTACCTGCCACAGCACACCAGCCTCACCGCCCCCAGCCCCCACCCCAAGAGACGCAGGCTGAGGTGTCCATCAGATTAGCACATCTCAGCCTTCTATACACACAAGGCAAGTAGGCACACCTCCAGCCTTGGCACACACAGGTATATGGCACTCTGCATTTCATACCCCTGAGCACCTTAAAGAATGGCCACCCTCCAAGGCACCTATCTATACACAGTTTCATGCCAAGTTGGTGCTCGCCCTTGCAGTGCGCAGAAGATCATTGAAACGTTTCTGGCACTGGATCCATGTGCAGTGCACAACATCATGCCCGCTCACCTGGACAACCATCTCCATCCGGGCCTTCTTTGTCTGGTGGGGTGCCCTCCTCTTGCCATCCCATGGCATGAGTATGTCACACCGGGCACTCACTGCCTCCACTAGACCCCATGCATATCGAGGCAAGCAACAGGCAAACTTGATGTACCCCCTTCAACTGCATGATTGTGGCATGAGCTGGCATATCTCCAGATCTGCTTTCTGCTTCTGAGGCAAAATTCTCCTACAAATGCAGAAATTCACCAAAACACCTCCAGAAACAGTCGACACTGTCAGGCGCTTTGCAATAGAAAAATTTCCAAAAAATTACCTTACCTGCAATCAGGTGCCTGGCCCTTTAAATTAGTCCCACTCCCGTGTTCATTCTCCAAAACCTTGTAAATTTTATCCTTCAAGTATTTATGAATTCCCTTTTGAAAGTTACTATTGAATCTGCTTGCACCACCCTTTCAGGCAGTGCATTTGAGATCACACCAACTCACTGTGTAAAATAAATGTCTTATCATTTCACCTCTGCTTCTATTAACAAGCATAAGATGTTGAGAGAGGACACGCTGCTTAATCACATAAGATAATGCATTGTATAAGAAAATGCAAATACAAAGAAAGACTGGGGACGGAATTGTCCCAGATTTGCACAAATTGCAGTAGCGGATGGGAGTAAGGACAGGGAAAAAGGCCCTGCAAAGAGCTAGCACTCTTCAAGGGATAGGAAGCTGCTGGGAACTGACGGCTGCCAAAGGGAGGGAACATGCTGCCCCCAGATTTAGCAACATCTCCCTCGGGTGCCTACTGGATGCAGCGGAGGTCTGCCGCAAAGTCCTCTACCCCTACTCTGGACGAAGGCTACCGCAAGCAAGCCAAGTCACCAATCCAGCATGGGAGGCAGTGGCAGCAGTGGTCAGCGCCAATGCCCTGCAAAAGTGGGCAGCCACCCAGTGCCAAAAGAGGATGAATGGTCTCCTCCATTCCGCCAGGGTAAGTCACTCTTCTCATCACTCTCAACTCGCACACTCACAAACCCATCACACACCCACAGGGATCTCACTCACTGCCAGTTCAAGGAACATCACCATTTGCTCTCTCACACACTTCTTCAACTGCCCTGCAGATTGTGTCTTCATCCCATCTATGGCACCATTCACTACCCACACATGCTAGGCGTCCTTATCATCTGGCCTGGCAGGCATCCTACTTACATTTTCTCCATCTGTATTCATGCAGGACAAGCTGGCACACAAAAGGGAGAGGTTGCAGACTGGTGGAGAAATGGCTGAAATCAAGGTCCTTGCAGGCTTTGAAAATAGAGTCATCCAGCTGGCCGGTGACGATCTGGACCAATCCTGTGCTGACAGTGAGGTCGACAGTGCTTAAACAAGTGAGAATCCAGAAGTGAAACATCCATCAAATTAACTGGCCGGGATTTTCTGTGCCCGCTGGCGTTTAGTACGTTCAGTGGTGTGAGCGACAATATGGCGAGTAGGCTAAAAATCGGTTTCACAATGATCGTCCACTCAACCCATCGATGGAGGACCGTGTTCCCCACCATTGGACATCAGGAACTTTGTTGTAACACATCTGCATATCATTATAAAGACAGCCCAGTGGACTCATCCCACCCGCTGGATCGTCCACCCACGTCGGCAGGAAAACACACCAATGTGTTTAACAACGGCACGTATAAGTGGCGGGTTGCACTTTGTTTGGGACTTCGAGGTTTGTTTGCCTGCCCTGCTTCGGTGAGCACTCGCAGTCATCAGTGCCAGGCTTCACAGACAGCACCACATCACTTATAGGGGCAGCTCACGGGCAGGTCTCCACCTTTCAGATCAGCCATGTGAGGGTGGCTTTTCAATGGCTACAGGGCTAGGGCTTGCTTGGGGAAGGGGGAGAAGTGGCCTCAGGCAGAGGAAGGGGTTGCAGGACGAGAGATGTACTGGGGAAGGAGGGTATCCCAGGGTGTGTGTGGGGGCACATGTTGATCTGTGCAAGTGGCCCCCAGATGGTGAGGGCTGAGGAGGCAGTGTCCAGAGGAGATGAGCCCAGGTGGACATGTGAGGGTATGTGTGTGAGAATGGGTGGTGAGCAGTCCCTTGAGCTGACAGTGAGTGAGATGCCAGTGAACGTGTGATGGGCTTGAGTGTGTGAGATTAGAGTGATGAGATGGTTGCCATACCCTGGCTGCATGGATGAGATCATTCATGCTCTATCTGCATTGGATGGCCAACCTCTTCTCTGCAGCATTGGCACTGATCATCACTGCCATCGCCCACCGAGCCGGAGTGGTAATGTAGCTGCCCCACCTGCAGCCAGAGCGGGGGTAGAGGACATTACAGCGGCCTCCACGGCGTCCATAAGGTGCTCGAAGGCTGCAGTCTTCTTACATTTCGGGGCCATGTCTTCTTTGCTGCAGCCCTGGGCTGGAAGCACTGAGCGTGGCTGTATTTTAAATGTGGTGCCTGGCGTGATGAAGCGCCGAGATGATGGCAGGCGAATCAGAACCCGCTCACCATGGAAACGGCGTGTATCCTGGGAACACATAATTAATGCGGCGTGTTTGGGAAATATGGTGTGAAAAGCCAGCTTTGCAGCCGACGGTTAAAGTATTATTTTTCCTGCCCGTTTCCACACTTGATGCAAATCCCTACATTCCAGGAGGATGATGATGACATGCAGTGGGGACACTCCATAGATCCTCACATACCTTATGTGAATGTCTGATTCCTGTCTGGCTGATGACACCTCACTTGTACTCTGTGATCAGGGTCATATCATGGAGATGCCGTGGGGAAACTTTAACTTCGCCTGATCCTATGCATCTTTGTGAGCTGAAGCCTTCAGGACCACACTGTCACCGGACACACATGCTGATGAGATGGGGGGGCAGCCGCACCTCAAAGGTGCTGAGAGCACACAGAGAGAATGAGGGAACTCTATGCTGCCTGCCATCTGTGGAGCCCTGAAAGGACCCACTGGCGTAAAAATTAAGCACCGCGGTCACTTTCACAGCCATTGACAGAGGTTGCTCTCCATGTCCCTGTGGTGCCAAATCCTGCAGCAAGTGGTAGATGTGACCAACTAGTACCCTGGACATGAGCTGTCCTCGGTGACACTGGTTCTCAGTCATCTGCAGAAATGAAAGGTGGCGTCTATAGACCCTGGGTCCAGCCAGGCGCCGACCAGCGATGGCTTGTTGTGGTTCTTCAATGGCGTGTATGGGAGCCCCAGCTGCCCTTTCATCTTGAGGATGCTGCTCCTCCCTCTGCCCAGCCAGGCGCCTCTGTTGCTCTCTTCTCCGTCGTCTTCGCTCTCTGTACACCATGAGGCACACAGCTAGGTCACCAGGCTCCATGCTCCTGAACTACTCCTGCAGGATGAAAGAGAGAGACACGTGAGTTAGAATGGGTGTACTAAATACATGCTTCATTAAGTCTGAAGGCCCCCTAGCGCATGCCAGAGAGAGCTGGCCACCACTTGGGTGGCCAGAATTTAGTGCGCTGCATGGCTGCCCGAGACCCCACCCACCTCCGCCCCACTCCACCTGACAAGTTGGCGGCAGCTTTGCCCACTGGACTGCATGCTGTGCGCTCAGCTCAGATGCAGACATTCTCCTAACCTGCACTGGAAGACTGTACTGTCAGCTTGAACCATGGAGGAGGCTGATCCAAACCAGGATGATGACATTGTAAGGGGCTGTGAACACTTCCACCAGTGACTGCTCCATGGCCAGCTTTCGCAAGGAAATTGTACAACTTGCCAAGTCGTCCAATTGTTCTGCAGTCCACTAAAACTTTGCAGTCTGTGCCCAAGGGGTGAAAAGCTCTGGAGCCCTTGGTGGCACTTTCATTCCTCCACATTGCTTGAGTGGGCAAAAAAGCTAGAGGCCCGATTCCAGGCATGTCAATGTGACTGAGCCTGGACTCTCTCATCTGTGGAGGAATGGTCACTTTATACAAGCGTGGCCGCTTCTCTCCAGCCTCCTGCCCACCCCCCACATGTGCGCCTCAGACACAGTGCAGCCCTTGCACCTGCCAACTCGCCTCACAGCGTGCTTCCTTGCCTCCTCAACTCACCTCAACCACAGTGTAGCCCTTGACCCAGCACTGCACTGTCAGCCAGCCAGGAAAAGTGACTTGCCTGTGCCCTCGCCTGAATGTGTGGCACCTCAACCTTGAAGTCCAACGGGCGACCTATCTCGAGCGCTGTGCAACGATAGTGTGCATTCACCCCTGAGTTCTCCTCAAAGTTCAGTTCGCCAGGTGCACACCTCGTAAATGCTGTTGTGAAACATGTCAGGGTGCAATCACACCGATGTGCCTGGATGATCCAGCATGCAGGGATGATGCCAGTGAGCAGGGCTTATAATGATATGCAGATGTTCCTGACATCCGGAGGTGGGAAACGCAGCACGCCATTGACAGGCGAAGCGGACGATCGCAAACCGATTTTTGGTCTTCCTGTCATAATGTCTACTTGTTCTCACCATGATGCCTGAAGTCAAGGGGGACAGAAAATTACAGCTTGGGGCTGGAACAGAGAAGATTATAAACTGATATGGTTGAGATGTTTAAAATTCTAAAGGGATGTGACAGAGTAGTAAAAACAGTTGTCAGTGATGGATGGGCTTAGAGTGGGGGGCATAGAATCACAGAATCTCAGAATCACACAGTGCCGAAGAGGCCGTTCAGCCCATCGAGTCTGCACCGACATGTGAGAAACACCTGACCTACCTACCTAATCCCATTTACCAGCCCTTGGCCCATAGCCTTGAATGTTATGACATGCCAAGTGCTCATCCAGGTACTTTTTAAAGGATGTGAGGCAACCCGCCTCCACCACCCTACCAGGCAGCGCATTCCAGACCGTCACCACCTTCTGGGTAAAAAGTTTTTCCTCACATCCCCCCTAAACCTCCTGCCCCTCACCTTGAACTTATGCCCCCTTGTGACTGACCCTTCAACTAAGGGGAACAGCTGCTCCCCATCCACCCTGTCCATGCCCCTCATGATCTTGTACACCTCGATCAAGTCGCCTCTCAGTCTTCTCTGCTCCAGTGAAAACAACCCAAGTCTATCCATCTTAAATGTTTCATCCCAGGCAACATCCTGGTGGATCTCCTCTGCACCCCCTCCAGTGCAATCACATCCTTCCTATAATGTGGTGACCACAACTGCACATAGTGCTCCAGCTGTGGCCTCACCAAGGTTCTATACAACTCCAACATGTCCTCCCTACTTTTGTAATCTATGCCTCAATTGATAAAGGCAAGTGTCCCGTGTGCCTTTTTCACCATCCCACTAACATGCCCCTCCACCTCTAGAGATCTATGGACACACACGCCAAGGTCCCTTTGTTCCTCAGAACTTCCTAGCATCATACCGTTCATTAAATTCTTCCTTGTCAAATTACTCCTTCCAAAGTGTATCACCTCACACTTTTCAGGGTTAAATTCCATCTGCCACTTATCTGCCCATTTGACCATCCCGTTTATATCTCCCTGTAGCCCAAGACACTCAACCTCACTGTTAACCTCAACCTCACTGTTAACCACCCGGCCAATCTTTGTGTCATCTGCAAACTTACTAATCATACCCCCCACATAGTCATCTATGTCGTTTATATAAATGACGAATAATAGGGAACCCAGCACAGATCCCTGTGTTATGCCACTGGACACTGCTTCCAGCCACTAAAGCAGCCTTCTGTCATCACCCTCTGTCTCCTACAACTAAGCCAATTTTGAATCCACCTTATCAAATTACCCTGTATCCCATATGCATTTGCCTTCTTTATAAGTCTCCCATGTGGGACCTTGTCAAAGGCTTTGCTGAAATCCATATAAACTACGTCAACTACACTACCACACCTGGTCACCTCCTCAAAAAATTCAATCAAATTTGTTAGATATGACCTCCCTCTGACAAAGCCATGCTGACTACCCCTGATCAAACCTTGCCTCTCCAAGTGGAGATAGATTCTCTCCTTCAGAATTTTCTCCAATAGTTTCCCTACCACTGACGTGAGACTCACTGGTCTGTAGTTCCCTGGCTTATCTCTACAATCTTTCTTAAATAGCAGAACCACATTAGCTGTTCTCCAGTCCTCTGGCACCTCCCCCGTGGCCAGAGAGGAATTAAAAATTTGGGTCAGAGCCCCTGCGATCTCTCCCTTGCCTCCCTCAGCAGTCTGGGACACAAATCATCCGGACCTGGAGATTTGTCCACTTTTAAGCCTGCCAACACCTCCAACACCTTGTCACTCCCTATATCTAATAGGTAAATAATTAAATGTGAAAGATTTCAGACAGAGAGCAGGAAAATATTGTTTTTGTACACAAGCTTTTGTGGCACTACAGGAGTTAATGACTATATCATCCATTAAAAATATGTTAGATTGATGAAGGGAAGGGCGAATAAAGGGACATCGGAACCTGGCAACAGTATAGGATTAGAACTATTCCTGGTGTGGGGGATAATCTGCAACATAGTCCAGGTGTTGTAATTTGAGTATAATTCAATGTAATCCTAAAATGTTGGGGTGGTGGGGGGTGGGGGCATGGGGGTGGGAGTGGAGTCTAATACCCATTCTTGGCATATTTCCTCCTTACTTCAGATCTATCAAAGCACTAGGGGCAGAAAACGATGATGAGGTGGAGGAGAGAAGATGATTCTTTCTGGTGGACTATGAAGGTGATAATAAGGATGATAACAAAAGGGAGTACATTGAGGCATTGAGGATAAGGGCACATAGGTGACCCTGGAGAAAGAGGTTGCCCATGTTCCATTACCGATCACCCTCACCTCCACCCCCGATGTTACCCACTGTACCATTTGCTTTGTAAACCCCACATAGCAACTTAGAAAGTGACCCAGGCTTACGTTAGCTTTTGTGTTCCTTACATTAAAGGAGGACATAAAGTAATTTGTGCTCTGTTATTGATTGAGATTACAGTCACACTGGAAAGAGCACACTTATTTTTAAGTACCACATTCTTCATTAATTATTTTTTCCAGAAGTAACAAATTAGTTGTAAGTATTGAATATATAATTCATGATATCAAAATTCCCGAGCCTATGGAGATAAGTCCCATCCCCAACTCCCACACCATGTAATTCTGCAGTGGGAAAAGCAACAGAACTATCTCTTCTTTCATTGTGAATATACTTAGTTTGTGGTCCACTTTAAAGTTATTTTGTGCAGGCTGCTTTTTGTTTTACTCCCTTCAATATCATTCAAGTTTTGTTGAGTATGTCTGATTGTCCTGTGCAGCATTCCATTGCCTCATGCACTTTTCCTAAGAGCTGGAATGTGCTGGCTCTTTGTTGGTGTCAGATATTGCTGCTCTCTATTGTCTGCCTTTACAGTGTTGTCATCCCTAGGGTATATTAGAAATGTGGCTATTAGCTCTTTGTGCCACAGTGAAACGTTTTGTGTGACTGATATGGTGCAGTATGTTGCGTGAAATCGTATCTCAAAAACAGATGAAAATTCACCAGATGTGTCCTTTCCACAGCCAGAAGATATCTTTCAAAATCTTTTTTAAAAATATAATGATGGCGTTAAGTGTAAATAGACTTCCATGTTTTCATTACTGTTTAAAAATGTAATGTCTTTTGTGTTCCAGGCAAAGAAAAAAAAGTTGAAATGATCACTGTCTTGGATAACTTTTATACAAGCCATTTTTAATCCATAGAGGCTGAATATCCAATGAAAGGATTATAAATACGGGCTAGAAAGGAGAATGTGTTCACTCTCTCCTCCTCCTCAGCTGCTTGCCAGGCTGTGCCCACATGAAGGTAAGGTTGTACCAGTAGAATATGAGGAATTGTGCTACATTCTCTGGAGAGTGCTGTAGGTCTCCTCCAGAGCAGTCCAAGCTGTAGAAACATTGCTTAAGTTGGTCTGCTTGATGACAGTTTGTGTAGCAGCCAGGCTGTCATTAGATGCATGCTGCACACGTGTGCACAGGTTGCACACTGAAGTCGTGAGCCATGTGGTCAGCAAATAGTCCCTGACACCCAGTAGCCACACTCTGTGTTATTGTGGTGGCTCAAATGCAGATGGCACAGTGGACTGCCACAGAATAAAGGCATCATTGCTGCTGCCAGGGTACCAGGCATTAACCTGCCTGATGCTCTGAGTATGGTTGCACACCCACAGGACACTGAGAGACCAAAATCCCTTCTGATTGCGGTTCTCTCAGAATTTACACGCAGTGGCTGCAAAACGATGTGTGGAGTCAATCGCACCCTGCACCATGGGGAAGCAGACAATCCTGGTAAAGCCATGTGCTCATTCCATCCAAGGTATTCAGCTCTCTTTGTGTTCATAGCCTCAGTATCATCCAGGTCGCTAAATGAGAGATTTTTCAAATACCTCCCATTCTAGCCTGGAAGGAACCAGATGCATAAAAGTCATCGCCATGGTCACCTACACAGTCACTGGCAATGCCATCCTCACCCTGCTGTGAGGCAGCAGTTTGAGCTGCAACTGTGGCAAATTTCAGAGAGTACCACTTCGGTGCAGAGGGGATGTGTGATGTTCCTCACTGAGGTTGAGATGGAAGAACTGCTCTCTGAAGACCCTGGGTAGACATGGCTCCTGCTGAGAGCCCCTGAAGACCCTGGGTATAGTCTGACTGGACCTTATGTACTGTGAATGTCTTTCCTGGCTGTGGCCCTATTATTGCAACATAGAGCCTCCAGCTCCAACGGCAACACTGCAACCCACCTGCCCTGGCCTGCCTTTCAGCACAAGTATACAGAGCCAAGATGGTAGCAGTCTAAGCTTCCACTGTAGCACTCAGACCTTTGGAGGAAGATGCTTGTGTTGCATTGGAAGCTAAGATATTGACCATCAGACTCTGCACCGTGCTGGGTTCCACGGGAATGCTGATGGAGGTGACAACCTGTAGTAATTATGGTTTTATTTAATGTGTAATGTACCTTTAAGAATAACACTTGTTAAGGAAGATCACATGATCCATAGTAACCAATAGGCGAGTAGCGCAGGCTACCACAGCAGTCAGTGTAGAGATGGAGTTAGAGTTGAAATCACACATGTAGTTGCTGCTGAGTATATTGTAAATAAACTTAATGCTTCCACCCAAAAAGTGTCTGCGGATCAACTCTATCATTAATAGTACAACTTGACCCACCCTACAACAAACTGGCAACGAGGATAGGATCAGATCCGTTGCTGTCCCTTGCCTGGCGATTTGAGTGTTTAAGATAATTAAAAAGAAAAGATATACTCGCCAGGTATGCTGTCGCTTTAAGTTAAAGAGAAAATGGGCCCGATCAAATGGCTGAGAGATCTCCCGGAGCACTCCTGACATGAAAAAAAACAAAATTGCAAGACCCCTGAGTGAGAATCCACAAGACAGGTGAGCAAAACAAAAAAAAGGAGAATCCGTACTTATATTATAAATAGGTGGCAGCCCCACAGACTCAGTAGGCTAGAGAAGCTGGCACACAGCTTACAAGTAAAAAAAAAACAGCAATCAGAGCAGAATGCAATGCTGCAGTTTTAAATTTAAAAAGAAAAAAAACTCTACAGAATCGCCCAGAAAAGGGAGAAGAAATCGCTGCTGTGTTTTTTTCCGAACAGGAACATTATGTTTTACAAAGTTGAAAGAGAAGAAGGCCCACGATTGCGGGGATCCCTTCAAAACTCAAAAAGCATGGGAAACACAGCACAGAATAGCCAACAGCTACAGAGACAGCCCGAGTTTAAAAAAACAGTGACTGCTCTTAAAGCAGCAATACATTTAAAGTAGTAAATACAAGAAAAATGGCTATGGAAAAAAAATTAGAAGAAACCCCAGAGAGAAGGCAACAAGGGACCCCAGAGAGAGGGCAACTCTGCCGAAGGGAACAAGAGACCCCACAGACAGGGCAACTCTGCGGAAGGCAACAAGAGACCCCAGAGAGTGGGCAAATCTGTGGAAGACAAGAAGAGACCCCACGGACAGGGCAACTCTGTGGAAGGCAACAAGGGACCCCAGAGAGTGGGAAACTCTGTGGAAGGCAATAAGAGACCCCAGAGAGTGGGCAACTCTGTGGAAGGCAACAGGAGACCCCAGAGAATGGGCAAATCTGTAGAAGGCAACAAGAGACCCCAGAGAGTGGGAAAATCTGTGGAAGACAACAAGAGACCCCACAGAGAGGACAACTCTGCCGAGGGGAACAAGAGACCCTAGAGAGAAGGCAACTCTTTGGAAGGCAACACAATACCCCAGAGAGAGGGCAGCTCCACCAAGGGCAACAGGAGACCCCAGAGAGAGGGCAACTCTGTGGAAGGCAACAAGAAACCCCAGAGAGTGGGAAAATCTGTGGAAGACAACAAGGGACCCCCACAGAGAGGACAACTCTGCCTAGGGGAACAAGAGACCCCAGAGAGAGGGCCGGAAGGCAACACAAGACCCCAGAGAGAGGGCAACTCCACCAAGGGCAACAGGAGACTGCAGAGGGAAGGCAACAAGAAATTAAACAGTTGAAAGAACAGCTGATTGCTCTTCAAGATCAAATGCAAAAGGAATGCATAACCATTAAGCAACATGAAGAAATGAAGGTTGTCTCAAACAGTAGAATGGAAGCATAGCAGAAGAAACGTGAAGAGGGCTCAGGGGAAGCCCTGGCAATCAGAGAGGGCTCAGGGGAAGTCCTGGTAATTGGAGAGGGCTCACAAGAGGCCCTGAGAGTCATGTACAGCTGGATACAGCCAGGGGGCAGGAGTTCGGATAAACTCCGAGGCAGTGCCAGCTCAGTGAAGCTAGCTGTCTAGAAAGAGCTGAAGAATCATCTAAATGAAGCCAAAAAGGCTTTGGAAGCAAAAGTCGCAGAATTTCCCAAGAAGCAGACAGAAAATGAAATTTTGGGAGACTCAGCCACTAAGCTCAGACATGTTGAGCTTGCATCTGAGAGAAGTCTGGCCAATAGCGAAGTCCAAAAGAAGGCCAAGATTGAAGTCTGTGCTAGAAAGAAGAAGGCACATAGAAAGAAGACACAGAAACACTAATAAGGCCTCCATCCAGTTGAGGAGAAAGTGAGAGCCATAAGAGAGGTACCCGTGCCAAAGAATGCCTCAGAGCTCAAATCATTCCTAGGAATGATCAACTCCTGTGGGCGGTTCTTACCAATTTGTCTAGCGTGCTGGCCCCCCTGTATTTTCTACTCAAAAAGAACCAATATTGGTCTTGGAAGGCGCCTCAGAAAGAAGCTTTCATGAAGGTGAAACAATTGTTGTACTTGTCCAATCCATTAGTGCATTATGACCAGACGAAAGAATTGGTGCTGACATGTGACACACCTCCCTATGGAGTGGGAGCAGTGTTTTCTCATCAGATGGGTGACAGCACAGAACGGTCAATGGGTTACATATCAAAAACACTCACCACAGTGGAAAAGGGATACTCGCAGATAGGAAAAGGAGGCCTGTCCATCATCTTTAGTGCCAAGAAATTTCACCAGTACATACACTGCCACCATTTTACAATGGCTTACACAAGCCATTGCTAGGATTGTTTAGTGAGGACAAGGCTATACCACTATGCCTCAGCAAGTGTACAATGATGGGCTTTAATTCTGGTAGCATACAAATACACTTTCGTACATAAGCCTTGCAATCAAATTGCAAACTCCAAAGCCCTTAGTCGTTTGCCTTTACAAGAAAATGATGAGCACGTTCCAGTTGCAAAGGAACTTGTTTTACAGTTAAATTTCTTAGATTCCTCACCGGTATGTGCTTGACAGATCAGAGACTGGACAAGTCAGGACCCAGACCTATCTCAGATACGAGAACAAGTGCTACATGGTTGGTCACAGGAGCCTGTATCTGACGAAATGAAACCGTACTTCAACAGAAGACATGAAATAACCAGTCAGGATGGCATCTTATTGTGGGGAGCATGAATGATAGGTCCTCCAAAGGAACGGGAGCCACTTTTAATTGAAGTACACAGTGCCCATCCGGGAAATTCCTGAATGAAGGCTATAGCATGCAGCTATCTATGGTGGCATGGGATGGATGAAGAAATAGAGAGTTTAGTAAAGCACTGTGTGCAATGTCAGCAGCTGCAAAAAGTTGCTAGTGACAACTCCATCACACCCATGGAAGTGGCCAGGTAGACCCTGGGTGCGGTCACACATTGACTACATTGGACCTTTCCTGGGAACAATGTTTCTGCTCATTGTCGATGCCCATTCAAAATGGTTGGACGTATATGAGGTGAAGTCACCAATGTCGGCTGCTACAATTGAGAAATTACATCAGAGTTTTGCCATTCACGGACTACCAGACGTAACCTTTTCCGATAACAGCACGGCATTTACGAGTGCTGAGTTTCAACGGTTTATCAGCCTCAATAGTATCACTCATGTGAAAACTGCACTGTACCACCCTTCCTCAAATGGACTGGCCAAAAGGGCAGTTCAAACGTTCAATGCAGGCATGTAAAAGCTAACCGGTGATTCCTTGGCAACCAAGCTAGCACGCTTTCTTTTTCATTACAGGACTACCCCTCACACAACAACAGGTGTCACACCTGCGGAGTTATTGTTGAAATGGCATCTCAGGATGCAATTGAGCTTACTAATGCCAAATTTAGAGGGGAAGATGGAAAGGAGTCAGGGAAGTCAGAAAATTAGACAGGACTGGCGTAATTGCGAGAAGAAATTTACCATGGGAGAGCCGGTATACATGAAGAACTTTGGGGAAGGACCAAAGTGGTTACTGGGTGAAATAAGTGCAATGACTGGATCTCTATCTTACCATGTGGAGGCGGAAGGCCGGATCACCAGTAAACATGTGGACCATTTAAGGAAGAGAGAGACAAATCACCAAGATATGGTTCCTCCAATAACCATGACCGGGTCTGCATTTCCTGTTGAGGATACTCAACCCAGGACAGACATGTCTGATGTCCCTGTAAGAGTTGAGGATACAGAACTGCGAGTGTCCACTGAAGTACCTGATGTTCAGGCAACTCCGGAAAAGGAGATTCAGGACAAAGAATCTGAAGTTGTGGAGCTGCGATGTTCCACACGTACCAGGAAACCACCTGAAAGACTGAACTTGTAAATTCCTTACCCAGTGTAAATATTATGTTGTCTTGAAAAATGTGTACTTGTAAATATATGTATAGCCGAGTTAAAGGGGGAGGAATGCAGTAATCGTGGTTTTATTTAGTGTGTCATGTACATTTAAGAATAATACTTGGTAAGGAAGATCACATGATCTGTAGTAACCAATAGGAGAGTAGCACGGGCTATCTCAGTAGTCAGTGCAGAGATGGAGTTGGAGTTGAAAGCACATGTGTAGTTGCTGCTGAGTATAATGTAAATAAGCTTAACGTTTCCAGCCAAGAAGTGTCTGCAGATCAATTCTATCACTAATAGTACAACTTAGCCACCCTACAACACCACCCAATCCATGTTGGAAATCTTTGGTTCTAAACTCTGTGCAAAACCCTGGACTAAGTTGGTTCTCAACTCCTCCTTGTGCCTTAACATTTTCTGGCAGGATTTCCAGTGCATAAAGCGTTTGGTTGTGTACAACAATCAGAATTCTTCTGTAGCCTGGCTCACCAAAGTCCTGATTTAAATCCCATGCAGTAGAATTTGTGTGTGACCTCACCCTCTGGTGAGCTGACATCTGTGCTTTCATTTCCCCTGTTATGGAGTTGATTTTCCAGGCTACCTTTCTTAGTGGAAACATTGGGTTTTATTTACAAGACAGCAGCAGCATCTACATGTGTGCATCTAACTCTATAACTAAAGAAGAACTCCTTCCTGGAGGTTCCCCGTTCTGCTAGCTCATTGGTTTACACAGATCATGTGATCTTACAACACAGGATTATTCTTAAAGCTACAGTCCTATGTTTAACAGAACTATAATTACTACATTCCTTACTACATTTCTCCCCATTTAACTTTTCTGTACATTTTGTATTTACAAGGATATTTATCTCATGACATTACAATATTTACACAGGTCATGAAATTACAAGTTCAGTCTTTCAGGTGGTTTCCTGATCCACACGGAATATCGTTGCTCCACTACTTCCGATTCTTTGACAGGGACCACAGTCTCTGGAACTGCATTAACATCAGGTACCTCATTAGGCACAGGCAGTTCAGTGTCTTTCACTCCGACAGAGACATCGGGCATGTCTGTCATTGGTTGAGCAGCTTCAACAGGAACCACAGGTTCAGCAATGGTTACAGGTAGAACATCATTTTCTTGGGGTATCTCTCTTCTTCTCAAATGATCCACATGCTTATGGGTGTTCCGGCCTTCCACTTCCATGTTGTACGACAAAGGTGCGGTCACCGAGCTTACTTTACCAGGTGACCACTTCGGTCCTCCACCGAAATTTCTTACATATACTGCTTCTCCAACAGTAAATTGTCACTCACAACTATGCAAATCATGAATCGCTCTTTGGTTCCCTTGACGTTTCTACACCTTCCCCTCCAAATTGGGAAGTATCAGGCTTAGTCTTGCCCGAAGATGGTGCCTCATCAGTAACTTTGCAGGTGTTGCATCTGTTGTAGTGTGGGGGTGGGGATGGGGTGTTCTGTAGTGAAAACGAGCAAGCTTAGTTTCCAACAATTCATCTGTTAACTTTTTCATTCCCACCTTTTATTGTCTTTAAGGAACCTTCTTCCTTTTTGTTTCCTTTCTACCAGGCCTTCATTTTGACTTCACCGTTAGCCAAACTTCTCTCAGGTGAAATCTCAACTTGTCTTAGTTCAGTAGTTGAGCTACCCATGATTTCATTATCGGCTCGCCTCTTGGAAAGTTCTCCAACTTTTGCTTTCAAAGCCTCTTTAGCTTCATTCAGTTGATACTTCAGCTCTTCTGTCTCCCTCTTGTATCTGTCGACTTCCTCCTGGAACCTTGAACATTGCTGCATCTTCTCTGCCGACTAATTCTTCAGTTTGTTCAGAGAGATGTTAAATTCTTCTTGTTTCTCTTCATAACTTTCCAGAGGCACAAACTTTGACCTGAATGATCCTTGATGCGTATGCAGGTCTTTCAACAGGTTTTCCTTTTCTTTGCTAAACTCACTCAGTTCATCTTGAATTTTGTCATTCAGCAGACTCTCCTTGAGTCTCTTCTGCTGTTCTTCCATGTCATTGTCTTCATTTCTTCAGGCTGCTGAATGGCTACACACTCCTATTTCATCCAGTTGTGGTCCTTGGACTCTCCAGGCTTTTTCTGAAGTACCTTGTCTTGTTCCTTTTTCAACTCAGGGACTCTTCATGCTTCTTTTTGAAATCTCACTTTGAAATTTCACTGGCCAATCAAGGTTAATTTCTCTCAACCAATTTTGACCTAGAAAGCTTGGTCCTCTGCCTTCTAAAACCATCACTGGTAGTTGTGCTGTTTGGTGTCTATAATAAATGTGCACCCTGATGATACCTTTTACCTGGGTTTCTTTACTTGTGTACATTTTCAACTTGGCAGAAGTTCCAAATTTAATTGTTGAGTGCCTTTATTTAAATATCTGAAAGTTTGTTCTCCTACTACAGTGATAGAAACACTACTTTCTTTCATAAGGGTTTACCATTCACTTGCAATGTGACAGTAATTGGCCCTGTCTTCCCAAATTTCATGTTGAATAAGGAATAAATATCAGAATTGGTTGTTTCTGGTTCTTCCACACTATATACTTCATTGGACTTCATTTGTTGCCTGGAAGCCTGTTTTAATCCCACTTTGCAATGTTTCAATATGTGCCCTCTTTTGTGACAAAAATAACACTCCACCTTTTTAAATTGCCAATCGTTAGGAGTATGATTGTTTCCACATCAATAAAAATTAGTTTCCGAATTTACTGCTAAACTGTTTCCTCTAAATTTTCGGTTAGCGGCGGAGTCCCGGCTTTTCACGCCACTTTCGGCTGACCGTTCCCGCACATCTAGGAAAATGGTGCCATTTTGCACACTTTGAATCGCTTGTGCATCCCTTGCAGTGCTTTCCATTGCAAACGCTACCTCTAACGCTTTCTTACAATCAAGATCCACTTCAGCCAGAAATCTTCACTGAATAGCACCCTCTTGCATGCTACAGACTAAACGATCCCTGAACGATCCATTCAGGGTTTGACCAAAATCACAATATTCCATTCGCTGTTTTAATTTCGCCATGTAGGTAGCAATGGTGTCCCCAGAGCTCTATTCCATGAATTGGACCTGAACCTCTGCATTGTGACTGGGGGCTTGGGTTGAAAATATTGCTTAATGAGGTCTAATAATTCACTGAAGGTCTTTGAATCAGGGGCACTGGGGGCTCTCAAGCTTTGAATTAAACTGTAGGGCTTGCTCCCACAAATACTCAGGAGAATCGCTCTCCTCACTTCCTCCCCCGTGATTTTGTTGGCTTGAAAGTAGAACACAAGACATTCTATATAATGAGACCAGTCATGAAAGTGGCTCAAAGGGATCAATTCTGCCAAACTGGCATCTCGGATGAGTATATCTTCCTTTCTTTTTAATTATCTTAGATACTCACAATCGCAGGGTGAGGGAAAGCACTGGATCTGATTTATCCTTGTTGCCAGTTTGTTATAGAGTTGATTTTCCAGGCAACTTTTCTTGGTGGAAATATTGAACTTTATTTACAAGACAGCAGCAGCAGCTACATGTGTACATTTAACTCCATAACTGCTCTCTCAACATGTCCGGCCGCCTTCAATGATTTATATACATATACACCCAGGTCCCACTGCTCTGGCACCCATCATTGAACTTCGCCCTGCATTGCATCCAGGTACTGTCCCCTGAGGATAATGAGTCTGGAAGATCTCCTACCCGTTGCGTATACTGATCATCTGTCCTCGTTTCCATCTCTTCCACCAAGGCCCCCAGTGCATTTCTGAAAACCTTGGTTCATGCTCTCTTACATTTTCAGGCATTGCTCAAAGTATCAGGATACAAATAGAGTCGTGAAACAACCTCCATTACTTGTTCCAGCTACAATGCACCTCAACTTTAAGAGGTGCAGGCTGTCGTTAAGTAGCGCTAGACACTTGCAGAATCAGACCTCCTGCTGATCTGTGCAGCCAAGGAACAACATGGACAGTGCGGGCTGCACACAGAAATCATTTCAAAGAGCAGACAGCACAGATTGAATGTGCTGCTTGAAACATTGGCTCAGGTCTTCCAGCCTCCAGATTGTTGGAGACTGGACATATGACTCAAGATGGGGGTTGCAACCCTGATAGAAGTCTTGATGCACTGACCTCCATGGAATTACCCAGGAAGCTTGAACTTCCAGCAGGTAATTCCCTTCCTTCCCTGGAACTCTCCATAAAAGCCTCCAACTCTGAATTAGAGTCAGGGCCAGAACTTCCGAGGAGTGGCAGTCACAGTCAGATAGCCACTCCACTCCATTTTTCCTACCTTAGTCGGGAGCTGCACCTTCCTCTCCTGACCTTCCAACTCAGCCCTGGTAAGAAAAGTACAGTGCAGTGGGTTCCCGAGGCCTTCAGTCAAGGGCCACAGAATCAGCTGAAATGTAGTTGCCCTAAAGCAGGTAAGTTTACAGGTCCCAGCCACTTCGAGAAGCCGGAGAGAAGGTAAGTGTGTAAGGTAAGTGGGTAGGATGGGCCAGGTGGGGGTTGGTAGTCCAGTGGGGGGATTTTGGATCATCAGTGGTGGGAGTGGGGTGGGGGTCGGGTGGTCAGTAGGCAGGGGAACAGGTGATCAGTTGGGGGGGGTCAGTGGGGCGTTGGGAAGTAGTTGGGGGTTCGGGTCGGTAGTCAGTGGGTTGGGGGTAGACAGGGAGGTTGGGAGGGTAGTCGGTAGGAGTCAGGGGTCTCAAGAGGGAAGCCAGGGGATCAAGAGGGCAGTCGGGGTGGTGTGGATTTGTCTGGGGGTCAGGAAGTTAGTCAGGGGGGTGGAGAATAGTCGAGGGGGTAGTTGGGGGGTCAGGAGGGTAGTTGGGGGGCACGGCGAGATAGGGGATCAGTAGGGTAACTGGGGGGTCCCATGGGGTGTCGGTGGGTAGGGCCCTCTGTTTTTCCAACTCAATTTTGCTATAAGGGGCTTTTTGACCACCTCAAAAAAATAGACAGCAATGTATTATTTTTCCTACTTTGAAGTAAATAAACAAGCACCAATATTAATATAAAATCTATAAATATTCCATTGAAAATTACCCTACACAATGCCCCTTTCCTGGGATACCAGTGCTAACTCATGCTGGAAATAACAGTGTGTACAAAGTTTACTGCGCAATCCCTTTATTTAGCTGCATGAAATCAAATCTTTATCTTGTAAAGTATATTTTAAGCTAGGTGAATAATAAGCCATCACAGTGTCATGTCCCCAAGACATGAAAGAGATCATAAACTGTTTAAATCTTTTTGCTTATTTAAAAAGTGGACTTTGAGGAACCACAAAATGGCTGCTACAGGTCACATGTTTCACAAAGGGAGAGTCATCGAAATTCATTATGCTTGCAGAGGTACTAAATGCCACCATCTATCTCCTAAGGTAAACAATGGATTGTGACCAAAGGCATAGAACCAACTTGTTAGCCTGCAATTGATTCATTAATGAGCCATATCACGTGACCTAAGCTTCTGGCCTTTGGAAAGTTTTAATGTTACATTTCAAGATTCGTAACTCAGTCTGCTGTCTAAACTCCAGCCTGCAAATATCAAAGCAGGACTCCAGGCTGACTTACAGTGTACATCAAGTCTAAGCTTCCTCGAACCCTGTTTCTCTGGAAGATTCCTGCCAAGCAGACCAAGTCTGTGGATACCAACCTCATCTCGCTGTGTCACCATTAGCTTTAAAGGAATTCTGCAAAACCCTGCTTCAGCTAGCTGAACTCTAGCTCCTCCTTGAAGGAACCCTCACTGGACCCTGGCAATCACGTGAACTGACATCCACATCCGTGGTGCTTTCTCTTTAAGTTATTCATAGTTGTAAAAACTCCTCTTTCCTATCTTTTTATTGTGTGCTTGTGTGTGTGTATGAAATTGCGACCATTCCCCGGGTTTGAATGTGTGAATAAACTTTACTTCTGATTTAACCCTTAAGAGAGGTTGCTGCGAGTAACTTTAAAAATTGACTTCACAAAACAGAGGGCTTGGGGAAGCACATCACAGCCTATTTCATAGATTAAAACATCTCTTCTTACAGACAGAAAGCGAGAAAAATAAAGGAGTTAAGTTTTGCCTCCCTCCCCTATCCATAACAACAGGAACAAATGGCCCTGGAGTTCTATGACAGTTGTCTGGGCCTCACTACCATGGACTTGGCATGAGTGAAAACATAGCTTTAGTCTGGAAAGAAGCTGGGGTTACAAAGGGGTCAGGAAACACAATGAATCCCCTGAATACATACTAAAATTAATTTTAAATCATCTTAGTGTTATAAGAAAGTGGAAACTCCCACCTGCTTTTCCCAATATTAAAAACTATTGCCAGAGAGCAGAGCTCTGCACCTGGTTTCAATTCACTGAGCCACATATCCCAAACACCATCAGGACAATGTATAAATGCAAAACCACATTTGAAACTAAAGAACAGTTCCAAAAACAACAAAATATTGTTTTGATAAGTAAATTATGGAGCTTACAGTGTTACAAAAGATTTTAGCAGCATTGCAATTTAGCATTGATAAAATTGGTAAAATTGAGCAGATTCCACAATACAGCACTAAGATATGCAATGAAATCGGATACAATTAACAAGAAAATCAAGTGCACGGATGTTTATTTTTCAAACACAAGTATTGCCGTAGTGAACATCAACAATAAGCAGTGTACAATGCAAGAGGAACTTATCATAGAGAGAACAATTATAAGGTGCAAGGTCATACCGTGTGTTGCTCTGTTGTGTTTCTGGCTGACAGCACTCACAACATTGTTTAGCTCCCTGCTGGATGAACAAGGTATCAAGCTACCTCAGACATATACCTAAGAAGTAGAAGTTGTTTCATTTTCACTGTACATTTGTATAAATGAACAAAATACTGTACTTTTATCAACTCCTTCCAAATAAGACAGTATTCAAAATGACCTCACAATAATTTTTATCTGACAAATATCTTTCTCTTAATTTATATTTTTGGTGAATTTTTGTACTTATCAAGGTCAACTTTTCCATATGGTCATTTCCCAAGTAGATAGCCCAAGTATGCAAGCCACAAACTATTGTCTGTTTTTAGATCTATAATTGACACATAAACCCGAATACATTTTGGCTCTTAATCCTGCACTTTCAGTGGGACATATATTCAAGCTGCAACTTACAACTGATGTCCCTGGATCACCTTCAGGCTTCATACATAATGGACAGACTTTGCTGATAAAATAACAGTCAGGCTAATGGTGCTCACTGATATTTTTGCATAGATGGCACATCAATTTGAGGCAAGTAGTAAATGTATGGATAATTGCGAATATCCAAAAGTGGTTGTTCAAATTGTGCCTCACCAGCATTAGGGTCATAATAAAGGCACTTTGCTGTCTGTTTCACCATGGCATGCAATGAATGTCATGTAGTTGCTGTATTTGCACGGTAGATACAAATAAAACCCGCTTCAAATATTTAGGGCAATGAATTAGAATGCTAAGTACCCTTTTAACAATGGGATGCATGTTAATGACTGCCAACCAACCTTTTGGTACCATAAATTAACTATTACAAGCATGCAGTTCAATTTGTTCCAATGTTTAAATTTTTCAGGAAGATTTTAAAAATATGCAGTTTATTTTTTTTAAACTTTTCCTTGCTGTCATTTTTCTCTCTCCCTCTCTCAATCCACTATTTCTTTCCCTCTCTTTATTTCTCCTTCTGCAGCTGATTTGATATTGAATTCGCCCACTCTAATTTACCCTCCTTCTCATTCCTTTTCCTGTTTATTTCCCAATCTTTGAGCCTCTTTGATTAAAGGGATACATTGTTGTTTGTCCTGTTTACTCAGGATCCATATGCCCTGTTTCCCTCCCTGCCCTGTTATCAGTTCACACTTTCAGCAATAAAAACAAAAATGCTGGAAATACTCAGCAGGTCTGGCAGCATCTGCAGAGAAAAAAACAGGGTTAGTGTGTTGAGTCAAATATGACTTCTTCTTTGGAAGTGAAAGAAGGATGGATCTTATGATGTTGAAAGGAGGGAGCGGGGAAAGAACAAAAGGGAAGATCTGGGATAGGGTAGAGAGTGTGGGAGAGATTAAATAACAATGATATCATGGAACAAAAGGCGAAGGGAGTGATAATAGTTGTAGTAAAAAAATTCAAGAGCAGAATCGTCCGAGAAATCGGCAAAGTCTGACAATGGGCAGGGAAAGGAGAGTTTGACCCGCCGACGGCAATGGCAGCTTTTTCCAGCATATTGTGTGGCACTTTGTTGAAAAAGTTCAGAGGCATGCATTTCATGTCGGATCACTGGCAGAGCGACCTCTGATTCGCCTGCCCTGCCATGACCCTAGGCCTTCAGTAATCCGGGTGCCATATTTAAAGGGTGCCGCTGCACAAAGTGAGCATTCTCCAAGGGATTGAAAACTGCTGGAAAGTCAAGGGAGGAAACATGCTGCCACCAAATTTAGCAACACCTCCCTCAACAGCATTTATTGCCCTTTCCTAATTGCTCTCAATCAGACAGCATTTAAGAGCCAACCACATTGCTGTGGGTCTAGAGTCACATATAGGCCAGGCCAGAACAGCAGATTTCCTTCCCTAAAGGGCATTAGTGAACCAGATGGGTTTTTACAACAATTGACAATGGTTTCATGGTCATCAGTAGAATTTAAATTCCAGATCTTTATTGAATTCAAATTCCACCATCTGCCATGGTGGGATTTGAACCTGGGTCCCTGGATTACTAATCCAGAGACAATACCACTACGCCATCACCTCCCCAAAGCAAATCCCAGTGCTCTTGTTTCCTGGCTTGCCTGATCCCTGTCGAAATTGACAAAGTTGTGTGCTTTGGCAAAAAAAGGGTGTCGGTGACCTCCTGGATACATCTGTGGGTGGAGGCTTGCGAGATCCCGCAAAGGTCCCCAGTGGAGCCCTGGAAGGAGCCACTGCCGTAGAAACTGAACGTGGCAGTAATTTTAACTGCCAATGGCAGTGGATGCTCTCCGAGCCCCCTGATGCCAAACCCTGCAGATGGTGGCATATGTGTGTGACCAGTTCCCTTGGCATGTTCAGGCATTAGTGACGCTGGTTCTTACTCATCTGCAGGTAGCACAAGCGCTGTCTATAGACCCTGGGTCAAGCAATGCACATGTGAACGACGGCTCTGTGTGGTTCATCCTCTGTGTGTGAAGGAGGCCGTGCCGCCTCTTGGTCTTCAGGGTTCTGCTCTCCCTTTGGTGAGCCAGGTGCCTCCATCGCAATCTTCTCCTTCTTCTCTCCTGCCTATAAGCAATGAGGCAGACAGCAAGATCACCATGTTCCTGATGGTCTCCTCACTGCACTATCAAAGAGAGAGTTGCAAGTGTCAGCCAATTGTCTCCTAAGGATCACTCTTGGTCAAGTCATCACCAGACAGTTCAGGCCATCACATGGATGCCCAGTGTTTAGTGCCCATGATGGTCCACCATGCCCACACCCAGCACCGCCCCACACCACATGATCGAGTGGTGACAGCTTCAGCCACTCTACTGCATCCTGAACTCTCATCTCAGGTGCAGGCATTTTCCTAAACTGGACTCCAAAGCTTCGTGGTTTCCTTGGACCATGAGGGCAACTTTTCAATGTCAACTGAAACATAATGCAAGAGATTAGGAGCGTACTCCTTCGTCAGTGTTCGATGGCTACCTTTTCCAACAGGATCCTCAGGCTTTCCCAGTCGTGCAATGGTTCTGCAATATCATAGCACTCATCCGAGTTTGAATTGTGCCCATGAGGGGTTAACAGTAAAGGAGCAATCATTGGCACTGTGAGGAATCAGTACTGCATCAGTGGGCACAATTGCTTAACCAGGCTGACTCCAAGCATGTCAATTGAACTCAAGCTAAACACTCTCAGCTGCAGTGGAGCGCTCATCTTTGACATGTTATGCCATTAGTTGGGCCCTTTTCTTCACTCCCACCCCCGCCCACCCCCACATGTGTTTGTGCTCAAGCTTCAGTCAGTGTTGCCATGACGCCCACCCCCCCTCCCCCAGCACTGTTGCCCTTGCCCCAAAGTTCCCTTCTCCTCCTTCCCACCTTGCTCTGTTGCCTTTGCCCCAAGGTTGTCTTCTTCCCAAGTCTGTTGCCCTTGCTCCAGCACCACAAAGAAGCTGCTGCAGAGACTTGCCTGTGCTACCCCCCCTACCCCCCCACCCCCAAATCTGCGGAACTGCCGGGATTATCATGAGTGCTACACAAATTGTGTGTACTCACCTCCTAGTTCCCTTTGAAGTCGAGGTCACCAGGTGTATGCCTTTTAAAGGCAGTTGTAAATCATGCTGTTGTGAAACCGACGTAGGATTTGAATTTGATATGGGGGATGATTCTGGCATGTGGCCACAATAATGAGATGAAAATTTATTAAAATTACGTTCCTGATGTTCGACAGTGGGAAACGCAGCCTGCCATTGACGGGGGAGGGGCAATCGCATCCTGGATTTACATTGTCGGGAAATGGGACTAGGGCCTTCTCGCGAGATTCTCCGGTCTCACCACCGAACAGCCAAAGCATTTGTCCGGAGTGAGTAAGAATGCCAATGTTATGTACAGCTTTGACTGAAAGCAAAAGCATGATAAACAAGATTAAGAGCAGCACGTGGCAAAAAAAGAATCAAAATGGGGGACAGAGTTCATGGGTTGAAATTGTTGGACTCAATGTTGAGTCCAGACGTCTGTAAAGTACCAAATCGGAAGATGTGGTGCTATTTATCAAGCTTGCATTGAGCTTCATTGGAACACTGCAGTATGGTCAGAAATGTAAGTGTGAGGGCAAGGTGGTGAATTAAAATTGTGAGCAACCAGAAGCTCGGGGTCATGCTTGTGGTCTGAATGAATGTGTTCTGTAAAGCAGTCGCCCAATTTGTATTTGGTCTCCCCAGTGTACAGGAGCTTGCATTGTGAGCGCCGAATATAGTAGACTTGATTGAAAGAAGTACACTTAAATCACTGCTTCACCTGGAAGGAGTGTTTAGGGCTTTGGGCAGTGAGGAGAGAGGAAGTAAAAAGGCAGGTGTTACATCTCCTGTAGTTTGAGGTGCAATGGGAAGGGGATAAGGAGTTGGGGGTGATTGAGGAATGGACCAGGGCATTGCGGAGGGAATGGGCCCTCCAGAATGCTGACAAGGGAGGGGAGGCGAAGATGATGGCATCATGCTGGAAGTGGTGGAAATGGTGAAGGATGATCCTTTGAATTTGGAGGCTGGTGGGGTAGATAGTGAGGACACCCCATCATGGTTCTGGGAGGGAGGGGGAGGAGTGAAAGTAGAAGTGTGGGAAATGGATTGGACATGATTGGCCCTGCCACCACAATGGGGGTGAATTCTCAGTTAAGGAGAAAGGAAGACAGGTCAGAAGTGCTGTTGTGGAAGGTAGCATCATCAGAACAGATGCGTCATAGGTGAAGAAACTGGGAGAATGGATTAGAGTCCTTACAGGAGGTAGGGTATGAGGGAGTGTAGTTGAGGTAGCTGTGGGAGTCAGTGGGCTTATAATGAATTAAGTATACTGCCTATCCCCAGAAATTGAGACAGAGAATTCAAGAAAGGGAAGGGATATGTGGAAAAGATGGACAATGTGAAGGGAGAGAAGGTTGGAAATTTGAAGAAAATTTGATTAAGTTTTCAAATTCCAGGCGAGAGCAGGAAACGGCACCAATACAGCCATCAATTCCAGAAAAAGACTTAGGGGACGGGGCATGAGGAGGACTGGAACAAGAAATGCTCCACATACCCTACAAAAGACAGGTATAACTAGGACCCATTGCTCCACAATTGGAGATGTGCTTTCAGCTGCCTTGGTCCTGACCTTTGTGAACTACGTCACCAACGCCTTGCCACCTCTCAATCTTTCTCTCCTTTAAGTTGCTCCTTAAGATCTATCTCTTTGATGAAGCTTTTGGTCATCTGTTCTGACATTGTCTTCTGTGGTTTGGTGCAACATTTTTAGTGATAATGCTCTTGTTAAACATCTTGGGATATTTTCCCCACATTAAAGGTGCTATATAAATGCAAGCTGGTGTTGTTGGAAAGCTTCTTATCAAAGTCATAAATGATATCCTGAGTTACTGTAACCATAGTAAACAATCCCTCCTCATTCTTCATGGCATGTTTGCAGCCTTTGGCAGGGTTGACCACCACCATTCTCCTCCGCCTCTCCATAGTTGCCCAGTGTGATGAGACTGCCTTCACATGGTTTCATTTTTATTTGCCCAGTCACAGACAGAGAATCACCTGCAATGGCTTCTCTTCCTCCTTCACTGTTCCCTGTGGAGTTCTCCAAAAGAGCTATCCTTGGCCCTCATTTATTTCTCATCACTTTTCTGCCTCTTGATGACATCATCTGTAAATACAATGTCAGATTACACATATACACTGATGATAGTCAACTCTACTGTGCCACCACCTCTTTCAACCCCTCCACTGCCTTAATTTGTCACACTGCTTGTCCAACTTCCTGTTCTGGATGAGCAGAAATTCTCTCCCACTTAATATTATTGTCTTCTGTCCTAGCCGCAAACTCCATTCCCTAGCCACCAATACCATTCCTTTCCCTTGAAAATGTCTGTAATTAAACCAGACTGATTGCAACCCTGGTGTTACATTTTATCCAGGGATGAGCTCCTGACCACATCTATCTGCTCCACCACTAAGACTGCCTACTTCTACATCCATAACATCGCCCGACTCCTCCCTTGTCTCAGTTCACCTGCTGCTGAAACTCTTGTCTATGCCTGTGTTGCCTCTGTACCTGACTATCCTAATGTTCTCCTCACTGGCTACTAATCTTCCACCCTACTTAAACTGGAGCACATCCAAAAATCTGCTGCCCATGTCTGAACTCTTCCTAAGTCCTGTTCAACCAACATCCTGTGTTCACTGGCCTACATTGACTCCCAGTCCAAGAATTTTAATATCCTCATCCTTGTTTTCAAATTCATGGCTTTGCCCTCTTACCTTATCCTTTCTGCGGCTTTCTCCAACCCTACAAGCCTTCAAAATCTCTGTGCTCCTCTATTTTTGGCCTCTTGCATATCCTCCATTGATAGCCGTACATTCAGCTGCCTAGATGCAGTGCTCTGGAATTCTCTTCTTAAATCTCTCCAAATCTGTATCTCATCTTCCTCCTTTAGGACACTTCTTTGTCCAGGTTTTTTGGCCATCTGTCCTAATGTCTCTTTATAGACATTATAGCTCGATGTCAAATTTTGTTTGATAATGTTCCTGTGAGGTGTCTTGGAACCTTTCACTACTTTAAAGGTGCTATATAAATGCAAGCTGTTGTTATCAATAGTAATCACTGAAATCATTACATTTTTAGAAAACAAATATTTACATGTCAGAACAAAGGATGCTTCTACCAAACACCACAGATCTGCAAACATCTAAGTAAGAATAGAGAGTAGTACAATGAAATTATTTGAAAATCTAACATTCAGATAAACACCGATGCATTGTATCAACTCCAGATCTGCAGCAACTGCATTTGATCTACAATTAACACAGTCAATGTTGTCTTCATTAGCAACCCTATGCAAAGCCATATAGTCTATAATCAGTGAATATTTGGTAAAACCTGTAAGCTGAATCCTCTGGCACTCAAGAGTGTGCTTAACCAAGCATGACAATGACTGAATCTAATATTAGTTAGACAGGAGCCCCTTGGGGGAAACAGACAGCTTCCATTATCTCTCAGCTGTTTTTTATGCTCTCCTACAGTATTTGGCAGCTTTTAAATAATGTTCCAGGCTGCTGACTTACCAAAATATTCCTGAATCATATTTATGATAAATTATTCTTTTGTGCTTAGTTGGACTACACATTTTCTGAAGTTGCTATATATTATGTTTTACATACTGATGTACATTTTCCCTCACCTGAGAGATGAATTGTTGGTTTTGTACTGAAAGCTGATCATATATGCTTTTCAAACTCACATTGTACCTGGCTAATAAACTTAAAAACAACAGTGTTTTTCAAACCTTGCGTCCTATATATCAACATTTATCAGGCTATTATTATCTGCCATACACATATTCAAATCTTAATTCTTGATTGGTAATTCCACTCAGGCTTCCTTAGAGAGCAAGTTTGGCATCCTTGTCAAAGGAGCAAGAGGAAGGAGGGAAACTGTTTGTGTTGGACTCCCCATAATGCTGAACGATTAACTCCAAAAAGAAAATGGATAAATGTTAAGTTGGGCACAGAACTGGAATTTATCAGCATAAGTATGGAATTAGAGAATCAATTAAACCACAGGGTGTGATCATCTCTCTGGTTTTGGAGCTGAGGCAAGGAGGAGGGACACCTTCTGAGAGCAGCAGGGGATGGATGTGAGGATGGATAAATAGTCTTGAGTTTTGTTTTATTGATATGGAGAGTTTTTATTTGTGGTGCATATATGCAGGATCTTCATACAGATTAATAAATACATATCTAAAAATATATCTTAGGGCAGGTTGCATAAAGTTTATACAAGGACATGATTTGATGGACCATTTGAGTTTTGGTCATCCCATTCTTTCTTATAAAACATACAATTATTTTTTTAGGAAAAGGCCCAACAAAACTATTTATTTCTGATATACTTCAACACATCGACCTGCCGCTTTACTACTTTCGTCAATCTTTTGTATCTTCAGAAATGCATTTGGCTGCCTGTTGAAACCATTTATGCTGACCACTTCCCTGGTAAATTATTCCACAATTTATTCCACCTGACCTACTTTCTTAATCATTGGGGTTAATTTAACCTCCACTGCCATGGTTGGCAGGAGAGGGTTAAGTAGGGGGTTAAATCTGGAAAATGGTAACCCAATCACAACCCACAGTGGACATGGCTATTTCTGGCTTAAAGGAGATAGGTTGGGGTTGGGTGAGTCACCTACTCTGCAGAGGTGGGTTGTGAATTAAAACATTTAAAAGTGGCTGAGTGACACAGATTGTGAATTTAATAGATACAGTTTGAGTTTCTCAGAGCTCAGAAAACTTGGCAGCTAAAGAAAGACAGGAGCTGCCAGCTATACCAGGTATGTGCTTTTCTAGCACTGCCTGTGGGACAGAGGAGTAGGAGTGCTTCTCCAGGCCCCACATCCTGCTACAATCTCTCTCTTCCATGTGATCAGACAACCTTCTGCAATCTCTCTCCGCACAATCTCTCTTTACCCCGGGATTTCTCTAACACCCATGATTCCTGTTCTCCCCTTGCAATCTCACCTTTCAAAGTCTGAGTCCCCCTTGAGTTCCAAAACCACCCTGCGCCAACCCCAATCTTCTCAATTGTCCCGGGCAGTTGCTAATGGTGTCCAGCTGTTGCCTTGAAACACAAACTTGCCATCCTGACGCCCAACTAACATTCAATTTAGCCAATTTCAGGTAATAAACAGAGTAAAATAAAAATCTAATGAGGTCCTGCTGTTAAATTCATCATGTCCTACCTGTTCCTGAGTTTCACAGCTGATGACAAAGGCTCCTGCTCCCTCTCTACTTCACCACAAATATTGGGGCCATTTGGACCTTGGACTGGGAGATTCCTCAGAACTGCACACAAACAGGAGCAACTCCGAGGAATATCGCATCACGGAGCATACTATCTAGGCTGACAGTTTGAGGGAATGCTGCATTGTCCTTCCAAAGAGAAAATCGAGGGCCTGCCTTCTGTTTCAGAGCACGATTCAAGAACAGCAGTGGAGTTCTCAACCAATAGTATTAAAACAGGTCATTTTGTTGTTGCAGTTTGTGGGACTTTACTGTGTGTAAGTTGGCTGCTTCATTTTTCTGCATTACAGCTGTGTCTATGCCTCAAGGGTATGAATTAGCTGTGAAGTGCTTTGGGATATCATAAAAGGTGCTATATAATTCATGGTTTCAAAATTTGTGCTGTCTGGTATTTGATCCCTTAAATTCTTACACAATAATTCCCCATAATTTCTACCAACAATTGTAAATTTGCCCTCAGAAGAGACTACACGACAGAATTCACTGAGTAAGGCTCATTGTTAAAAAAGAAAGGGTTGTTAGTAATCTGCTGGAATTGACAGCAGAGAAGGATAGGATATTCTCATAGGTTCCAATTGGAAAAGAAATAATTACAGGGTTGAGGTACCACTCATTCAGGCGAGGGCACAAGCAAGTCGCATTTTTCCGGCTGGCTGACAGTGCGGTGCCGGGGCAAGGACTGCTCTGTGGTTGAGGTGAATTGGAGGTGGGGGAGGGGGGCAAGGGCTGCATTGTGGTTGATGGCGGTGCACAAGCACGTGCAGTGGGAGTGGAGGAGGGAAGCGGCCACGGATTAGGGAAACCTTGTATAAACTGACCATTCCTCCACAGCAGAGACGGTTCAGCCGCAGCCACATTGACATGCTTGAAGTCGGGCCTCTAGCTTATCTGCCCGCTCAAGCAACGCAGAGGCCCGAAAGTGCCACCAAGTGCTCCAGAGCTTTTAACCCCTCGGGCACAGACTGCAAAGTAATGAACATTTTAGTGGACTGCAGAACAATTGGACGACTGGACACGTTGTACAATCTCCTTGTGAAAGCTGGCCATGGAGCAGTCACTGGTGGAGTCACTCTCACAATGTCATCATCCCAGTTTGGACCAGTCTCTCCATGGTTCAAGCTAACAGCACAGCCTTGCAGTGCAGGTTAGGAGAATTCCTGTGCCTGAGCTGAGAGCACTGCATGCAGTCCAGTGGGCAAAGCTGCCACCAATTGGTCAGGTGGGGTGGGGTAGAAGTGGGTGAAGCCACGCAGCGCCATGTGTTAAGATGCCTTTAAGCTTAACCAAGCGAGGTTCTTAGTTCACCCAAGCTAACCCACACATCTTTCTCTTTCATCCTGCAGGAGGAGTACATCAGGAGCATTGGGCCTGGTGAACTAGCTGTATGCCTCATGGCTTACAGACAGCGGAGACGAAGGAGAAGATAGAGACAGAGGTGCCTTGCTGGGCAGAGGGAGGAGCAGCACCCTCAAGATGACGAGGCGACTGGGGCTCCCCACAAGATGCTGAGGAGCTGCAGTGAGCTATTGCTGTTCGGCGCCTATCTAGACCCAGGGTCTATAGACGGCGCTTGCCATTCTGCATGTGACCAAGTACCAGTGTCACCAAAGACTACGCATGTCCAGGGGACTGATCGGTCTCATCTGCCACCTGCTGCAGGATTTGGGTCCACGAGGACATGGAGGGCATCCACTGCCAGTGGCCGTGAAAGTGACCATGGTGCTCAATTTTTACGCCAGTGACTCTTTTCAGGGCTCCACAGGTGACCTCTGAGGGATATCACAAGTCTCCACACACAAATGCATCCACGAGGTCATGGAAGCCATCTTTGCGAAGACACATTACTTTGTGCATTTCGCCCGGGGTCAGGAAAGCCAGAATGGAGGAGCGCTGGGATTTGCCCAGATCTCAGGCTTTCCACAGGTGCAGGGTGCCAGCGATTGCATGCACTTGGCACTCAGGTCTCCGTGGCAACAGGCAGTCAACTATGTCAACCGCAAGGGCTTCCACTGGCTGAATATTTAGCTGGTGTGCGACCACCACAAATGCATCCTGAAGGTCTGCACATGGTTCCCACCTAGTGTCCATGACTCCTACATCCTTAGCCTATGATCCCTAACGTCTTCTAGGGTCCGTAGATGCTGCAGAGATGGCTCCTCGGGGACAAGGGCTGCCTGCAGGGGGCATGGCTGATGACACCCGTGCGGCAGCCTCAGACTGCAGCAGAGAGAAGGTACAACAAGGCTCATGCTGCAGCTCGCAACTTGGTGGAGCAAACCATTGGGATGCTGAAAACGAGGTTCCAATGCCTGGACCGATCTGGTGGAACAAAAACAGAAAATGCTGGAAAAACTCAGCAAGTCTGACAGCATCTGTGGAGAGGGAAAAACAAAGTAATGTTTTGAGTCCGTATGACCCTTCTTCAGAGGTGGTGGAGCCCTGCAATACAGTCCACAGAGGGTGTCAGGCATTGGCGTCACCTGCTGCACCCTTTACAACCTGGCACTACAACAGGGAGAGGAGCTGGCTGAGGAGGAGATGTAGGAGCTGCACGTCTCCTCTGATGAGGAGGACGTCGATGGGGATGAGGTTGAGGAGGTCCACGAAGGCGAGGATGACGGTGATGAGGCCTTCGCACTGGTCAAACAAGGCAGGTGCACTCAGGAGGCCCTCATAGCTGCTAGATTCATGAAGGACGATGCTGACATTCAGTGAGGAGACACCATAGATCCTCACTTTGAACCTGTGAATGTTTGCCTCCTGTCTGGCTGATGAGAGCGTACATACCCTCTGTGATAAGGCTCCTGTCATGGAAATGCAGCGGATGCCCTAATAGTCCCTATATTCCAGGAGGATGATGACGACATGCAGTGGGGACACTCCATAGATCCTCACATAGCCTCTGAGAATGTCTGACTCCTGTCTGGTTGATGACAGATCATTTGTGCTCTGTCAACAGGATCATATCATGGAGATGCAGCAAGGAAACTTTAACTTCCCCTGATCTTATTGGCATCCTTCATGAGCTGAACCCTTCGGGGCCACACTGTCACCAGACACACATGCTGTTGAGAAGAGGGGACCAGCCTCACTTCAAAGGTGCTGGGGGCACACAGAGAAAATGAGGGACTCTGTGCCGCTGGCCAAGGACATTCTGGCAGCAATAAGACCCATCGAGGTGCAGGCATCACTGATGTGACCAGTGACAGTGAAGGCACAGAATGAGTGTGCTGGGAAGGTTACACAAAGTTCAGGGAGGAGGCTCTGGACTGAGACGCCTGCCTTTATCTTGTGCAGAAAGGTTTCACATCTGAGTGACACGAAAACTGCTCATCAGAACAAGGAGCCATAGGCAGGGAGACATTATTGGGGGTTTATTCACAAAGTGAACCTTATGTACAAGTGATTAACACCCGTGCCCTGGCTGTGCACCTACATCTTCTTAACCTCTCTAACCCTGCCGCTATGTCTTGGTGCTCCCTCGACATTCACAGTGGAGGTGGATGCAGTCTGCTGACTGCGATGCCCTGTCTGTGATGGCCTTGACGGGCGTCCTCTGGATGGCTGAGACCTGGAGGGCCCCGGCCTGCTTTCGGGTCCTGCTGTGTGGCAGTGACACCCTCCTCGGCCAGTGGAGCAGGATTTGCTGGGGTCATAGGAAAAGGGGATTCGGATGGGCCGGACACTCCTGGAGTCACCTGGATGGATGGCCCCGGTGTGTGCACCTGCTGATCCTCCTCCCTATGGGTGCTCAAGGGCCCTTAGCTGACTCCTTGAGGAGAAAGAGTAACTGGAGTGAGATTGAGCTGCCCCACACCCCTCTCGTGTTGACACTTTTGGAGGCCAACTGTGGTGTCAGCAATGGAGTTCAGCCCACACAGTAATGCAGGAGCGATGTCCTGGACAAGGTCTCCATGGTGGCTGCCATCCTACCAGTGTTGACCTCAGTGCATTGGCATGCCAGCGCTATCACCTCAAAACTGAAGGCAGAAGGACTCCTCCATCATGTCTTGCAATCTAAGGAGTGCAGCGGACATTCCTTCCTGACCCTTTCGAGCTTGCCTTTGCAGCTCCAGCAAGTGAGGTATGACCGAGTCCAGAGGCTCATCATCTTACTCAGACTCAGCAGATTTCTGGTCTCCAGCAGTCCTCTGAGTGCCGGAAACCTGGGAAGTCCCTGCCTCCACCTGCTATAGATCAGACAGTGCAATGTGCTCACCAGGTTATGACTCCCAGGCTACTCTAAAGCTAGGTCCCACCGAGGTGTGTGTCTCTGCGCTGGTGCAGGGTGTGAGTGATGCTGTGATTCGTCTTCAATGAGGATTTCAGCAGATTCCTCTTCTAAGGTTTCTTCGGGGCTTGAGTCAAGGACCTGGGTAGTGAACTCCCTCAGCTGCTTCCCAGATGTGCCTGCAAAAGCAAGGAGAGATAATTACTGCATGGCAGTGGCCTGTGAAACAGGACACATAACCCACATTTTGGTTGTCTGATGGATGTTGGACTGCTGGATCCTCACTTGGTTGAACCAACCTCACTGTCAGCACAGGAACAGTGCAGATCCCCACCAGCCAGCTGGATGGCTATATTTACAAAGTCTGTGAGGACCTTGATTTCAGGAATTCTTCCACTGGTCTGCGAACTATCCCTTTTGTTGTGTGGCCACTTGTCCTGCATGAATACAGATGGAGAGAGTGTCAGCAGAACACCACCAGACCAGATTTTAAGGATGCCTGGTGGGTGGTGAGTGGTCCCATGGACATTATGAGGGCATTGAAGATGTGTGAGAGAGAGTGAATGGTGATGGACCTTGACCTGGCAGTGAGTGAGGGCCCTGTGGGTGTGTGATGGGTTTGTCAGCATTTGAGTTGAGAGTGATGAGAAGAGTGACTTACTTACCCTGGCGGAATGGGGGAGATCATTCATCCTCTTTCAGCACTGGATGGCTGTCCTCTTTTACAGTGCATTGATGCTGACCACCACTGCCACTGCCTCCCATGCTGGATTGGTGATGTTGCTGCCGCCCCATTGCGACCAGAGCAGGGGGCAAGAAAACATCACGGCAGGTCTCCACGGTGTCCAAAGGGCATTCCAGGGGGTTGCATCACTGAATTGGGGTGGGGGGGGGGGATGTGGCTGCCATCTTCTTGCCTTTCGGGGCCATGTCTTCTGTGCAGCAGTCCTGGGCTGGAAACACTGAGAGGTGTGCGCAGGGCTGCACTTTAAGTATAGTGCACGGGGTGAGGAAGTGGTGAGGAGATGGTGTGGCAGGCGAGTCGGAGGCTGCCCATCAGTGAAACGGCATGTTTCCCAGGTATGCATGATTAATGAGGCGGGATTAGGCGATACAGCGTGAAAAGCCGCCATTGCAGCCAGCGGGTAAAATGTTCTTTTTCTCGCCCGCTACCGCACTTAGTGTAAATCTGGGACAACTCCGCCCTGAGACTCTGAACAGATCCCATTATCAGAACAAGATCTGGAGAAGAATTCAGAACTTAGTCTCTCAGGTAGAGTCAGGATTAGCTAAATAATTATACTCAAATCAAATGCTCAGCTGAGACAATAACCTGGTTAGTTCTGCAGTGCTGAATGAATGCTCACAACAGTAGAACTGCTTTCTATTTTAAGGTTTGTTTTCTTTTGTAGTCACAATAAAAAAAAATTCAGAATCAAGATTTATTAATGTCTTCATTCAAATGATATAATTATTCAATTAAGTCATAAAGAAGTCAACAGCGTTCAGAAAGGAGCTTTCTCATGGCAAACTGTCCCATCTTTACAGTAATTGGAGATAGACCCAGATTTTTGTGGAATTGGGCTATTTCCAGAGGCCTTTAAAAATGGTGGGCGGGATCCGATCCCCATTCCCAGCAACAGCAATTTTTGCCAACATGGAATTAGGGTGTAGGTAGCAAGCCAGCACTCTGCATTCCTGACCTGGACAGCTCAATTGCAGGGTAGACATCTCATAACCTCCTGCAAATTTCATTTGAATGGGTCAACTTCATAATGAGGCCATCTGTGAAATTCATGAACAGCAACAGATGACCAGACATCAATTTCTCCAAATGGTCTTACTATGAATGCTTGGGTGAGCACCAAGACTCACTAATGGATAAGTTTAGCAGACGTCCCTTTTCACTGGTGCATGTGAAGTATTCACTTTGATTGATTGACATCTTTATGAGGTTATAATAAGTTACTCTTTCTTCGAACCTTTCTTTCAATGTCTGTACATTTATTTGGATGAGATCAAGAGGTGTGAAGTGAGGTATAGCTTCTGTTATTGATAGTATAATGGCTCTGTCTGACTAACAATTTTTTTAGGGTTGTAAAAGCAGCAGTTTTCTGAAAGCAGATTTCTGAATGGGTGTTTTTTTAAGTGCATTTCAAGACTTACCATTGTTAGTATATGGGTCCTAGGTTCTATAATGCACATTGGATAAGTGGACTTGGATAATGTAGGGGGCCATGAAAGGGACATGGATGTTGTGGAGGTGCATGGAGGTGGCATGGGGAGTAGGCAGGGTGAGGAGGCATGAGGGCTAGAGGCATTAAAAGCCTTTAAAACAATTAGTACGAAGTCCCAGAGAACCGAGGTGGGCCTTCCATTCCACCCCGCCTTTCTGGATCTAAAATATGGTGGGTAAAATAAAATTTTAACGGAGATGGGTCTGCCTTGAGCTTCCTGTCTCAATAGCAAAATTTCAGCTCTCAGATGATTTAAAATCAACAAAAGTAATAACTTGGGTTTATATAACACTTCAAGTTACTCAAGACTCTTCACAAGAGCACTATCAAACAAAATTAAACACTGAACCACATATGGAGATGTCAGGACAAATGACCAAAAGCTTGATCAAAGAGGTTTGTATTTAGGAGCATCCCAAAGGAGGAGAGAGAGAGGCAGAGAAGCTAAGAGAGGGATTGTCAGAGTTTAGAGCCTAACTACCTGTAGGCACAGCCACCAGTGGTTGAATGATTGAAATTCAGGATGTTCATAGAACAGAATTGAATGAGCACAGAGATCTCAAAGGCTTGTAGGAGGGGGCAAGGCCATGGAGGAAGTGGAAAACAGGAGAAATTTTAAAATTGAGTTGTTGCCAAATCAGGAGTCAATATAGGCCAGCGAGCACAGAGGTGACAGGTGAATGGGTCTTGCTGCAAATTAGGATATGGGCAACGTTGTTTTGAATGAGCTGGAACATCGGAGGCTGGAAGTTCAGAGGCTGGCCCTCTGCAATACTCAAGATTACAGGTAACAAATGCATGGATCAGGGATTCATCAGGAGCTGGAACTGAGACAGGAGTGGAGTCAGGCAATGTTTTAGAGGTGGAAGAAGGCAGTCTTTTTCAGTGCCAGAGAGATTGACTGATGGCAATTAACACTTACCACTTCATTAAAGGGGTACTTAGATAAATAAACAATACTTAAGGAGTATTGTTACCTTACGGGAAACTTTCAGCGTGACTTCAGTCATCCTAATTTTTTCATCCCCCTCAAACAGTCTAACCTATCTCCCTCTGAGCTTACAGTGCAATTGTTTGGTGAATAGACCGCTACCTGGTGGAGGCTGAACACCAGTTCTACAAACATCTCCTCCTGTTCCCTGGACCACAAGCCTACCAACGAATATCAAACCATGATTTTCCAGACCCTCACTGACCTCATCTCCTCTGGAGAGCTTTCCACCTGGTCTCCAACCTCAGAGTCCCCAAAGACCACACAGCCCGCTTCTATCTCTTTCCCAGGATTCACAAACAGGAATACCTTGGTAAACACATCATTTCAGCCTGGCCTTTCTCCATAGAACTTATTTCTTCCTATTTCAACTTTATTTTTTCTCACCTTGTCCAGTCCCTTCTAACTCACATCGGCGATATTTCTGACCCCCTCCATCACTTTAACAGTTCCGGTGGTTGACCAGGTACTCAACAATGTCCATTACACTACCACATTTTGGCTCTCACCCCTTCCCCTCTTTTCCACAATAGTGTTCCCTTTGTGCTCACTTTCTATCCCACCAGCCTGCACATTCAAATGTTCATCCTCCACCGTATCCAGCAGCTCCAATAAGATGCCATCACCAATCACATCTTCCCCTCCCCTTTCAGCATTCCAAACGCACCAGCCCCTCCATGACACCCTGACCCATTCTTCCATCATCCCCCTTCCCCCGCCAAGCGTAAATGGGAAGTAAGAAAACCTGAGTCTGAAGAGGTTTGTATTGTGACTAGAAAAGAAGCCTTAAAATAGAAAGCAGTGCTACTGTTGTGAGCATACATTTAGCATTGTATAACTAACTTAGTTATTGTCTCAGCTGAATGTTCAATTTGAGTATAAGTTAAATAAACCTGACTCTACCTGAAAGACTAAGGCCTGGAATTTTGCTCTCACGCTGGGAACGCAGAGTCGATGAAAGTCCCAAGTCTACAAACCTGACCCCTGGGAAACTGTCCTGGATTTTTGTTTCAGGGTGGGGTCTAACATGAGTTGGGCCCGCCAACCCTGAAAATAGTGGAAAGGTGGAAGCCAGCCCAGCATGGGTTGAGCGGCTCGGTCATGAATAAAAAGTGCGTAGGTAAGGAAGTCCATTCATGAGGCAGGAAGTCAATGGTGGTGCTGCTGTGGCTTGGAGGAGACATCATTGAGCTATCAGGTGGGTGCAAACTGTAATACTTCTCCCCTTCCCACAGCACAGTTCCAGGCAAGAGCAGGAGATGCAGCATCTACCTTTTACCTCTGCCCTTCCAACCATCCATGGCTCCAGGCACTCCTTCCAGGTGAAACAGTGATTTACTTGTATATCTTATAATTAATATGCTGCATTTGCTGCGAACAATGCGATCTCCTCAACATTAGGAAGACCAAATGCAGATTGGGTGACTGCTTTGCAGAACTCAACTGTTATGTTTTAATGTTGGTATAGTCGATAACTTTTTAAAGACTAAACAATGCTTGCAGAGACGTGGGTGTGATTGAACATTGCAGCTCTCATTTATTCTACTGCAGTAACAGAACTAACAAAATAACATGAATGCTGCGATCCCACAATGCACTGGCTAGCAAAGTACAGCAAGCCAAACAAGACATTCAATACATAACATATCCCTCCCCCCTTATAGGAAATGTCAGTTATCAAAACATTTTCCGGACTAGGGAAAGAAGGTAGACTGCCTCAATTGCTGGCTGAACCCGTCTCAAGTCTCTGACTTTATAAATTCAGACACTCAGGAGGCCTTCTATCCTGGTGTGGGTTCAGTGGACTTCCAGTGCTTTTATAGAGTAAAATGTTCATTAGAGACTGTTGGTGATTTAGGATTTGTAGCCGAATTTGAAGATGTGTCCAATGCAGGCGAAGGTGAGACGACTTCAACTTCAGTTGAGCTAGCTAAGGAGGTGAGACTGGAGTCGGCATTCCTTGACTTGGAGATGGCTCTTCCATAAGAGGTGTATCCTTAGATTGTGCTTGAGTTGGCAACAGTTGGTCAACATGTCTCCGCCAGGTGAGATCATTCACAGTTTGGACCATGTACAAAACAGGTCCTGTCTGAGCAATCACAGTAGCAGGAACCTATTTAGCTCCAGTAACATAATTACGAGCTAGAACTTCTTGTCCAGAACAGAAAATTCTGGGCTTTGATCTTTGTGCTCTTCTCTCCACTTGGTCGTGCCGTTGACCTTGCACTACTTGTCATGTTTTTGTTGGTTTCAGCAGATCAAAGCAAGTGCGCAGTTGCAATCCCATTAGCAGGAATGTTGGATATGCTTTAATCGTAGCATGTGGCATGTTTCAGTATGTCAGCAAAAATGTGCCCAGACGTTTTAGAATGGAGGAATATTCCCGTGCTGATCTTAAAGCGTGTTTCATGATTTGAACAAATCTCTCTGCTAATCCATTGGTGGATGGGTGGTATGGTGCTGTGGTGATGTGATGAATTGCATTACTTCTCAAAAATTCTCAAACTCTGGCGAGACAAATTGAGGCCCATTGTTGACCACAAGTTGCTCTGGTAACCCGTAATGACTGAACATTTCTCTTAGCCTTTGAATTGTACTCCCAGCAGTAGTAGAGGACATCACTGAAACTTCTGGCCATTTGGAATGAGCATCCACAACCACCATGAGCATTGTTCCTCCAAATGGACCAGTGAAATCGACGCAGATGCACTGCCAAGGGTTTTCCGGCTAATCCAATGGATGGAGGGGTGCTAAGTGAGGCATATTTCTCACACTCTGACATGAAGGACAAGACCTTGCCTTGTCTTCAACGTCTTTGTCCAGTAAAAGTAGCTTCTTGCACATTCTTTCATGTGAACTATTCCACAGTGTCCAAAATGCAATAAGAACAGAAAACACTGGAAAAACCCAGCGGGTCTGACAGCATCTGTGGAGAGAGAAACAGAGTTAACATTTCAAGTCCATATTACTCTTCTTCAAAGCTATAGAGAAGTAGAAATGTAATGGAATTTATACTGCTTAAGAGGGGGTGGAGCAGGTAAAGCAGAATAGAAGGTCAGCAATAGGTGGGAGCTGAGGAGAGATTGACAAAGATGTCATGGACACGAGACAAAGGGAGTGTTAATGGTAGTGGTGAAGTATAAAGAAATGCTGATAGTGGCATAAAGGTATGAAAGCAGAATGTGTTAATAGCAGAACAAGGGTCAGCACTCTGTGAAAGAACAACATAGAACAAGTGACAGATGGCCATTTTGGGGAGGTGTAGGGGGAGGGGCAGTGGTTGGGAAAAAAGGATAGAAAAGGGGGATAAAAAGGGGTAAAAAAAGGGATAAAACAATGAATAAATGAATAAAAATAATAACCTTCTGAGTTTTTCCAGTATTTTCTGTTCTATTTCAGATTTCCGGCATCCGCAGTATTAAGCTTTTATCTTAGTGTCCAAAATGCAGTTGGACCAACACTGGTTTCCTCAATGTTGGTGGAATAATAACTCGCACGTCCCAAAGCAAACATCCTGAAGTAACTGATAACTCCATACTCCTGGAAACGTAAGGATGAAGGTCAGGTGAGACTTGGAAGTTCGGGGAAGAGTTGCCATGCATCACAAGGTCCATGACTTTGGACAATGTTGGATCCACTCGAGTGGCCTTCTTGATTTGGACTGAAATGATGGGTGTGTTCTCCGCATGTACAAAGTAGAAGATGTCTTTCTGAGCAGTGTCCACATGGCTGACTGGTAGAGGCAGCCTCGAAAAACCATCCACATTGCCATGCAAAGTAGATTTTCGATATTTGATGTCATATGTGTGAGCACTCAACATCAATGCCCAAAGCTGCATCCTGCTTGCAGCTAAAGGGATGTGTGCGTGTGGATCAACTATTGAAGTGAGTGGTCGAAGATCAGTTAGTCGTGTGAATTTCCATCCAACAGGTACTGATGAAATTTCTGGAAATTTCAGAAAATGACTCCCAGTGCTTCATGTTCAATTTGAGCGAATTGGCTGTCTGCTTTTCTTAAAGTCCATGAAGCGAACGCTAAGGGCCTCTCCACAACTGAGGGCATTGTGTGTGAAAAAACGGCCCCAACTCCATAAGGCGATGCAAGTTGTAGAGGTAAGGAGGGGTCAAAGTGCATCAGAACCTTGGAATCTGTCAGCGCTGCATTAGCCTTCTTGAACGCAGTGGCCCAGGCTTCTGTCCATTTCCAGGCTTTGTTCTGACACAGAAGCTCATGCAGGGGTTTCAACAGGGTTGCCAGTTGTGGAATAAATCTCCTGTAATAACTCAGCAACCCTAAGTACGAGCGAAACAGGCTGATATTCTGAGGAGCTGGAGCATCCACAATAACCTCACCCTTGGAGGGTGCTTTGTGAAGCCCAGCAGCATCAATGACGTGCCCCAAATATTCTACAGAGCTGAAAAAGCTCACATTTATTTTTACGAACCCATAGGCCATACTCCTCCAGCCTTTGTAGGGTGGCATCTTGAGATGATCCTCATTAGTCCTGCCTATTATCTAGACATCGTCAAGGTAGCACTGAACTTCAGGCAAGCCACTCAGGATCTGGTCCATTGGCCTCTGAAACAAGGTTGGAGCTGATGTTATTCCAAAAGGCAAACAGCAATATCGGTACAGTCCCTTGTGTGCCGTGATGGTCAGATATTCTTCTGACTTCTCATCAACATACATTTGTAAGTAGGCCTGGTATAGATCTATTTTGCTGAATTTCTGTCCACCAGCCAGGCCAGATGGGGAAGTGGATATTGTTCAGCTCACAACACAGGGTCAACAGTAACCTTGAAATCTCTACAGATGTGTATGGAGCCATCTTTCTTGAGCACTGGAATGATGAGTGTTGCTCATTCGCTATGGGAGACCAGGTACCAAGACACCAATCTTGACCAGATGCTCCAGGTCAGCTTCAACTTTTGGTCGTATGGCATAAGGCTTGGTTCTGGCCTTCAGAAATTTTGGTTGCGAATTAGCTTTGACGTTCAATTTTATGGCCATTCCCTTTATGCTTCCCAAATCTCCTTCGAAAACAAGAGTGTTTTTTTATAACAGCTGTCAGACCAGTGTCTTCTTTTGCAATGCTGTGTACTTCTGCCCAGTTTAACTGGATCTTCTCAAGCCATGACCGTCCAACTAAAGCTGGATAGTTGCCTTTCACCACAAACAGTGGTAGCTTAGCAGTCTGTCCATTTAGTTCCACTTTAACTTCCAATCTGCCCATCATAGGTACGGATTCCTCGTGTATATGTTTTCAGAACAATTTTTGCAGGTGTCAAGGGAAGATGTTTAAACTTCTCCTTATACACAGCATCTAAGACCAGAGAAACTGCTGCCTCTATGTCCAGTTCTATATGTATTGGTTGGCCTTCCAGCAATGGTGTTACCCAGTAGACCTGTGAACCACCTGCCACTGACAAGATGTGGAGGGGCACTTCTTCAGACTCAGTGTCACTCTGGTCCTCCCGTTCCTGCTGTATGACTGGCAGATTTTTCTTATTGTTACACCAGACTGCAGATTTCTTTTCCTCTGGTTTGCGTTCCTGATTCACTGCAACTTTTTTTGTTTTTACAGGCACGCTCAATGTGTCACTTCATGCCATACTGATGGCATTCATGGTTTCTACACCAATATTCAGATGGATGGTGACCAGGCTTTCCACAATGGTAACAATCTCGGCTGCTTGCTAACTTGTGTGCACGCTCAGCTGTCACGTTACGCACTCGAGTTGAAGTACTCAACTGCTGTGCTTCTTTTGCAGCCAACTGCATGGAAAATGCAATCTCTATGTTATTCTGCAAAGTGAGGTTAGCCTCTGTCAGGAGGTGTTTCTGGATTGCTTCACTGCGAAGGCCACAGACCAACCTGTCACAGAGGGTATCATTCAGTACTTCATTGAATTCACAATGTTCAGTGAGCTTTTTAAGTACTGCAACATACTGCACAATTCTTGGTTTCTTTTGTGAAACCTAAATCCTTCTGCAATAACAAGTGGCTTAGGGGAAAAATGCATCTCCAGGACATTTACAATGTCCTCATATGATTTTGTGCCAGTTTTGTCAGGTTGCACCAAGCTTCTTAATAAGCCAAAGGTTTTAGCTCCCATCACGCTTAAGAGAGCTGCCACCTTTCTATCATTTTCAATTCCAGTTGCAAGGACAAAAAACTCAAAGCATTTAGTGTAGGAGTTCCACTGTTCCACAATCTCATTGAAATGTCCCATAGGTCCAAACAATTCAGTCATTTGCCACCTTTTTATTTCTCTTCTTCGTCAGTTACTTGTTGTTTACTGTTGTTTCCTTTTTTTTGTAGTTACGCTTTAAATGCTGTTACCGCTTTAAGACAGTAACTTTTTTAAAACTCAGGCTGTCAGCAGCTGCCGGTTATGTCTCTGTGGTTTTTCCTGCGTTTTTCGGGTTCTTGGAAAGCTCTGCAGCAACCCTGGACCTTCCCTTTCTGTAAGTTTTTAAACTTTTTAAAAACTGCTGCACGCTCTTCTCTCCGTGTCTTCTTTTTGAACCCTGCATGTCCTGTATATTTGGAACTTCGGAGGCTGTCTGCAGCTGGCGACCCTGTCGCTGTATTTTTCCCACACTTTATCAGGATCCCGGAATCGTGGGTCTCTTTTTTCTATGCAAACGTGGCTGCTTCGCTTTTTTCTGTAAGCCTTTTTTTCTAAACTTCTTTCCTGTTCAGCAGCGATTTTTTCCTTTTTTGTCTTTTTTACCTTCGCCTTACAGATCCCTTTTGCCTGAACTTCGGAAGCATTCCGGGAGAATAGGTGCACTTTTTTTACTAGTAATTTCTTTTTATTTGCTGTTTCATTTTTTGAGCGGCCTTACCACAAATGTCCATCGTCCTCATCACCAATTTGTTATGTTTTAATATTGGCACGGTCGATAACTTTTTAAAGACTGAACAACACTCACGGAGACGTGGGGGTGATTGAACATTGCAGCTTTCCTTTATGCTACTGCAGTAACAGAACTAACGAAAAAACATGGATTCTGCGACCCCACAATGCACTGGCTTGCAAAGTATGGCAAGCCAAACAAGACATTCAATACATAACAGCTACCATTCAATCTGCAAGCATGGCCCTGAGTTTACAGTTGCCACTTATTTCAAACCTCCGCCACCCTTCCATTCTGACTATCAGTCCTCTGCCCCCTACCCTGTTCCAATGAAGCTCAGTGTAACTTTGAGGAATGGCACCTTATCTCTTGATTCAGCACTTTACAGCCTTCCAGACTCAACATCAAGTTCTACGATTTCAGATTATAGTCATTGCTCCCATTTTTTTGAGCAGCAGACACTGGTAATGATTCCAAAATAAAAACAGAAAGCGCTGGAAAAACTCAGCCAGTCTGGAAGCATCTGTGGAGGGTCATCCTGGATTTGAAATGTTAACTCTGCTTCTCTAATAAATCTACTAGAGTCCTCATAGAGCCTTGTGGCAGAAAGCAGTCAGAAAAATGGGAGAAGCTTGGGAAGCTGTGGGAAGGCAGTTGGATATCCGCTGGCAACCTGAACAAGTAGCTGATGTATCCACAGTCATGAGGTTGGCATAGGAAAATGGATGGGTTGCGTAGCCAAAAAAGCTAATGAAAGGACCCACATAGAATTTGAAATACTAAAAAGAATTAAAGTAAATTCCGGAGGGCTGTGGCATACCTTTTGGGTTGGTCCTAAGAAAAGTGAATGAGCATTCAAGATTTCATAAAATAAGGGGCGGGGGGGAGTAAAAAGTAGAACTGAGTTTATAGCATAAGTCTTCATAAACTGTAGTGTTGAGTTAATAGTGCTTACTTTGTTTAATTCTTTATGATATAAAAAAGTTTGTTTTTGCTTAAAAACATGAAATCTTGTGGTGTAATCCTGTTGGCTAATTCAAATTTCTTCTTTAAACATTAACAGTTCCTAACAGAATCCTAACAATGAGAACATTAAAGTAAAGCATGAATTTATGAACTTAGTCTGTAGTAATTTGATCAAGAAAAACAATGTTGCTAATTATATTCAAAGGGTTGGTATCCACAAACATTTACTTACGGAACTGTGGCATACGAGCAAAACAAATCATTTTTAGCACCTGCAGTGAGTAAGGGAAACATTATTTGTTAAGAATTTATTTAAATTTAACAACAAATTGTACACTTACCTGAGTAACGCCATGTGAGATTAATATATTTCTACATATTGTGTGTATTGTATGCATATATTGCATCCAAAAGGTGAAGAGGCTATTACCAACAAAATGGTGATTAGGGTCTGAGAAATTTGAGCAGCAAACGCTTTCCAAATGTATTCAGTGCTCTGGCCCCACTTTTCCCATTCTTCCCTTAAGTCCTTAAGGATGCTCTCGGCACCACATACTGGGTATTATATGCAGATCTCTCACTTTGCAAAACTCAGGCAGTTCATTCTGGATTCTGACTTAGAAACCAACATTTATGAAGAATTTATTAATGTCTGATTTGCTCTAGCAGTTTATAAGCAGCCACAAATACCTCAATTCCTATGGGACGTACTTGAACAGTGGCCTTAAAGGTATAGGCTAACGACTACATGTCACAGCTGCTTACAATATTGCCACACAAGTCCAAGCTGGCTCTTTGCCAGATCAATCTAAAACCAACCTAATTTCTCTTCTCTCTCCCCATAATTCTTCTGCTTGAAATTCTTCTCCAACTTTTCCTTAAACGGTGCAATGGTCTCTGCCTCAACCATTCTTTGTGACAATGCGCTACTAAGCTTCTGCGTAAAGAAGTTCATTTTAACCTCTTCCCTTCCTCTCTTAGTGAAAACTTTTAATTGATGACTCGTCCTCACTTCTTCCCCAGTCATCCTTCCTTATCCACCCATTCTGTGCTCCAAGTCTTTCCAGTATCTCACCTGATAATTACAGCTTTGCAGTAAAAAAAACAAAAAGGCTGGAAATATGCAATTAGTCTAGCAGCACCTGTGAAGAGAGCAACAGTCATAACATTTCAGGTCGATAACCTGTCATCATAGTTTTGCAAACCCAGCATCATCTTAATCAACATTTTGTTAGTAATAGTCACTTTCCATTTTAGATGCAATGTACGTATACAATACGCACAATATGTAGAGATATTTTAATCTCGCAAGGCATGTTGCACGTTCTGTTTGACAAAAATATTGGGTGGAATCATCCAGTCCTGTTGGCGGCTGGCATCATAGTGGGCATGAGCAAACAATATGGCGAGAAAGCCAAAAATCGGTTTCATGCCGTCATGAAACCAGTTTGCGATTGTCTGCTCCACCTGTCAATGCCGGGCTGCGTTTCCTGCCACTGCACATCAGGAGCCTAATTTCAATACTTTAGAATCTCATTATAAGCCCTGCTCACTGGAATCATCCCCCCATGTCAAATTTACTGCCCGCGTTGGCATGAGTTCAGGATAGCGTGCTTTACAACTGCCTTTAACTGGCAAACTGAACTTCTTGGGGAACTCAGAGGTGAGTGCACACAACCTCTGTTGCGCAGCGCTCGTAAGCATCGTCCATAGGGTATCAAGGAAAAGGCGCTGCGCATTCGAGGTGGGTGTCACCGGCAAGTTTTTGTTCCCGGCTGGCTTTCAGTGTGTTGCCGGGGCAAGGGCTCCAGTGTGAGTGAGGTCCAGGGGTGAGGCAGTTGAGGGAAGCGGCCACACATTTGGAAAAGCTTGTTAAAAGTGAGCATTCTTCCACAGCTGAGACTGTTCAGCAGCAGCTCCATTGATATGCTTGGAGTCAGGCCTCTGAAGCTTTTCTGCTCACTCAAGCAACACAAAAGCATGAGTGTTCCATCAAATGCTCCAGAACTTTTCACCCCTTGGGCACAGACTACAAATTAATGTACATTTTATGGGGCAGAAGAACAATTGGCCGACTGGGCAAGTTGTAGAACCACCTTGTGAAAGGTGCTGGTGCAGACACTGATGGAGGCACTCAGGGCCCCTTGTAATGTCTTTATTTAGGTTTGGACCTGTAACCCTCATGGTTCAAGCTAACAATGCAGCCTTGCAGTGCAGGTTAGGGGAATGCCTGCGCCTGAGCTGAGAGCACAGCATGCAGTCCAGCGGCTGAAGCTGCCGCCAATCGGTCAAATGGAGTGGGGTGGAGGTGGGTGGGGTTTCAGACGGCCATGAATTGCACTACACACTGGCCACTCTCCCGCATGTGTGAAGGGGCCTTCAGACTTAACCAAGAGAGGTCCTTAGGACACAAATGCTAACCCACATATCTCCCTTTGATCTTGCAGGAGGAGAATATCATGACAATGGAGCCTGGTGATTTAGCGGCATGGCTCATGGCTTACAGTGAATAGAGAAGAAGAAGGAGGAGTGCGGCGGAGGCATCTTGCTCAGCACCTCCCTCAGGGTGGAGGGAGAGCAGGACCTGCTGCGCAAGCAGCTAAAGATCCACAGAGAGCCATTGCTCGTAGGCGCTTCTCTAGACCCAGGGCCACAGGCGGCGCTTGTTATTCCTGCAGATGACTGAGATCCAGTGTTGCTGAACACTGTGCACATCTAGGGAACTGGTCGGTCACATAAGTCACCTGCTGCAGGATTTGGCACCACGGGTACATGGAGGGCATCCACTACCAGTGACCATGAAAGTGACTGCAACGGTCAATTTTTACGCCAATAGCTCCTTCCAGGGCTCCACAGGTGACCTGCGTGGGATCTCGCAAGCCTCCACCCTCAAGTGCATCCAGGTGGTCATGGACATTATCTTCATGAAGGCACAGAACTTTCTGCATTTCGACCGGGATGAGGAAAGTCAGGAAGCAAGAACGCTGGGATTTGCACAGATCTCTGGTTTTTCACAGGTGCACAGTGCCGTCGACTGTACTCACTCATTGACTGGTGCTTAGATCTCCATGGCAACAAGCAGTCAACTACATCAACCACAAGGGCTTCCACTCACTGAATGTTCAGCTGGTGTGCAACCACCACAAACGCATCCTACAGGTCTGTGCACAATTCCCAGGGTGTGCCCAGGACTCCTACATCCTGAGCAGGTCTCAGATCCCTGCCATCTTCTAGGTCCACAGAGGCTGCAGGACTGGCTCCTCAGGGTCAAGGGCTACCCACAGAGTTCAAGGCTGATGATGCCCATGCAGTGGCCTCAGACTGCAGCAGAGTGATGGTATAACAAGGCTCATGCTGCAAACCAGGCTTTGGTGAAGCAAACGTTTTGAAAATGAGGTTCTGGTGCCTCAACATGTCCAGTGGAGCACTGCAATACAGTCCCCAGAGGGTGTTGTGCATCATCGTCGTTTGCTGAGCACTATACAACCTGCCACTGGAACGGGGGAGGACCTGGCTGAGGAGGAGATCGAAAAGCTGCATGTCTCCTCCAATGAGGAGGACGTTGAAGGGGATGACGGGGATGAGATCCTCAAAGGCGAGGATGCCGATGATGTGGCCATCACACTGGCCAGACGAGGCAGGTGTGCTTGGGAGGCCCTCAAAGCTCCAACATTTGTGGAGGGTGATGACGAGATTCAGTGAGGACAGTCCTGACACCCCGGCCTTACATCTGTGAGAGTTTGACTCCTGCGTGGCTGATGGTAGCACACATACCCTCAGTGCTCAGACTCATGTCATGAGGGTAGCTCGCTTGCACTCCGTGATCATGGTCATATCATGGAGATGCAGCCATGAAACTTTAAATGCACCTGATCCTTGTCAGCCATCAGCACCTGTCCCCTTCAGGAGCACAGCGTCATTGGTCATAGATGCTGAAGAGATGGGGGCCAGCCCCACCTTAAAGATGCTGAGAGCACGCAGAGAGAATGATGGAACTCTGTGACACCTGCCCACGACATTCTGGCAGCAATGACAAGCACCGTTGAGGTGCAGACATCACTAATGTGCCTAGTGAGTGTGAAGCCGGACCATCACTTTGGTCTGAAGGTTACACACTGCACAGGGAAGAGGCCGTGGACTGAGACACCTGTCTTTATCTTGTGCAGGAACCAAGGTTTCACATCTGAGTGACACGAACACTGCTCATCAGAACAAGGAGCCATAGGCAGGGAGACATTCTTGGGAGTTTGTTTACAATAGTGAAAATTATGTACAAGTGATTAATACTCATCCCCAGGCTGTGCAATTATATCTTCTTAACTTTCCTAACCCTGCTGCTACGTCTTGGTGCTCCCCCAACTTCCACAGCAGAGGTGGAGGCAGCCTTCTGGCTGCAACGCTCTGTCTGTGATGACCTTGGTGGGCGTCCTCTGGAGGGCCTGACCTGGAGGGTCCCAGCTTGCTTTAGATGTCCTACTGTGAGCCAGGGCACTGTCCTCGGCTTGTGGAGCTGGAGCCGCTTGGGTCAGAGGAAGAGGGGATTTGAATCGGCTGGACATTCCCGGATTCACCTGGGTGGATGGCCCCAGGTTGTCCAGCTGCTGGTCGTCCTCTCTATGGGTGCCTGAGGGCCCCTAGCTGACTCCTTGAGGAGAAAGAGAAGCTGGAGTGAAATTGAGCCACCCTGCACCCCTCTCACATGGGCATTTTTGGAGCCAACTATGGCGTTAGCGATGGAGTTCAGCTTGCGCAGCAGTGCAGGACTGATATCTTGGACCAAGGTCTCCATGGTCTCCTGCCAGTGTCGACCTCAGTGCGTCGGCATGCTGGCACGATCAACTCGGAGTGAAACATAGAAACATAGAAACTAGGAGCAGGGGTTGGCCATTCGGCCCTTCGAGCCTGCTCTGCCATTCAATATGATCATGGCTGACCCTCTATCTCAACGCCATATTCCCACTTTCTCTCCATACCCCTTGATGCCTCTCATATCCAAAGATTTATCAATTTCTTTCTTAAATATACTCAGTGACTCCACAGCCTTCTGTGGGAGGGAATTCTACAGGTTGACCACCCTCTGAGTGAAGAAATTTTTCCTTATCTCAGTCCTAAGTGACCTGCACTGTATCCTGAGACTGTGGCCCCTGGTTCTAGATTCCCCAACCAGGGGAAACATCCTCCCGCATCCAGTCTGTCTAGCCCTGTTAGAATTTTATACATTTTAATCAGATCCCCTCTCATTCTTCTAAACTCTAGTGAATAAAGGGTCAGTCAAACCAATCTCTCCTCATATGACAGTCATGCCATCCCTGGTATCAGCCTAATGAACATTCGCTGCACTCCCTCTATGGCAAGTATATCCTTTCTTAGGTCGGGAGACCAAAACTACACGCAATGCTCCAGGGTGTGGTCTCACCAAGGCCTTGTATAACTGCAGTAAGATATCCCTACTTCTGAACTTAAATCCTCTTGCAATGAAGGCCAACATACCATTTGCCTCCCTAATTGCTTGCTGCACATGCCTGTTTACTTTCATTGATTGGTGTACAATGACACCCAGGTCCCTTCCTACATCCACATTTCTCAATATATCACCAGTTAAATAATACTCTGTCTTTCTGTTTTTCACACCAAAGCTTATAATTTCACATTTATCCACGTTATACTGCATCTGCTATGTGTTTGCCCACACACACGGCTTGTCTAAATTGCCTGAAGCCACCTTGCATCCTCCTCACAAGCCCAGTTTTATGTCGTCAGCAAATTTGGAAATATTGCATTTGGTTTCCTCATCCAAGTCATTGATATATATTGTGAATAGCTGGGGCCCAAGCACTGATCCCTGTGGTACACCACTAGTCACCGCCTGCCACTGGAAAAAGACCCATTTATTCCCACTCTGTTTCTGGTCTGTCAACCAATTCTCAATCCATGCCAGTATATTATCCCAATCCCATGTGCTTTAATTTTGCCCACTAGCCTCTTATATAGGACCTTATCAAAAGCCTTCTTGAAATCCAAATACACCACATCTGCTGGTTCTCCCTTATCTATTCTAATAGTTACATTGTCAAAAAACTCCAGTAGATTAGTTAAGCATGATTTGCCTGTCATAAACCCATGCTGACTTTATCTAATCCCATTAATGCTTTCCAAATGTTCTGTTACCACATCTTTTATAATAGACGCTAGCATTTTCCCCACTACTGATGTTAGGCTAAATGGTCTGTAATTCTCTGGTTTTTCTCACCCTCCTTTTTCAAATAGTGGGGTTACATTTGCCACCCTCCAATCTGTAGGAACTGCTCCAGAGTTTATAGAATTTTGGAAGAAGACCACTAATGCATCCAATATTTCCAGGGCCACTTCCTTTAGTACTCTGGAATGTAGATTATCAGGCCCTGGGAATTTTTCAGCCTTTAACTCCATTCATTTCTCTAGCACCATTTTTTTACTAATACGGATTTTCTTCAATTCCTCTCTCTCACTAGACCCTTGGTTTCCTAACAATTCTGGGAAATTATTTGTGTCCTCTTTTGTGAAGGCAGAACCAAAATATGTGTTCAATTCTTCTGCCATTTCTTTGTTCCCCATTATAATTTCCCCCGTTTCTGACTGTAAGGGACCTACATTTGTCTTTGCTAATCTTTTTCTCTTCACATATTTATAGAAGCTTTTACAGTCAGCTTTTATGTTCCTTGCACATTTACTCTCATGCTCCATTTTCCCCTTCTTGATCAATTTTTTTACCCACTTTTGCTGAATTCTAAACTGCTCCCAATCCTCAGGCTTGCTGCTTTTTTCTGGCAATTTTAAATGTCTCCTCTTTGGATCTAATACCATCCCTAATTTCTTTTGTAAGCCATGGTTGAGCTACTTTTCCTGTTTTACTTTTGTGCCAGGCAAGAATGAATAATTATTGTAATTCATGCATACATTCCTTAAATATTAACCATTGCCTAACCACTGTCAACCCTTTTAGTAAGGTTCCTCAATCCAACATTGCCAGTTCAAACCTCATACCCTCGTAGTTCCCTTTATTTAGATTCTGGACCCTAGTTTTGGATTCAACTTCTTCACTTTCCATCCTAATGAACAATTCTATCACTTTATGGTCGCTCTTCCCCAAGGGACCCCACACAACAAGATTGTTAATGAATCCTTTCTCATTGCACAATTCCCAATCTAGGATAGCCTGCTCTCTAATTGGTTCCTCAACATGTTGGTCTAAAAACCATCACATGCACACTCTAGGAAATCCTCCTCCACAGTATTATTGCTAGTTTGATTTGTCCAATCTATATGCAGATTAAAGTCACCCATGATTACAGTTGTACTCTTATTGCATGCATCTCTAATTTCCTGTTTAATGCCTTCCCTTATATCTCTATTACTGTTTGGGGGTCCATAGGCAACCCCCACCAACGTTTTCTGGCCCTGGTGTGTTTCTTATCTCCACCCAAACAGATTCCACATCATAATTTTCCAAGCCAATATTCTTCCTCACTATTGCATTGATTTCCTCCTTTACTAACAATGCTAGCCCACCTTCTTACCCTATTTGTCTGTCCTTCCTAAATATTGAATACCCCTGGATGTTCAATTCACATCCATAGTCACCCTGCAGCCATGTCTCCCTAATAGCAACTATATCATAACCATTTATATCTATTTGCGCTGTTAATTTATCTACCTTATTGTGAATGCTCCACGCATTAAGATACAATGCCTTTAGACCTGTCTTTTTAACCTTGTTAGGCATCTTAGATTTATTTTGCACTATGACCCCATTTGTTTTTCGTCCTTGTTTTTTCTGCCTTCCACTTTTGCTTCTTACTTTTCTGTCATTTGTTTCCATCTTTGTTTCCCCCTCCTCTGTCTCCCTGCGCAGGTTCCCATCCCCTGCCATTCTAATTTATACCCTTCCTGATCGCACTAGCAAACAGTCCCCCGAGGACATTGGTCCCAGTCCTGCCCAGATGCAACTCGTCCTGTTTTTACTGGTCCCACCTTCCCCAGAACCAGTCCCAATGTCCCAGGAATCTGAATCCCTCCCCCATACACCATTTCTTCAGCTATGTATTCATCTGATATATCCTGTTATTTCTATTCTTGTTAGCATGTGGCACTGGTAGTAATCCTGAGATTATTACCTTTGAGGTCCTACATTTTAGTTTACGTCCTAACTCCCTATATTCAGCTTGTTGGACCTCGACCCTTTTTTTTAACCCATGCCGTTGGTACCAACATGTACCACGACTACTGGCTGTTCCCATTCACAATGCTCTGCAGCCTCTCTGAGACATCCTTGACCCTGGCACCAGGGAGGCAACATACCATCCTGGAGTCCCTTTTGCGGCCACAGAAACACCTGTCTGTTTCCCTCACTATTGAATCCCCTATCACTATAGCCCTGCCACTCTTCTTCCTCACCTCTTGTGCAGTAGAGCCACCCGTGGTGCCATGGACTTGGCTCCTGCTGCTTTCCCTTGAGCATTGTCTCCCCCAACAGTATCCAAAATGGTATATCTGTTAGAGAGGGAAATGTCCACAGGGGACTCCTGTACTACCTGCCCTCCTCTACTCATCCTGGTGGTCACCCATCCCCTTTCATCCTGTTCAGTCTTTACCTGCAGCGTGACCACCTCACTGAACATGCTGTCCATGATAATCTCAGCATCACGGATGCTCCACAGTGAATCCACCCGCAGCTCCAGCTCCAAAATGCGGTTAGCCAGTAGCTGCAGCTGGACACACTTCCTGCACACATGGTCGCTAGGAACACTGGAAGTATCCATGACTTCCCACATAGTGCAGGAGGAGCATATCACGGGTGTGAGGTCTGCTGCCATGACTTCCCTTTAGATTAAGCTCGTTAGTTACTCCCTTTAATGAGTATTAATTATGCTAGGAGCCTTACCCCACTCCAAACACACCCACTACAGTCCAAAGTCCTCACCTTATTTTGTTTAAGCTAATGGACTACAGCAGTTTAATTAGTGGAAAATGTAGAAGTACACACTTGACCTTACTTACCAATCAGCCGCCTCCCCTGCATCGCATAAATTTTTCAATCATGACGTCTTTGCACTGCTTTCAGCCCTGAGTCTCCCCGGAACTCTCGCTCTGTCCTCGCGCCGCTTTCAGCCCTGAGTCCAGTTCCGTTCTTTTTAAATATCCGCTCTGACTCTCAGTTCCCGCTCCTTTTAAATCTTACCAAGGCCTCCGCTCCTCTCGCACTGCCTCCCAATACTGCTCTGGGGGACCACCAGCTGTTTTATCTGCTCCCTCCTATCGCACTGTTTTATCTGCTCTGCCGCTCTGGCACTGTTTTATCTGCTCCCTCCTCTCACACTGGTGGATAAACTCTTCCATTATCCCTTGCAATCTGAGGACTGCACCAGATATCCCTTCCAGATGCTCCTGTGACTGTCTTTACTGCTTCAACAACTGATTGAGGACCAAGTCCAGAGGCTCATCATCTGACTCAGACTCAGCAGATTCCTTGCCTTCAGCAGTCCTCTGTGTGCCGGAGACTTCTGATGTCCCTGCCTCCGCCTGCTATGGAACAGATTGTGTGGTGTGCTCAGCAGATTGTGACCCCAAGGCTACTCTACATCTAGGTCCCACCGAGGTATGTGTTGCTACGCTGGTGGAGGGTGTCGGTGAGTGCCGTGACGAGTCTTCAATGGTGCTGCCCTCTTGGGCCTTGTCCGAGGTGCTCTTCGCGCTGGGGTCGGGGTCATGGTTGCCTGAGGACAAAGTGTGAGATGTGCCTAGGGGGAAAGTGGAGATTATTAGTGCTTGGCAGCCACATTGAACACAGAACAGTGGACTCAGAGTAGCGTTGCGAGAGGCATCATGTGATGCAGGATCCTCATGTGGGTGTTCACCATCGACCTCACCATTGCTGCAGGAATGGTCAACATTCTCTCCACCGAGCTCCAACGTTCAACTCTCAAACGGAGTGAGGATCTTGATGCCCAGCACTCCACCCCCAGCCTGCAACCTCTGCCGGCGATTGTGCACAATCTTGTCCTGCATGAAGGCAGATGGAGAGAGTGTGAGCAAGGCGCATGCCCGGCCAGATGAAAAGGGTGCCAGGCATGCGTATTTGCTGAGTGGAGCCATGGACAGGATGAGGAGGCGATCTCCACAGGGGCTGAGGCCAGATGGAGATGTGAGGGTTTGTATGTGAGAATGATAAGTGATGTCCCTTGAGCTGGCAGTGAGTGAGGTGCCAGTGAATGTGTGATGGGCTTGTGAATGGGTGAGTTGAGAGTGATGAGATGGTTGACTTACCCTGACAGCACAGATGAGGTTATTCATCTGTTTTCTTCACTGGATGGCCAACCTCTTGTGTGCAATATTGACACTGACCAACTCTGTCACTACCTCCCAAGCTGGAGTAGTGAGACTGATGGGCCTTCTGCGGCCAAAGCATGGGTAGAGGACTTCATGGGGGGCCTCCACAGTGTCTAGAAGGTGTCCCAGGGATATGTCACTGAATCTGGGGGTGCTGCACTCTTCTTGGATTTTAAGGCTATGTTTTCAGCGAAGCAGTCCTGGGCTGCAGGCATTGAGGAGCGTGCGCGAGGCTGCATTTTAAATATGGCACCCGGCATGAGAAAGTGGCAAGGTAATGGCATGGTGGGTCAATTGGAGGCCTGCTGCCAGCGATCCGGCGTGTTTCCCGTGACTATATAATTTATGAGGTGGGAAGGGGACGATATGGCATGAAAATCCACCATTGCAGCTGGCAGGTAAGATGTCTTTTTTCACGCCTGCTACTGCACTTGGTGCAAATCTGGGACGATTCCGCCCATTCTTTCTATAATGGAGCACTAGATAAAAGACTTTTAGATAACATAACATTGTATAGCCAAATCAGAATGCACAAGTACCTTCACCACTAATTGATCTGTTATTGCAGACTTTGTAAGTAAAAATAATTGGTGAAAGTTTCACAAATCAGCACCTTTGGTTCAGAACTTCAAGCACCAAGAACTTACACTGAGAGCTCTGGCACAGAGGACAGTGCAGCCTGTACAACATTCTATTCATTAAAAATAATTGGCATAAGATTGTTCAAGACATACTGACCTCCTTGCCGAGGACCCAAAACTTGCTCCCTTCATGTGAAGTGGTAAATCAGAAAATGTTCTAAATAAAAAATAATAGGATTGGAAAGAGGAACAAAAATATTGCATTGTGCCCAAAACTGCTATATAAAAATGAACAGTTCTTATCCTTACTGATTGTCAAATTATCTACTATTTAAGGCAGGAAATAGAATTAATATGTAATCTACTTTAGTTTATTCCTCCAAATATGGAATTATAAAATTTAGATGCAGAAATATTTTAAGTAAATGCACAAACAATCCCAATAGCCTTTGTCCCTACATTGCATTTTCACTGTTCTCAAAACCATTAAACAAATGCATCACAGGGTCTCATCTTTATTAAGATAGACAGGTAGCATTAGACCCGAACATTCTTCATTTTGCCTCTGCTTTAATCACATGGCAACTAAAGAGCAGCAAGAAAAATGTGGTAGAAATGATTGGAGACAGGGTGTCACTGGATCTGATTCAGTTACTCAATTAATCAAGACTTGTATAAGTGTCAAACCCAGTAAATGAGGGGAAACGGTGGCATAGTGATAATTTTACTGGGCTAGTAATTCAAAGGCTCTGCTCTGGGGAGGACATGGGTTCAAAACCCACCACTACAGTTGATAGAATTTAAATTCAATTAATAAATCTGAAATGAAAAGCTAGTCTCAGTAATGGCGACCATGAAACTATCATTGATTGTTGTAAAACCCATTTGGTTTACTAACGTCCTTTCTTTCAGAAGATTTCCTTCTGCCAGCCTGGCCCACACGTGACCCCAGACCCACAGCAATATGATTGACTCCTAACTGCCCTCTGAAATGGCCTAGCGAGCCACACAGTTCAAGAGCAATTAGGAATGGGCAATAAATGCTGGCCCTTGCCAGCAACACCCACATCCCATCAAAAAAATAACCATTATCTGTACCCTATTAATCCATGAAGAGCCTTCCCTAAAAAGGCACATTTTGCATCTAGAAGGAAAACAGTATTCAGACATTTTCCGCATCGTCAGCCCAGCTGCAGACTGTTTAATTAGATGCACAACAGCATCAGGTGAGTGAGCATTTGCCACACATTTTTCTGTCTCACAGGCTGCTTAATATGCTGTCGGACATAACATATCACATCAATAGCATTTGTCATCTTTAACTTCAGCACCAACACCTCAGGTATCTCAGTGTCTTTTTGAAAGAATATAGTTTGCCTGGACTTCAATTTCATTTTCTACTTTAGTTTTCCTCAAATTTATTTTGCCATAAGGCTGATACATGCGATACAGAGTAGGTCAAGCTGGGAGGCACCTTAACATTGGTGTCCCGTGGACAATATTGAATTAGCCTCCCAGTATACAATTTTCCTTTCATTTGAACTCAATGCAAGGGGAGATCAGGCAGTGGGTATGTCGGGAAGCAATTTCAATATCCCCCATATTACACTATTAATCATGGTTAATGTCTTTACAACTAATTTCCTGTTTCTGCTCAATTATTAGTTCATATTACACAAGCTAGACCCTAAAAATGGAACTCCAGAAAGCAAGACATTTACCTCCCTCTCTAGGACTTTCTGGAGGATGTCAAGAAATAAAGGTTTTTCTATACAGCCTGTGAAACCACAAAAAAGGAGAAAGAAAAGAAAATATTATTAGTACTTTCCATCTCATTTGATTTGGCTCAATAATCATTTTCTTTTTAAAAATTCAGATTTCCATCTATTTTATTAAATCCAAAACATGACAAAGTGGACAAAAATCTTTCAAAACAGTGTTTTCTCTATTGCAAGTTGCTACCAGCAGTACTTTCATGTGTTGAATGAAGGTCATCCTAATCCCAATTTTGGGGGAATAATGCATGTATATATCCATTATGTCCAAAAGCCAGCTATTTAAAACCTAAGTCAATCCATACAATTGATAGTTTGCATTAATATTTTCGATACATAAAAATGAACTCTAAAGTGATCTGTATTTCACTACAATTTATTACATGAATCGCTCTATCAGGATGTCCCCTTTACACTGCACAACCCTTAATTAATCAAAAATTCTATAACCCAAGGCCACTGTTACACAAGTTTCACACTCACATCACCCTTGCCTTTACCTAGCCCTATCGCTTGCACATTGACTTCAAGGTCTTCATTTCCAGGTATTCCTCTACAAGGATCCATTCACAGTACTATTCCTTCCTCCTCCCATATAAAAACATCAGAGCATAAGAGAGCTGGCCCCTTGAGGCAGCTCCGCTATTCAATACTACCATGGCTGATCTTCATCCTCAACTCCACTTTCTCTAATCTGTATCCAGCTCACACCCTCCTATGCAGCACTTTACATCCCATCCCCCAATGAGAGGGCACTGGGAAAATTTAAAAGGCTGTAACCTTTGAAGGCAAGTAACTGTATTGTGTGGCAAAACGTTTGAAAGAAAATAGTTTGTTGATGCATGAAACACTGGTTCACCTCAACTGGTGCATTGTCTCCAGTCCTGAACACCACACTTCAGGAAGGATGTGAAGACATTAATCAGGGTGCTGAAAATATTCACGATAATCGTTCCAGGGATGAGGAACTTCAGGTATGTAGACAAACTGGAGAAGCTGTGGCTGTTCTACTTGGATGAAAGAATGTTGAGAGGAGATTTCATAGAAGTATTCAAAATCACAAGGTGTCTTGACAGAGTATATAGGAAGGAAATGTTCCCATTGGTGGAAGGATCAAGAAACAGAGGGCACAGATTTAAGGTGATTAGTAAAAGAAGCATTGGTGACATGAGGAAGACCTTTTTTTCCATAGCGAGCTGTTATGATCTGAATGCACTGCCTAGGAGTGTGGTGAAGGCAGATTTAATCGTGGCTTTCAAAAGAGAATTTGATCATTATTTGAAGGCGAAAGATTTGCAGAGCTACAGGGAAAAGGTGGAGAGGTGGTGCTAAATGAGTTGCTCTTGCGCAGAGCCAACATGGACATGACAGGCCAAATGGCCTCCTTTTGTGCTGTAACCATTCTATGGTTCCATTTGCTACCCTTTCCAGAGGCTCTATTGGGAAAAGAAGTGGCAGGTCAAAAGCAAAGGAAGGCAAATTAGTACTGAAGTGTGAAACAAAATCTATGGGCTATTATCAGAGCAGATGACACTTCATTTGGGCTGAGGAATATGCCACTGCATAGGTAAATGCAAGGTGTATGGGCACTTCAGGGTACATTGCCAATGAAACAGCAGTACAGCATGCATAACAGGAGGTGCCAGGCTGGTTCACGTTTGTGTAGAGTACCTTCCTGATCCAGAAACAGATGTGAAAGAAGACAACATGCTTTACGGAAACTGGCAGTGGAAAGCTACTGAAAATATTATGTACAAACTAGATAGCCCATGGTTGAGCAGAAGAAAGTGTTGCCTGTTAATTTTTTCCACATTTACTGCTTGTCCATGCCAAACCCTCCCACAATCTTACGCTTTCTGTTGTATCTGCTGCTTGCCCATATTTCAGCAGCACACATTCAAGTTGCAACCGAAAAGGAAAGCCTTACCATACTCACATCTTCCAAAGGCTTCTTCAGTTGGTCATATTGCAGCCATTCTCAGTACATTGAGAAATGCATCAGTGCATTTACATTGAGCAACATTGTCATGCTATTAGGTATGATGACAGGTGTAAATGTCAGCTGTGCTGACCCAAAATATTAATCATCTGTTTGGCACATGCATGAGTGAACCACTGGCAGTGCCATTTCTATATTATCATGGCTCTGTGCTACAGGTGACAAGGTTCAGCAAATAGTTCCCGCTGGTCTTCATCACTGACAGGTCAGTTTTGCTCAAGTCTGCAAATATGATCTGGTGTGTATTAATTTCCCCAATGGCTTGGGATTGCAGCTATGGGGAGAGATTGGATAGGCTAAGGTTATTTTCCTTAGAACAGAGGAGGCTAAGGGGTGACCTAATTGAGGTGTACACAATTATGAGGGGCCTAGAAAGGGTAGACAGGAAAGACTTGTTTCCCTTAGCTGAGGAGTCAATGACCAGGGGGCTTAGATTTCAGGTGATTGGTAGAAGGATTAGAGGGGACATGAGGAAAAACTTTTTCACCCAGAGGGTGGTGGACACCTGCCTAAGTTGGTGGTTGGGGCTGAAACACTCAACTCATTTAAAAGGTATCTGGGTCTACATTTGAAGTGCTGTAACCTGCAAGGCTATGGACCAAGTGCTGGAAAGTGGGATTACAATGAGCGGCTAGTTTCTTTTTTCTCTTTTTGGCTGGCGCAGACACGATGGATGGAATGGCCTCTTTCTGCACAATAACTTTTCTATGGTTCTATGGTTCTTCTTTAATCTTGTACCACTTGAACCAGGAAATTTTATATTTGAGACACTTGAAAGTAAAAAAAGGCCCCTAAAGAATTGTATCTTAAAATATTAATAAAAATGTTATAAATATCATGAAACCTTAAAACAGTACACCAGAGGAAGAGGCTATCTGGCCCATTGGGCTGGATTTTCGCAGAGTCAGGGAGACTCCACATATCTTTAAAAATGGCAGCCAGGACCCAATTCCAGGATTCCCAGCCCCATTCCCAGGGCCTTTAATTTTCACCAACGTGAGGGTGTGGGCTGATGTGGGTTGCAAGCCGACACCCTGCACTCCTGACCCAGCCAGCTCCATTGTGGAGATAGGCATCTCCTAGCCCTCTGCAATTTTCATGCAGTAGGGACAACTTTTCAAGGAGTCTTGGTTCACAGCCCCTCAGAGGTGTCATGAGCCATAGCCTGGATAAGGGAAACTTTTGAACGGTAAGCTTGAAAGGTTTTACCCATGCCCCTTGCCACCTGATGCCACCATCCACCCCCTATGGCCTTAAATAGCCTTCATACCAATCTATGCACTTTCATGCCTAGTATACACCTGTACAGAATCATTGAACATTGTAATATCAATAGAATGTATGAAAAAGCTTTAAAAACAGTCAACCATTTAAAAAAATTGCTTTTAATACAGCCCTAAAAAGTTTCAACCATCAAAACCCTTTTAAATATCAGTAGCAGAAACTGCAAGCACTTGAAACCTCTTTATCTTATGTAAATAAACATTGTGCATTTGACAGAATAGATCAGTGAGAAATAGCTGTCAATTGAGCAATATTTTTCCTGGGGCACAGCTGTTTTAACAAAGTAATAGACACCTGGGCTCTCTGCCAAGCTTTGTTATACATTCTTTTGCAAAAGCTGCAGCTGTTATGCCCAAGCTGAGTAAGAGAGTGTGGAACAATAGCAACCTGATTGAGAACATCAGACTGTGAGTCTATCAAATCTGTGTCCTCAGCACTCTCCTCTACAGTGGATGTGACCAGGTCAACTTTGCTAGGCAGGAGAAAAAGCTGGACAGTTTCAACCTTCGCTGTCTCAGGCATATCCTTGGTATCACTTAGCAGGATGAGGTCACCAACTCAGAGGTCCTGAAATGTGCTAATTCCATCAGCATAAACTCATTGCTAAGCCAACAACATCTGCACTGGCTTGGCGATGTTCATCAAATAGAAGATGGTCATATGCCCAAAGACCTTCTGTACAGTGAACTGTCCACTTGGTCACAACTTCCTGGGCATTTATTCCACTAAAAGGACACCTGTAAGTGGAATATGAAGACGGCAGGCATTGAGACTGACAACTGGGAGACAGTCTCTAATAGATGGCTGTTTGGAAGGGCATTGGAAGAGGCAAGCAGAAATGAAAAGTCTGGCTGGCTGAGAAGAGGGCCCAGAGAAAACAGAGGCCAGTGAATCCTGCACCTTCGCAACCCACTGGGCAGAATTTTACGTCCTGCAGGTGGGTGCACGCCCAACCCGATCGAGAGTAAAATAGTGCGAGCATCCCGACATCATCGCACACTTGTGCGATATTTCGGTCAGTAGCCACGCGCAAGAGTTGGCTGCGCGCCCGCTAACAATTAAGAGGCCTATTAAGGCCATTAAACTAGCAATTAATTAGTATTTTTTGCCGCCCACTAAACCTTACGGTTGGTGGGCAGGCAAATAGGTCAGGTGGCCTTTGCATTTTTAGGAAACCTCATCCACATGCGGGGTGACGTCTCCACAGCAATTTTTTTTTTAATTTTAAGCATCATTTTTAAAATGTCCCTGTTCATGTGGCTGAGTCACATGTGGGGACATATTTCCCTTATTTTTAAAATCTTTATTTTGCATTGTAAAATTCTTCAGCTCCCTGAAGCAACTCTGTGCCTTCAGGGAGTTTTCAGTGCACACTCCCCCGCGCATGCCCAGACTTTAGCGCTCGCGGTCCTCCCGCCCCCACCCCAGCAGCGCTGAGGTTCCCAGCGCGCGTTTCATGCTGGCTGGCTGTCAATTGGCCAGCCAGTGTGGAATCGTGGTCAGAGCCCGACTGTGGGCGGTGGTCCATTTCGCGGCTGCCCCCAGGCCCACACGCGCCTGACCAAGGGAAAATCCTGCCCACTGTCTTCCTCTGCAGCAAATGAGATAAAGGTTGCCATTTCCAGAGTGGGGCTTCGGAGCCACACCAGGCGATGCTTAATGTAGGGTTGACTACCACAGCTTAAACCATCATCTTACGAGACAAAAGGCTGCCACCACGTCTGCTGGTGCAGAATTCGTGGACGTTCTGTGTTCTGCATCATTGGAGGGGTTCTGCAAACTTATTGGATTTTCAAGGGAGCAGTGCAGGATCCTGACAAGAGCACAGCAGCAGAGAGCAGAAGCAGTTTGCAGACAGAGGAGGAGGGCACTTAATAGAATGCCCTACTCACTAACATACTGTCTAATTTTTTTTAGTGCATGGGCAATTTGTTTAAGTGTGCATGCACTTTAAAATTTTTTGCGTGCCTGTGCATGCAGGGTAACTTAAAGGGGCTGACTTGTGCATGGCTGCACAGCTCAAGAGAACATTGCTACCCACCATTGGTCTTTAGGGAGCCAGAATCAGTGGGCTAAATCTTCTTCCCTCTCTAGTGGCTTATTTGGAGGCAGGGAGGGCATTTAATCTGGTGGGAAGATGGTGGGTGAGTGCGCCCCCTGCCTTCCTGCCTCCATCCCGGTTAAAGTCTGGGGTGGAAAGGCCTGTGATCAACTTTCCCACCCTGCAGCTAATTGAGGCCCTTAAGTGGACAATTAATGACCACTTAAGGATCTCATGCTCCCACCACTGGTACTAACTCTGTGAAAGGCTACGCAGTGCGCATGACAAGTGAAACTGTGCGGGCTGCTTGCCATCTCCTGGGGTGGGGTGAGAGTGGGGAGGTATCTCCTTCAAAGGTACTCACTGCCTGACCCAACATCGGGAAGGAAGAGGACGCTGAAGCCATCTCCATGCCCTAGCTGCCGACCTCCCCAGCACCTCCTTGGCCTGCGACTCCCACCCCACGAAACCCTGCCCACCCTTTTTCACTGTGGCCTGGGTCACTTCATGATCCTGGGCCTCTGGCGGGTGTCTTTCCAGCAGTAGACACTATCTCCCCTGTGGCGCTGCTGAGTAAAAGAGCTGCCAGCCTTTGACTGGCCAGCAGCTCTGGGTAGGTGGATCCTCCACCCCTGGGGATGGGCCCACCCCACTGTCCTCTCCACTGCTTGATCAGCTTGTGGGTCGGTGGGCAAAGGAGGTATCATGGGCCTCTCACCAGCCAGCAGGCGAGACCTCTGTCACCTCCACAAGATTCCACCCAATGTGTGAGGCATCTGCATTTCACCAAGGGGGTGGTCACTCAACTGAACTACCTCCTACAACCTCACCTGCAACCTCACAGCAGGGCAAGGATGGTGCTGCCAGTGGCTGTCAAGGAGTCCTAAGTTTGTATGGCAGTGAATCTTTTCAGGTGGGAGATGACAACATTAGCAACCTCTCAGATCCTGTGCATCATTGAATCAGGGAGATGATAGAGGTTCTGTATAAAAGTAAATGGGAATTCATCATCTTCCTACTGACCAGAGAAAAATAGGAAGAGGTAACACATGGATTTACCAGGCTGGCGGGATACCCAATGGTGCAGGGTGCACACAATGTGACTTGGCGGGCCCCACATGTTAACCAGGAGATGTTCCAAAACCGCAAGGGCAATGACTCTATTAATCTCCAGTTGGTGTCAGCCGTTCCCAGAAAATCCTCTCGATGAATACCTGAAGCAGCCATGATCCATTCATCTTCCACCAGTCAGCCATACCTGCACGATTTGGCCCATCACAAAGAACCAGAGTCTGGTTCCCGGATGATAAGAGTTACCCACTATACGCCTGGCTAATGATTCCACTCTGCCATCCAGCCATGCAGTAACCAGAAACATCATGGAACAACAATTGGAGTGCTGAAGCAATAGTTCCACTGCCTGGACTGCTCAGGGAGCCCTCCAGTGCTCACCAGAGTGTGTCTCCAAGTTGGTGATGGTAGCTGCATTCTCCACTACCTTGCTATCATGAGTGTGCAAACTTTGTCGCTAGGCCTTCAGCAGCTACTTCAGGAAGAGGAAGGGAATGAGAAGGAGGAAGAGGAGGAAGGGATGAGGCATTCAGGACTCAGGGCTGTTCGTAAACAGATGCTCTGACTCTAGTTCCCTGAGGTGTCAACCCCAGAACACAGTTGCTCCACAATTCCCTGCCTTTCAATCAATCTGCTATGTACTAAGACCTCACACTATATTTTTATGAAATATACTAAAATTTTAAAACTGGACGACTTTTTAAAATGACTGAAATGACTTAAAATGTCTGGCTGTGACCTTTGAACAATCGGAGCTAATCCACTAGTATCGAAGAAATTTGTGCCTCATTATCTCTGAAGAGATGCTAACAATCCTGTGGACTGCAGAGACCAAATTCAAAGGGAATTAAACAAAGGCCAGGTACATTTCATAAGCTAGGCCTGGCCATTGGAGTCTATTAGTCTGCTAGGACAAAGAGCCCTGCAACCTTCCTTTGTAATTATTAATGGTTGGAACATTAACAGTCTCAGGAACTCAGACAAAGGAATATACACCCTTTGTCAAAGCCAAAATGGAGAGGTGGGAGGCATGTGACATTACCCTCTTAGCTGGAAGAACCCGTAATATTGCCCTGTAGAGCTGCAAAACTCACTCTGCCATCTTCCATCTAGCAAACAGAAGCTCAAAAAAAGGGTTCTGCCCAGGTTTGAATACCTGCCCCCATCTACACTGTTTCTATTGGACTTTAGAACTTCTATACCACCACTTACAAGACAAATCATCTCTGTGTGCCTATCTCATCATGGAAGTCATCACTACTGGAAAAGTGAATTATCCAGCCTGCCAACTTTTTATTTTCAACCTGCCAACTTCTTTGAAGGAATACACCACTGGATTTTGATTCTGGACTCTGGACTCATGTGAAACAATAATTTTTTGCTTTGTGGTCTTTACCCTGTAAATCTTTCTTTCCCTACCCCTCTTTTATTGTATGAATACACAACGACACTCACCTCCCATGTTTTGAGTATGTGCGAATAAGCTAATCCTCTGAGTTTACCCTATCTCCAGTTTGATGTGGGGTTATTAATAAAAATTGGACCACACCAAAACTGAGGGGTTAGGAAATATATCATCGCTTATAAAGAGGGAAATCAAAATCAAAACACCTTCCTGTTTACAGGTGGGTGGTGAGAGGAGAAATCAGAACTGTTTAAATTAAACCGCCTCCTGCCCATAACAGTACCATCAAGTGACCTCTTGTTCAAAATCCTGAAGTAAAAGCCACCAACAAAAAAACATTCCATACTAACTTTATGTTACACATCAGCATTGGTGCCCTCATCCTTTCCGTCTGCAACACTAATGCCTCCTGTGTCACATCAGAAAGCCCAGGAGTCCTCTACTCTTGGCCTGTTGCTTGATTTGTTGTGCTTCTCCTTCTAGCCATCCTTCCAGAGGCAGTTACAGCAGCTCAGGTAGCATGAGTGCAGCTTGTCTTTAAGAGGGGCAGGGTGCCTTTAAGAGGACCGGGTTGGCTGTGTGTCATGCTAGCCATGGACCCTGCTGGACCACCTGTTCAGCTTGCAGCCTGTCAGCAGTGAGCTGCACAGTGAAATCATTCAGACGATTGGTGTGCTGCCTGCCTTAACGGAACTAGGATTTGGGTAAATGCACATCATGTTTCCCGTGCCTGAAAATGGACTTATCGAATTTTTCCCCCTAAATCTTTGCCACGTTAAAAGCTCCTACACACATAATCTTTTTTCACACTTCAAATGCACTAATCTGGAATAATTCCAACTTCATTTACAGTACATCTGTTGCATATTTGGAACACTTTCCAGATTTGGCATTTTTTCATCCAAGATTTTATGCAGTAGCCAATTCTTCCAGACCACTAGATTGACATTAATATTACATTATTTTCATTACCCTTCTGATTTCAGTTGGTGTCAGCTCTTTGTAATTGAGATGTAGGACATAGAGACGTGTTGTCTTCCCTAATTATCTTTCAGGCAGGCACCGTTTGTAATTGACAGATGAAGATTCAAGACTTTGGCAGGCCCTTTGTTAATTAGTCCTTTTGTCCCACATAATTGTTTCTTGGATATTTGTTACATTGGTAAATTATACAGCTTTTTCAGTTTATAAAATATGCATTTTACATAATCTTCTCAATTACAAAATAATGGTGTGATGCTTAATGCCTATCAGGTGCTTCTGCTGCATTCTGGCTCATGCTGTTCTGAGGCTCTCTCGAGTTCTATTATGCACATGTTGGAATCAGGTTCCCTTCTACCACCAGTCAATAAGCCAGCCTGAACTGCCTTCCACAAAGTCTATTATTGTATTTACATAACTCTCTTTGTGCATGAATACAATCCTTTCCAGCTTTGTGACATCCAATATTCTACTTATCCATTTGTTAACATTCGGAGCGTTTTTACGTCTGCTTTTTTGCAATTTCCGAGTATTATCAAAAACAAACAATAATCTAGACTTGCCAGTCATAAAATTTGCCTTCCTCTCACCACCTCTGTTAGTAATCCTGATTTTAACTGATTAGTTTTAAAGACCTGCCTCCAGACTCAGATGCATCAGCTAATGCGGCACTAAGTTATACAGATGAATAAGGGTTCAAATTGATCCCAAATTGATGGTCTGTGGTGATCTCCGCCAGTGTGGCTGAAATGTTAACTCTGTTTTTCTCACCACAGATGCTGCCTGACCTGCTGAGTATTTCCAGCATTTTCTGATTGTATTTCAGGTGCCCAGCATCTGCCGGTTTTTGCTTATGTAGAATAATCACTTGGGAGAACTACAGCAGGATCACTGATATCCATGTAAGTTGCTATCATCAGGAGAAAGAAAGAAAGTAGATGAAAAAAATGGAATGATGAAGAGCAGCCCAATGTTTTCCCCAAGCCTCCATTGCCTGTATTGACCATCTTTTCTTTCAGAATCATAATCCTAGGAATTTCAGGGCAGAGCTGACACCTAAATTCCACCAGAATTAGGCATGAGCATATTTTCTGCCCATCGAAAGGCAGATTTATTATAATGACATGCAAATGAGAAAAGAGATTTCTGACTGTCTGCTCCCCAGTGATACTGGGTGCAAGAGATAATGGTGCCCAGAAGTGCCTACGGATTTAAAAAGACCAAACGATTCTCTTGGCAATGCAATGAGTTGCAGTGAATTTCTTCATCAGCCCTCTACACCCATATACAAATGAGGTGGACGTCCCAACAGAGCTGCAAATGGCAAATAGGTCCTCCTGACTCTGGAATATAGGAGAGGGTCAAAGGACATAACCATGGGACAGGGTCAAAGGGCAAAACAATAGCAGGTGGAAGACCCACCACATCGCAGATCTTCCCACAAAAGACATGCCAAAGCATTTCTGGCGTTTTAAAACCAGCGGTTACAAAAAGCCATGTCCCAGGTGAATTCAGAAGAAATACCATAAGGATGGTTTGAATAGTTTGCAAACTGTAGACTTGGTGAGACTTGACTTCCTGACGTCAGAGCCAACCCACCATGTGATCTAGTGGCAAGCCCACGTCACCTGAATTTATGAATTTGCTGCCACATAATCGGGTTCTGATGACCGCCACAGACCCGTGCCAGATCTCTGATGACTTTCAGGCTTGCCGGCAGGTGCCGTGACAGTAGGACTAAATCCATAAAAGGCTGAATATGTCCATTTAACTGAGCTAGTGAAACTAATTGCAATTTTCACAAGAGATAGGCTAACTAGTTCTCATTACCAAAACAAAAATTACAAGAAAAAATGGACCATCATCTAAAGGTTATCTATAAAAGAATAGCCCAGCTTTAGAATTCAACTGTAAATGCTTTTTCTTCCAGTCAGTGAGTTAGATAATTGCCTGCTATATTATTCACATGTTCATTGTTTGTTTAAGGAATTCACTGAATGTTTTTAGCTTAAAATCAGATCTGATGCACTGGTCTACCATTTTTTTAAGATTGGAGGCACACTGCGGAGTCAGAAGGTAAATTCCAGTGGCTTAAAAATAATAGCACTGGAATTCCACAGCATCTCCACATAGTCCCACCATAACTTCCAGTATAATATGCCAGAATGATCAGGAGTTAGGCCAGGGCCTGGATGTCCTGGGTCCCAGCCAAGCACTGAAGTTTCTGAGTTCACCTGTTGGAGGCAAAGGACGGAATTGTTCCAGATTTGCATTGAGTGTGGTAGCGGATGGGGAAAATGACACGATGATGGGTTTTCACGCCATATCGGCTCAAACCTGCTGCATTATTTATTCATTCCCGGGATACACTCCGTTTCCATGACGGGTGGGCTCTGATTCCCCTGCCATGCCATCACCTCACCGCTCCATCACGCCAGGTAACATTTAAAGAACAGCCACGCTCAGTGCTTCCAGCCCAGGACTGCAGCAAAGAAGATCTGGCCCCGAAAGGTAAGAAGACTGCAGCCTTCGAGTGCCTTCTGGATGCCGTGGAGGCCCGCTGTGATGTCCTCTACCCCCGCTTTGGCTGCAGGTGGGGCAGCTACATTACCACTCCAGCTCGGTGGGCAATGGCAGTGGTGATCAGTGCCAGTGATGCACAGAAGAGGTTGGCCATCCAATGCAGATAGAGGATGAATGATTTCATCCGTACAGCCAGGGTATGGCAACCATCTCATCACTCTAAACTCACACACTCAAGCCCATCACACATTCACTGGCATCTCACTCACTGCCAGCTCAAGGGACATCACCAGCCCTTCTCACACACACACCCTCACATCACCATCTGGCCTCATCTCCTCTGAAGACCACCTCCTCAGGCATCATCATCTTGAGGCCACTTGCACAAATCAACATGTGCCCCACACATACCCTGGGACACCCTCCTTCCCCAGGACAGCTCTCGCCCCGCAGCCTCTTCCCTTGCCTGAGGCCACTTCTCCCCCTTCGCCAAGCAAGCCCTAGCCCTACAGCCGTTGAAGAGCCACCCACATATGGATGATCTGGTAGGTAGAGACCTGCCGTGAGCCCCCCTAAAAGTGATGTGGTGCTGCCTGTGAAGCCTGGCGCTGATGACCGTGGGTGTTGCCCGAAGCAGGGCAGGCAAACAAACCTCGAGGTCCTGAGCGAAGTGCAGCTCACCAGGTGCATGTCGCTTATGTGCTGTTGTGAAACACATTGATGGAGATCATCCAGCGGTGGGGACGATTCCAGTGGGCAGGCCTAATAATGATATGCAGATGTATTACAATGAGGTTCCCAACATCCATTGGCGGAGAACATGGCTCGCCATCAGCGGGCTGAGCAGACGATCGTGAACTGGTTTCACGCTGTCGTGAAACCGATCACATCACATTGTCGGCTCACGCCACCGAACATGCCCGGCGCCAGCGAGCATGCAAAGTCCCGGCTAAAGTCTCTGCTCATCCTTAAGGTGACCATCAATTTAAGGGGGTCACATGATAGACTCCAAACAATAACAACCTGGACCTTCATTGAGACCAGACATATGGCCAGCCCAGGTATGCCTGATGTGATGCAGCAGTTGGAACTACTTCAGGGTTCAGGCTGGGAGCAAAGTTTGACCCATGAATTTTGCAAGCGAACTTTATTTTTAAATGTTAAAGCAGTCCTATAGTAAAGGAGCTATGGAAGATGGTGAGTTTAAATACCACTCCAGACAATTAAGCATAAAAATCTAGACTGACACTGCTGTACAGTACTGAAGGAGTGCTGCACTGTCAAAGGTGCCATCTTTTAGATGAACCGTTAAACTGAGACTCCATCTGCCCTCTCTGATCAACATAAAAGAACCCAATGCAGTATTTTGGACAAAAAAAGGGGAGTTCTTCATGGTGTCCAGGCCAATATCATCAAATAGATTACCCTGGTCATTATCACATGGCTCTACGTGGGACCTTGGTATGTTCAAAATAACTGCCACATTTTCTACATTCTAATCATGGCTACATTTCAGCAGTAATTCATTGGCTGTAGAGTGCTTAGAGGTGCCCTGAGGTTATGAAAATATAAATGCACATGCTTTCTTTCCTTTCACTCACCAATACGGCATACCTACATCTAATCTAACATGTTTTATATACCATTTTGTTGTATATTCAGCACTTTAAACAAGGTAAGGAATAAAAATTGTATGACCCAAATAATCCAAAAGAATTGGATGCATACATATAAGAACGGTCAAGGCCCACTGATTTACAGCCTTTGTAGAAAAATGAATAGTTATGAATTTAATTCCTGAGAAGAGCAGAATACCATGTAATAAAAACAGTATTGATTTTATAATTCAGTGACCCTGATAATACATTGTATATAACATGGGATAATACCTCTATTTTTATAAAACAGTGCATCCTTCAATTCACAGGAAGGATCACCATGGGACATCAGCTGGTATTTATAGAAATACTTATTCGAATTTAATATTCCCTGCTTTCTAACCTAATTTTCTATTTTAGTTCTTCCAAAAAGTTTCTTAGCCTCCTTTAGCTTGTTTTTATATTTGTCTGATCATATCATACTTTCTGCTATTTTATATGTGGGCAAAGCAATATTTTCTCCTTACTCCCCACATTGCTTCCATTGTTGCTCACATTGGTATTTTCTCTTTGACTCATCTTCTCTTTTGGCATATATCTGTAGGACAAAATGGACAAGAATTCATAAGCTGCTTGGCAGTGTTTGGAAAGAGGCTTTTGAGGTAGGGAAGGAGAGACAGAAGAGATTGAAACCTTCTTGTTTCTCCTGGCCCCAGAAGTAAACATGTACCTAGATAACCTCTACATGCTGCCCTTCACCCGACAGGAAAAACAATCTGATTGCCCAACCAGGCCAAATGTAAAATTGCGCTGGGGCCTAATGACATCATTGGGTCCTGAATAGCATTTTTGAATTTGAACCCTGCCAGCTTTGGTTGGGAAGCTTATCTGCCCTCCCAGAGCCTGCTTAAAATTGGAAACAATAGGATGACATAGAATTATTTAGAATTTACAGCACAGAAAAGGCCAATTGCCCAACTGGCCTCTACCATTCTACTTCACCTAACCCTGTCAGATATCCTTCTGTTCCTTTCTCCCTCGGGTACTTATCGACTTTCCCCCTAAACGGGTCTAGCTGCCTTTCCATTAGCAAAATAACATAGGGTATTTTATTTTATTCATTCAAGGGATGTGGGCTTTGCTGGCTGGGGCAGCATTTATTGCCCATCCCTAGCTGCCCTTGAGGAGATGGTGGTGAGCTGCCTTCTTGAACCGCAGCAGTCCATGTGGTGTAGGTACACCCACAGTGCCGTTAGGAAGGGAGTTCCAGGATTTTCCCCCAGCGACAGTGAAGGAACGGCAATATATTTCCAAGTCAGGAAGGTGAGTGACTTGGAGGGGAATTTCGAGGTGATGGTCTTTCCATGAATCATGTCTTTCTAGATGGTAGTGGTCATGGGTTTGGAAGGTTGAAGGAGCCTTGGTGAGTTCCTGCAGTGCATCTTGTAGATGGTACACAATGCTGCTACTCTGCGTCGGTAGTGAAGAGAGTGAACGTTTCTGGATGTGGTGTCAATCAAGCGGGCTACTTTGTCCTGGACGGTGTCAAGCTTCTTGAGAGTTGTGGGAGCTGCACTCATCCAGGCAAGTGAGAAGTATTCCATGGAGATTTTGAACAGGCTTTGGGGAGTCAGGAGGTGAGTCACTCATCGCAGGATTCCTAGCCTCTGACCTGCTTGCAGCCACAGTATTTATATGGCTAGTCCAGTTCAGTTTCTGGTCAATGGTAGCCCCCCCAGGTTATTGATAGTGGGGGAGAAAAAAAGGTGGCTGCACAGTGGGATACAGTTGTGAGGGAGTTGCCCTCGGAGCGTTCACCTCTGTTGTGTCTGTCCTGCCAGAGGGATAGGATGTACCCAGGGATGGTGATGGTGGTGTCTGGGACATTATCTGTAAGGTATGATTCAGTGAGGATGACTATGTCAGGTTGTCTCTTGACCAGTCTGTGTGGCAGCTCTCCCAACTTTGACCCAAGCCTCCAGATGTTCGTAAGAAGGACTTTGCAGGGTTGACAGGGCTGAGTTTACCCTTGTCGTTTCCGGTGCCTAATGCCGGGATTTTCCGGCCCCACTGTAGGCGATGCGGCGGTGCAGCCAAAAGTGCATTGATTTTTGGCTGGACTGGCAGGCAGGGCCAGAAAATCCCATCCTAAGACAATGCCAAGTGGTTCGGCAGTTTCATTCCTTATAGACTGTCTAGTGATTTGATTCAACTGAGTGGCTTGCCAGGCCATTTACTGAGGGCAGAGTCAACCATATTGCTGTGGGCCCATGTGGGAGTCACATGTAGGCCAGACCAGGTAAGGATGGTAGATTTCCTGGCATTAGTGAACTAAGTAGGTTTTTTTGTCAAACGTGATAATGGTTTCATGGTCATCATTGGGCTTTTTAACTCAGATTTTTATTGAATTCAAATTCCACCTTATGCCATGGTGGGATTCAAACCTGGGTACCCAGAACATTACCCTGGGTCTCTGGATTACTAGTCCAGTGACTGTATCACTACGCAACTGCCTCCCCTTTGTGAAAATGTCCTTTCCAATGAATGCATAATGAGGCTTGTTCTATTGGTCACCGGACACTTAAAGGACCTCATAATGGGGAAAGCCAGGAGCAGGGCCACAGATGTTAAAGATCTGATTATTGACTCCTTATAAACCTTAACCTCAATGACATCACCCGAGCTCCTTGAATCCTGTTCAACCTTTGATATAGTCAATTGCTGTTTATTTGACAATTTTGGGAACCATCCTTAAATAACTAACAAATTATTATATAACTATATAATTAAATAATCAATAACTACAATTAAATAATCCTATTCAATGGATCATTTTAATTCCAAACTTTACTGACTTGAGTGATTACTAATGCAATGCATAGGGCAGGCCCTGCACGTCCATGCGTAAAATGACTCGCGGTGATGTCGGGCGAGCGTCCCGACGTCACCGCGTGCCATCGCGATATTTTGTTCGGTGGGCACGCGATGATGCCCAATACACGCCCGCCATTAATTAACGGGCCACATAAGGCCCTTGACTCACCAATTGACGCCGATTTTTCGGCGCTCGTGCAATCTTCGGGTCAGCATATGGGTGCAATGGGCAAGTGGGTAGGAGAGATTTGTATTAATCTTATCCACGGGCGGGATAAGAGGGCTCACTGGGGCTGTTAAGTATTTAAATTTCAAAGTTATTGAAACTTGCCTGTGTGATCTGCAGTACTTCAAAACGCATCCCAGCTGCTTTTTCTGGACTCTTAGCCTTCAGGTCAGCACTCTGCAGTGAGGAATCTTTTCTAGACCTGCAAGTTTCAGGAAGCTTTCCCTTAGCCTGGGAATGGGAACTGAACGGTCCACTGGAGGCAGCTCCTCTGAGGAGGAAGGGAGGGCTAAAAGGAGGAGGCCAGGAGTGCACATTCAGCCTCCAGGGGAGCCACCTTTGGGAGGACAGGCGCAGGCACAAGGGGTGCAGGGCTAAGAGGTAGTCCAAGGCGGAAGGGGCCGCAGTAGATGCCACTATCCTCCTGCCAGGGTATACAGACGGTGAAGCAGCTACCTCAATATGTCTGAGGTGCAGTGCCAAAGGAGGCTCCGTCTCTCAAGGGAGACAGTCAACTATATCTATCAGATGATAGGGCCTGAGATCTCCGCTAACTGTGTGGGTGGACACCCCATGCCAGTGGCTCTGAAGGTCACAGCTACCCTCAACTTCTATGCCTCTGGCTCCTTCCAGGGGTCAGTGGGTGATCTCTGCGGCGTCTTCCAATAAGCTGTCCACACATGTGTCAAGCAGGTCACAGACACTCTGTTCAGCCGTGCGTTGACCTTCATCCACTTCCATTGGGACCAGGCAAGTCATACACAGTGAGCCAGAGGCTTCGCAGCCATTGCTGGCTTCCCCCGCGTCCAGGGTGCAATAGACTGTACACATGTGGCCATCAAGGCGCCAGCAGGTGAGCCCGGTGCCTTTGTCAATAGGAAGGGCTTCCACTCCATGAATGTGCAGATAGTGTGTGACCACAGGATGCAGATTCTACAAGTCTGTGCAAGATACCCAGGCAGCTCCCACGACGCCTACATCCTCAGACACTCCCAGGTGCTGGGGCTCTTCAGTGCTCCAGCCCGGCTTGATGGATGGCTGCTGAGTGACAAAGGCTATCCCCTCAGAAGGTGGTTCAGGATGCTTCTCCACCATCCAAGAACAGGAGCTGAGCAGCGGTACAATAGGAGCCACGGCACCACAAGGGCTGTGGTGGAGAGAGCCATTGGTCTTCTCAAGATGCGCTTCCGATGCCTGGACTGCTCAGAGTGCGCACTCCAGTACCCCCCAGATCGTGTCTCGGTGATAGTGATTACATGGTGCGCTCTCCACAATCTTGCACTGGAAAGGGGGGACGCAGTGGACGATGAAGACATCAACATAGTGGCTGCGGCTGCACACGACAAGTCCAGCAGTGAGTCCGAGGATGAGCATGCGCAGGGAAATGCTGAGGGTGTAGACACTGACACGGGCATACTCCAGGGAGGCAGGGACACCCGGGAGGCTTTAATCCAATGAACCTTCAGCTAGCACAACACAGATGGACCTCCAGGACAAGCCTGGGCTGTAGGCTCCATACTTGACACCTAAGTACAAAATCTGCCAGGTTGGGAACAGTCACTAAGGGCCTTGTTAGTAAAGCTGAATGTCCAACAACGCACTCATTACATTTTTGGAAACCATTCACCTGCAAAAGAAAAGAGGCACCCTCAGCCATGGTGACATATCTGAATTTAATATGTCAAGCAAACAAAGTTAAGCAAAAAAAAAGACATTTGTGTTACAAATCAGAACAAATCATAAGGACCTCATCTCGGGCCAACACAAAAGCGCCAGTGAAAAACCCGTGGTGTGCCAAAGGTGCCTTATGTTTACGTTTACGGGTGCTGCGTCTTGGTGCTGCCCCATCGCTCGGAGTGGCATCTGAGACAGCCTGCTGACTCTGCTGTCCTGTTGGCCTCGATGACCTTGGCAGCTGTCCTCTGGCCCGTGGAGCCTGTGCTGGCCCCGCCTGGGAGGGAGTTGCCAGTTCCACAGCTGGCATCTCCCCAGTCATCGCAGCCTCACCGGATGCTACGGTCACTGGGAGAGGGGTGGAGGAGCTGATGCCCTCATCCGAAGCACCCTGAGAGGAGCCCGCAGAGACAACAGGCAGCTGCTGCACCGACATGAGGTTGCTTCAGGCCTCCCTGTTCACCGTGGATTGATGGGCACCGAGCTGGGAAACTTGGTGCCCAGATCATCTCCCACACTGGCAATGGCCAGCTGAGGTCAATGCCAATGTGAGGGCTTGCTGGTCAGAGCGCATCCCCAGGAAGCCCTGACGGGTCTCCTGGAGAAGCCTCTCCATGGGAGTCGCCACTCTCTCCATGGAGGACGCATGGCACTCGGCCATGAGGCTCATTGCTTCAGCAATCGTCCGCCTAGACTCCTCCACCATGGAAACCAAGCCAAGCATAGCCTCATGTATCTCCACCAGATGCTTCCACACACACAGCCGCATTTCCTGCCCCTGCTACATCACGGACGACTCCAGAGGCACATCATCAGGCACCGACTGAGCATGTGCCTGGTCCCCTGCAGTCCTCCGACTGCTGGTGCCATGGGCACTCTCTGCCTCTGCCAGCTCCTCCGGCGACTGTGAAGTGCCCTCACCACTGTGCCCCGGGACACTAGCCAATGTTCGAATTCCCACCGAGGTGTTAGTATCTGCGCTGGTGCCTGCCTCGCAGAGATGGTGTGATGCTGCTGAGACTTCAGGCCCCTCAGGGTCTGCTTTTCAGAAATTTATGTTGGCTAGTGGTAGGTCTGATTAGAGGCAATAGATAGAAAGTAGGCATCCATGATTGTATCATGCAGTTTGAATTGCTGTGATACTGGGTTTAATTCCCCCGAGTGAGACAGGTGAATAATTGTGTGACTGGAACAGAGTTTTGTCAGGCCTAACACAAAAAGAATTGCACAATCCACAGTTGTTCTTGGAACTTAAGCTAATCAATTAGTTGATCCTTTCAAAGGAAATGGGTGTTGTAATTGTAAACTTTAAGCAAAGAATTGGCTCCAGTTACTGACAAATATCAAAGAATGCAAGCACAAATATGGACACATTAACCTGGCTTTTCTGATATGGCCCAGGTCAGACCAGAAATTGGCAGACCATTAATGCTAGTAGAAGACCTGTTGCCCAAAAGAAACTGTAACAGATTCTTGATGACAACACTTCAATGTCCATCACCAAGAGTGGCCCGGTAGCACCATTACCGACCGAGCTGGTCGATCCTAAACGACATAGCTTTTAGACTGAGTCTGCGGCAGGTGATGAGGGAACCAACAAGAGGGAAGGACAAAGAAAACGCTCCAAAGTCACTCTGAAACTCTTCTTGAAGCACGGCAGCATTGCGATTAATGGCTGGGATGAGCTAGCTACCAGTTGTGCAAAATGGCGACAACTTGTCCATCAAGTTGCATCATGCTTTGAGTCCCAACGCCTTAATGATGAGGCAGAACGATGGCAGAGAAAGAAAGAAAAGGAAGCAAATCCTGAACTCCAAATCCAACTACCCATGGGATGTCCTGCCCCATGTCCCCAAAGATCTGTGGTTCAAGAAGCAACCTGGAGGCCCATGTCAGAAACTTGCGACCCTAAGTAGATGTTATCCTTGAAACAAGGGACAGCGATGCACCATAACCACTAACCTACTCTAGCCTATAACTGTAACTGCTGATATTCAGGACCACCTCTGCTCACTGAAGAGAAGTAAGTGATTTGGCAGAAATGCCTTTTGGCTCTTGGCTGGCATTATCTTCTGCAATTGGTTGATGTTGCCTATATTCTGTAACTTTTTCCCTGGTAAGACTCTTTTACAGGGTGGAGTTATGTAAAACACAGCCAGCTATAATAATTTTGGACAACTTTGCTAGAGTTCAGCCCTGCTGGCAGGTTCAAGTATCTGAAGCTTTGTTTTAGCTGCTCCCTCCTGCGACTCATCAAATAATGCACTTGCCCCCACCACCTCACCCCACACCCTGAGATTCATGTGTCTGTGTTGATGTTTAGCATGGTAGTAATGGAGGTCATAGAATACTGTGCTATAGGTGCCTTGAAGCTGCCATTCAAGGCATTGGAATATGTTATGTTGTGCTGTCTATGGCTGTTTGTGATAAAGTGAATGATTGATTAAGAAGGAGAGTAAGAAGGAAAGTAAATGCATGATTGAATGAGGAATAGAAAAATGAAAAGCAATCTTAAGTTTGGGGGGGCCTTGGGCCTCACCTTCTCCGACTTCCTCCATTGCTTCCACATCCAAAATTTCCAGCATTTCCCCCACAAAAAGAGTGTATGTGAAGCTGCCCCTTCCCCACACCCTTCACCCCCCACCACCCCACCCTCCCATCCCCCCTTCCTGACTGCATTCGCCAGGGCTGTTCATTCACTTACTTTTCGTGCTCTGTTGAGGAAGTAGCCAAAGGTTTTAAATTGCCAGGTATCAATTCAAAGGACCTCTCTTGCTGATCTGCCTGTCTCCAAAAGGAAGATTGTTTCATGCAGGCATATTTGCTGTAGGGTACATAGAATTGGCAGAACTTCCAGGGATCCCAGAAAACTGTCAACCCTGTCCCCAAAAGTGACATCATGATGGGTGAATGGAGGTAGTCAGGACACCAGGGAAGTAACACCTACCTCCCTCCATTGCAATTTCTTGGAAGTTAGCAATGAATTATTACAATAGATAATGATCTCGTTTTATATTGAGTTTTCATACAGGGCTTATTTTTCAAATGTCCAAGCAGAAATCCAGCAAAATGTCCTCCACTATCGCACTGGTAAAATGACAGTGTATTTTTACTGCCATAATATTACCCATCTCAGACCCACCTCAGGCCATCTACTGCTTACATCCTCATGTATGCCTTTGTCACCCCCATACACAATGATTTCATTACTTTCCTGGTCAGTGTCCCACACTCCACACTCCATTAATGTTCAGCTCGATCCAAAGTTTGTATCCAATAAGGCTCAGGCACCTCCCCTGCCCTCGATGACCTACACTATCACTCATTCCCCTACCACCTCAGACTTAAAATTCTCAGCCTTGAGTTTAAAACCCTTCATGGTTTCACCCCTATCTCTGTAACGTACTCCTGCCCTAACTGTCCAAACCCTCTATTGCTCTAATTTCACCCTGATTTGCATTAACCACCTCCATTTTTCCCAACCATGACAGTGCTTTGGAGATAGGACAATGTACAGTGACAGTGGAATCACAAAATCATCCACTACAAAATAAGGCAAAAGAAATTACTGACTGGCAATACCAAAGAAAAGCATTGCTATCACAATCAAATAGAAAACTAGCACAATAGGGAAAAGTGGGCCCAAAAGGTCCTATGAAGAGATTACTGTTAATAGAATGATTTCAACAACGAAGCGATTGAAATTATGACAGTGTTATGACCCAGCAGTTGGTAAAGCTGAGTTGTTAAAAAATCCCAGAGGGAAACTTTAAACAACTGTCATAACCTATATTTTTAAGCGGTATGTTTGAGATGCAGCTCTAAATTCAGGAATCAGACCACCAGTTCTCGAGAGGTTTCATATTAAACTAAATGAAAAATTTTATTAAGTTGCAACACATTAAACAAATTACTACTATCATAACTTTTAACAAATTCCCAGACCAATCTCCACTAAGGCAACAGCAACCAATAGACTTTGAGCAGACATCAGGCAAAGCATTTTCGACTTACAAATTCAAAATGAGGTTCCTTTCACTTTGGCTCCTTTGCAGGCACAGTGCTAGGCTTACAGGCTTCGATGTTACATGCCTCTGCTCTGCACACACAAAATTGCTATTGGTTATATCCAGCACATCTCATTGAGTGTAAATTCTCATTGTATCACCAACCCTTTTGAACTCCACCTCTTCTAACAATAAAACCCCTTTCATAGTACCAATTTTATTATGAATATAAACATTGCTTGGTCTCTGCTAGCTAGATGCCAGAATTCACTCCCCTTCTTGAATGCCCTATTCAACAAAATGCAAATGCACTCTATCTCTCTTACATCTCAAAACTAGTATACATCAAAGCACCTAGACTAGCTGTACTAGCTAGTACTTAAAATAGCCAACACGTTGTCACTAAACAAAGAGGAACTTTATCACTATTTACAAAACCTGGGCCAGAATCTTCGGGTCAGCGAGCAGGGGCGGACCCTGCTCGCCGACACATAAAATGACATGTGGTGACGGCAGGCGTGCGTCCCGACATCACCTCACGTGATTTAGGTTTTCAGTTCGGCGGGCGCGCACCAGATTTGGCTGCGCGTACTGGAGTCGGCTGTCAAAGGCCTATTAAGGCCACTTAAATAGTAATTGAAATACCTAACAGAGCTACCCGTCCAACCTTAAGGTTGGAGGGCAGGCGAAGAGCCCAGGCGGCCTTCACATTTATCACGAAACCTCATCCACAGGCGGGATGAAGTTTCATGAAGTGTTTATAAATTGAATGAAAGTTTTAATTAAAGTTCATTGACATGTTCCAGCTCATGTGACACTGTCACATGATGGGACATGTCTTAAAAACAATTTTCTTAATTAAAATTTTTTAAAATCAAACTAATCTCCCCGAGGCAGCTCTGTACCTAATTGGCCCGCCCGCGTAAAATGGCGGCACGCAGCCGATCACAGGCGGCGATCAGCTGCGCGCCCGCCTACACCCACCCCGTCCAACCCCCCCCCCACCCCACGACGGGGAGAAAATTCTACCCCTGGACTGCATTTGTTAGGGGATAATTCAAACCCAATTAGCAACAATGATGCAAAATTGAAAATATTGTAGTAACCAACGAAACTAATAGACTTAAATATTGGACTTAGAAATTAAATTAATGTGAGGAATTTGAAATAAAAACAGAAAATGTTTGAAGTGCAAATATAAGTTAATGAAAACTTCAAGTGCATGAATAACAAATCCTGCAAAATGTCCTTCGCTATTATACACTGGTAAAGTTACATCCTGGTACCAGCCACCCAGAAACATTTGTGTCACCTTGCTTCAGTTTTCAATGATCCTGAAGAACACTGGAGTTGAATTCCATTAATGGTGCTTTGATACATTGGGCAAGCAGCCCAAGGTTACTGCCTTACTGTAATTTCAACAGGCTGATTATACTGAAGTACCACAAACCCAAAGAGATTACAGAAATAGTTTTTGAGCAGTCTATGCGGAATACTGCTACTCAAGTATGCAACAAACAATGACTGAGGTTTCATAACGCAGGGTTTTAATTTGCTCTAAATTTCTGTGTTATGTCCCATTCTTCAGGGTTACACAGAATAGCTCACTAATGTAAGATGAAAACAAGCTGAAATTACTCACTTTGAAAATTTCATATTTTTTATTAAATTAAAACATTCTGCTTTATCTATACTGAAACTACCCTAAGATAATGCAGAATTACCTTCTTCGTCATAGCTCTTCAGCAGTTCTGAGTGGGGCAGTGAATATGTGAGGCGTTTGGTGATTTCAGTGGGTGAGGATGGGGAGTTTTGAAATGACTTAGGATGGTATAAAATGAAGGAATGAGGCTCAGGAAGGTGTGGGCTAATTAGTGAGAGCCAACTTGGATTTATAAAGTGCACTTCATGTTTGCCTAACCTAGTTGCATTTTTTAAGGAAGTCACAATCTGTATAGATCATTGAAATGCACTGGATGTTGTATATATAGATTTTCAGAAGCTATTTCATATAGGTGCCATAGAAGAATTGTTCTGTCAAACTGAGGCACATGGTATTAAAGGGAATGTTGATGAATGGGTGGATGAAGATAGGAAGACCTATGCCTGTAATGTCCCCCAATAACTATATCTCGCCAATCAAAAAAAAAATCCAGGTCTGGAAAACTTTGAAAGCAGGATGAACAGACCCCTGGGTGTTGATGGGATCAAATCCACCCATTCTATCATGATGGCACCTAGATAGAGGTGCCACTGGCACTATCTCTCCCTCACTCTCTAGGACTGCAGCGCAGTGTTGTCAAAAGTTCCACATCGTCACAGGGCAGACAAGGAACACATTTCACATTTAATCCTTTACTTCCTTGCCCAGCCCAAGCACTGGATCACCCTTCACCCTCTTATAGTAACACTTTCTTTTCCATTCACAGTGCTCACTGCTTAAGTTCAAGTCAGCATCTTGCACAATGTTTACAGCACAATTCTAAATCCTGCTTGCTCGTTTTACCATCTCTTATTTCAATTCTCTTGCTTCATTTGATCAACACTCCTGAAATATTAGCCTATGGCAAAATTGGCACACAATGCCTGCCAGGGCACCAGGGGGATAACCCTGCCATTAACCCACCCACCCCTGCTCCAGGTACTGACTGAGCACCTACACTAGCCTCCTAACATCCATGTGAAGCCCAACACAATCACAATCTCCTCTGTTTCCTTAATCCCAAAGGATGATGTTCCCCATTCTTAGTTTCTATCTTAGTTTTTCGCAGATGCACGACAGCAACAGGCGCACAGGAGGAAGAAGTAGATGGTAATGAAATGGATGATGGGTATCAAGGCAGCCCAGCAGTCACAGCTCCATAATATTCTGTCATGAGGATAGCACATACTGGGCCTCCAGCATCCCCCTCAAAGTATCACACCAGTGGAACACCCAGCTGATAAGGAGAAAGCAGACATAAGAGGAGGGCCACTTTTGTTGATGTTCTGCACAGCATGAGCAGCTAACCACCTCCTGCAATGCCTGCCCTCATGTGCGACCTAGAAGAAGCAAGAGAAGTCCTGATCACGACATCGGTGTGAATTTGACAATTTTTTGTGGCCCAACCCAAGGGGAAGCAGCCTGAAGAAAGTGCAGCTGTCTGTAGGGATAATTAAATAAAAATCATAATAATTCAATACTATTTAAAGAAACATCTCGCTTCTGCTTTGAACGGCTGACCCTCACAGCAACTACGCTCCACCGAACTGTGTCTAATGTGCCCCAGGCGTAACAGCAGTGCAGCTGCAGAAAGCTCGGAGAGCCTTCCCCACTCTTATCAATCTTTGAAATAGTCAAATGGAGCCTATGGTGATTCAATTGATCAGTGAATTGTAAGTGAGCTGCAAAGTTCGAAGGAAACTCGAGAGAATGCAAAAGTGGGGCAAAAACAGATTCTGCCTCACTTTCTTTGTGGAAGAAGTTTCCTAAACTGTTCCAGCATGGTCAGTGTGCTGGGAACAGCAAGGAAATTCAGCCCACATGACAATAGTTAGAAGTACTGGACATCGAAATTTATATTGGAAACGCAAGAAATGTTGCATTAATTCAATCCAAAAAGTTGGCAGTGAATATCAATGGCAAAGATTTATGAAACATTCCTGCTACTTCCCGTCAGAGGTATTGCCTGGAATTCCCCTTAAATTAAATTTTAATATAGAGATCCATCACTTCCTGAAGCAGAATTGTTGGAACATATATTAAACATAAGAAAGTAGGGGAGGGTGGAATTGGATAAGGCCTGAAAACAGGCATAAGGATCACAGTTAACCCGGGCGCGTTTTTTCCAATGCCAACACCACACAAGCTCTGTGCTGCCTGCTAATTTAGATGATTGTAGCATGCAGCCCAGTGTTAAGTGTATTTCTGCAAGGCTGCACATCTTAGCAGGGGTCCCAAGATTGTTACAAAGCTAGCACACTTAAAGTTAGCTTGCACTTCTTTAAGGGGAGGTATCTACTGACTACAGCAGGTCCTGGAGGTGTCTGGGGAAGATATTCTGAGAAGGAAGAACACTGAATAATGGCGCATCAGGACAGAAGGCATGCTCCAATTTTCTCGGATGCAACATTGGAGGCCTTGGTGCAGGAAGTAGACAGGAGGAGAAAGGTCCTCTATCAGGACACAAGGAGGCTTTCCAGATAAAGTACTGCAATAGAGACCCATCACAATGAATGCTCTGAGGACCTGGATCCAGTGCTACAAGAAGTTCAATGGCCTCAAACAAACAATCAAGTTCAGTGAATGCATCTTCAGGTGTCATACATCCATACAACTAAATTACTAGCCTCACACACTGCTCAATTCACCAACTTTCTTTCACTCACCTACCAACAATCTCTATAACCCACAACTCACACTTCACATTCATAGTTTCACCTCACTCTCACACCCTTAGCACTGCTGCAAGCCTCACACCCATATCTCGCAGCTTCCACACACTGCCAGCTATTCAACTATGACAGGCATATTACCTAAAGAGATTGCTTGACATTCACGGACACAATTCCTTCTCTCTCACAGGACAAGATGGTGCACAACTGCAGACAACAGATGCTAACCTCAGGAAACAGGGACAGGAATGCATGGAGGAGAAGGTGCATGGCATAACTGGAGCAGCCATGACTGAGGCTATAGTCAGTGGTGGGGCTGAAACCATTGAAGATGATGGAATTTTCCTACCTAATCCTCATTCTCACATCCCACTTTCCTGTCATCCCACAATCTCTTCTGATTTACAACTGCAAATTGCATAACCATGCACTTCTTGCTTTCCCTTCCTTCCCTCACTGCAAACTTACCCCTTGTGCCTTTCTCTTTTCAGATACCAGAAACAAAGCGGGGAGTGTAAGAGGAACAGGAGACTGATGATGAATAAATACTGTCATTCAATCTTGGACTTGTAGCCACAAAGCCTGCAAGGCCATCTAGAGTCTCTTCCACTGAAAGTCAGCAGCCTTCCAGCAGACATGCAGCAACCACAGGAGTAGCACTGCATAGGTGCACTCAGACAGGCAAATACACCCAGAAGACAGGGAACTCACAATGGTTATTAGTTGTCTTTTGTGTGGAATATTTGACAGATTGTTTAATAAAGTTGGTTTTGAATGGTTGCTGTGTGGTGGCTTTATTTCAGCACTGTAGTCAAGAAGCAGATGCTGTGCTGATCAGTAACATAGTTCAAAATACATGCGGGGGGTGCATGCAGACGAATTCTCCCTTGAAACATAGCCCATGAGAAAGCAAATACGGGGGTGAAAAATTCAGGAAATGTCACCCCATGCAATATTATTTTACATTATCGCTCCCCCATGGTCTGGGACTGACCAATTGGACTGACGCGGTTCAAGAAGGAGGCTCACCACTACATTCTCAAGGGCAATTAGGGATGGGCAATATAAATGCTGGCCTAACCAGTGGCACCCACATCCTGTGAAAGAATCTTTTAAAAATTGCAGGTGCAGACATCTTGTCAAGAGTGGAAAAATATGTAGAGTTTGATTGGAGGAGATGCGAGCATGGGAGAGACAGAATCTATGAGTGGCTGCTCCTCCAGTCACAGGTTCCCTCCCTCCCACTCTTGCTGCTCCTCCAGAGACAGAATCTATGATTGGAGGGGCAGCAAGGGCAGGCAGAAGGGAGAAAACCTGTGATTGGAGGAAGAGAAGTAGATATTCTGGCCAGTCCTGCTGCCACCATGCAGGAGACTTTTGGTTGCACCATCACCAATTGCTTTAACCAGCTGCTGGATGATGAAAGGGGGAGGAGGCTGCCAGAAACCTAGTAACAAAGCATGGAGTACAGATCAGGTCAGGTTATGTTTTCACATGTAGCTTCATCCAATTCTACATATAAAACTACCTTGATTCTAACAAATCCAGTTTTGATTTAATGAGCCAGTTGATCTTCTGGCCAGGTGCAAAATTCAGGTGCAGCACTTAGAGGTGAGGGAATCATTGGGCTAAAGAAACAGGAGAGGAGATAGATGTGAGGAGCAAGAAGAGTAGAGGGGAAGAGTGTAGGAACCACAACATCACAGCAGCCATATAATGATAGTGGTGAGAGCGGTGAGTAGACTTAGAGAGGGAGGTTGCCTCTTATCCTGACGGCCCACTGATTGAGAATCCACCTGTTTGTGTCTTGATGATTCAGACGCATCATGACTAGTCCAAGCAGTGGAACCATTCCTTAGGCACCCCCAACGTCTGCTTGATGATGTTTCATGTGGCAGAGATGTATGCTGGCTGTGGCACACCAGAATGACAAGCCAGGTGGTCAGCAGATAGCTCTTATTGTCCAGCAGTCAGCCTCTGGTTTGATGTGGTGGCCCTCAAATACTGATGGCACAGTGGACTGGCATAGAATAAAGGAATCGTAACTGCTGCCAGGATACTGAGCATTCAGCTGCATGATGTGTCACATCAACTGCATATTCAAGGAATGGAACCTTTTGTGATCACAGTACACCTCAGCATTAAGATGCAGCACCCATAAAGCCACAAATATACAGTCAATGATACCCTGCAACATGGAGAAGCTCACTGCTCTGGCAAAGACACATGTACACTCTGCCTGCTTCTTCCTGCCAGAGCGAATGCTATGTAATCCCCTCTCCTGGTGTAAAAAGTGTCAGTGACCTCCCTTCTAAAGCAATGATCAACAAAATGGAAACTGTTAGAGATAAAGCCTGCTCCAGCCTGGAAGGATCCTGACATGAAGAAATTCATGGCCTCTGTCACCTCCAAAGCCACTGGCAGCACTGTCTTCACCCTGCTCTGAGGCTGCAGATCTGTCTGCAATGGGTGGTAGATTTCAGTGTACTTCCTTTGGAAAACAGGGATATTACACACACTGTTGCCCCCTGAGGTTAAGGTAGGAATATTGCCCCCTGAAAACTCCGTGTGGATAAGGCCTCCTGCTGAAAGCCGTTCTTCCCTTCCTTCTCCTCCCTCTGTGTTGCCTCCGCTCAATCTTCCTGTCATGCTGGAGCACCCATTACTGGGGACCTTGTGGTTTGACCAGAACTCTTGAAGCCAGGACCAAGGTTTTCACCATGTGTAATGCCACTCCCCATCAACTTCACCCGGCGGAGATGGCAGCGTAGTGGTAATGTCACTGGATTAGGAATCCAAAAGCCCAGGCTAATGCCCTGAGGATATGGGTTCAAATCCCCTCATGGCAGCTGGTGGAATTTAAATTCAATTAATAAACCTGGAATATAAAGCTAGTCTCAGTCTCAGTGATGGTGAACATGAAACTAACATCAATTGTGGTAAAAACCCATCTGGTTCACTAATGTCCTTACCAAGATGGCCAAGATGTGACTCCAGAATCTCACCAATGTGGTTGACTCTTAACTGCCCTCTGAAATGGCCTAGCAAGCCACTCAGTTCAAGGGCAATGAGGGATGGGCAACAAATTCTGGCCCCACCAGTGATGCCCACATCCCATGAGAGAACTTTAAATAGCAGCAGAAAACTTACAGCACTTCTACAAACACAGAGCTGCTAGAAATTAATCAGCAGCGAACCTGAAACTCGTTGATGATCTCTTAAAATAGCATTAGGAGTGGGGTCCTTCCTGCTACTGAATATAAGTTCAGCTGTGCAAGGATAAAATAGAGTATTAGGTGGAGTGGTGAAGTTGAAAATAGCAGCACCGACCTCAAACCAGCATTACATGTCAATTGACGTCACCATCTGTCGACTCTGCATACTTCCAGCACACACTCCTAACGTCCCCACGCTATGGCTCCTGGCATGAAGTGCACGTAGCGCAGATGCCATTTTGCAACCAAAATAGCACCCATAGTGCTAAAAATACAAACACAATGGAGCCGAATTTTGAAGGCTAGTTGTCTATTGGTGCCCCAGTATAATTTCTCCAAGACCTTCTGTGCTCTCAGTAAGTACCAGGATCACCTTCAGGAGACGTTGGTTCTTATTACTGATTAAAAAAAAACTTTTCTGGTCACTGATATCAGCAGCTGTACTTAATTTGAGGTTTTAATTCCATTTGGCACACGTGAGGCATGAAACTCAATTGCCCAGGCTTTTGGGCGAGGGTGTCGTTATTCTCAGTGTGCCCACACCCATTCATCTGATCTCCATGATTTGTGCCCCCAGTGCTGGTCTCCTCTTTTAAGTGCTTCCAGCATGGTTTACACAAAGCAGGTGGCATCCGCAATGTTGTTTCCTGATCACGTAGTATCTTCTTAAAGGCAAGCTGCCTCTTAAAGGGAAGGTGGAAAAAAAAACCTGCGATAGAAATTCCTGAAAAACACAGCAGCGTTCAGGCTGGTGTCGGAGGCTTTAGTTGTGAAGTTGGTCAGTAGGAGAGGCATCATGGTCCAGAAAGGGGGCATGAGACCCTTAGGGACCACCCTTAGCTGGGAGTGGGAGTAGCTGGCCAGGAAGGTCAACTCCCAGAATTTGGATCCAAGCAGCTGGGAGCAGTGCCACAAGAAGTCTAATGGCTATTGCTGAAAAAAGAGATGTCAAAACTTTTTGTCTTGCACTCATCAGGACACCTTGCAAGAATACCAATATAAGGGGAAAACAATAATTTATACTGTATGAGAAAAGAGTGTTGATTGGTTGGCAAGTGGACTCTGATTGGTAGAGGCATTGCCATGGAGAATGCACAAATTGATGGCGACTGATAGTTAACTGCAAAGCCATTACTTGAAATTTAAACCAGGCAGCTTGACCCTGACTGGTCAAGGCATTGCCCTGACCGTTGAGTCAGCAAATGGCTGTCATTTATTTTGTTTAGCTGAAACAAGCATAATGTGTGTACATGTTCTTTCTGTCTGCAAAAAATTAATATATGTAACTTTCAGTGCACGCAGATGTACCACACTGCGAGCCTGACTAACAATCTTAAATTGGATGTCAGCGTAATTCTTAGCACACTGAGGATTATTTAGCGAACGTTGTCCATTTGCTGAATCATATCTAATGTTGGACACTGTGTTTTGAGTTTAGCAAGCACGGGCTGGTGGGCTACAGTCTGTACCTTGCCCGTTGCAAACAGCAGCTGGGACATGTTGTTTGAATAGATCCTCCAGTCTTTGGGATGTACGGCCTACATATCTAGCATCACACTGGCACTGAAATTCACATACAACATTACTCATTTGTGTGATAAGCAGAACGTCCTTTTGGCTTGATGGCAGCATCCTGTTAGTGGCGAATACCATTCATGTTGCTACTGCACAGTAGCAGTGTAAAGCAGCTAGCTTCACCTGTTGCTCAAACTTTTGAGATACCTTGCCCTTCCATAATAATCTCAGGTAGACTGGGCACTTTTCAGGGCCAAAAGTGACGGCCCTAGGTCCGTTCATAAGTTTGCGTGATATACAGAGCAAAATGATCTGATCAGGGTAGCCATTATCCCGTAGGAAGCCTTGGATGTGTCCGTTTTCAGCACCAAGCCTGCACGGTGAGCAAATGTCTTGGGCCCTATTTACAAGGTTGCCAATAAGACTAATTTTATAGCAGGAGGAACTTTAAGAACCCCAACACGTATATTGCCCAGTGAAGGTAGGCTTGAGGTAGGCTATGGTAGAGAACTCCCTGGCGGATTTCTCAACTGATACATCAAGGAAGGGGAGTTCATTTGACTGCTCCATTTCAAAGGTGAATTGAGTGCAGGATGGAGCCTGTTAAGACATGTAAAGAAATTATTACATGCAGCTGTGGATTTAAATATAGCAAACATATCATCCACATATTGGAACGATGCGAGGGGTAGGAGGTTGGTGTCATTCCACTGAAGAAACGTTTCTCATGGAACCCAACAAAGATGTTTGCGAAAGCTGGGCCTAGAGGGGATCCCATGGCAACACCATCTATTTGGACATACTTGGTGTCGTTAAGGCTGCGAAGTGTCCTGATGAGTGCAAGATGAAAAGCTTCAAAATGTCTCTTTTTTCAACAATAGTCAAGTTCTGTACTACCAAAAGTCTAATGGCCTAATGCAGGTGGTCGATGTCAGTGAGTGTATTTTCATATGACATCTCATATTACCACTTCACCAGCACCATACTCATCACTCATCCAGCAACTCCCTGGCACTCAGGACTCACACCTAACATTCATGTACCCCACCACAGCCTCAGAATCCTACCACCACTGCCAAACTCACTGCCACCTCTCACAGCTTACACATATCTCAAGGTGTTTAGCTATGGCAGGCACATCACCAAACACAGTGGTAAACAATCACTGACATTCTGCCCCCTCTCTTGCAAGGTGATAAACAACAGAAGGGAGCAGAGTAGAACTGGTGGGCAATAAGGATGTCTGCATTTGCTGAACCATATCACGGAGATAGCTGCAATTAGGCCAGCTGCCGAGACATCACTAAGAACATTGATAACTGTCTGCTCCTGCGTTATGCCCCTTCTCAACTGCCAGCCACTATTCATCCCACTATTTAACATGATGTTCCAGCTGTTAATGGTATTACCATGGACCTCTTGTTTTACACCCTATTCCCCCTTCCTTCATAACAACCTTCTCCTATCTTTAGACACCCAATAACTTCCACCTGCGCAATTGCACTAGCTAAAGGGTGAAGAGAGAGAGCAACAGCACAGCAGCTAACAGCTCAGATCTTGGCACTGTACAAAGCTGAGAACAGCACATGTTGGGTCATCTGGGCCCAAGTGACCTGCAGCCAGGCCAGGTGTAAAGGATGTTTCATTTGCCAGCTCAACGCAAGGCAAAGTCAGAGCAGAAGAATGGCACACAGGAGAGTATTGATGGGCATGTACACTGAGATGCTGGGTGCATTGGCTGCCTGCAAGGCAGTCATCTGTCCTTGTCAAGGAACATGGAGGAGTCTGGATCCAATGTGGCAAAGGGCATGGTGCAGAGCTTGCCCTCTCAGCAGCTTATTCTCCATTTCCCTGTCATGCTGCTGATTCAGAGGCACTGCCACTGCTGCCCCATATCAGCTGCAACCTTTGTGTGGACAGGCCACCTACTCCTCTGTCTTTGAGGATGCAGCAACACTCTCCACCCAGCAAGTGCAGCAAACATCTTCAAAAACATTAGTACTTTCAGATGCTTTATGATAGAAAAAGTTCAATAAAGTTCATATACCTGCAATTAGGGTGCTTATTTTTTTTTAATAATGCTACAGGGTCTATCTTGCTACTTCAAACCTCTTCGTGCATTTCTGGACATAGACAGTGTGAGCACCTGTGTTGCTTGATTTTGATATCCTAGAGTCACATCAGCTGGTTGGGCTTTGTGATGCCAGGATAGCATCAAATCAATGTGTTCAGATGCAAGCGTGGGACACAGCTGCATGCCCCTATATCAATATTGAATGCTACATGAGCCATGGTGTCCTGCCTGCCCGCTGGGAATCGAGGTAAGTCCACGTAACACTGCTAGAAGCAACATCGTGTGAATAAATTTCATACCCATGATTTTCTTCCAATCTCCCACCTTAACTTAAGCAGAATGAAATCCTGGAGAGTTGATGGCTTATTACACAGTTGTCCTGTGGCTTTTGCTGATCTTCCTCTTTTCATGATGATATGACGTGTGCATGTATAATATTAATCTTTAACATCATCGGCTGGCCAAATATATTGAACTTCTTTAAAAGGACTTTTTAAAGTAAGCAGACACTGGCTTAAGATGGCTGTCACAGGTCACCTGCCATGTCTGATATTACAAGTCGGTCAGTTTCTAGAAGTTTCCAATGTGAATTATAATTAGGACATGCCAAGGCAAACCTGCTATGGGATTTCACACCTGAGTTCTTTGCAATCAGCGCATAAATGGTAAAGTACAGACACTGAACGTTCATCCTTATAAATTACAAAAACCTTATTATGACCAATGGAATAGTGAAAAGAAAAGGTCGAGTCCTGCCACATGTCTGCCCCGTTTGGAACACCCTGTTCAGGATGGTGATCAGGAGAACCCCCGTGAAAACTTTACCCTGATGCATTGTAAATGTAAAGTTTGTTGCATTTGTTTACCTGTAGAACTGTCAATCATGCATATAAATGGGACAAGGATCTGAGTGTCTGAGACTGCAGTCATACGCACTCCGTGGAAAATTACTCAATGGTCTGGAGGGATATCAAACTTCACAACCTTAGTAGAATCAATAATCTCCTGAATTATATTGTCACAGTTACAATAATAATTGCATTTTAAACCTTTTCACATTGACATGAAAATGACAATATAACTGCGCACTGAAACCTGGCAGAGGCTTCTATGAAAAAGCAAGAACTATACAAACATCAAAGGTTACTCATATTCAAGTGTTTTCCTGCAGGGTTATTTTATGTAACTTTGTTCATGGAGCCACTTTTATTTCTAGACCATAACTAACAAATGGAGACACACAATCCCCATAGAGAGAAGTCTCAGAGCCTAATTTTAACCACTTTACACAAATGTGCTAAACAAAACAAGATTATTGCCTGTGTTCATTGATCTTGAAAATGTCCTCCTTGACTCAATGATAATCACTCTCATTTTACCATGGACATCTTTAGGATGAACATGCTTGATCTCAGCAGGAAGGTGACTCATTGGAATAGAAAATTATTGTTCAATCACAGTGGTAAATTTTCTCAGCACGAATACTTTGAAACAGAAAGGAAGATAGACCAGAGTTTGAACACCCTGCGCACCTCTAAAAGCAACTATTTTTCTATAACTATTTTTATTTGTATCTCTCTAATTTTTCAGGTGCAGATAAATTACATTGACACAGCTTTGCTCAATTCCATTTAACATTTATGATAAAAACCCAATATGCAATATTTCAATTAGGATCTTTAACAGAACCAATCACATGTCCTATTGTTATATGATAGGTTTTATATTTTTCACTGGCCAAACATACCTGATTTATATTCTGAATATCATTTTGATGGCTTTATTATTAGTAAACTACCTAACTATAAAACATATTATTAAGGATTTATTCATATTTCAACTACAATGAAAATTTAATGAAGTCAGCATTATTCTGCATTGGTTTCTTTTTGAAGTATATTTCTATAGCGACTTCTGGCCTCTGGTAACTCCTATAAGTGACTATTATGTACATATAAGCCTAGACAATGAGTGCCACCAAGGTATTCGACTATAAAGGCATAACAGCCAAGTCCAACCTTGTACTCACACAAGGTCTACACATGGATGACTGAGACATATACCTTGTTGGGACTGATGATTTGAATTGTGTAACATTTTTTTTCCACTGCTGGACATCTGCATGCTGCAGTCATGTACATACCCATGTCCTTAGGACCCTGGCCATGATGAAAAGTCACAGTACTGCCAGACACCCTTTTACCCTCAAATCCTAATGGATTAGATCTATCATAAACTGAGTTTTCACTAGTTTGCTCATAAGAAACAATGCTGATTGTATGCATTGAAGTGAAGTTGGATGAGGTGTTCTGCTCATCCATTATTTCTCTTGATAATGGGAAAGTGCATTCTTGAGATCCTTGGTGCTTGAGATGGCCTTTGCATGTGTGTCTAAAATCACCATAATACATTTTCTTGCGTGTTATTTTTCTCTGTAGGAATAAATTATAACATTGACCTATCCAGCTAATGGGCACAAGTGCTTACTGGGATTTATTTGCATTCAAGGGATTAATTAAGAATCAGTTTACCATCAATTCATAAAACATATGCTTTATAGTTGCAAATACATATGGAGTGCTTGTCTGATGCTTTAGAAACTGAACACTGTACGAACACAGCATGATATTAAGTATTAGGTGACTTTACAGTAAATCACAGCAGAGTACAAGCTACTGAAAAGTGAACTACTGTGATCACAGCACCACTAACCAATATTGCAGACCAAGGGAAGAACAATAAAAGATCTCCTGTTGAGTTAAACTAAGAGTTGTCCTCTATCACGGAGGTCTTAGACCACAGTACGCGGGAGAGCCTAGACAAACCGCTAACTCCTGACGAACTGACTAAGGCCCTCGAGTCCTTCGAGAAGAGTAAAACCCCCGGAAGCGACGGCCTGCCGGCGGAGTTGTATTCGGCTCTGTGGGACTTGATCGGCCCAGACCTGCTAGAAGTGTACGAGAGTATGCTCCTGGCCGGCAGCATGTCAGAATCCATGAGGAAAGGCATCATCACCCTCATCTACAAGCACAAGGGGGAAAGGGAGGAAATTAGAAATTGGCGACCCATTTCACTGTTGAATGTGGACTATAAGATTCTGTCCAAGGTCATCGCCAACCGGGTCAAATCCGCTCTGGAATTGGTGATTCACCCTGACCAGACCTGCTCTGTGCCAGGCAGGAAGATCTCTGACAGCCTGGCGCTGCTCAGGGATACGATTGCCTATGTACAGGACAGGGGTGTGGATACCTGCCTCATCAGCTTGGATCAGGAGAAGGCCTTTGACAGAATATCGCACACCTACATGGGGGATGTGCTCTCCAAAATGGGCTTTGGGGAGGGAATTCGAAATTGGATCCAACTGCTCTACACTAACATCAGTAGCGCAGTCTCAATCAATGGGTGGGAAACAGATAGCTTTCCGATTAAATCTGGAGTCAGGCAGGGCTGTCCTCTCTCGCCTGTCCTTTTCGTGTGCTGCATAGAACCCTTTGCCGAGTCCATCAGGAAGGATCCGGGCATAAGAGGAGTGACGATCCCAGGCAGTGGAGGCACTCAGGTAAAAGCCTCCCTGTACATGGACGACGTCGCCGTTTTCTGCTCGGATCCGCTGTCGGTGCGCAGACTGATGCACGTCTGCGACCAGTTCGAACTGGCCTCGGGAGCCAAGGTAAATCGTGGGAAGAGCGAGGCCATGTTCTTTGGGAACTGGGCTGACCGATCCTTTGTCCCCTTCACTGTCAGGGCTGACGGCCTGAAGGTGCTGGGGATATGGTTCGGAGGGACCGGGGCATGCGTTAGAAACTGGAAGGAGCGAGTGGCTATGGTGAAAAGGAAACTGGGCATGTGGGAGCGACGCTCCCTCTCCATTGCGGGTAAGAACCTGGTCATCAGGTGTGAGGTACTCTCGCTGTTGCTGTACGTGGCGCAGGTCTGGCCCATTCCAGACTCCTGCGCGATGGCGATCACTCGAGCCATCTTCCGCTTTATCTGGAGGTCGAAAATGGATCGTGTCTGCAGGGGCGCGATGTACAAGCCTCTAGATAAAGGGGGAAAAAACGTGCCCAACATCGCCCTCATACTGATGGCCACCTTTGTGTGTGGCTGCATCAAGCGGTGCGTAGACCCTCAGTACGCAAACACCAAGTGTCACTACGTGCTGAGGTTCTACCTGTCCCCGGTGTTGCGAAGGATGGGTCTGGCCACGCTGCCGCGGAACGCTCCAAGTAGTTGGACCGTGCCGTACCACCTGTCCCTGGTGGAAAAATTTATGCAGAAAAACACCTTTGACCACAAGTCCATCAGGCAGTGGTCAGCACGTAACGTCCTAGAGGCCCTGAGGGAAAAGGAGAGGGTGGACCCTGTGGGATGGTTCCCCGAGCAGACTGTCAAAGTCATTTGGCAGAATGCCTCATCGCCAGAACTTTCCAACAAGCGCCAAGACGTAGCTTGGCTGGTGGTGAGAAAGGCCCTCCCCGTCAGATCCTTCCTACACGCCAGGAGTCTCACCCCCTCTGCACGTTGCCCTCGAGGTGGCTGTGGTGGGGAAGAGACCGTTGTTCACCTCCTTGTGGATTGTGCCTTTGCAAAGAAAGTCTGGAGAGAGATGCAGTGGTTGCTGTCGAGGTTCATCCCGAGCAGTTCTGTGACACAGGACTCTGTGCTCTACGGGCTGTTCCCAGGGACACACACCGAGACAAACATCGACTGCAGCTGGAGGATCATCAACTCGGTGAAAGAGGCGCTTTGGTCTGCCCGAAACTTGTTGGTCTTCCAGCACAAAGAGTTGTCCCCGACCGATTGTTGCGGACTGGCACAATCCAAAGTCCAGGACTACGTGCTGAGGGACGCACTAAAGCTTGGGGCAGCTGCCGCAAAGGCGCAATGGGGAAGGGTCGCTGTCTAAGACCTTTCTACCACAGCGCACCGAGAGACTGGGAACTGTTTAGAGCCCCTCGGGCTGTACAGATCAAAATGAAAGGCTGTAAATGATTGTAATATTGTTTGTACTGATGCACCTGGTGATACATTTTGTAAAAGTTTAACCTGGATTGTACCCTTGTAATGTTGTTTTTGAAATGGTTTTGAATGTGATTGAAGATTTTTTATGAATAAAGTATATTTTTACAAAAAAAAAAGAGTTGTCCTCATATTTCTCTTTAACTCAATACTCTGCGAATCTTGATTCCTCTACTCATTGCATCTGAATATGAACTTCTAATTTAAATTTGAGGTTCATATTTTCTTGCTCTTTGATTCATAATGTTTTGGCCTTAATGCAAAATTTCACAGAGCAAAATGCTAAAAACAGATAGAAAAATTGCTGTAAACTTTGTAAGAAAATACTTGCCGTTAGTATTTTTTATTTTTATATATTTTTTTATTCATTAATGGGATGTGGACATCGCTGGCCAGGCCAGCATTTATTGCCCATCCCTAACTGTCTTTCAGGAGGTGGTGGTGAGCTGTCTTCTTGAACTACTGCAGTCCATGTGATGCAGATACTGTTAGGGAGGAAGTTCTAGGATTTTGACCCAGCGACATTGAGGGAACAGCGATATATTTTCAAATCAGGGTGGTGAGTGACTTGGAGGGTAACTTCCAGGTGGTGGTGTTCCCATGTGTCTGCTGCCCTTCTCCTTCTAGATGGCAGTGGTTGTGGGTTTGGAAGGTGCTGTCTAAGGAGCCTTGGTGAGTTCCTATAGTGCATCTTGTAGATGGTACACACTGCTGACACTGTGTGGCAGTGGTGGAGGGAGTGAATGTTTGTGGACGGAGTGCCAATCAAGCCAGCTGCTTTGCCCTGGTCTTTGTCCTTTGTCCAGGTGTCAAGCTTCTTGAATGTTATTGGAGCTGTATTCATCCAGGCAAGTGGAGAGTATTCCATTACACTCCTGACTTGTGCCTTGTAGATGGTGGACAGGATTTGGGGAGTCAGAAGGTATTCATGATAGCTCAGATGGGTGACATGGGAGTTTTTAACTTCCAAATGGATAAATTAAATCTGGATTCCCCTAAAAATGTTTAGTTCTTTGAAAAATAATGACTAAAATAATAATAATCTGATGCAATGAGCACAGAGATATTCTGATATAATGTCTGCTGCAATAGACAAAAGCATTTAGTACAGTTCTGTGAAAGGTAAAAGCTGCCGTTCAATCATCGAGGAGAGGATGAGTTGGACACAGGTTGCAAGAACTTTCTATCTCTATTCCTCCCCACAGGCGGACTTTTAATCTTTACTTCAAGCTTCTCCACTATCCTGCCTTCTCCAATCCCAAAATCAACACCATTCAGCAAAATCCACGATTCTGCATTAAACACAAACTTATACTGACATAATTTATTATAACTGAACATACCATGTATTCAGGAACATTAGTTGAAAAGTGTGTATTTGCCCAGTCTTTTATAACTCAATGAAAAGATTGGCATTTTTCCATCAACCCGCTTCATCAACTTCATCGTGCTATTATTATATATTTATGTTGCCGCTACAGGGTGTTGCTTAATCAATTAGAATTAATCCAGCGCTTCCCAAACTTGTTCCTGGTGTGACCCCATTTTAATGCCTCAGAATTCATGTGACCCCAGAGTGAAAATTTAGGGGTCTGAGAGTTGTTGCTGAGTGGGAGGTTGGGGATTGGGTCCTTCAATTGATTAGCATGACCCTAGTCACCAAAGTAAAACAAAACAGCAAGATAGTAACCTTCAATATAACTTTCTTACTCACTGGGCTTAATGAGACACATGAACATGAATGTTGCAACACAATCTCTCAAAATCTGGGAGTATGGTTGATACTGCAAGTTGCTGGTAATTGTCAAAATGACTCAGCCTGTTCAGTTCCTGATTAGAGAGGTGCCATGCCAATGAGAAGTTTAGAAACTTTCTGCACACAGGGACTGCTTAGCCACCCCATCACCCCAACTCTCCAATTGCAACATGACCTCCCTCCCTCACTTACTGATCTTCCAAATGGGATCCCCGTTGATTGATGTGACTCTATAGTGTGTGGGGTCACTTGAAGGTTCACTACCCTCCCCTCCCAGTGAACGTGAGCTAGAAAAAAACTCACGTGCACGTATCATAGGGTTATGGAACTGGTCCCAGGACTTTCCTGACAGAATCTCTGCTCCACAGCCGCCATTACATCCTCAGAGCTCACAACCTTAAACTCTCGTTGGAAACCCCTGAACTGATCATTACTGCTTAGTTGCTCTGTTAATATAATCCAGAAGCTTGGGGTTCCTTTTTTGGTTTGCTCTGGCCAGTTTTGTTCACTTAAAAAGAATGCTAGGCATAAAGGAAATAAGTACGTTTAGCTCCCGGATCAGCTGCCAATTAAATGGTGGGTTTCTAGAAACTCTGTATGAATAGTGTTTGGGCCACAGCCAATGTTAATTGCTGCACAAACCAAATTCCTGAGGGAAACCTGACTTACGGGCCATAGCTTTTTTTTGTATTCTGAAAACGAAAATAAGACATACTGATCTCAGCAGCAAGAAGTCTAGTAACACTTTTGGGATTTTAAAAATTAAAAGTAAAAGTTTTATTAACAAGAATAAAAAAAAACTTAGGCACACTAGATTACAGTTACACAGTTAAACTTAGTCTTACAAAACATTGCCCCAAAAAGACACTCTACTTGGTCAGGCCCACAAGTAAACACCTACACGCACCATACCTACACACACACCTGCACACACACACACATAGGCGTAGTAGTATTGTCACTGGACTGATAATTCAGAGGCCCAGAATAGTGCTCTAGGGGCCCATATTCCTATCCCACGATGGCAGATGGTGGAATTTGAATTCAATAAATATCTGGAATTAAAAGTCTAATGATGACCATGAAACCATTGTCGATTGTCATAAAAACTCATCTGGTTCACCAATGCCCTTTAGGGAAGGAAATCTGCTGTCCTCACCTGGTCTGGCCTACATGTGCCTCCAGACCCAAAACAATGTGGCTGACTCTTAAAAATGCCCTCTAAACAAGGGCAATTAGGGATGGGCAATAAATGCTGGCCTATCCAGCAACGCCCACGTCCCACGAATGAATATATAAAAACACATACACAGACTTTTCACAGAATAACACAATATTCGTCAAAAATATTTTTAAAAATCCATTTCTCACAATATGCTGACGTAAAATGTAAAATTTCATATTTTGAAGTTAGTATAAATAACTAGAATAGTTTTATGATTAAGAGATCTGTGCAAATATTATGTGGAGAAATTGCCACAAACCAGGGACGTAAACAAATAAATGAAGCTGATAATTTCATTGGGCCAAAGATACTACTGAAAAAGGATACTACGATTGGCAGTAGAAAGTGTTTGCTTATTTGTATTTTCCACATCATTCAATTTGTTCATGTTGAAGATACTTTTTGGCGTCAATGTGTTTAACTGTTCTGCAGATTGCCTGATAGAAAATGCCCCAGCTTTGACCTAGATTTACTCCTAAAAATCCTTGGCAGAAGCCGCGTATAAAGAAAACATTTCAAGGAATTCAGTTTCATGGCAATTATCAGAGTTTAAAGGAGCTTACTATACACTTATGTTACCAGAAATAGCAAATCTTACATAGTAAAAATTAAAAATCCTGGAAACGCTTAGCAGGTCAGATAGCATCTGGAGAGGGAAAAGAGGCTTGAAGTTTCATTCACGTGTCAGGAGCGTAGCGTTGTCACAGTTCCTGGCTCTGCAAACCTGACCTGGAAGAAAGTGCCCCAGAAATTCAGATTTGCGTTCCATGGAGGGGTGGTGTGGGGGAAAATGAGGATTGTGGCTGCTGGCCTTGGAAAGAGTTTGGAGGCTACTGGGCGCGGAGGCGGGCTGGGTGAAAGGTCGACCTCGGTGCTCAAGCACTTTGGCGAAGCTATGGGAAGAAAAGAATAAAACAAAAAACAGCCTTCTAGCCCTCACCCTCAGCCTACTCCCCATACCTCATTCGTGTGAACTAATGCTATCTCATGCCCCAGCCCATCCTCATGGCCCCTCATATCCTCTATGCCAACCCATGCCACCACATGCACCCCCGCCCCCAATCCCCATGGCCCCTCATACCTTCCATGCCAACCTTATGTCCCTTTACCCACCCCCATGGCCCCATTCCTTCTATGCCAATCGATGCCCTCGACCCACCCCCTGGCCCCTCATATCCCCCATACCAACCCATGCCCCGTATCCCTTTATAGCCCCTATGTTAACTTTGTGCCAACTCAGGGAACCCATGTCCCCCACCAACCACCCTTATCCACCAATGGCCGACCTCAGGACCAATGCTGAGATTAGATAAAGCTCTTAAATGTCTATTGGTTAATTCACTTTTTCAAAAAAACTCGAATTGATAGGGGCTAGGTTCTGGGGCAGGACCTCTAGATTCGTGCCTCTGCAGCCAATTTCACTAAGTGCCTCTCCGTTTGTGCAAACATTCAGGCCAGAGTTAACATTTCAGCTCAAGATGACCTTTTCTTAGAACCTTGACCTGAAACTGTAACTCTGTTTCTCTCCACAGATGCTGTCTGACCTGCTGAGCACTTCCAGCGTTTTTTGTTATTACAGATTTCCAGAATCCATAGTATTTTGCTTTTGTATTAGCAAATCTTCCAGCCATGTTTAATGTGTTGCTGGTACATAATGAAATAGATTGCTTCCCCCCTACCCTGCTCCATCACAATATGCAGAAGTACCTAGAACCATAGTTTCATACAGTGGTTACAGCACAGAAGTAGGTTATTCAGCCCATCATGCAGGTCCTCTGTAAGATGATACTCAGCTAGTCCCAACCCCCCACCTCTTCCCCATGGCACTGCAATTCCTTTTCCTTTCAGGAGCTTAGCCAATTCCCTTTTGAAACCTACAGTTGAACCTGCAACAAACACACTCCCAGGCAGTGCATTCCAGATCTTAACCACTCGCTATATTATTAAATTGGATCTCAACCTTTCTGCCAATAGTAACAGTTCCTCACTATCTACACTGTCCAGACCTCTCATGATTTTAAACACCTCTCTCAACTTGCTCTTCTCTAAGGAGAACAGCCCCAGAATTAGACACAATACTCCAGTTGAGGCCAAACCATTGTTTTATAAAGGTTCGCCATAACCTTTTTACTTCTGCATTCCATGCCTCTATTTATAAGGCTCAAGATCCTGTATGCTTTATTATCACTTTTTGCCCTGCTACCTTCAATGATTTGTGGACTTATACCTCAGGAACCTCTACTCTTGCACCCTCTTTGGAAATATATCCTTTCTTTTATATTGCTGGGTTTATTTTTTACGCCCTTTTTTGAACTAGGGTACATAATTTACAATTCTCCAGTTCTCTTGCACCACCCCGGTATCTCAGGAAGATTAGAAGATTATAATCAGTGCCTCCACAATTTCCATTCTTGCTTCCCTCTGTGTCCTCGGATGCAAATGATCATGTCCTGGTGACTAAGCAACTTTAAGGACAGCCAGCCTTTCTAATTCCTCCTCTTTTTCAGTTCTTAGCCCATCTCAACTACCTCTTCTTTCACTACAACAATGGCAGCACCTTCTTCCTTGGTTGAAACAGATATGCTCATTCAGTATCTCAGCCGTACCCTGTACCTCCATGTATAGATCCCCTTTTTGGTCCCTAATCATCCCTACGCCTCCTTTTACCACCTTTTTTTCTATTTATATGCTGATGGAACACTTTTGGATTCCCTTTTATGTTGGAAGCCAGTCTCTTCTCATACTCTCTATTTGCTGCTCTTATTTCTTTTCTCACTTTCTCTCTGAACTTTCTACATTATGACCGGTTTGCACTTGCAATAGCAGTCTGAAATCTGTCATATGCACTCATTTTATGCTTCATCTTACTATCTTTTTTGTCAACCAGGGAGCTCTGATTTTGTTTATTCCATCTTTCTCTGCATGGAAATGTACCTTAACTGTACCTGAACCATTCCCTCCTTAAAGGGAGCCCATTGTTGCCTTTCCGTTTTGCCTGCCAATCTTTGATACCAATTTATTTGGGCCAGATACATTTGTACATCATAAAAATTTGCCTTCCTAAATTAATTATTTTTACTCTGGATTGTTCTCTGTCCTCTTCCATAACTGACCTAAACCTTATGATACTATAAGCACTGTCCCCTAAATGTTCCCCTACTGACACTTGATCCACATATTCCACCTCATTCCCCAGAATCAGATCCAACAACGTCTCCTTCTTTATTGGGCAGGAAACATGGATGTAGAAAATTCTCCTGAACTCACTTTAAAAATTCTTCCCCCTCACTGCCATTTACATTATTAATATCCCAGTCTATATTGGTATAATTGAAGTCCCACATAATAATTACCCTTCAAATCTTGTACCTCTCTATAATTTCTTTGTAAATTTGTTCCTCTACATCTCTCCCATGAGTTGGTGGCCTATAGTCTACAACAAGCAACGTAATGGTTCCTCTATTGTTTCTGGGCTTGAATCAAATAGATTTTGTGCTTGACCCCTCTAGGACATCCTTTCTCTCTAGCACTGTAATATTATCCTTAATCAATAATGTCACTCCTTCTCCTTTATTTCTTGAATACCTTATAACCGGGAATATCTGGATAAGTATCTACTAGTGCTAAAATTACCCAAGTGGTATCATTTATTTTTAGCCCATGCTGAGCCTTCAACCACACTTTTAGACCCCAGTCCCACTTTAGCTACTCACTTTCCAAACATCCAATATTAGTACTCAGCATGATAACCGTTAGATTTCTCAGGGTTCCTTCCTGTCCTGGTCCAGATTTTCCGTAAGACATGCTCTTGGTTCCAGATGCTAAAATATGACTTGGACCCAATATCTGCCATCTGTAGTTGGCTCCGGGTAATGATGCCCATCCTGTCACTTCCTGACTCTTCATCTGCAGTCCCTTCTCGGTTTCCAGTTCCATTTGCAAAACCTCCATCATCTATTGTATGCTGAAGCATGCTTATTGCATTATGGCTTAGCACATGCCCTGTACTCACCCTATCTCCAACTTCGCACATGCAGAAGCCTTAGAATAATGGGGGTGAAGGATGAGGGGAATAGCAATTGGAGCCTTGTGGAGGGGTAAGAAAGATGGTCAAAGCACACCGGTGGAATGTGGATGTTGAGGAAGGAGTAATGTGATGAAGTAGGAATATTGAGCGTGAATGTACATTGCCACGAGGTGGGAAGGTAGGACTAACAAATCCAAAGCTCCCTGGGTGATGAAAGTGATAGGGAGTAAGATAAAGCAGGAAAGCGTGTATATGACAGGTGTCAGGTGAATGATACAATAGAGAACCAGACTGACTATACAAAGTTCAGTGGTGGGGGGAAGTGAAAAATGTAAAATAGAGGTGCAGAGAGATGAGAGACTGGCAGAAAAGGAATCCAAAAGTCTTCCATCACCATATAAATAGTAAAAGGGTGGTAATAGGAGCAGGGCCAATTAGGGACCAAAAAGGGGATTTATGCCTGGAGGAAGACAGCATAGCTGAGGTACTAAATTAGTACTTTGCATTTGTCTTTACTACAGGAGGAGATACTGCCCAAGTCATTGTAAAAGAGGAGATAATTGAGACATTGGATGGGTTAAAAATTGATAAAGAGAAGGTATCAGACAGGCTGGAAAGTTAATAAGTCACCAAGACCAGATGAGATGCATCTAAGGATACTAAAGGGTGGAAATTGCAGAGACACTGGTCTTCCAATCTTCCTACCGACATGTTTCTTGCCGACGTGTTTCACAATGGCGTATATAAGGCATGCACTTGACAGGTTGCACTTTGAAGGGAACTCGGGGGAGAGTGTACAATAACATTGCGCAGTGCTCGCAAGGGACTTCAAGGTTGAGGCGCATTGGTGGGGTCAAGGGCTGCCCTGCGGTTGAAGGTAGTGCATAAGCACGTGCAGGGTGGTGGGCGAGGGAAGCGGCCATGCATTAGGGAAACCTGGTATAAAGTGACCATTCCTCTGCAGCTGAGACAGTTCAGGCACAGCTACATTGACATGTGTGGAGTCGGGTCTCCAGCTTATCTGCCCACTTAAGCAACGCAGAGGCGTGAAAGAACCACCATGTGCACCAGAGCTTTTCACCTCTCGGGCACAGACTGCAAACTAATGAGTGTTTTAGTGGCCTGCAGAACAGTTGGGTGAGTGGGCACATTTCACAATCTCCGCGTTAAAGCTGGCCATGGAGCAGTCACTGCTGGAGGCGCTCATGGCCCCCTGCAATGTCATCGTCCCGGTTTGGACCAGTCTCCCCCATGGTTCAAGCTAATAATGGAGCCTTGCAGCGTTGGTTGGGAGAATGCCTGCACCCGAGCTGAAAGCACAGCATGCAGTCCAATGGGCAAAGCTACCACCAATTGGCTAGGTAGAGTGGGGCAGAGGTGAGTGCGGTTTCAGGCAGACATGCAGCGCACTAAACTCTGACCAGCCAAGTAGTGACCAGCACTCTCTGGGATGCGTTAAGGGGCCTTCATACTTAACCAAGGGAGGTTCTTAGAACACCCGAACTAACATAAGAACTAGGAGCAGGAGTAGGCAATTCAGCTCCTCGAGCCTGCCCCGCCATTCAATACGATCATGACTGATCTCATTTCGGCCTCAACTCCAATTTTACGCCCTCTCCCCATAACCTTTCAACCCGTTACTAATTAAAAATCTGTCTATCTCCTCCTTAAATTTATCCAGCGTCCCGGCATCCACTGCACTCTAAGGTAGTGAATTCCACAGATTCAAGACCCTTTAAGAAAAGTAATTCCTCCTCATCTCTGATTTAAATCTACCACCCCTTAGCCTAAAACTATGGCCTCCCATTCTAGAATGCCCCACAAGGGGAAACATCCATGTCTACTTTGTCTATCTCCTTTAGCATCTCATATACCTCAATTAGATCTCCTCTCATCCTTCTAAACTCTAGCGAGTATAGGCCAAAACTGCTCAATCTCTCCTCATAAGACAAGCCCTGCATCCCTGGAATCAACCAAGTGAACCTCCTCTGAACCCCCTCCAATGCAACATCCTTCCTCGAGTAAGGGGATCAAAACTGTGCACAGTACTCTAGGTGTGGTCTCACCAATGCCTCGTACAGTTGCAACAACACTTCCCTATTTTTATACTCTATTCCTTTAGCAATAAATGCTGAAATTCCATTTGCCTTCCTTATTACCGGCTGTACCTGCATACTAACTTTCAGCGATTCATGCACGAGGACACCCAGATCCCTCTGCACTGAAGCATTCTGAAGTTTCTCTCCATTTAAATAATAAGTCGCTTTTTTATTCTTCCGACCAAAATGGATAACATCTTTCATCCTGCAGGAGGAGTACATCAAGAGCATGGAGCCTGGTGATCTAGCTATGCACCTCATGGCATGCAGAGTGCGAAGATGTCAGAGAAGACAGCGACGGAGGTGCCTGTCTGGGCAGAGGGAGGAGGAGCACCCTCAGGAAAGAGGGGGCGGATGGGGCTCATGCACACACCGATGAAGAGCCACAGCAAGCTGTCGCTAGTTGGCACCTAGCTAGACCCAGGGTCTATAGACACCGCCTTCCATTCCTGCAGATGACCCGGAACTAGTGTTGCCGAAGACTGCGCATGCCTAGGGAACTGGTCAGTCACATCTGCCAGCTACTGCAGGATTTGGCACCACGGAGAGATAGAGGGCATCCAATGCCAGAGGCCGTGAAAGTGACTGCGGCGCTCAATTTTTCTTTACACAAATGGCTGCTTTCAGGGCTCTGTGGGATATCATAAGCTACCACCAGCAAATGCACCCATGAGGTCATGGATACCATCTTCAAAAGAGCACACAACTTTGTGCATTTTGCCCGGGACCAGGAGAGCCAGGATGCAAGAGCAATTGGATTTCCCCAGATCCCGGGTTTCCCACAGGTGCAGCGTGCGATCGACTGCACTCACGTGGTGCTCAGATCTCCATTGCAACAAGCAGTCAACTATGTAAACTGCAAGGGCTTCTGTTCACTGCAGCTGGTGTGCGACCACCACAAACACATTTTGTGCAGATCCTGCAGGTCTACGCACAGTTTCCAGGGAGTGTCCATGACTCCTGCATTCTCAGTCAGTCACAGATCCCTGATGTCTTCCAGGGTGCACAGAGGCTGCAGGAATGGCTCCTCAGGGATAAGGGCTACCCAGAGGATGTGGCTGATGACACCCATGTGACGGTATAATGAGGCTCATGCTGCAACTCACAACTTGGTGGAGCAAACCATTGGGATGCTAAAAATGAGGTTCCAGTGCCTGGACCAGTCTGGTGGAGCCCTGCAATACAGTCCACAGAGGGCATCACGCATCGTCATCGCCTGCTGCAGCCTTTACAAACTGGCGTTGCAACAGGGATAGGAGCTGGCTGAGGAGGAGATGGAGGTCTCCTCCGACGAGAAGGGCATCAACGGTATTGAGGGTGAGGAGGTTCTCAAAGGTGACAATGAAGGGAATGAGGCTCCACACTGGTCAGAAGAGGCAGGCACACTCAGGAGGATCTCAGCTGCTAGATTTGTGGGGGATGATGACAACATGCAATGAGCAGACACCATAGATCCTCACATTACATCTATGAACTTTTAACTCCAGTCTGGCTTATGGCAGCGCACATACCCTCTGTGAGAATGCTCCTGTCACGGGGGTGCAGTGGAGATCCTAATAGTCACTTGATTGCAGGAGGATGACGATGACATGCAGTGAGGGCACTCCATAGATCTTCACATAGCCTCTGAGAATGTCTGACTCCTGTCTGGTCAAGGGCAGCTCACTTGCACTCTGTGATCAGGGTCATATCATGGAGACACAGCCATAAAACTTTAAAAGCATCTGATCCTTTGTCTGCCTTCAGCACCTGACCCCTTCAGGAGCACAGCGTCACTGGTCACAGATGCTGAAGAGTTGGGGGCCAGCCCCATCTTAAAGATGCTGAGAGCACAGAGAGAGAATGACGGAACTCTGTGACGCCTGCCCACTACATTCTGGCAGCAATGACAAGCACCAACAAGGTGCAGACATCACTAATGCGTCCAAGAAGTGTGAGGCCGGATCATCACTTTGGTCTCAAGCACAGGGAGGAGGTCCCGGACTGAGACACCTGCCTTTATCTTGTTCGGAAAGGTTTCAAATCTGAGTGACACGAACACTGCTCATCAGAACAAGGAGCCATAGGCAGGGAGATATTGTTGAGTGTCTATTTACAATTGTGAAAATTATGTACAAGTGGTTAACACCCATGCCCAGGCTGTGCAACTATATCTTCTTAACCTTCCTAACCCGGTCATTACCTGTTGGTGCTCCCCAGACATCTACAGCGGAGATGGAGGCAGCCTGCTGACTGCTATGCCTTATCAATGATGACCTTGATAAACGTCCTCTAGAGGGCTGAGACCTGGAGGGTCCCGGCCTGCTTTCGGGATCCTGCTGTGTGGCAGGAGCACCCTCCTCGTCCTGTGGAGCTGGGGCTGCTGGGGTCACAGGAAGGGATTTGGATGGGCTGGATACTTCTGGAGTCACCTGGGTGGATAGCCCCGGGGTGTGCACCTGCTGATCATCCTTCTTATGGGCGCCCAAGGGCCCCTGGCTGACTTCTTGAGAAGGGGAAGCTGGAGTGAGATCGATCTGCCCCACACCCCTCTCACGTACACTGTTGGAGGCCAACTATGGCGTCAGTGATTGGAGTTCAGCCTGTGCAGCAATGTAGGAGTGGCATCCTGGACCAAGGTCTCCATGGCGGCCACCATCCTACCAGTGTTGACCTTGGCGCATTGGCTATGCTGGTGCTATTACCTCAGATTGAAGGCAGGCGGGCTCCTCCATCGTGCCTTACTATCTGCAGAGTGCAGCGGACATCCCTTCCTGATGTTCCCATGCTTGCCTTTGCAGCTTCAGCAATTGAAACATGACTGAGTCCAGAGGCTCATCATCTGACTCGGACTCAGCAAATTTCTGGTCTCCAGCAGTCCTCTGAGTGCCAGAAACCTGGGAAGTCCCTGCCTCCGCCTACTGTGGATCAGAAAGTGCGATGTGCTCACCAGATTGTGACCCCAAAACTACTGTAAAGCTAGGTCCCACCAAAGTATGTGTCTCTGTGCTGGTGGAGGATGTGGGTGAGCGCTGTGATGGGCTTTCAAGGAGGCGCCTTCAGATTCCTCTTCAGAGGTTTCTTTGGGGCTTGATTGGAGGCCCTGGGTTGTAGACTCCTCCGGTTGTTTCTCCAGACATGCCTGCAAAAGCAAGGAGAGATAATTAGTGCATGGCAGTGGCCTGTAAACCAGGCTACATCGGTCACAGCATGGTTGTCTGATGGATGTTGCACTGCTGGATCCTCACTTGGTAGAGCACCACTGACCTCACGGTCAGTGCAGGAATGGTCCAGGTCCTCACCGGCCAGCTGGATGGCTGTGTTTTCAAAGTCAGTGAGGACTATGATTTCAGGCATTCCTCCACCAGTCCACGACCTCTCCCTGTTGTTGGCTGTCAACTTTTCTTGCATGAATAGAGATGGAGTGTGTAAACAAGACATCTACAAGGCCAGACAATAAGTATGCTTGGCATGTGTGGGTGGTGAGTGGTCAGGTGTGTGTGAGAGTGATTGGTGATATCCCTTGAACTGGCAGTGAGTGAGGGCCCTGTTGTGAGTGTGTGAGTTAAGAGTGATGAGAAGAGTGACTTAACCTGGTTGAACAGAGATCATCATTCATCCTCTTGTGGCATTGGGTGGCTGTCCTCTTTTGCAGGACATCGGCGTTGACCAGTGCAGTCACCGTCTCCCAAGCTAGATTCATGATATTGCTGCCAAAGCAGGGTTAGAGGACATCATGACGAACTTCCACGGCATCCAAAAGGCGCACCGAGGACGCATCATTAAACCTGGGGGCTGCAGTCTTTTTGCCTTTCAGGGCCATGTCTTCCGTGCAGCAGTCCTGGGCTGGAAGCACTGTGTGCACATGGCTGTACTTTAAATATGGGGCCCGGCGTGATGAAGTGGCGAGGTGATGGCATGTTGGCCGTCGTTTTCCCCGCCCGCACTTCCACTTGGTGCAAATCTGGGACAATTCTGCCCATAGACATTCTAGGTGACAAATTGCAGGTGAAATTTAATGCAGAGAAGAGTGACGCAATTTATTTTGGTAGGAAGAGTGAGGAAAGACAATATAAAATAAGGGGTACAATTCTAAAGGGGTTGCAGGAGAAAACAGACCTAAGGGTATAAGTGCACAAATCATTGAAGTTGGCAGGGTAGGTTGAAAAAATGGTTAAAAAGGCATATGGGATCCCGGACTTTATAAATAGGGGCATAGAGTACAAAGCAGGGAGTTATGATAAACCTGTATAAAACACTGGTTCAGCCTCAGTTGAAGTGCTGTGTCCAGTTCTGGGCATCACACTTTGGGAAGGATATAAAGGCATTAGAGAGGTTGCAGAAAAAATGCGTAAGAATGGTTCCAGGGATGAGAAACTTCAATTACATTGACAGATTGGAGGAGCTGGGGCTGTTCTCTTTGAAGAAGAGACTAAGGGGAAATTTGATAGACACGTTCAAAATTATGAGGGGTCCGGACAGAATAAATAGGGAGAAACTGTTCCCATTGGTAGAAGGATCAAGAACCAAAGGACACTAATTTAAGGTGATTGACAAAAGAAGCAATGGTGACAAGAGGAAAACATTGTTTACACAGTGAGTGGCTAGGATCTAGAATCCTCTGCCTGAGAATGTAGTGGAGGCAGATTTAATTGAAGTCCTTAAAAGAGAATTGAATAATTATCTGTAGTGAAAAAAATTGCAGGGCTTAGGGGAAAAGGCAGGTAAGTGGGACTAGGTGAGTTATTCTTGCAGAGAGCCTGTAAAGATACAGTGGGCCGAATGGCCTCCTTCTGTGCTGTAACGATTTTATGATTCTATGTGAGGGCAGGGCAACTCAGAATAAGTGAAAGAGGAAAGCAAATTGATGGATAGTTACAGAGGCCGAAATCAGGCGCACAAGAACAAGATAGATGGGGGTGAGAGGATTTGAAGGTGCTGACAAGAAGGTACAATGCAAGATGAGGGGCAGAATTTCTCTCTCGTTGGGCGAGTGCGCGCCCGACCTGAACGCACATAAAATGACGCGCAATGATGTTGGGCAAGCGTCCCAACATCGTCGCACACTCGCGATATTTTGGTCGGCGGGCGCGTGAATTGGCAGCAAGCCTGCCGACAATTAAGCAGCCTATTAAGGCCCTTAATCAATTAAGTGAGTAGAATTTTTTGCTGCCGATCCAACTGTTCAGTTGGCGGGCGAGCGAAAAGGCCAAGCAGCCTTTGCATTTTTGGCACAACCTCATCCAAGAGCGGGCTGAGGTTTCGACCAGTGAGTAAAAAAAAAATAACTTCTTACACTCCTATGACAGTCACATGAGGGGACATGTTTTCATGATTTTAAATATCTTTATTTTTATGGTTAAAAGTCTTCAGCTTCCTAAGGCAGCTCTGTGCCTCAGGGAGCTTTTACTGTGCGCGCCCGCACGCATATGCGAACTTCAGCGCTCACGCTCCGCCCACCTCCACCCCAGCAGCACTGAGCGCTGCAGCACGCAATTCATGCTGGCTGGCCATTAATTGGCCAGCCAGCGTGAAATTGTGGTCGGGGCCCGATCGCGGGCGGTGGTCGGCTTTGCAACCGCTCCCAGGCCTGGCTGCCCAACGAGGGCAAAATTCTGCCCAAGGATACAAATGTGAGAGGATACATGAAGCAGAATGTGTGGGAAAGTATTGAAGCAGTTGTAAGACAGTTAAATGTAGGGACAGCAATGAGATCAAGCCTATGTTAAGAAGTTGTATTGGAGGATGTAGATCTGTGGAGAAGATAAAATGAGAGAGAAAAGGGCACAGAAAGAAGTACAAAATATGATAAAGGAAATGAGAAACAAGAGAGGACTCAGAGGCAAATAAAGAAGAATAGAAGGACAGAGCAGGAAAGTAAAGAGAAAAAGAACTAGCAATGTGCAGATGCCAGGAACTGGTAGAAGACCATCTTCTGCAACTTACTGTGAGTGACACAATTGAAGAACCACTTAATTTTAAAAAAGATCAATTGTATAAAGCTGTTCATATTTAAAAATAGTTGCTCCAATTCAATGACACTCATAATTGGATTTTTCCTGAGTTCCCCAAACGACAATTTTAAACTTATTTTTCTAATGATGTATTTTTATCAAGTAAGCCAATAACTTAGGTTTGGTCACATAAGTAGTGATTTGGAGTGTTAACTAGTGTACAGGGATAAGTTGTTACACACATGCTCGAATATTTTGGACCCGAGTGTCCAAAGAAAGAACTTGCATTTATATAGCACTTTTCTCAACTTCCCAAAGCACTTCACAGCCAATTAAGTACTTTGGAAATGCAGTTACTGTTATAATGTAGGAAAGCACAGCAGCCAATTTGTGCACAAGGAACCATAAACAGTAATGAGAGAAATGACAAACAGACAGTAGTGATGTTGGTTCAGGGATAAATGTTGGCCAGGGTGTCAGGAAATCCTCTGCTCTTCACCAAAAAGAGTCATGGGATATTTCACATCCACCTGAGGGGTCAAAAAGGTGTCTTCGTTTAACCTTTCATCCGAAAGATGACACTTCCTGCTGGACTGCACTGGATTATCAGCCAAAGTTAAGTGCTCAATTCATGGAATGGGATTTGAACCTTCAGACTTCTGTCTCAAAATTCAGAATTCTATAATGGAGCCACGGCTGACACTTCAATTTTTACAAAAGGATAATTTAGCGAAGGTAGGCGTTGGGCCGCCTCTGTTCATAAAACATTAGAAATCTCTGAATATGCTTAGAAATTCCACACGGTAATGGGAGGTAATTTAGAAAATTTTGAACAGAGCGGAAGAAAATGTGGGTATTTCTTCACTGCATTAAGAGCTTCCGATTCAGAGGGAGCAGGTGCTTCTTTGACTGCAACCTCATCCCAATGTCAATTTGTGGGTGCACCTGGCAGGATCCCATCAGATACAACCAGTGGTACACTTGCATGCAGCAAGAGTATATGCCATACTGCAAGATACATGGGCATCACAATGCCATATTCAAATTGCAATCTATCCCAGATTAATCAAATGTCATTTGAACATAGGGTGCAGAAAGTAGATGTCCCAGTAGCTCCCAGCATTGGCAAGGACACCTGACAATATGTGAATGACTCTGTTCCTGGGATTTGGAATGGGGTCATGAGGAGGACAGGCACTGTCAGAAGTTCAGCCTTTCCATACCCTGATGGAAATTCCAGTGGATCCAGTGCACTAAGTTACAGTTCTAAAAGCTATAAATATTTACACCTGAACATTATCCTCTCTAATGTTGGTCAGGTGTTTGAATGAAATACGAAAACTCTAGGAATAAATGTTTTGTGTTGGGGTTTAGTTTATTTGAATTCACTTTTATAATTTCCAGCATTATAATTTTACACATCCATGTACAAGAGTAGAAAAAAATTATTTGCTATAAAGAAAAATTCAGTATGAAACAAATTAAGCATAAGCAGTGTTGTACAGGGTGGGTTTTGTTACATTATTTGAACATTGTTAAGTATTACTACAAAAATGTTAAAATTCACAAATAATACCAAATAAACACATTTTACTTGAATTAGTTACAAAATATCTATGATAATGCATACAGAAAATAAAATAAATTTTGAGCTATTGGCAATATATCTGTTTACTACTTCATAGAAATACTATATATTATCAGAATAGTCTAACATTTCTATGTAGTATTCAATTACATTATTTTTTTCCAATTTATAATACTGTTTGTATGGGCAATACTTTAATTTTCATCACAAAATAAAGCTGGTAGAGCTAAAAATTGATAAGTCTTAACTGTAGGTTAGTTTTATGCCTAGCTATTTTGCAATTATGATACTTTAGGTTTATACTATATGGATGATGGTCATAGAGGTTTAGTGAAGACTGAGCTTTATTTCATGTTCAGCTAGTGACTATCCTCCTTGGCCAAAGTGGGATATGTGGGGTTTCTGGATCCAAGGTGATATCACCGTCGATTAGAAATTAAATTCTCATAGAAGTGTCAGTATTCCAATTCCTGAACCAGCAGATCCATAGTATTCCAGGGCACCGCTGATAATTAAAAGGCTAATTCATTGTTTTGACTGATGGGTAGATTTGTCACTGGGATCTGAGATTCTTCCCATTTATCTCCAAATAACCCTATAAAACAACACTCATACAGCAGAATGGTCCCAGCAGGACAGGCTGTCAAAAGCTAAGCAGTGCTTTCTTTATACTGGTAAGTATTTACACTGGGTGACTAGGGAGGTGGGTAGTGGAGTAGGATCAATAAACTTTTGTTCTCACCAACTACTGAAGTTCTCTGGGTTTAGATAAGTGAGGTGTACTCCTACAGAGAATGATTGTGCATTCCATGTCATGCAAACGAAAACTTTACATATGCGCACTTCTTAAGAGTTTAGTTTGGAGGACTCTTAAGCACATTGATGAGTTTCCACACAGTTCAAGACATCCAGCTGTCCAAAAAAAAGATAGGTTCACTTTCTATGGCCACTGAGTCAAAAACGTTGCTCAATAGGGGTCAATGAAGCATTTTCAATAACACAAACTAATAATTAAATGGCGTATTAATTGGCACTAGATATGAGCTACTTAATCTGTTCTTACATAGCATGTTCTTTGTAAATGAAAAATTTATATTTCTACAATGTTTAAATTATACAGCAATACTCCTGGGGGGTGTACTTACATAATTCAATGCGATTAAATCACTAACTTTTGAAACATTCATAACAGCCTCAGCTCGAATTCTGCTTTCTGACCTAAAATCCATTTAAATCATTATAACTATACTGTTTCAGATTTGTCTCACATTATTTTGTGACTTCATATTAAATTATTAGCATCACTGAAGTGAAGTTAATCTGACCAGTCATTTTCATCAAACTCTGAATCATCATCTGAATCACTATATTCCACAGCAATACGCCTTGACAGAATAGTTGCTACATCATTCCCAACTGGCTCTCGTTTAGCTTCTTGCTCACGTTGCTCTTGAACCTTTTTAAGCTGAATACCTAGAGTAAGAAAGTTGATTCCAGTAAATCTATAAGGTTATTTTAAAAACCAGTGATGGCATTTGTTGCAAGCTAACCTGTTTGTTTCTTCAAAAAGATTGAATTTAAGAACTTAAAACATAAAACTCCATACAGCATACATTTTTTCTGTTATTGAAGTTTTCAATTACATTCAACAATCATGAACTTTACAGCAGGGAACTAAAATATACAAGAAAGATAAAAGCAAAATACTGAGAATGCTGGAAATCTGAAATAAAAATAAAAAGTGCTGGAAAAACTCAAGAGGTCTAGCAACAGCTGTGGAGAGAGGAACAGAGTTAACATTTTGAGTCCAATATGACTTTTTCTAAACTGAAGAGAGATACAAATGTAATGGGTTTAGTGCAGTTAAAAAAGTTGGGGGTGGAGGGGAGGGTATCAGGTAAAACAAAAGGGAAAGTTAAGGATAGATTAGATGTCGGAAGAGGTTAAATAACAAAGATGCCATGGAACGAAAGGCAAAGGGAGTGGTAATGATTGTAGTAAGGAAACAAAGCATGGGTCCAAAGTAAGTATTGTTTCTTTACTACAACCATTACCACTCTCTTTGTCTTTTGTTCCATGATGTCTTTGTTATTTAATCTCCTGCACCCTCTAACCTATCTCTGATCTTCCCTTTTGTTTTACCTGACCCTCCCCCCTTTTTCAACAGCATAAAACCCATCACATTTCCACCTCTCTTCAATTCCAAAGAAGGGACATGAAATGTTAACTCCATTTCTCTCTCCACAGATGCTGCCAAACCTGAGCTTTTCCAACACTTTCTAGTTTTATACCTACATACCTAGGCCTAGAATCATTAATGACAGTTCAGACTTGAAACAGTTAAACAAAAGCAGATTTTTTCATGCACCTATTTAATTTCTATTTCCATAGCTTTGCACTCTCCCCAAACTATATTCAATATCCACAGTTTACTATTCAATTATTTATATACAAATGTTGCAAAGATTGATTGCACACCACATTATAGAATGGATAATGGGGGCACTGAATCAGTTGTAATTTTCTCTGACCCAAGTTAAAATAGTTTATTCCAGCTTTGAACACCCTCCCAAACTAATATCAATAAAGGTGTTATTTTGAATAAGGGAAATAAAATAAAAATGAGATATCCATGCTCCTAAAAAGCGAGCATGTCCTTAATGTATTTATCGCCTGTAGAGATGACTGACTTCCAAGTGTTATGTGCCAGTATTTCCCCAAATAAATATATATAACATAATCTCCAGTTTGTAAGAAATCTGGTGGAATTCTGAAAGGTATAACCATTCCATCCTTAAATGCATGTCTCATCAATACATAATGAAAAAAACTCCTTACAGGGAAAAATATTTTCATTGAAGTTGAGTTAAGGATAAGAAAAACACCTAGGAAAATAAAAGAACAGTCATATCTTGAGAAGCTCAACTCTCTATGTATGAGGAACCATATTTAATTTAATTATGCCAGAACAATGTATGAGCATATTGCAAGAGATTGTTTTCTGTCCCATTCAGGTCTGGATAGTGGTTAAGGAAAACAGTCAAGTTCCAAAGAAAACATTCACATGGATAGGACAACTGGTTTCTTTTCCATTAATACCCACAAAAAGAGAAAAAACTGGCACATAACACTTGGAAGTCAGCCAACTCTACGGGTGGTAAATACAGTAAGAACACCCTTGCTTTTTAGGAGTGTGGATATCTCATTTTTATCTTAATTCCCTTATTCAAAATAACACTTTTATTGATATTAGTTTGGGAGGATGTTCAAAGATGGAGTAAATTATTTTAATGAGTCAGAGAAAATTGCAACTGATTCACTCCTCCCATCGTCCATTCTATAATGTGGCGTGTAATCAGTTTTTGCAAGGTTCTTTCCAAGTGGAAGTTGTCAATTGTGGCTTGAGAACAGAGAAAATACTGATAAATCACAGGTGCTGGTTTCAGCATCCAATTAGAAAGAATTTATGCTGCTACTCTAGAGTTTCCATGGCTCTTCTGCCAAAGTTATTGTAGAGTATTGGGAGAGCACCTGTGGAAATACATCCATGCTCCCTCGCCCCAATGATCAATGGTTAAACCACAGAAGGAGCCCATTCAGCCTGTCACGTCTGTACTGGGTCTCTGCAAGAGCAAAAAAAATTAAATGCACATTCATTACTTACCCATACGAATAGCAGCAAGAAGGTCACTTCTGGCATCATTGAGAGGAGTGCCTGTCGGTTCATACCGTTTGTTTTCAACCACAAGCTGACAGTGCATTGGAGAAGAAGCAAGGGAAGAAGGTGGCGCTGGTGGAGCTGGTGGTGGAGGAGGAGGAGGCGGTCCAGGGGGACCAGGTGGTGGAGCTGCTCCAGGTGGGGAAGAAGTATATGCAACCCCCACCATTGATCCAGGATGGGAAGCTGGAGGAGTAGGCACTTGGACAGGACTGACAAAAGCAGTTTGTGCTGAAGGAATTACTGGACCAGGGGGAAGCAGAGGAGGGCCAGCAGAAGCGTAGTACTCCATCATTTGAGAAGCTGGCATGCTTTAATCAATAATAAAGTTTATTTAGTTTTAACATGGCATTCAACATATGCATCTCAACATTTTCTGTTCAGGAAACCTTGGCTATTTTCATTCTCTTAAAATTTATATTAACTAAAATGCAATATTCTCTAATCTCTGCTCAGAACATTACAGGACAGTACTAACTCACAGGCAAAGAAACTGGTCAATCATCCCACCAACAAAAATAAAAGCTTGTTTTATCCCAAATGTCTCCATGAGAAGAACTAAATGGTCCAACAAGGAACACCTACAGTTATGTTTTAGGTAATGCCAAAACACAACAATGTGCAAATAGGTAACCCTAACCAAATGCAGTTTTTTTACATTTTGCAAAAATCTTTTTGTGTAGAATTGTGACAAGCAAAAATGCCTTCTTTCAATTAAAGTAATATTTCACAATGAATGTTTTGTTTATGAACTCTTAAAATGACTTACAAGTTTTCCTGCTGAAAATCTTAGGTTCACTTCACTAAAGATATGCTCCAAATGAGTGTCCGATGGGATATCAGCACATTAAAATATCAATAATGAGAGACAAGTTAGTCTCAGTATCTGAAAGGTGAACAAATGTTGCTTCCCACCTACTTGTACTGGGCATCAATCCCATGGTGGTGTGTTGGTTGCTTAATTAGAAATAATAGGCTCAATACTCAATACTAACTCAGAGAAAGGGGAGAGAGAAGGTGGGGGGCAGTGGGGGGGGGGGGGGATTCTTTTGTACTTGAAAGCAGGTAACCTAACATTTTGAATCTAAAACGTTACAATAATTCAATTTAAAGAATGAGGCTAGATCACGTTTAAACATTTTTGTCAATACATTCAGCTACTTTTAAGTATTTTGGGAACTTATCATTTGTTTAATTATAAAGTAATTACTCAGCCTGTACAGTATAGGTAGTGCGTTTGAGGGCTGACTTTCCTCTGCCTTGTGTGTAGGGATCATTTATTTCCTAGGCGTGGAGCAAAAGGCTCCAACTTTCTGCATATTTTCAATAATTTCTATTTTTTACCATTTAACAATATAGACAGTGTTTTGGAACCACTGAACTACTTACATTGACTCATATTTTATGTAATTTGGGTACATTATCACTGCGAGAGCACAAGTCCATACTATGCCTCAAGTGGCAAATTTAGAATCTTCCCTACCCTGGACTGCCTTTCTCTTTCAATTTACTTGCGCACAACTGATTGTTCCTTTGGTTTCCAGCTGCAGCCCCTTCCCATGCAACATTGTGCTCCCACCTGCTGGCCATATATGATTTCTCACACTAAAGTTAAAATCCCAGAGTCTAGTGCTGTGAGGGCACGACTGCTTGCTGGCTACCTCAGTCCATGCCAGCCTGGTTCCCATCTAGAGTTAAAATTGGGACTACTGTGTCCCATACTGAACTTTTAAAAGCTTCAGATACACACAATTTAACAGCTTTAAGCTCTCTTCTGTGCCAACTTGTGAAGCTACATTTCAAGGGCTTATTTTGTTGCACCCAATGGACAAACAGAAGGATGCAAATCTATCAGACTGATACAAATGTATATTTCCCTTTTGCCAGTATATCCTCTTAAGTGATTGGCAGGCCAATAACATATTCCCATAAAAATGAGAGAAACGCTTTACTACAGAAGTGAAAAAAAATTATACCTAGATGTAAACAGACAATTAGATATTGCAATATATCAAAACTGTTGAGGCACTTTAAGTATATTATGCACAAGGTAACAAAATGCCATGAATTTCTAACATTGGTGAATTTGAAATCAATATTGGTGTATCCTGTAGCAGACTAATGCAATCAGTTTAATTTCTAATCACATACAATACAGGTAAACAAAAACAAAAATACAAAATACTGCTCCAAAGGTTGCAAATGATTGCCTTAGAGGAAACGAGTTACAATTCAAGACTTCGTAATATTTTCACAACTGATGGGATTTACCTGTAATCCACTGGTTGTTGTTGTGGTGGTGGTGGAGGTGGTGGTGGTGGAGCACCACCATTTACAGTAGTTGGTGGTGGAGGTGGCGGAGGTTGTTGAGGCCTGTTCAGAGTACCATGTCTGAATGCTGTTGTAGAGGCTCTGTAGTCATGTTCCTGAGCCTGATTTCCAGTTAACATTTGCTGTTGGTTATCACCAGACATGTATGAAGCTGGCATTTGCTGCTGCTGCAGCGAATGATGAACATGGTTTGGGGTAGCAGGGTACGAGTAATCTGTAAGATCTGATCCATGAGATCTGGTGTCAAAAGCAGAGACAAAATATTTCATATTCAAAATGTAATGGAAAGTACTCTGGAAAGTGTTCCATGATTAGGTTTCAAAGCATAATATCAAAACTGAAACCTAGTATGCTAATTGAGCATTCTCCAACCAAAACTTAATATGTTTAACTTTGGGCCTTCAGAAAATTTGGTTGATTTTCAAATTTTTGCAAAGCACTGTTGCAATAAAGTATATAACAAGCATATATTTACTCAAATATAGAATGCATCATCTTCACAAAACTAAATTTTACTTTTCATGTAATCTAATTTAAAAAAAGGTCATAAAACCTTGATTATCAAAATTTGTGATGCAACAGAATATGTAACAAAAAGATAGATTTGAAAGCGACATTCATTAAGTCATTGATCTGCAAGCTGAGTAAGAATAAAATACAAACCCTGATGAGACAACATTTAATAAGGGGAAGATGGTGGGGTAGTGGTAGTGTCATGGAGCCAGTAATCCAGTAGCCCAGATTAATACTCTGGGGATACGGGTTCAAATCCCACCATGGCATCTGGTGGAATTTAAATTCATTAATGTATGTGAAATATCACTTTTTGTAAAAGCCCATCTGGTTCACTAATGTTCTTTAGGGAAGGAACGTCACCCTTACCCAGTATGGCCTACATGTGACTCCAGACCCACAGCAATGCGGCTGACTCTTAACTGCCCTCTGAAATGGCCTAACAAACCACTCAGTTCAAGGGCAATTAGAGATGGGCAACAATACTGGTGGCCTTGACAGTGACGGACAACCCACAAATAAATAAAGAAAAGAAATAAGGCAGCAGTGAGTATTAGTAGATTTTATGTGAACCTGTCAGAGTCTTCCCTCCTAAAGCCTAACCTTACCCAACAGGCTTGCAAAAGTACCCACCGGGTGGAACAAAGATGACTGCCATTATTCCCATCTCATTCGCCCAATAAAAAAACAACTCCAACAAAGTTCTAGATTTTTAAAACAATGGCGATCTAAGTAGAACGAAGTTTCTGTTTCTTAGTTGTGTGGTCTTTTTTGCAGGTGCTTAATTGCAACTTTCCTATGGTTAAATCCTTAGGGTGGAAGAAATAAAAACATAACTGCTGAAGATGCATAGCATGGTTGTCAATATCGACAAAAGAATGAGAGATTAACATTTTGGGTGTAACAACAATCTGCATTTATATAGCACTGTTAAACGTCCCAAGGATTTTCCACAGGAGTGCAATCAGACATGACCATTGAACGAAAGGAGGGGACATTAGAGCTGGCAACCAAAAGCTTGGTCAAAGGGCAAGGTTTTTAGAAGGGCCTTTAAAGGAGAGAGAGGTGTAAAGATAGTGGGCAGAATCTCGTTGAGGCATTGGGGATCTGGCCTCCCGACTGGAGAGCCAGTGAGAGACCTGCGGAACCACAAGCCAATCTGGCAATGGTGAGGTCAGCGATGGGCCTTCCCCTGGAATCAAGGCCGGGGGGGGGGGGTGGTGGAAGTCTTGCCTACCGAGAGCTACCAGCCAATCAGAGGCAGCTCTTATGCTCAGCAGTGTTGGCTGCTGGCTGCTGCAGGAAAAATACCTACTGAAGTCCCAGGATGGCAGAGCAATCCAGGCTGCAGGTTAGGTAATGTCAGGTCATTAATTGGCCACTTAAAGGCCTCGATATGCAGTGGGGCAGGAAGGTCAACCATGGGCCTTCCTTCCCAGAACTTAATGCTAATATATCCCTCCCAAGATGTTGTGCAAAAGCAGATGCAGTACAGTACTCCAAATGGGCTATGACCAAGGATCTTTATCACTGAAACATAGAGGTTCCTCCTTTTTGTATTTAATCCCATTTGAGGTAATGGTCAACATAACATCAGCCCTTTTGATTACTTTTTGTACTTACGCAGCTGCTTTTAGTGATTTGTGTACCTGGACTCTCAAACCCACAACCACTACCATCCAGAAGGACAAGGGCAGCAGATACATGGGAACACCATCACCTGGAAGTTCCCCTCCAAGCCACTCACCATCATGACTTGGAAATATATCGCTGTTCTTTCACTGTCACTGGGTCAAAATCCTGGAACTCTCTCCGTAACAGCATTAAATTATGAAGATAGGTTGAATAAACTTGGCTTGTATAGCCTTGAGTATATGAAAGTTGAGGGTGATTTTATTTAGGTGTTTAAAATGATAAAAGGATTCAACAGGGTAATTACAGAAAACTATTTCCTCTGGTGAGGGAATCCAGAACAAGAGGGTATAACCTTAAATTTAGAATTAAGCCATTCGGGAGAGAAAACATGAAATGCTTTTCCCCACAAGTGTTGGATATTTGGAAATTTCTTCCCCTTAAGGTTGTGGAATTGAAATTTTCAAGCTAAAATTGGCTGAAACACCCAGAGCTACCTCAACACCACCTCTGCGTTGTCAGATTGTTTGTCCAGCATCCAGTCTTAGATGAGTTGAGATTTCTTTGCATGAAACATTGGGAAACCTGCAGATACTATCCTTAACCCCTCAACAAAAGCTCTGTTCCTTGGCTACCAATTTCATTCCCTTTCCTGGCCACCTTCGCAGGCTAAACCAGGCTGTTTGCAATCTTATTTGACTCTGAGCTTAGCTTTGGATCCAAAGTGGATAATCTAACACTGCCTCATATTGAATACCATATGTCACAGTTTTGCCCAGTCTTTTAATTTGTCTGTGTTACTTTGTAACCTCTTGCTCCCATCTACACAACTTACTGTCCCTCCTAACTCAGAGCCAGCAGTAAACTTGGATATACAGCTCTGTTTCTTCATCCAAGTCACTGATATATGTGGTGAAAAGCTGGTGCCCAGTACAGATCCCCGTAAAAAACCACTTGTCACATTTCATCAATGAGTACGTTTCCTTTACCGCTACTATCTACCTGCTACGTCCTAAAGAAGTATCAAACCATGTCATATCACAAGATTACCTCCAATTCCATGTGCTTTAGCTTTAGTTAGTAAGAGAAATTGGTGAAGGCAAAAACAAGTTTAGTCAAGCAGAGGAGACTGATTATGGATGAAGGCATTTGAGATGCCACTTGACAAAGAAATGCAGAGACATGAGACCATTCTGCTGAGTGATGGAGGTGCATATGAGCTGCATCTACACAGAAGACGACAACTGGAGCTAGAGAATTAGAAACTGCCAGAGAACCTAAAATTGTTAAAATAAATGAATGTGTCACAGTTGCATGTAGAAACTGGACAAGTGGGAAAAGAATAGAATCAAAGTAAAATACTGATTTGGTGGGATAGCAGAAAGCTTAAAAAATGGGCCTGGCACTTTCTGTCTCCACCATAATGACAAAATACACGATGAAAAGGATTGCATTACTTTATAAATTGATATTTATAAGAAAGTCTGCATACATTTTAAAATCATTTCCCCAAAATTTGTATGAATTAACAATATAAGCCATATATATTTTAGAATTAAATTGGAAGCGTGTATTTTCAAGCAATACTTGTACTATTGTATTAAAGAATGAGTACATTTGAACTTAATTTGAAAGTACTGTAGATCGCAGCATATAAGTCGATCCAGCATATATGACAACCCCATTTTATCGCACCAAAATTTATGTTTAGGCCTATACTCGTTGTATAAGTCAACCTCTTCTTTACCCCCAACCACTCCCCATTTTTCAGCTAATAAATGCATGTTTCGGCCTATACTCACATTAGGAGTTGGCCTCAATTTTTTAGCTCAGAGATACATGTTTAGTGGTATATTTATAAACCAGTGCAGGGGATGAAGCAGGCAATATGGGCCGCTGCCAAGAAGATGTATGGGAGTTTAAAACATGCCCACACAGGCCAGACCACACATGGTGACCGACGAACAGAAATGGGCATGCCTGCACCAACATCGGCGGTTCACATTTTATACTCGGCATATAAATTGACCCCCATTTTGGAAGGATTCTTCGAAGCTTCAAATGTCGACTTATACGCCATGATCTATGTTAATTCTCTCCCTCATCAATAACACACTGATTCTCCAACATAAATTAAAATATGACTTTAAAATACAAATATTAAACAATTTATAATGCAATACCAAAAAGGGCAGCACAGACAAACTGAAATTGATTTATCTGTTAAATGCACTGAAAACATTTCTGAGCACTTAAGAAGCTACTGGAAGAGAGTTAGAAGAAAGAAATTTGTCATTCTGAATTAGTTGAGCAGAGAGTTCATAAAATGGAAAGACCCAGAGTACCCAAGAAAGATTTTTTGCTGCATGAAGATGCTTCTTTAGTATGTGGAGTCATATGTCCCCCAGCATGTCACTGATCAGAGCAGTAAACCCAATTAAAAGACCATTAGGATACTGCTGCTCTCATGCAGCAAAGTCATTGAAACAAGACCTGAAGCAGGATTGGTACCAAAGCAGTTAGAGCTTTGATAATAAAACTAACAAACCCTTTAGGCATTTTCTCCTCTTTCATGCCCTCGGCCTGCTCCAGTTCCTTTGCGTCAGTCATGAACTCTTTGCCCATTTTCATTCTCTCCCATTCTTCTTTTCTTGTTCTGACTTTTCTCACATTAACTTGGTGGTTTCTGTTTGAATTCAACTTATGTTTCTCTCTCTGGAGGGGAAACCATACCAATATAGGAAATAAACATAAGACCAGCAGCAGTTGCTTAAACAAACTTCTTTGAGAAAAGCCTCCCAGCTCAACTTAAGAATGCAAGTGAACCAAAACAATAATATGGATAACATTGAAAAAACAGACAAGGATTCGAAGCTTTTCATCTGACACTTATCAGGACAGACACAAGGATGTCAAATTTCAAAGGGAGCAAAAGTTTATACTGCATGAGAAAAGAGCATTGATTCATTGGCAAGTTGGATTGGTTGAGGTCTTTCCATGGAGAATGCTCCAGGGGACTATTGTCCCCAGGCTTTTGTTTAATTCAAAAAGGATGCAATACTTGGACATGTTCCTTTTGCCTGCAGAAGACAGGTCCCTGCATATGGATATATGTGGCATGTAAGAATTTCCTGACACACTTTAATGCACTCCATCGCACACTCAAATTTACCTTTGAAATGGAGCAGTCTATTGACCTCCCTTTCCTTGATGTGGTAGTTGAGAAATCCGCTAATGATTTCTCTACTACTGTCTACCGACATTAGTCATTGTAGGCATTGTGATTCATTCAGATCCATGCGCTGTAAGACTGACCTTATCTGCAATCTTGTAAATTGTTCCTGAGCCATTTATTCGCCCTGTGGCATAATGACTATCCCAATCAAATCATTGCTCTGTGTATCACACATGCTCATGAATGGGTCTAAGGCCGCCACTTTTGGACCTGAAAAGTGCCCAGTTTACCTCAAATTACCCTGGAAGGTTAAGGTCTCTCAAAAATTTGAGCAATAGGTGAAGCTAGCTGTTTCATGCTGCCACAATGCAGTAGTAACATGGGTGGTATTTTCCACTAACAGGATACTGCCAGTAAGCCAAAAAGACGTTCTACCTTCCATACAAATGAATAATGCGGTATATGAATTTCAGTGCTGGTGCAATGCCAGCTATGTAAGCTGTATGTCCCAATGACTGGCGGATCGTATCAAACCCACATCTCTGCGGCTGGTTGTAATAGGTAGAGTACTGACCACACTCAACCAGCCTATGCTTGAAAATCTCATAACATAATGTCTAAAATTAGATGTGATTCTGCGATTTGATAGCACTTGCTGAACAATCCTGAGTGTGCTAAGAATTACACTAACAACCAATTTAAGTTAATCATTCGGGCTCGCCATGTAGCTCACTTATGCTTACTAGAAGCTATGTATATTCATGAGCAGGGATTTGTCCTCTGCAGGCAAAAGGAACATGTCCAAGCACTGCGCCTTTTTTGAATTAAACAAAAGCCTGGGGGACAATAGTTTCCTGGTGCATCCTCCATGTCAACACCTCGACAAGAGTCAACTTGCCAATGAATCAGCATCATTTTCTCATATAGTATAAATTGTTGCTCCCTTTGAAATTTGGCCTTCCTGCATCTGTCCTGATGAGTGCAAGGCAAAAAGCTTCAGTAGCATGTCTCTTTTTCCAGCAATACTCAAGTTCTGCACTACCATGCAACAAAATAGGTAACAGTCTCAGCCACTGCTCAAAATGCATATGTTAAAAGTGACCAAGTCAAAATTCATATTGTTCAGTAATTATGAATATCAACAAATAAAATTATTAGTTACCATTTTGAAATGCTTGAACTGACTTACATGATTATGACTGATGATAGTACCACAACTTGTTAACTGCAAGTCCAACAAATTATTTTCTATTTCATATTATGAAACAAAGTCCTGTTAAGTGCACATCCTGTTCCATTTGGGAACTCCAGGACACTTCTTACACCCCGGACAAACACATGTGCAGGAAGTATCATCAGCTGGAAGAGTTCAAGCTCTGGGTTTTGGAGCTTGAACAGTAGTTAGCATCACTGTGGCATATCCACAAGGCTGAGAGCAACATGGATTGTACATCTCTGGATGTGGTAACCCTGCAGTTTAAGAGTGGACAGGTAGAGAGGGAATGAGTGACCATGAGACTTGACAAGGAATACCAGGCAGGTAATACAGGAGACCCTAGAGTACATCTCCTTCTCCAACCAGTATTCAAATACTGGTGAGGGTGCTGGTTCTTCTTTGCAGTGCAGTCAGAGCCAAGTCCACGGCACCATGGGTGGCTCAGCTGCGCAGGGCAAGGAGGAGAAAAATTCGAAAAGCAATAGTGTTATAAGGAATTCTATAGTTAGGGAAAAAGACAGGCTTTTCTGTGGCTGAAGACATGATTCCAGGATAGTATGTCGCCTTTCTGGTGCTAAGGTCCAGGATGTCACTGGGCAGCTGCAGCATGTTCTGAGGGGGGAGGCTGAACAGACATATGGGCTGCGGCCTCTGGCTGTTTGCCCTCACCCATCAGAATGTTTTACAGACTTTCAGTAGAAAAAGGGATAAGGTTCTGCAGGCAGATTTTAGAGAGTTAGGAAAGAAATTAATAAACAGGACCTCAAAAGCATGACCCTGGTGTCATGCGCTAGTGAGTATAGGAATAGGAGGATCATGCAGGTGAATATGTAGCTGAAGAGGTGGTGCAGGAGGGAGGACTGTAGATTCTTGGCACATTGGGACTGGTTCTGGGGCAGGGGGACCTGTACAGACCAGGTTGGTCCTGGCCTGTTGAGATCCAACCTATGAACTCATGGGGTGGTTTGCTACTGCTCTGGGAGAGGGTTCAAAATAATTTGTCAGGGGGGGATGGAAAGTGGGCTGTAGCATTAGAAATGAGAAACAAGGTGAGAAAGGATTAGGAGAGACAGATAGCACTAGAATAGGAAATAGTAAGGTATTATATGGGGTTAGGTTGAGAGGGAATATAATAAAACCTAATTCAGGTTATTAATGCGTGCATGTAAGTACACAAAATGCAGCAATTAAGGTTGGTGAATTGCAGGCACAGAAAGCCACATGGGAAGGCAATATTATGACAACAGAGACCTGGCTCAGAAGGTGGTAGAACTAGGCACTCAATATTCTTGAATACAAGGTGTTCAGAAAAGGTAGGGAAGGAAAGAGAGGAGATAAGATAGCAGTTTTGCTTAAGGAGAACATTGCAGTGCTAGAGAAAAAGGATTTCCTAGAGTGGTCAGAGTTTTAGTTATTATTTCATTAGAGTAAAGAAATAACAGGTGTCATTACACTACGAGGTGTATTCTACAGGCCACTAACTAGTGGGAATGATATAGAGGAGTAAATTTGCAGGGAAATTAGGGAGGTGCTAGAACGGTAATAATGGGAATTTCAGTTATCCTAATATAAAGCAAGGCAGAGAAGGGGGAGAATTTCTGAAGCATGTTTAGGACATTTCGGGCCCGACATTACTGGATCTGATTCTGGGAATGAGGTTGGTCAAATGCCAGTAGCACATCACTTAAGGTGCAGTGATCATTGTATTATAATGGTTCAGAGCAGCTATGAAAAAGGTCAATGAGTAATCAAGGGTAAAAATATTTAATTAGAGGAGGGCCAATTGGAGAGGGTGAGAATAGATCCTCCCAGGTAAATTGAAATCAAAGATTGGCAAAAAAAAAACTGTAATCAAACAATGGGCAGCAATTCAAGAGACAGTTCAGATACAGTCAAGCTACGTTCCCAAGATGGGAAGAGGCAGAGTAACCAAGGCCACAGCTTCCTGGGTGATGAAAGAGATGGGAAGTAGGTTAAAGCAGAAAAAGGATGCTTATTACATATCCTAGGCAGTTAATACAAGTGAGAACTAGGCTGAATACAGAGAGTTCAGAGGGCAGATGAAAAAGAAAATAAGAGGGGCAAAAGAGAGCATGAGAAGAAACTGCAGCTAACAAGGAGAGTCCAAAATCTTCTATAAGCATACAAATGGTAAAACGATAGTAAGAGGAAGGGTAGGGCCAATAAGGAGACCTACACACTAAGGCAGAGGGCTTGGCTGAGTTGCAGACTGAATATTTTGCATGTGTCTTTACCAAAGAAGAGAATGCTTCCAAAGTCACAGTGAAAAAGGAGGTAGTTGAGATGCTAGATGGGCTAAAAATTTATAAGGTTGTGGTACAAAAGGCTGGATATACTTAAAGTTGATAAGTCACCAGGACATAGAAACTAGGAGCAGCAGTAGGCCATTCGGCCCTTCAAGTCTGCTCCACCATTCAATACAATCATGGCTGATCCTCTATCTCAACGCCATATTCCTGCTTTCTCTCCATACCCCTTGATGCCCCTAATATCCAAAAATTTATCAATTTCTTTCTTGAATATACTCAGTGACCAGGCCTCCACAGCCTTCTGTCAGAGAGAATTCCACAGGTTGACCACCCTCTGAGTGAAGAAATTTTTCCTCATCTCAGTCCTAAATGGCCTGTCCTGTATCTTGAGACTGTGGCCCCTGGTTCTCGACTGCCTAACCAGGGGAAACATCCTCCCTGCATCTAGTCAGTCTAGCCCTGCTAGAATTTTATACATTTCAATCAGATCCCCTCTCATTCTTCTAAACTCTAATTAATACAGGCCCAGTCGAAATAATCTCCCCTCATACGACAGTCCTGCCATCCTCGGTGTCAGCCTAGTGAACCTTCCATGCACTCCCTCTATGGTAAGCATATCCTGTCTTAGGTAGGGAGACCAAAACTGCATGCAATACTCCAGGTGAGATCTCACCAAGGCCCTGTATAACTGCAGCAAGGCATCCCTACTTCTGAACTCAAATTCTCTTGCAATGAAGGCCAACATACCATTCGCCTTCCTAATTGCTTGCTGCTCCTGCCTATTTACTTTCATTGGCTGGTGTACAAGGACTCCCAGGTCCCTTTGTACATCCATATTTCCCAGTATATCACCATTTAAATAATACTCTGCCTTTCTGTTTTTCACAGATTGGATACATTCAAGGATGCCGAGGGAAGTAAGGGTAGAAATTGCAGAGGTGCTTGCCCCAAGCTTCCAATCCTCCTTAGATACAGGGATGCTTCCAGAAGATTGGAAAAGTGCAATAGTTAACAGCCTTGTTCAAAAAAGGGTGTAAGGTTAAACCCAGCAATTAGAGGCCAGTCAATTTTTTCCCCTCAGTGGTAGAAAACAATTATCGTTTATAGAAACGATAATTCAGGACAAAATAAACAATAAACAGTCACTAAGCCAGCAAAGATTTGTTAAAGGCAAGTCGTATTTAACCAGCTTAATTGAATACTTTTCATGAGGTAGCAGAGAGGGTTGATGAGGGTGATGCAGAAGATAATGGAATAAAAGGACCAGCAGCAGCATGGAAAAGAAGTTGCCCAAATGAGAAGAAACAGGGAGTAGTGATGAAAGGCTGTTTTTTGAACTGGAGGAGGATATACAGTGGGTTTCCCCAGGAGACAATACTAGTGACTTAGGCTTAGGTGCACAGGACACAATTTCAAAATTTGCAGATGACACAAAACTTGGAAGTATAGAGTGAACCATGAGGAAAATAGCAATAGGATTCAAGATAATATGGACAAGTGGGTCGAATGGGCAGACATTTGACAGATACAATTTAATGCAGAGAAGCACAATATGATACATTTTGGCAGGAAGAACAAGAAGAGGCAACATAAAATAAAGGGTACAATTTTAAGGGGCTGAAGAAACAGAGACACCTGGTGCATATGTGCACAAATTGCTGAGGGTGTCAGGGAAGGTTAAGAAAGTAGTTAAAAAAGGCATACAGGATCCTCAGCTTTAAAAATGGAGGCATAAAGAACAAAAGCAAGGAAGTTATGTAGAACGTTTATAAAACACTATGTTGGCCTCAACTGAAGTATCATGTCCAATTCTGGGCACAACGCTTTTGGAAGGGTGTGACTGCTTTAGAGACAGTGCAGAAAAGATATGAAAATAGCTCTAGTTTGAAGAAGATGGGGTTGTTCTCCTTAGTGCAGAGAAGGTTTAGAAGTGATCTGATAGAAGTCTTCAAAATCATGAGGAGTCTAGACAGAATAGATAGAGGGAAATTGTTCCCTATTGACAGAAAGGTCAAAAACCAGAGGACACAGATTTCAAGTAATTGGCAAAAGGAACCAATATTTTTATACAGTGGGTCCTTAGGATCTGCAATATGCTGCCTGAAACGGTCTGATAGGAAGGTTCAATCATGGCTATCAAAGGGATTGGATAAGCACCTTAAGGAAACAACTCTTGCAGGGCTACAGAAAAAGGGCCAGGGAGTGGGACTGGCACTCTCTTGACACTGACTGGATTTTCCAGCCGCTGCATGGGGTATCCTTTGTATCAGAAGGCCATCATGAAACTGTGGCAGCCTCCCAACAGATCAGGTAGACATTGGAGCCAGGGTACCTGAAATGGAAACCGTTCCATTGCGCAACATTATTATTCTTTCAATGAGCACAATAAAATCAACTTATCCTGGAATTGAAACACCTCAGTTAATTAGTACAATTCACAGCTTTAAGTGCAATTGGTAAATGTTTCCAAACATTGTCAGCTTTAAATAAGAAAGAGAGTTGTTTTATATTTATATTCAGATTGATTTTGTTTTTACTGAACAAAACCTCAGTATACTTTTCTTGATTAGAATATTCAAAAAAGCATTATATCTAATTATAGTTTGTCACTCTTGCAGTAAATAACAAAGAATTCTAGAAACATAGTTACTCTTCCAAATTATTATAGACCTGGTGGTTTTGATATGCACAGACCTATTGTCTGGGGACACTGATCCCTCTGAAGATGCTCCATGGTATAGATTTTGAGATAACCTGTTGTCAGGTCTAAGTTCTTTGTCATATGCCATCATATTCCATTCTTGGCGCCTGTTCTTGGCCTTTCTAACTTTTTTCACCTCACGGGTTGTGCCATCTACACGTTTCTGCTCCTAAGGTATGAAGAAAGCATGCCAAGAGATAGAATGACGAGATAGAGTGGGTAAATTTTGTTAGTGCAACAGAAAGAAAGTGTGATGCTTCAAAGAAGGAATCTTGCAAATTGTACCAAAAGCAGCATGATTTTTCATTTTTTCACTCTACAAGGTGTGGACTACTAATATAGATTATTAATAATTTTTGGATTTCAATGTAGTACTCAAGTCAATGATATCTTTGTGAACGCTTAATTATTTTGTATAATTTTCACTTCTATTAAGGAATAGAACAGTAAGTGGAATTCCACTGGAAACAATGAGTTTGACTCAAAATGCGAACAATGTTTTTAAAGATTATGAAAAACAAAACTGTCAAAATGAAAGGAGCACACACCAAAGCAGAATTAGAGTAAAAAAAAATTTTCAATAAAGAACAAATTGATGCAATTATGGTTCAGTTCCATTCTGTTGGTACAAGTTGTGCTATTTTCTTGCTGTTATACTATAACATATTATTACTCCTTTCAGGCATCACACAAATTTAGTGTTAATATGCGAACCTTGAAATTACTGTTGGTGACATTAATAGATCAAACTTTACTACATTTGTATGATATCCCTCTGTCTGCTATTTTAATACAGGATTAAATCACATTTCAAAAAGATTAATGCCTCCAGTAAAACAGCATACATGGGGGTCCTGTACAAATGTATTAAGTGTACATCCACTAATGCTGTCAGCAGTTATGTCAAGGATTTAGCTTTAAACTAATAATATTTTTAAATTAATCATTTGTCTAACAAAATGTATAAGTTTGGTTAAATGATATTAAATATTTAATTGCATCCTTAGTCAGTATTTATGGACACTAACTTAAGAAGGTTATGTCCAGCTCACTTAAAAGAAAGGAAACCAAAAATTTGATGTTCCAACTATTGATGAAGTGGGTGGAAAATCTCGCTGTTGATGTATCAAGTATGATTAAAATCTGATAAATGCTTATTATTACTGCAGTGAAAAGTTAATACTGAAGAACAGGATATTTACAAATTCATGCACAGATGGTTCATTTCATACCTGCTTTCAGAATTAACACAGAATTGTAACAGCAAATAATTTGCTGCGTTTGGTTAAAATGCAAAATGACATGTTTATGTTAATGACTGTTTTTTACACGTATGTTAACAAGACACACAAGTGCAACAAATTTCAAAAGGAACTCCAAATCAAGCAGTAGAAAACACAGCTTGTTTAAAATTGTGCTAAATGTTTTTAAGTACTGAGATAGTAAGTTGTTATTCATAGGCAATGATGGAAACACAAAAAGATTAACATCTCTGTTATCATAAATTGGTAATTCTTGGGCGTGGGGGAAGAGGTTGAAAACAAAAATAATTAGCAAAATCTTGGGAGTCATAAGAATTTGAAAATTAGCACTGGTTTACAATATTTTTTGGGAGATAGTTAATCTCATATTTCTTATGAGATGAGATGATAGATACCTGTTTTTACATTTTAGGAATAAGTGGTACGATTTTATCTTCTGTCTCAACATTCCAATTACTGAAATCATGGTCCCGATTTTAAAAGGAAATGAAAATGGTGCATTTCATAATATCCTTGGCCTCGTTGTGCAAACAAAATATTTACGGAATCTGCTGAGGTAAGGAAAAATTAATTTTATTGGAACACCTCTTGCAGTGGCTTCCTTGCCACAGAAGTAGGTTTTGAAATTAATACCCTCTTTGGGCCAATCAGTTGTCTCCCATAGTTCTGCTGTGAGGTCCAGACGTTGTGCAACTCCTTGTGACTTTCCGTTAGCATCAAGACACTGCACTGATAATGTCATTAAGCAGCAAGGTTTGCTTTTAAAAGAGGTCCTCACCTGCCTATAGCAATAGTCTCGGCCAACTTGAAAGTCAGGCAAGTTGTACTATCCCAGGCTGGGAAATCAATTTGGCTTAAGCTTAACACCTTTTATGCATCATTGTCACTGGATGAGAGGAAGGGGCTAAAATTGAGACCCATGTGTTACTTAAAAAAATGATACTTCATGTCCATAACTGAATAATATTGTAGTCTCATGGTTAGATGTACATAGACTTAAGGAATATAGTTATGTGCTTCAGTGCTCAAAGGCTCACAATTTTCCAATCATTGCAACAAACAAGAGTCGAAGCAGAAAGCCTTGGCCATCATTGTTAGACCACTTTCATTGAGTTAAAATTTACAGCCTGTTTGATGGAATAATGTGAAAAATAAAAAAGGGATATGCTATCTGGTAGAATTTTGTATTTCCATCATTATATAAGTACTCAGTATTTTGGGTTTCCAGACACTTCTGAGAGCTGCAACACTGACTTCAGCTTTGAGACTGGCTATCAATTGGCTTCACCGAAGTCCCAAATGGCAGCATCTGGACAAGCCCACATGCCAACCTAGTATCTGAAATAAACATTCAGTACTAGTTCAGCACTCATCTGTATAAAAGAATTTCTCTGCAATTACCTCTTCCTATAGAAGCAAAATCTGAGGAAAGGAGGGGAGGCGTAACAACAGAAGTTATATGTTTACAGTTTATTTTTATAAATCACATGTTAACCTCTCTTGGGTTCCCCTTTGGCCACATACCATTCCCGCACCAGAAAAATGGTCAGCCCATTTCCAGGCCTCTGTTGCTTTGTAGGGAGCATCCAGAAGCACAATAACGATTTTTCCTGACCCACCCTAAATGGATAGTGCCTCATCTGGTTTTGACCTCTTCCTGGCACACCTCACCAAATGGCTAAAATGCGACCCAACGACATGTGTGTGTTGAATCATGAAAATCAGTCTATTATGTACTGACACTTGTAAACACAAGGCTGTTATCATGTTATTTCAATTGCTCAATCAAGGGTCAAAAAGGCTAAAAGCACCTTCGCAAATATGTAATCAAAAACACTACTTTTAAGTCTCCTTATTTGAAAGCCTGGCTATATGTATCTTAATGTGCACAAAATAGTAAAACCAACTGCTAAGCTATTAGATTTTAATAGATGCACTTACAGCGTTATTTTTGAAAGTAGTTTAGTTTTCATCATTTTGTATTATTCTGGATTAACAAATACAGCGCTATTTTTTTAAAGCACTGTAGAAAGTTAAATCCTTGTTAAATTATTTTTAAATCTTCAGTCAAATTACTTTGGCATGCATCAACACTGTAAAACATAGTATAATTTAGATATATTAACAATAGTTAATTATGGCTGTTTGTAGATTGTATAATGCAGATATAAAAATCTTCTCTAATGCTTTGTACCTTTTGTCTTCTTTTCTCTTTCCTCTTATCCTCAGTATCCTGCAGCATCTTCTCTTTCCACAAGTCAAAAAAATAAGATGGATCTGTGTAAAACTTAAGTCCATCTTTCTTATCATCTCTGCAAGAGGAAAATGCAATCATTTCAGCACTTCATAAATGCCAAGGTAGTGCAGTGAATTCTGTCCCGAAGGTCTACAGTAATAGCTTCGGATAAATGCCAACCCAAAGATGATCACTTGGTAAGTCTCAAAAGTGATTGAAGTGGTAAGATTTCACTGTACTAGAATAATTTTTAAGCAGCATCTGATAAACAATTCTATTTGATTTTCAAATTAACTTTTTGTGATTTTGATTGTCAATCATAATTTAATGAGTCCCTGTACTTATTTCTCTTCAAATTTCAGAGATTTTTTCCTTATAGGTTTCAGATATTTTGTTCCATTACACGCAATATGAAAAGATGTGCTTCTTACAAGTTCTCTGACGAAATAAGAATCTATTATGCATTGAAAATTCTGCTGACCATTCTATGACCAAAGGTTTGGGCAGAATTTTCCACCCCAACACCTGCAGGCATCGTTGCAGGCAGGACAGGAAAATCTGGAGAGCCTATAAAGCCAACGGCTCTCCAAATTTTCCCATCGCACCCACAATGATGCCCGCTGGTTTCGGAGACAGAAAATCCCAGCCTTTGTTTCTTCACCTCAAGAGGTTAACTTCTAATGACAAAAAGAGGTTTAAAAAAAAAAATAAACACATTATCCAAAAAGTGAAAAGGGCATTCAGAAGAGTTCCTCAGGGTAGTGGCCTAGGCCCAACCATATCAGCTGCTTCATCAATATGTTATGGACAGGAGGGGGGATTAATTTAAACAGCCCTGATTTCCCCTCTCACTACCCATCCCTAAACAGAAAGGGGTGTTTGATTTCGGATTTCCCCCTTTATAAGTGGTGGCATGTTTCCCTTTTAGTTTAGAGTGATCCAATCCTTTATTAATAACTCCTCAGCAAACTCGAGATAAGGTAAAATACGAGGTTTATTTTTACACATACAAATGTGAGAAAGGGTTTTGCAATGCCCGCCCCTGTTGCACTCATATAATAAAAGAGGGATAAGGGAAAGAAAGGGCAGCAGGGCAAGGCAACAATAAAAGTAAGTGTTATGATTTCACATAAGTCCAGAATCAAAAGTACAGTGGCATATTCCTTCAGGGGTTAGCAGGCTGATCCGACTTTCCGGAAGCGTGGATTTCCACGATGGAAGTGGCACATACAGGTGAATGAGGTGAATGAGTCTTACAGGCTCCAAGACAGGAGTTCAAATATTCCAGTAGTACACAGTGTAGATGAGGGCCAGGCACTTCACCTGGACAGCGCTCTTTCTGCTGCTACCTGTTAGATGGTAAAATGAAAAATTGCCTGGGTTCAGTTCCACATGGCAATATTTCAGGTTCTAGCAGTTTGGGGGAGGTCATGTGACATACCTCCCACTTCTCCTTGGACAAAGGAAGTATTTTTCCAGATCTGGAACCTTGAGGTGTTTAATAGAGGAGTCAAGGAACCCTTTTATCCTTTGCAGACATACCATCTCCGTTGGCTGGAGGTCTGCCATATAAATGTAAAATGTTCGGTGCATTTCTTTGGAACTTGATTGTCAGCAGTCATAGACAGCATTAGCACCCCTTTAAAGATAACAAGGTCCCTGCTGGTTTCTGAAGGTTAGAAATTCTTCTGATATGAGTCGTGGCTAGTCATAGTAAAGCCTTGTCCATTTTTAAAATAAAAATAATTTTATAAAGTAGTCAGGTTGACGTTGACATATATATTTTCCTTCCTGTCTTCTGGCCAGGACAAATATCTTCCTTCCATCATAAGGTCAGAAGTGGGGATATTCGCTGATGATTGCACAATGTTTAACACCATTCACGACTCCTCAGATACTGAAGCAGTCCATGTTCAAATGCAGCAAGACCTGGACAATATCGAGGCTTGGGCTTACAAGTGGTGAGTAACACTCATGCCACACAAGTGCCAGGCAATGACCATCCCGAAGAGAGAATCTAGCCATCAGCCTTTGACATTCAATGGTGTTACCATCGCTGAATCCTCTACTATCAACATCCTGGGAGTTGCCAATGACCAGAAAGTGAACTGGGCTAGCAATATAAATACAGTAACTGAAGTGCAGGTCAGAGGCTTGCAATCCTATGGCAAGTAATTCACCTCCTGATTCCGGAAAGCCTGTTCACCTCTACAAGGCACAAGTCAGAAATGTGATGGAATACTCTTCACTCGCTTGGATTAGTGCGGCTCCAAAAACACTCAAGAAGCTTGACACCATCCAGGACAAAGCAGTCCACTACATTGGCGTCCCATCCACAAACATACACTCCCTCCACCACCGATGCACAGTGGCAGTCGTGTGTACCATCTACAACATGCATTGCAGGAACTCACCAAGACTCCTCAGAGAGCACCTTCCAAGCCCATGACCGCTACCATCAAGAAGGACAAGGGCAGTAGACGCATGGGAGCACCACCACCTGGAAGTTCCCCTCCAAGCCAAATACCATCCTGACTTGGAAATATATTGCCATTCCTTCACTGTCACTGGGTCAAAATCCTGGAACTCCCTCCTGGAACTGTCTACCTACACCACATGGACTGCAGCTGTTCAAGAAGGCAGCTCACAACCATTTTCTCAAAGGCAATTAGGGATGGGCATTAAATGTTGGCCTAGCCAACGATGCTCAGATCCCATGAATGAATATTAAAAAAAGTAGAGTGCATACCTCCACCATGATGTGTTAACTCAATGTTATGACAATTATTGAGCTCTCCCTTGAGGATTTTCCTTGTCTGGTTGAAGCTCTAACTACAAATCTGAAAAAAAAGATCTTTTTATTAAGAACTTCCATCTCACTGAGGAGGTTTCAGGCCAATCCACATCCAACAACCTGCTCTGAAAACTCTGCTTACGTTTTAACAGCTGTGACAAATTCTACCATAGCAGCTGAGATAATCCACAACATTCTAAAATAAAAGTCCATTTGCCCTATCTCCCAATATTAACAGATCCTTCAAAAAAATTCCAGGGGCTGGGTTTTATGGCTGCCCCCACTGGGCGTGTTTACAGCAGGGGGGCACGCAAGATACGATGGGTGGCTAGCCTACTGCCTTCATACCTACTCCTGACCCAGTCCCCGTAGAAGGGTAGGCGTGCAGGCACCGAAATCAGCAGACTGCCATTTTTTAATAAATTACTAATGGCCAATGGAGCTTGTTACCAAGTGAATTGACCCAGGGATCAGTGCTGGGGCATCAACATTTTACAATTTTATATAATTTACTTGGATAAAGGAACCAAAGGTATGGTTGCTAAATTTGCTGATGCCACAAAGATAGGTAGGGAAATTAGTTTTGAAGAGGACATACGGAGGCTATAAAGGGATATAGATAGGTTAAGTGAGTGGGCAAAGATCTGGGGTAGAATTTTACAGCCTGTCCCGCTGGCGGAATTTTCCAGTCCTGCCGAAGTCAACAGACTTTTGAACTGCTTGTCGCATTTTCCGGCCTCGCCCCTGACAGGGCTGTAAAATTCCACCCCAGGCAAATGGAGTATAATGTGGGCAAATATGACATTGTCCATTTTGGCAGGAAGGGTAAAAAAAAATTATCTAAATGGTGAGAGATTGCAGAGATCTGAGATTCAGAAGGATCTGGGTGTCCTAGTGCATGAATCACAAAAGGCTAATATGCAGGTGCAGCAAGTAATTAGGAAAGCTAATAGAATGTTATATTTATTGCAAGGGGAATTTAATATAAAAGTAGGGAGTACAGGCCACTGGTGAGACCACATCTGGAGTACTGTGCACAGAATCGCTCTCTTTATTTAAGGAAGGATGTAAATGCGTTGGAAGCAGTTCAGAGAAGGTTTACTAGTCTAAAACCTGGAATGGGCAGGTTGTCTTATGACGAAAGTTTGGACAGGCTAGGCTTGTATTCATGGAGTTTAGAAGAGTAAGAGACGATTTGATTGAAACTTTTAAGATTCTGAGGGGGATTGACAGGGTGGATGTGGAGAGGATGTTTCCTCTTATAGGAGAATCTAGAACTAAGGGTCACTGTTTAAAAATAAGGGGTCTCCCATTTAAGACAGAGATGAGGAGAAATTCTTTCCCTCAGCGGGTAGAGTGACTTTGGAATGCTCTTCCTCAAAAGGCGATGGAAGCAGAGTCTTTGAATATTTTTAAGGCAGAGATAGATAGATTCTTGATAAACAAGGGGATGAAAAGTTATCGCGGGCAGGCAGGAGGTTACAATCAGATCAGCCATGATCTTATTGAATGACGGAGCAGGCTCAAGGAGCCAAGTGGCCTACTCCTGCTCCTAATTCATATCTTTGTAAATATTATGCTGCCCACACAATAATACAGTTGGCATGGGCAGGCAGGTGGGAGTGAATAGGCCTTTTTTAAAAACTTTGTGGAAAAAGTAGGAAGGAAGGATGGGCACTAAATTGATGGAGAACCTGTGTGCATCAAGGCCTCCCCCCACTTTGTTCCTCCCTGTATGGCCTCCAAAACCCACATCCCCAACCCAGGCTGCCCCATCCCTCCCCGGACTTACCTTGGTCTGACACCACGCTTGCATTCTGGGTCTTACTGTAGAGCCAGAAACGCCCAAAACTCAGTTTTGACACCGTAAGGACTGCTAGAGCTGCCTGCCAATCAGAGGGAAATTCAGCCCCAGGATCCACATCAGGATCCACATCTTTGCCAAAACTAACCAGTTCTTCCTGTGCAAATCCTATCTGTTTACCAAGTTTTGTTGAAATATGTCTATTAATTTTGCAATATATTGTTCATAGATAACAAATAGGATCGAAAATATTACTTCTGCCCACCTTCAGGGGCAGAGGTAATTAGCATGGAAGATTGTTGTTCTGGTTCAGTGTCTTATTTATGGCAAGAATTGATATTTATTTATTTTATTGACATTTAATATACATATGTAATGTAATTCAATATTTCCCAATAAAAGGGAGCTTCTACTTCTCAAAATTTTCTCAGGTTCTTCAATGTGTTAAGGATTTAGTTTGAAAAAGGCACGTCTTCTTGAAAAATCTTTTATTTATAGGGGCAGAAGAGTTAATTTTGTCACATGTATGTCATATTCCAGTGATGGATTGGTGTTTATTAAACAAAGTTTACCTCAATGAATTATGTGTTGATGAACAAACCAAAGCAGATTTTGGTTTATTTTTTCCATGAAGGCAGAGTCCCTTTAAATAAATAACACACATCACGAAAATCTGAAATAATTAGGTGGTTTTACTGTTGGCAGAAGCTTTGGCACAGTGCTGAATGCTATTTCACTTGAACTGAAGATTAACTCTACATTTTGTAACTGAAGTGCAGATCCTAGAAACGGTTAATTCTTTAAAAAAACTGTTGACTGATTAAATTCAGTTAGTGACACACACAATAGTCAAATGTTCCAAATTAAACAGCCAGCTTAAATAATATTCAGTTCAGATTGTTTTTTGTAGACTCCAATTCTTTGTAAATCAATGTCTACTTTTGTTTTGACATAAACACTCAAGTACAGAGAAAACTTAAAAGCTAATGTCCCGTCAACCAGCTACCAAACTGTCAGAACCTGTAGTTAAATGTCACATGCCCATAAAAGCTATAGTAGGCTTGCTAATTCTGAAGTGTTTCAAATACTATGATGCTAATTTTGGCCTTGTTTCTCCAAAACAGTAATTTATTAATTGCCAATTTGCTTCATATCCATGAATATACAGAATATAATTTAACATAAAATCCAATGCATTAAGTCAGGATGTAATTTATCAACTGTTGCGACATAATTTCTACCAATCTGGGAGCTCTTTATTAAATTTCTGCTTCTAATATGCGATGTGATTAAGTTTTTTTTAATTGTACTCTAGCAAAAATTTTCATTCTGCCTGGGCTGTAATGTTGGGAGATGGATTAGCTGCTCATTATTGAATCGGCATGGAAAGAGGCTATTTGAACCATAATGCCTCTGATGACTCTTTGAAAGAGCTTTCCAATTAGTCTCACTGCCCTGTCCTTTGCACATAGCCTTGATTCTATTGAAATCAATAGAAGAAGAATAAGGTGGGTTCTATAAATGGGTGCATGTTCCAGTCTGCCGGATTACTGCTCATGAAGTGGAGATACCAATTGACCTCCATTAATGAGAACAGAGAGTTGCTGGCAGCATTCGCCATTCACTGATAGAATCGCTATTACAACTATGCCTGCTTCAAGAAAGTTTGTACCACCAGGGTAGGATGCAGGGTACTCAACTGCTTCTCGTTGAGCTTGATGTGGACCATCTCTCAGGCAAGTCGTTGGTGATGCCAAATAATGCCATAGAATTATGAATCTATACTTTTTATTAAGACTTTTTTTTCTAATTAAAAGTGCATTCCCTTAGACTTGTAAAAACCCATCTGGCTCACTAATGTCCTTTAGGGGAGGAAATCTACCATCCTTACCTGGTCTTACCTACATGTGACTCCAGACCTAGAGCAATGTGGTTGAGTCTTAAATGCCCTCTAAACGAGGGCAATTAGGGATGGGCAATAAATGTTGGCCTAGCCAGTGACGCCCACATCCCATGAACGAATAAAAAAAAATTTGCAAGTTTGATAACAGAAACACAATCATGGCTTTAAAATAAAAGCAGAAAACACTGGAAATACTGAAGTCAGGTATCCTCTGTGGAGAGAAAGGGCAGAATTTTTCAGTAGGGGTGCAAGGGTGGGCCTGACACCCTGGCGCGTAAAATGACGTGCAAGGACGTTGGGCATGTGTCCTGACGTCATCACACTGAGTAGCGATGTTTCATTCGGCGGGTGCATGCCAGAGTCGGCTGCGCGCCCACCGATATGTAAATGGCCTATTAAGACCATTAAGACATTAATTGAAGTACTTGTTAATGCTCCCCATTCGACCTTACAGTTGGCAGGCAGGAAAAAAGGCCAAGCGGCCTTCGTATTTTTTAGGAAACCTCATCCACAAGTAGGATGAGGCTTCTTATAGTTATATGAAAAAAAAACATTTTCATAAATATAAAAACATGTCCCAACTCATGTGACATGAGGGGACATGTTTAAATACATTTTTAAGCCTTTTATTTAATCATTTTAATATCGATTCAATCTCTGAGGCAGTTCCATGCCTCAGGGAGATTGAAGCGCTCTTCCGCGCGCATGCATGAAAGAGCGCTAGCCCCGACTCTCCCTCCTCCCCCCGCCCGCACAGGTAGCGCTGAGCATTACCAGTCATGTCTTACGCTGGGCGGGCCCTAATTCCCGCCAAGCCCCCCCCCCATATGAAGGATTCTGCCCAAAGAGCTAACATTTCAGGTCAATGACCACAATGGTGAGTTCCTATGAATTTAATCACTCAAAATAGCTTGAATTTAGTTAAGAAGCATAAGCTTATTTCTAGATTTCACTGCCTGAGAAATGTTTGAAGTTTCCAGCTAACATCAAGAGGCTGAATGTGACCAAAGACTTGTCTTTACATTAGCAGCACGTTCAATAAGCTCACAGCTGGGTTTGAAATCATTATAATAGGTATTTCTACATCAATGCTGACCGATGCATGTAGAAAAACATTCACAGAATTGTGATTCTGCTTCACTTCCCACTAAAACAAAATATAATGAACATTTTTGTGTTTTTAAATGTAAAGATTATTTACATTTTTAAATAATTCAGCTTGATATCTCTCCGGTGAGTCATTTCGATATCTACTACAAATTTTAGTTATTTACAGTTAGAGAAAACATGAGTAATAAACCTTTAAATGACAAGACATTCAAAAATAAATCAGATTTCTGAAAAATTTAGGGTGCTGCGCTACATGTTTAATGAACAAAGTAAGTTCAGCATTTGTATTGGTACTTAAAGTTTTACCGTCCGGTTGTCTGAATTCAGGGGTCCAATGGGTCAGTTTTAACATTGGATTTGCACCAGAGTACAAGAGTAAACTTGAGGACAAAAGAAAAATTTTTTCAAAACTTGTAAAAAGCAGCCAACACATTTCACAAGAGATAGATAGTGCCTAGCAAAATCTTTGGCTTTTTGAGGCTACCAACAAATGGAATGCTATGGAAGCCCTCTGTGGATATGAGGATTCATGCCAAAACTACAAATGACTGAAGCCAAGAATCAGATGCGGTCAGAGGTACAGCTTTTCAGTAGGTAGAAGTCCCACTACACCAAACATGTCCGGCAAATCTATAAAAGCAAAATATCTAGTCTTTCATTTCACATTCATACCTGTATGATGAAAGAATATCCAGTGGAGGTGGTTTATCGCTCTGGGTATACATTTCCAGCACTGGGTTTGGGGTTGAACTCTTTGAAACGACCTGTTGATCTTGTCTTGTAGAACTCTTAAAAGCTTTCCTCATGTTGATATCCTGTAAAGAAACTACACAGCAACATTCAATATGAAGCCTTGTTTTCAATATCTAAGATTACAACTAGCGCAGTACACTAATCACTGACATATTAAAAATACACATTTAATTTTAATTTTCATGCATCTGTAAAACTTTAAAATTTATTGATTACAAGGAATAGAACTTAAAAAAAGTCAGTCGGTCTTTCGGTTCACACTATTTGATTTTTTGCCTTCATTCCCCCACTACTTTTGCCTGCAGCAAGAGGCAGGTCTCCATAAAAAAGACTGAGGGGGCTAAATTGGATAGCCTCTGAAAACAGGCAAGGAAATCACAATATGTGATTAATTCTCATCCTTTGCTTGCATGCCACCTGCTTCTTCTGCCTGTTTAGTTGACTGAGCTCTGCATCTAGCCAGTACTACTTTCATATTCCTTGGTTGGACACATCCATAGGGGGCCATTAACATGAGTGGCGCATACCACTTAAATCTTGTATGGACCTGTTAGAGGGGAGATGCATTGTGGCTGGAACAGATGCTGGTTGAAGAAAATTTGGCCTGGGAAAGAGATAGGGAGGTAACAAGCTCCAGGGTTTTTGTGTGCTGCACTATAAGTCTTGGTGGAGGAGGTGGAAAGGAGAGATGTCCTGTATCCACAGTGTTTCGTCCATGATGACCACTGCTTGGAGACATGAGATAAATAGGTTGGAAGCGGACAGCGTAAAAGACCTTCAGATCGACATCAATTTTTCAAAAGAACATTGGAGTTCTTGGGGAACAAAATGCTTCTGAATGCTGCCAGGAATGGACAAAAGTCATGGACATTAGTCATCCCCATGCCATGATTGGCTTTAAATTGTTGATATTGGCCAGAATTGTCAGCTCAGCGAGCGGGGGCAGGCGTAACATGACGCGGGGTGACGTCAAGCGGGTATCCCGATGTCACTGCGCATCATTTAGATATTCAATTCGGTGGGCGCACAGCCAACACGGCTGCGTGCCCGTTGAACTGTCAAAGGCCTATTAAGGCCTTTTAAATATCAATTAAAATAATAAACTGAGCTACCCGTCCAACATTAAGGCTGGTGGGCAGGCGAAGAGCCCAGGCGGCCTTCGCATTTTTCGTGGAACCTCATCCACGGGTGGGATGAGCCGTTTCGTGAAAGGTTTGTAAATTAAATACATTTTTTCATTAATGTTCCTTGACATGTCCCAGCTCATGTGACACTGTCACATGAGGGCACGTCTTAAAATATTTTCTTTTCTTTATTTAAATTTTTAAACCTTAAACTAATCTCCCTGAGGCACCTCCGTGCAGGCCCCAACTCGGAGCCCCCCCACCTCACGCCGCCCGCACAGGGAGCACACAGCACTTCTGGGCGCACGTCATGCTGGGTGAGGCTAAATTGGCCCGGCCATGTAAAACGGCGGCGCGGACCTGATCGGGGGTGCCAATCGGATTCGCGCCCACTCCCACACAACCCCCCACAACGGGAGGAAAATTCTCCCCATAGTTATCAATTATTATGCTATATATTAGTTGTTAGTACAATTATTGGTAATTGAACTACGGACTGTTTTAAAAAGTGAGCTTGAAACTTCATATGTGAATAGCAATGAAAAATCTCCTTTTGCAGATGGAACTTTGAATTTTAACTACTGTAAGAAAAAAGCTTCCTGAAAATACCGTGAAAAGTAATATTTTACATCTTAAAGTGGACAGGAATTCAGCAGTACACTACTTCTGAGTTGGACTTATGAATTTAATTGAACAATGTGGGGGGGGTGATTATTATGTGTACAGCATGTAAGTAATTATTGTAAGTAATTATTAAGATATAAAACATATTGTTGGTTTGTAATACTTTAACTGGGATAAATGAAAATGAATCATGAGGGTTAAGGATGTTCATTTCTTCCTGGGTGAAATATTACAACTATCTAGTTCATAATTCATAGGTTTTAGAATATAATATTTAGTTTTAGTTTTAGGAAGTAAAATGTTGAATGCAAGGTAAATGGAAAAGCCTGGTTAAGAAACTGATAAAATGACCCTTAAGGCAAATTAAACAAGACTATGATTAATTAACCTGTGTTTATCTTATAGAGCCAGAGTTGTTTAAAAAAAAACAAAGACCCATCTCTGGACCTCTTATTAGAACCAGGGAGTCTGGAGAGAAGGCAATTACATCCATTAGAAATATAAATTATTCATATAGGTTACAGAATCAAAGAGTTATGTGAAGGTAAAATAATTAGTTTGAATTTCTGTTTGGACATTCCAAAAAATGTCACATTGGGATAGAGATAGGATATAGGGGTAGGAAGGTTCCTTTGTTCAATTTGTGTGTGTTTGCTGACAGAAGTTCAGTTTGGGGAACAGACAGAGGCAGTTGCAGGTTGGGCCTTATGTAGACTGCAGTTCACCAAGTTGGGGGAGCTAAAGGAAATAAATGTTAGTCAGGTCTGAATCTTTAGCAAGGAAAATACTAAACTTATCTTTTACTGCAGAGAAAGCGCGTTGAGGCTTGAGCTTTGGAATTTATGAGGGAAAAATGAAACTGCAAGATTTGCCTAGCTCAAAACTACAGAAAGAGATCTACAATGGTCCTCTCAGAGCCTTGCGGCAGAAGGTGGTCAACAGAGTTAGCTTGGAAGCAGTTAGCTTTTTAGGTCAGCTTGGAACTGGCTGAGAGAAAGTATCTGCCAGAAATTGAAATTAGCTGTGGGACCAGCAGCCGTACAGAAACTGTGGGAAGACTGAGGGCCATTAGGAACCAGGGAGTGGTCCTGGTGTTTAAATCCTTAAGCAAGAAGGCAGTGAAGCCCATGTTTGAACTGAAGAGTTCACAGTTGTGAGGTTTTTAAAGAAAATTGGAAGATCACTTAGCCAAAAACTAATGGGAGGATCCCCATGAAATGTCATACCTCAGAGAACAGCTGGAATACTAAGGAAAGTTAAAATAAATACTGGTGGCTGTGGTTTGTGGATTGGTCCCTAAAGATTGCTGTAACTTAAGGGAATTCTTATTGGGGGGTGGGGCAAGTAAAAAGTAGAACTGAGTTTGTAGCATAAATGATTATAGATTGTGTTAAGTTAATGTAGTGTTTGATTTTTTTTTAATACACAGTAAAGCCTGTTTTTGTTAAAAAAATGTTAAACCTTGTGTTGCGTTCAATTATTCAATGGGTGTTAGGATTTCTCTTTAAATGTTAACGATCCCTAAAAGAATCCTACACAAATAGAAAATGGTCCAGCGATGAGGACGAGCTGGTAAGCAGCAGAGCTTTCTAGGCCTGCCCATCCTCAGTCCCACCTCTGGAACCGATTAAAAATCAGTCCCATGTGTCCGTCAAAATGGAAGCGACTTAAACAAATATTTGTCTGTTTGCACAATCGAAAACACAAAAAACCATACTAGAAATAGTGTGGAACCAAGGCTCTAGTGAGAGTAAGGAACTTAAAGTATTCAATATTAGTAGAGAGAACATCCTGAGGAAGTGAATGGGAATAAAAGCCAACAAATCCCCTGGACCTGACAGTTTACATTCTAGGGTTCTGAAAGAGGTGGCTGCAGATCTGTGATCTTTCAAAATTCTGGACCACTGGATTAGGAGCTACAAATGTAACACCTCTATTCAAGAAATAAAGAGAAAAAAAAAGCAGAACTACAGGCCAGTTAGCCTGACATCAGTCATCAGGAAAATGCTGGGATCCATTATTAAGGAAGTTGTAAGAGGCAATGTACCCTCTTTATTTTTGTGGTGCACAGCCAATTTGTTTAAGCGCACAGGCCCTTAAAATTTTTTTGCACAGCCATGCAGATATGATAACAAAGGGGCTGACTTTGGCGCAGCTGGCACAGAAACTTTCATGCAGTCTCACAGCCTAGGGAGAACACTGGTAATGGCGTTTAGAAAATCATCTAACTTGACAGAGTCAACATGGTTTTACGAAAGGGAAATTGATTTGACAAATCTATGAGTTTTTTGAGGATATAACTAGTGAGGTAGATAAAATGAAACCAATTGGCATAGTATATTTGAATTTTCAAAAGACAAGGTGCCACATCAAAGGTTATTTTACACAAGACAAAGGTTCATGGGGTTGGGATAATTAGAATAGATAGAAGATTGGGTAAAGTATAGAAAACAAACTAAGAGTAAGGGCTCATTTTCAAGTTGGCAGGCTGTGATCTAATAGGGTGCTGCAAGAATCTTTTCTGGGGCCTCAGCTATTCACAATTAATCGCTTAGATGAAGACACCAAGTGCACTGTATCCAAGTTTGTTGATGAAACAAAGCTATGTGGGAAAGTAAGCTGTGAGGAGGACACAGGGTCTGCAAAGGGACATAGATTGGTGTGTGGGCAAAAATGTGGTGAAATGTGAACTTATTTACTTTGGCAGGAAGAACAGGAAAACATTTAACATAGGAATTAGGAGCAAAAGTAGGCCATTTGGCCCCTCCACAGGAATCAAGGAATGTAAGGATCGAGCAGGAAAGTGGAATTGATCAGTCATAATTTTTCTGGATAGTGCTGCAGGCCCGCGAGACCATCTGGCCTATTCCCGCATCTATTTTTTATGTCCTTATGGCTGTGCAGTGTTCAGCTCCATTCTTAATTCCTCAGATAAGGAAGCAGTCTGTACCCACATACACCAAGACTTGGACAAGATTGTGGTTGATAAGTGACAAGCAACATTCGTGCCAGGCAATGACTATCTCCAACAAGACAGAGCTAACCACCCTCCCCTTGACATTCAACATATTACCATAACTGAATCCTCAACCATCAGCATCCTGGGTGTTACTATTGACCAGAAACTCAATAAATACTACAGCTGCATAATACTGTTACATAAATACTGTGGCTACAAGAGGTGGTCAGAGGCTAGGTGTTCTGCAGCGAATTACTCATCTCATGACTCCTGAAATTCTGTCTACCATCTAAAAGGCACTATTCAGGGGGTTGATGGAATATACTCCATTTGCCTAGATGAGTACAACTCCGAAATTTAAGAAGCTCAACTCCATTTAGGACAAAGCATCTTGATGGCATCCCATTCATCATCATAAACATTAATTACCTCCACCACCAGAGCATCGTAGCTGTATTGTGTATCATATATAAGATGAACTGCTGCAATGCACCAAGAAATAGAAGAAGGGATGGGCCAAATGCCCCCTTGAGCCTGCTCCACGATTCTGTAAGGTCACGGCTGATTTTTGGCCTCAATTCCACTTTCCCACTCACTTCCTATATTGTCTATCTATCTATCCAGCTCAGCTCGAATGCTCTTAAGGACTGAGCATCCAGAGTCCTCTGGGGTAGAGAATTCCAAAGATTCACAACCCTCTGCATCAAGAAATTCCTCATCTCGGTCTCGAATGATCGACCCCTTATCTTGAGATCTGTGTGCCACCTAGTTCTAGACTCTCGAACCAGGGGAAACAGCTTCTCAAGCACCTACTCTGTCAAGCCCTCTCAGAATTTTGTATGCTTCAGTGAGGTTCTCTCTCATTCTTCTAAACTCCAGAGGGTATAGGCCCACTCTACTCAACCTCTCCCTCTAGGACAACCCTCTCGACCTAAAAATCAAATCTAGTGAATATTCATTGCTTCTTCAACAGCACCTTCAAAATGCCGGCCTCGACCACTTAGAAGAACAAGGGCAGTAGGTGCATGAGAAGGCCTCCATCTACAAGTTCCTCTTCAAGTCACAGACCATCCTGATGCACAGATATATCACCATTCCTTCCTTGTTGCTGGATCAAAATCGTGGAAACGCCCATCAAACAACAAGATGGGTGTGCCGACAACACACAGACTACAGTGCATCACCATCTCAAGGGCAATTAGGGACCGGTAATAAATGTTGGCCTAGCCAGCAACACCCACACCCCATGAACACATTTTGATTTAAAAAAATAGGATTTCATTTATAATTTTGATTTGGAATGTGCATTCTGTGGTGGATTTCATTTTTGTACTGTGGTCAAGCAGATGCTGTGATGGTCAGTGACAGAGGGAAGATAGAGTGCGTGTCTTTTGGTGAATGGGAAATTGGGGTTAAGGTGTCAGGTATCGCATTCAGATGCGTTCTTTAGAAGTTTTGATTTGAGCCTCCTACCTTCAGCATGGTTTTCCCTCACTTACCAAAAATAGTGATTTGTTGCATTCCCAGCACTCCCATTATTGAAATATACTTTGTTTCTCAATTTATGGAACTATTTTACTTCTTCATTACAGCAGTGTTCTTCAAGAGTTGAAGCTCAAAAGCGTGAGCAGTAAATTAAATGCAACTAACGCAGCAGGGGTGAATAAGGAGGAAAGAAACCATAGCCAGAACTGAGCCACGTGGGATCCTCTACCCTTGTGCAACGCAGCAAAAAAGCTAATGAGGCAGTGCCAAAGTTATAGGTATAAGCACTCAGTGTGTTTTTCACTTTAGTGGTATTGTTTGTGAGCATTTAAAGAAATATGGCATCAGTGATGACTTTTCCTCTGTTTTTCATAATATGTGTATTATACTTTAAACAGTATCAGTCACTTGGTAGAACAGAACTTGAGTGTTGCTGAAAAAGAGACATGCTGTCAAAGCTTTTTGACTTGCAATCATCAAGGCAGACGCAAGAATGCCAAATTTCAAAGGTAACAACCCTTTGTACTGTGTGGGAAAAGAGGTGCTGATAGGTTGGCAAATGAAACTCTGATTGGTCAGGATGTTGCCATGGCAAATATACCAGGAAGCTTTGGTCCCCCATTCTTCTGTTTATTCAAAAAATGTGCAATGTCTGGACATATTCCTTTTGCCTGCAGAGGACAGTTCCCTGCATATGAATATATGTAGCTTCTAGCAAGGGCAAGCAAGCTACATTGCGAGCCCAAATCGGTTGCTAGTGTAATTCTTAGCACATTCAGGATTGTTCAGCAAATGCTGTCCAATCGCGGAATCACATCTAACATTAGACATTATGTTCTGAGTTTTCCAAGCATGGGTTGGTTGAATAAAGTCAGTACTCTGCCTATCACAAACAGCTGAAAGGACATTCCGTTTGATACAATCCTCAAGTCACTGGGACATACGACCTACATACCTGGAATCACACCAGCACGGAAATTCACATACTACATTACTCTTTCGTGTGGTGGGCAGAATGTCTTTTTGGCTTGACGACCATATGCTTTTAGTGGAAACACTACTCGCGTTGCTATTGCATAGTAGCAGTGTGAAACAGCTAGCTTCACTGTTGCTCAAATTTTTGAGATACTTTACCTTTCCAAGGTAATTTGATATAGACTGGGCACTTTTCAGGTTTGAAAGTGGCCTTAGGCCCATTCGTAAGTATTTGCGATACACAGTGAGCAATAATTTAACAGTTAACGTTAATGTTTTAAGTCAGTGATCTTTCAGCAAATATGAAACATTTGCTCGGTTTCTTTCTCCACAAATGCTGCCTGATCTGCAGGGCATTTCCAGAATTTTTTGTTTTCATTATGGGGTAGAAATTATTCTTGTGTGATGATGCAAAAAAAGGGGCGGTATTGGATTGGCTATCTATTATACGCAGTGGATGATAATCAGTTGCATTGCACGTGTTGCAATAAATCATAAAAATCATAATCAGATGGGTTTTGAGGAGAGCCTTAAAAGGAGTGTGACCTGGTGCAGCTTGGTGCAGATTCAGGAACATCAACTTTACAATAGAATAAGATCAGTGACAACCAGCTGTGAAAAGTTGGGGTCAACTCTAACCATTGGTTATGTCACTACCAGAAACCAATTTCTACACTCCTCGCACTACTATCACTCTATAGTCAAGGTTATGCACCTTCCTGCTCTGTTCTATCCTTCATACTCTCCAAGTCCACACCATTACAAGAAGGTAACAAGGTGAAGACAAGATAACTTCAGAGCTTTGAATCACAGAGCCTGAGTCAACATGTCAAATGAGAGAAAAGAAGAACACACAAGGCATGCAGAAAGAAAAAGTGAAAGAGGAGCTGATTCCTCATCGCATTAACACCCAGATTTTGAGCAGTAGCAGACAGTAGAGGAGAGAACATCTGGACAATATCTGCATGGTTACAGCTACATTGAAATGGAGGAATGGAAGGGCTACACGTAATTTTCAGCCCCAGAGGCATGCCGGGTTCATAGTCTACATCATGCCAGTGAAATCCAGCTGGGAACAAGACCCCAGGCAGATCTGCAAATGGGGGAACATTTAAAAGGCAGTCATTCAAAAATCATCCTTCTGGACTTGAAGGGCTCATCATGAAGCATTGCCTTTAGGTGATCTGTGCACACAGGAGGGTCGTAACTTGTTTTTAGTCTATTTCAGAAAACCTAAAGCTAGGTTAGATTGTTAAGTGTTACTGTACACCTAACAGTGCTCAAAACTTAAATAAGTTTATACTAAATATGTATTTTTTAAAATAATATTTTGAAAAGGCTTAGATGGATTAACTTTCTATTTCCATGGACTAAGAAGAAAGTAATTTATCACAAAAAGAGGACATCATCTGTATGAATAAGTAACAAAATTACTATTTCTTTCCCTACTGGAATCTTGGACTGACTTTAGTAATTATTCAAAAACTGATAACATTCTTAATGGTTTTCTTAAGTAAATCAAATATAATAAGGTAATATTAATTCTTCTTGTAACATAATAATTATCACATCATCAGCCCTACCATGGAATTACTTACCTTCCTCCACTGTGGAGTCCAGCTGAGTAACTTTGACAGCCAAACGATCAATTCTATCTTGGAGAGTGTTAGCTCGGATATGGAAGTTGTTGGCTTCGTTAAACAGCTCACCAAATATATCCTCTGCATGTTTGCCTAAACAGATTGACACAGAAAAAGTTTAATGAAAAAAAGGGAAATTTATAATGCCAAAGAAGAAAACTACTATATAACTAGAAGACTAATACCAGGAATGGGCGGGTTGTCTAATGAGGAAAGGTTGGACAGGTTAGGCTTGCATCCGCTGGAGTTTAGAAGAGTAAGAGGTGATTTGATTGAAACCTTTAAGATCCTGAAGGGTCTTAACAGAGTGGATGTGGAAAGGATGCTTCCTCTTGTGGAAGAATCTAGAACTATGGGTCACTGTTTAAAAATAAGGGGTCGCTCATTTAAGACAGAGATGAGGAGAAATGTTTTCTCTCAGAGGGTTGAGTGTCTTTGGAACTCTCTTCCTCAAAAGGCAGTGGAAGCAGAGTCTTTGAATATTTTTAAGGCAGAGCTAGATAGATTCTTGATAAACAAGGGGATGAAACGTTATCAGGGGTAGGCAGGAATGTGAAGTGGAGATTACAATCGCATCAGCCATGGTCTTATTGAATGGCAGAGCAGGCTCGATGGTCCAAGTGGCCTACTCCTGCTCCTAATTCATTATGTTCATATGTAACTATCCAAAATTCTCTTGATAAGTACTGTACCATTAGGTCTATGGCCAGGATATTCCGGCCCCGCCTTGGCAAATCTCTCCCCCAGCAGATGCGGTGAGGCATTTAAATTTCCAATCAATTCGGTGGGACCATCATATCCCGCCAGGCAGAAGGGGCCTGAAAATCTTGGCCTATGCCTTGAATAGAAAAGTGGCAATCCTCATCGATATTTTACTATTTGAGCAGCAAAATTAAGACACTGCAATTTACAAGGACTGCAAGAGTAATTCTCTGACCACTGCACCACATGTATAAGTACCATTAGACAATATTTAAAAAGAAATATGCAAACAAATAATAAAGGGAGTAAATGGATGTTAATCAGAGTTTGATTCCAGTTTGAGAGGTAACATGCTGCTATAAATCTTTTTTTAAAATCTTTTCATGGGATGGGGGCATTGCTGGCTAGGCGCATTTATTGCCCATACCCAATTGCTCTTCAGAAGGTGATGGTGAACTGCCTTCTTAAACTGTTGCAGTCCATGAGGTGTAGGTACATCCACAATGCTGTTAGGGACAGAGTTCCAGGGTTTTGACCCAGCGACAGTGAAGGAACGGCAATATGTTTCCAAGTCAGGATGGTGTGTGGCTTGGAGAGGAACTTGCAGATTGTCTGCTGCCCTGGTCCTTCTAGATGGTAGGGATCGCGGACTTGAAAGGTGCTGTCTAAGCAGCCTTGGTGAGTTCCTGCAGTGCATGTTGTAGATGGTAGACTATGCTGCCACAGTGTGTCGGTGGTGAAGGAAGCGGATGTTGAAGGTAGTGAATGTGGGCCAGTCAAGCAAGTGATTTGTCCTGGATGGTGTCAAACTTCCTAGTGGAGATTATTCCATTACATTTCTGACTTGTGTCTTGTAGGTGGTGGACAGGCTTTGGGGGAGTCAGGTGGTGAGTTACCTGCTGCAGAATTCCCAGCCTCTGACCTGCTCTTGTAGCCACAGTATTTATATGGCTGGTCCAGTTCAGTTCCTGGTCAATGATAACCCCCAGGATGTTGAATGTGAGGGATTTAGCGATGGTAATGCCATTGAATGTCATGGGGCACTGGTTGGACTCTCTCTTGTTAAAGATGGTCCTGTGGCATGAATGTTACTTGCCACTTATCAGCCCAGGCCTGAATATTGTCCAGGTCTGCTGCATATGGGCTTGGACTGCTTCAGTGTCTGAGGAGTTGTGAAAGGTGCTGAACATTGTAAGTCATCAGCATACATCCCCACTTCTGACCTTATGACAAAGGGAAGGTCATTGATGAAGCAGCTGAAGATGGTTGGGCCAAGGACACTGCCCTGTGAAACTCCTGCAGTGTTGTCCTGGGACTGAGATGTTTGGCCTCCAACAACCGCAACCATCTTCCTTTGTGCTAGGTATGACTTGAACCAATGAAGGGTTTCCCCCTGATTCCCATTGACTCCAGTTTTGCCAGGGCACCTTGATGCCACACTCGGTCAAATGCCTTGATGTCAAGTGCAGTCACTCTCACGTCTCTGGAGTTCAGCTCTTTTTCCATGTTTGGGCTAAGGCTGTAATGAAGTCAGGAGCTGAATGGCCCTTGCTCAATCATACAATGAATTTGATAATGTATTTGCACAGTACTTCACTACTGTCATTACATATGTCTGGAGAATTTCTGTGGAATTTTATATTGTTGCATAGTACAGAACATAAGCTGTCTAAGCGCTCTCACAACGAAAGAAACTTATTAACATTTATATAAGCAATGAAATGGCAAAAACAAAAATTTGAATACTCTATTTGGTTTTCACACTTCTGATTTAACAATAACTGCCATCAAGATGCACAATTCAGTCATACCAGAAACCCTACAGATATAATTTAAGCAATCTTGGAAGCACTTGATCAGTTTCCAGTATAGCAATTTTCTTTTTACTTTCAACATTCAATTTCAATCACTAATCATCCAAGTGTTAATTTCTTGTCTTCATAATTTGCTCTGTCCACACACCCACAGTCATGATTTCCACAGTTCTGGCAACCATTCCTTTAGCTTCAATTTTGGCAAGTGTGCTCCAAGGATATGTGCAAAACTCATCTTTTTCAAATCTGACATTATGGCCTGAACTTTGTCTTCTGAGTTGGGAGTGCAAAGTCGGGAACATTCCCAGCTCCACAAACCTGACTCAGGAGAAAGTGCCCCAGATGGTCTAATTTCCGTTCATGGTGGGTAGGTGTTGACAGGCATCGGGCCTGATGCCCCCAGAAAGAGTTCAGAGGGAGCCATTGGGGCTGCTGTCAATGGAGGTGGGCTGTGTGAAAGTCCCGCCTCAGTGATCTGGAATTTCATCCTAGCAGTAAAATAAAATAATAAAATAAAAAACAGTCCTCCAGCCCTCACCCCTCCACACATTCCCAATGCCCCATCCAGGTCAACCTATGCCCCCTAATGATGCCCCACTTCGACCCCATGGACTCGTAACTTCCATGCCAACCTATGCCTCTCTACTCACCCCATGGCCCTTTAAAGCCCCTGTGCCATCAGTGCCAACTCATGCCAATCCATGTCCCCACCCACCACACCACCCTTTGCCCTTACACCCTCTATGCCAACTTACCCAGTATCCACCATGGGAAGACCTCAGGATGCATGCTGAGATAAAATAAGATAGTGTCTATTGCAGATTTTATTTTTTTTATAAAAATACACTCTCATTCACAAAAAAAATTCACTAGATTAACATTCCTTCCTTCAACTACATAATCCCTTATAAAAACAAGTATTTGTATTCATACCCTTACATCAAAGACTTTATAACTACTTGAAGCTGTCAAACTGTGAACTGACAGGCATCCCACTGCTACCCACCAAGGCCACCTGACACCCACCCAGGCCACCTGACACCCACCCACCCCATAGACCATCTGAACCCCCTTACACTGACCACATGACACCCTTCCAACCGATTCCCACCACTGACCACCCAACCCTACACTGACCACCCGACCCCTCACCATCCAACCCACCCCGCCCGACACTGCCCAACTGACCACCCCCACTGAGCACCCAATGCCCAAAACTCACTGACGCCCTAATCAACCCCCCCAGTGATCACACCCCCAACCACCTGACCCTCCCGACAACCCCCTTCCAGAGACCACCCAATCCTCACCCCTGACCACTCAACCCGCTCGAACAACACCCATACTGACTACACAACGCCCACATCCCCACTGACCACGCACCTTGACCAGCTAACCCCTCCCAACTGACTCCTCCCCAAATGACCATCGAACCCCCAGCCAACCTGCTAACTCACCAGCCGACCCTCAGCCCCCAACTGACTCCCCCATTGATCACCCGATCCCCAGTTTCCTGAACCCCCGACCAACTTTCCCGCAATGGCCACCTGACCCCGCAACCAACCTCCCCACTGACTGCTTAACCAACCCCTCCCTACTGACCAGCCGACCCCCAGCCATCTCTGACCACCTGACCCCCACCACCTCCCTCAATCCTATCCTCTTACCTTACAAACCTACCTTCTCCATGGCTTCTAAAAGTGGTTGGACCTTTAAACTTACTTGTTTTATGGCAGCTATTGCCTTAAAAAAGTGGGCATGGTTTCCTTACCTCCAACTCTGCAATCCAGGCTGAAGGCCTCAGGAGCACGCTGCCCCTACACAGTTCTCACTTGGCCTGAGTCGGAAAAGTCGAAGTAAGAAATTCAGAGCGGAGTGGTAATCCGACTTGGATTGTCACTCCACAGAAGTTTGGGTCCTGTCTCTTGAGTTTTTTGGGACAGTGAGAGAGAGAAAGATATTGAGAGAGAATGGTCTCTCAGAGACAAAAGGCTGCAACCAGCGTGGTCAGCAGAGAGGAGTGCACTGACGTTCTGTAGATTGCCAGCCACAAAGTGGAAGGGAACAAATTCTCTAGTCGAAGAAGCACATCTGTGGCAATCTAAACACTCCAGAAGATTCATCCTGGCATGGCCGCGGGAAGGAATCACCAGAAGCAGGCCTTACTCCTTCTCCAAAAACTCAAAGAAGTACCTTTTGATGGTCACTCAACATTATGACTCAGCAAAATGCGGAGAAGCAAACCTATTGGAATCTGGGAGTGATGTTGCATGGTTCCTGTAAAAACTGCAATTCTGTGAAGAGCAGGCAGTAAAGTAAAACCGTGGCATGGGGTTTTCAGTCATGTTAAAAAGTTAAAGTGGAGGTATCTTTTCTGTAGGTTAGACTACTAGTTGCCTACAAAGTAGTGGTTAGTCAAGGTTGCTATTGTACAGTAAAAGTATTAAAACTTGAAATCTTGTTGTACAATTTCTTTAAGTTGGTCACTGAATTTAAATATCATTTTATAAGTTAGCAGTCTCTATAAGAATCATTTGTTACGACCACAGCCAACGTTATTCACTAAGTAAGCCAAATCCCAGAGGGAAACTTGTCTTACTGATCATAACATCTTTTGTTTTGTATTTTGAAAAGAAGGTGAAAACTACTGATCCCAGAAGCATAGAATCTCAGCAACACTTATAGGATTTTAAAATTTGAAGATTTATTAACAAGACAAAAAAAATCTTAAGCACACGAGTTTAAAATTTTACAGTTGAAAGAGTCTTACAAAACATTCATCAAAAAAACCCACTTGGTCAGAACGCACAAGTAACCTATTTGGCAACAGCTCACTTATAGATTTTTAACCATAAAAATCCAGTAATATTACCCAAGGCAAAAACTGTTGCTACTTTAATAAAGTATACCACAGGGCTTCTCACTCTGTCCACTCTGCTGTGAAAATCTGAAGGAAGTTCAGAAATAGACTGCTTTCTGAAAACAAAGACTTCTCTGGTTTGAAACTGGATGGCTGCTTCAAATTCATAAATTTTCTCAGCACAGAGCTGGCCTCAGGACATCACCACACAGCCACCTCAACTAAACATCTCCCTTAAATATCATTGTTTCCCTTTCATCCTAGACTTCATTGTCCCAAGCACCTCTTTGAACTCAATCTTTCCAAAATATAAAAATCTTTCATGTCTTCTTATTGCCTCCACTTTAGGGCAAAATAAAATTTAATAACTTTCCCTTGTTTACTTATGAAACCATTGTAAGTTGTAAAAGTCCCTTAAACTCTCTTTGAAATTTAGAGGTTGAAAAGTCAAGTCCTTACCTATCACCTAATGCAAATTTTAAAACCCAACTTATTTATTTGTAATTTCAACTTCACCATAGCTTCTCATTACAAATGCACACATCTAGAACCTTTACCTTTCAACTCTCAGTTCCCACAGACGAGCTGTCTTTACTAACCTTCCCCCAGTTTAATAACCCATGGACATATGGGTACATACACACAGCCTTCTTTACAGAATACCACCATATTCCCAAAAATATTTTAAAAATATAAGATCCATCTTCACACATAACAATAGGTACAACCTGCTCAATCTTTCCTCATAAAACAACCACTCCATCCCAGGAATTAATCTAGTGAACCTTGTCTGAACTGCCTCCAAAGCAAGTGCATCCCTCCTGTACACAGTACCATTGGTGCAGTCTCACCAATGCACTGTACAGTTGTAGCATGATTTCCCTACTTTTGTACTGCATCAGATGTCCTGAGATCAGCTCTGTGCTGAGAAAAGTTGTGACTAACATTTTATCGGCCTTCCTAATTAAGTGCTTTACCTGAATGCTAACCTTTTGCGATTCATGTATAAGAACACCCAAATCCCTCTGTACCACAGTATTCTATAGTCTCTCTCCATTTAAAGAATATTCTGCTTTTCCTACCAAAGTGGATAACTTCACATGTTCCCACATTATTCTCCATTTTTCCTACTTCTGTAACTTACCTCTACCCCTTTGTGTCCTCTTCACCACTTGTTTTCCCACCTATATTTAGATCATCAGCAAACTTGGCTACAATATACTGCTTTGCAGAACACCTTCGGTCTGTCCGCAAGCATTACCCAGACCTCCCTGTGCTTGCCATTTCAACACTCCACCCTGCTCTCATGCCCACATGTCCATCCTTGGCTTGCTGCATTGTTCCAGTGAAGCTCAACGCAAACTGGAGGAACAGCACCTCATCTTTCGACTAGGCACTTTACAGCCTTCCGGACTGAATATTGAGTTCAACAATTTTAGATAATGAACTCTCTCCTCCATCCCCACCCCCTTTCCGATCGCCTTTTTTTTCCAATAATTTATATAGATTTCTTTTCCCACCTATTTCCATTACTTTTAAATGTATTTCCATCCATTGTTTTATCTCTGCCTTTTAGCCTATTTCAATCCCTTCCCCCCACCCCACCCCCACTAGGGCTGTCTGTACCTTTATTATCACCTTCCTTAGATAATATCACCAGCTTCAACACCTCTTTGTCCTTTTGTTTGTGACATCTTTTGGTTATCTCCACCTATCACTGGCCCTCGATTCCACGCTACCCTCCCCTCCCCCCTCCTTAAACCAACTTATATTTCACCTCTCTTCTATTTTTACTTAGTCCTGTTGAAGGGTCATTCGGACTCGAAATGTTAACTGTGTTCCTCTCCGCAGATGCTGCCAGACCTGCTAAGTTTTTCCAGGTATTTTTGTTTTGGATTTCCAGCATCCGCAGTTTTTTGCTTTTATTTTACAATATACTCTGTTCCCTTCAGCTAAGTCATTAATATAAATTATAAATAGTTGAGGCCTCAGCATTGATTCTTGTGGCACCCAAATAGTTCCAATTTGTCAATCTGAAAATTACCCATTTATCCCCATGCTCTGTTTTCTGTCAGTTAGCCAATCATCTAACCCTGCTAATGGATTACCTTCAACACCACGAGCACTTATCTGTGCAGTAACATTTTATGTGGCACCTTTCAAATGTCTTTTGGAAATCCAAATACACTACTGGTTCCCCTTTATCCACCCTGCTTCATTACATCCTCAAAGAACTCCAATAAATTTGACAATCACAATTTCCCTTTCATAAAACCATGTTGACTCTGCCTGATTGTATTCTGATATTCTAAATGTCCAGCTACCAGTTGCTTAATTATTGATTCCAGCATTTTCCCAATGAGAGATGTTGCGCTGTCTGGCCTATATGTTTCTGTTTTCTGTCTCTCTTTCTTGAAGAGGGGCATTACATTTGTGGTTTTCCAATCCACGGGGACCATTCCAGGATTCTAGGGAATTTTGGAACATTACAACAAATGCATTCACTGTCTCTGCAGACAATTCCTTTAAGATCAAAAGATGCAAGCCATTAGGTCCAGGGAACTTGTTAGCATTTAGTCCTGTTAGTTTTCTTCATGCTTTTTGTTTAATGTTTGTGATTGTATTAAGCTCCAGCCTCCCTTTTGCCCCTTGATCGTCTGCTATTATTGGGATACTTTTAGTGTGTTCTGCTATGAAGAGAAATAAAAAAAAACTTGTTCAAAGTCTCTGCCATTTCCTTATTTCCCATTAATTCCCCAGTCTTATCCTCTTGTTTGGAGTGCAATTGAACATAGTATCGATTTCAGACTTTTCAGGTAGGGAAGGGACCAAAGGATAGGTTGGGGTTATTTTCCTTCGAACAAAGAAGGCTGAGAGGTGACTTGATTGAGGTGTACAAAATTATGAGGGGAATAGATAGAGTGGACAGGATAAAATTGTTTCCTTTAATGGAGAATTCTAGAACCAGGGGACATAGATTCAAGATAAGTGGCAGAAGGTGTAGGGGGGACATGAGGAAGAGCTTTTTTTATGCAGAGGGTAGTGGGTGTCTGGGATTCGCTGCCCAAGCTGGTGGCAGAAACTTTAAACTCTTTTGAAAAGTACCTGGATCTGCACCTAAAGTGCTGTAAACTGCAGCGCTATGGGCCGGGTGCAGGAAGGTGGGATTAGAAAGGGCACATGGGTGTCCTTGGGCTGGCATGAATAAGATGGGCTGAATGGCCTCCTTCTGTGCTGTAACTTTTCTATAGTTCTAATGTCTACTTTAGCTACTCTTTTTTATGTACTTGTAGAAGCACTTACTGTTCATTTTTATATTGAATGCTAGTTTACTCACATATTCTAATTTAACCCGCTATTATTTTTTTCTAAGATGGTTTCTAAAATGTTCCCAACTTTCTGGCCTACCATTGATCTTCACAGCATTCAGTGTGACACCATCCTTAACTTGTTTAGTTAGCCACAGGTGGTGCATCCTTCTTGTAGTGTTCTTTCTTGATGGAACATATTTTTGTTGAGCATTATGAAATATTTTGTTAAACGCCTGTCACTGCTTATCTACCGTCTTACCTTATAACCCATTTTCCAGTCTACTTTAGCTAACTCTATCTTCATACCTTAGTAATTGCCTTTATTTAAGTTTAAGACATTAGTTTTAGACCCACATTTCTTGCCCTCAAACAGAATGTGAAATTATATCATGTTAAGATCATTCTTCCTCGAGGATCCTTTACTATGAGGTCATCAATTAACCCTGTCTCATTGCGAGATCTGAAATAGCCTGTTCCCTGCTTGATTCCTCAAAATATCATTCTAAGAAACAATGAACTTGTCCTCAAGGCGACCTTTGCCAATTTGATCAGTCCAATCTATATGAAATCACCCATGACTATTGCAAAAGCCTCTTACAAGCCCCCTTATTTCTTGATTTATTTGCTGGCGCACATTTATGTTTAAATGCTCTATCCCTTCTTGTCGCATTCTGGTTATCACCACTTATATCGCTACCCTGCACTAATGGATTGTCCTTTCTCTTTAACTTCTTAAATTTCCCCTCACCTTAACCCCACCCCTCACTATTTAGTTTAAAGCCCTCTCTACTGTTCTAGTTATAAGATTTGTGAGGGCACTGGTCCCAGCGTAGTTCAGGTGAAGCCTGAAAGAAACCCAAAAGAACAACTCGCTCTTTCCCCAGTACTGATGCCAGTGCCCCATGAATTGAAACCCATTTGTCCCAGACCAATTTCTGAGCCAAGCATTCAATACTCTGATCTTATTTATCCTATGCCAATTCGCTTGCGGCTCACGCAGTAAGCCAGAGATTATTACCATTGTGATTCTGTTTAGTAATTTTGCCCCTAGCTGCTAATGCTCCCTTAGGAGAACCCCTTTCTTAGTCGTAGCTTTGTTGTTGGTGCATTTGACAACTGGATCCTTCCCTCCCAGCCCAGAGGAGGTGTCCTTAATCCTGGCACCAGGCAGGCAACAGAGCCTTTAGGACTCATGCTCTAGGCTGCATAGAACAGTACTTATCCCCCCCAATGATACCATCCCTTACCACTACTACATTCTTTTTTGTCCTCCCAACTTGAATTACTCCCCGTACCATGGTGCTATAGAAACATGCTCAAGATCAAATGACTTAAAATTTTACCTATTTAGTGAGAACTTGCAACAAGGGTTTTTTGGCAATTTCTTGACCAGTGCCGGCATGACACAGGAATATCTGAGAATGGCAACAGGGAAAATGTTAATGGAAATGTGTTATCTTACAAGCAGCCCTGGTTAATCATGTATTTGCTGTATTATCTTCTTCAGTTTCTATGGCATTGAAATCCCTTTAGGCTCCCAAACAAGTCTTATTTCTGCCTCTATGGCCGGGATTTTCCGGTCTTGCCCTTGGCAGGGCCTGTTGTGGACAGGACAGAAAATTTGGAGAGGCAACCAAAAGTCCATTGACTTTGTGACAGGGCCAGAAAATCCCAGTCTATATCATTAAACTTGAATACTCAGTTAAGTTCCTTCCTTTTCTTTGTACCAATCATATTTGTTCAATTGATAATCTCAAGCAGGCTTGAACAGAGGCAGGAAAGATAGAATGTACCCATGATCAGTGATGTAAATGTAAATTGGCATCTTTCACCAGTTCAAGTTGTACAGAAAGGGATTGATCCTGGGGTTTTATGTATGTAATTTTAGAGAAACTAGCTAGAAATCTGCTGATTTGATTTCTGGACTGGTTACGAACACAAATGTGCCAGAAATCGAATGAGGGGAAAAATGAGAAAATGCAATCCAGCCAGTCTGACTGACCTCTGGCTGCATATATTCTTAATTGCAATTTAAAATCATCAAAGGCTCATCTTACATTCTAACATTTTAATCCTAATGTGTTTTAGTTTTATATAATCTATGTAACAGTTTTAAGTAGAGCCCTGATACAAATAGAACTATTAAAAGTGCCAGTAACAGCATTATTCAACATTTAAACTAGAAAGGAGGAAACTTCATAAATACTATGTTTTTAGTACATCTTAAGAAAAATTTTTCCAGGTAATTCTGTTTTTGTTTTGTACTTATTTCATAAGACTGAGCTAAAATTGCATCGTCACAGACTCTACTAAAATAGGTTAATCTCCTGAGAAGGTTTAACACAAGCCATGCATAAATACCTGAATATCTCCCTGACCACTAAAGGGAATGAAGTATGAATTCAAGAAGTTGAATCAATTACATTTGTGATCAGTTACATTCTATGAATAACATTTCTGTGGTCCCAAAAGAACTGGAACAATTATTCTGTACAATTATTCTATCCCTTTTATAACTGGATATTTGTCAAAATTCTTTTATTTAAATGCGATAATTTACTAAGTAAGGTACTTATGATGAAAATTTATTTTAAACTTACTTTATAAGGAAATTTTCTAATCTCACAATAGGGATAATTTTATTTTGCATTCACAGCAACTACTACTATTGTACAATACATTACTTATTAGCTGTATGTAGCTAATTGACAGTCAGTCAGGTGGTTGGGGCTGTAGTTGGGTTGTGGGGGGTGGGGGGCGGGGTCAGGAAAGTAGTTGGGGAGGGTCCAGTGGGGAGTCGTCAAGGGGTCAATATTATAGTTACCCAGAAGTTAGAACTGGTTTTAATCCTTCTAACTTTTCCTGAGCAACTATTCTGGTAAGTGAGTCAGAGCCATCTGAAGTCTCCAACTTTAACTCAAGAGTTTCAGAGGGTTCCAGACACAGGGGAATGCCCATTAAGTCCAATTCCCGCATAGTGCACTGGGACTTCCGGGGGGCCCCCAGCACATCTTGGGGGACGGGGATGGGGGGGGTGCCTCGGTACAACCATCAGAGATCGCCGATGTTTCAGGTTGATGACCTGTCATCAGGCCTGGCAAAAGTTAGAAATATAACAGGTTTTAGGCTGGGAAAGGGGTGAGGGATTGTGGGGAAGAATAAAAGAGGTTTGTGTTGGAGTAGGATGCAGGAAAGACCAAATTAAATCTCTTCTGCCTTCCACCTTATCGCAGACTTTCTCTTTTGTTCTTTCCTCCCCTTTCCCCCTTTATCTTCCATTGTGTTTTTTAAAAACCTGTTACATGTCTAACTTTTGCAGTTCTGATGAAAGGCCATCAACCTGAAATGTTAACTCGGTTTCTCTCTCCATTGCAGTTGCCTGACCTGCTGACACTTTCGAGCATTCTCTATTTTGAATCCCTAAATGCATTTGTTGGTTTTTAAAAAATGGTAATATAAAAAGCACAGTACAGAAATGTTTTTGATCACTCTATGCTGCTACTGGTTATCTGCTAAAATAGTATGCAATGCAGGTGAAAAAGTTGGACTTCAATACAATGGATACACCAGCAACGTTGTATGGAGAAAACATCTGTCATCATGGGCAGTTTTGACCAATAACAACTCCTTCAGGCCAGCAGCCAAAGCCAGCCCAACCAACAAGTAACTCCAACAAGGCACCTCACAGAAATGGTCAAGCAACATCTAACCATTTTCTGGATGGAGGGCAGAGGTGGTCTGGAGGGCCTACTTGCGCAAAGCAATTTTTTTTAAAAAATATATTCATTTATGGGATGGGGGCTTCACTGGCTAGGCCAGCATTTATTGCCCATCCCTAATTGCCATTGGAAAAGCAGTGGTGAGCAGCCTTCTTGAACTGCTGCAGTCCCTGTGGTAAAGGTACACCTACAGTGCTGTTAGGGAGGGAGTTCCAGGATTTTGACCCAGCGACGGTGAAGGAACAGCGATATATTTCCAAGTCAGGACGGTTAGTGGCTTGGAGGGGAACTTCTAGGTTGTGGGGTTCCCATGTGTTACAACTTAATACTGGTACTGCCAATAACTTTTCAAAGATTAATCAATTAACACGTAGGCGCGGGAAGGTGATTGAATATTGCAGCTTCCATTTTATTTTACTTCAGCAACCAAATTAACAAACAAAATGGGTTCTGCAATCCCATAACGCACCGGCTTGCAAAGCACGGCAAGCCAACAAGATGTACACAGTACATAATGTATTCCTCCCCCCTTACGGGAAACATCAGTTTAACAAAACATTTTCTGAACTAGGGAAAGACTGTCTCTATTCCCAGATGAACCCTGGGGATTATCCTGCCCCCCAAAAATACATGAGGCAGAATTTTACGTCCTGCGGACAGGCACACGCCCGACCTAATCGAGTGTAAAATCGTGCGAGAAGACGTTGGGCGAGCGTCTCTCGTGCAATATTTCACTTGGCAGATGAGTGCAGAAGTTGAAAGCATGCCCGCCGACAATTAAGAGGGCAATCAAGCCCATTAACGGCGCAATCGACTCCGATTTGTCAGTGCGCGCCCAACCTTACGGTTGGTGGGTGGGCGAATCGGCCAGACGGCCTTTGCATTTTTCATCAAACCTCATCCAAGGGCAGGATGAAATTTCCCTGATGAAATAAAATAAAAATAAATTTCTGTGGATTTTTATCAGCTCTAATTTCAGGTGATTGACTATGATACATGGACACTTTTATTCAGCTTTTAAAGCCTTTATTTCGGCTTTTTCAGGACTCCAGCTTCCTGAGGTAGCTGTTTGCCTTCAGGGAGCTTTTTTTCAGTGCTCACCCGCACCCGCAGAAACGTCATCACCAGCCCTCTTCCCACTCCCACCCCAGCAGCACTGAGCATTCCAGCGCATGTTTCATGTTGGCAGGTCGTTAATTGGTCAGCCAGCGTGAAATCGCGGTGGGGGGCTGACCGCTCCCCAGCCACTGATCGGCTGCGCCTGCCAAAAGGTAAAATTTAGGCCATAGGTTCGCCTTAACTATAACTCAGATGCTCAGGTGGTCTTCTCTCCCAGTGTGGGTTATGGCCGACTTCTGGTGCTTTTACTGAGTAATGTTCATTAGAGACTGATGATAACTTAGGACTTGTAGCAGAATCCAGAAGTTATGTCTAATGCAGGTGAAGGCGAGGTGGCTTCAACTTCAGTCGAGTTAGACTGAGGAGGTGAGACTGAAGTCAGCATTCCTTGATTTGAAGATGGCTCACTTGAAGTGGTGAAATCAGGCTCGTCCATAAGAGGTGTATCTTTAGATGGTGCTTGACTTAGCAACAGTTGGTCAACATGTCTCTGCCAGGTGAGATCATTCACAGTTTGAACCGTGTACGAAACAGTTCCTACCTGAGCAATCACAGTAGCATGTACTCATTTAGCTCCGGTAGCATTATTATGAGCTAGAACTTCTTGTCCAGAACAGAAAGTCCTTGGCTGTGATCTTTGTACTCTTCTCTCCACTTGGTCGTGCTGTTGATCTTGCACTGCTTGTTTTGTTTTTGTTGGTTTCAGCAGAACAAAGCAAACGCGCAGTTGCCATCCCATTGGTAGGAATGTTGGAGATGCTTTAGTCATAGCATGGGGCATGTTTCAGTATGTCAGCAGAAATGTGCCCAGATGCTTTTGAATGGAGGAATGTCCTTGTGCTGATCTTAAAGCATGTTTCATGGTTTGAACAAATCTCTCTGCTAATCCATTGGTGGATGGGTGGTATGGTGCTGAGTTGATGTGATGAATTTCGTTACTTCTCAAAAAATTCTCAAACTCCTGCAAGACAAACTGAGGGCCATTGTCAGCCACAAGTTGTTCTGGTAACCCGTAATGACTGAACATTTCTCTTAGCCTTTGAATTGTACTCTCAGCAGTCGTAGGGGACATCACTGAAATGTCTGGCCATTTGGAATTAGCACCCACAACCACCATGAAGCATTGTTCCTTCAAATGGACCAGGGAAATCGACGTGGATGCACTGCCAAGGGTTTTCCGGCCAATCCCATGGATGGAGGGGTGCCACTTGAGGCATGTTTCTCACGCACTGACGTGAAGAACAAGATCTTGCCTTGGCTTCAATGTCTTGGTCCAGGCCAGGCCACCAAAAGTAGCTTCTTGCAATCTCTTTCATGCAACCGATTCCAGAGTGTCCAGAATGTAGTTGGTTCAACACTGGTTTCCTCAATGTTCGTGGAATAATAACTCGCATGCCCCAAAGCAAACATCCTGAAGTAACTGATAACTCCATCCTCCTGGAAACGTAAGGATGAAGGTCAGGTGAGACTTGGCAGTTCGGGGAAGAGTTGCCATGCATCACAAGGTCCATGACTTTGGTCAATGTTGGATCCACTCGAATGGCCTTCTTGATTTGGACTGAAATGATGGGTGTGTTCTCCACATGTGCAAGTAGAAGATGTCTTTCTGAGCAGTGTCCACATGGCTGACTGGTAGAGGCAGCCTCGAAAAACCATCCACATTGCCATGTAAAGTAGATTTTCGATATTTGGTGTCATATGTGTGAGCACTCAACATCAATGCCCAAAGCTGCATCCTGCTTGTAGTTAAAGAAGGGATGCGTGTGTGTGGACCGAATATTGAAGTGAGTGGTCGATGATCAGCCAGCAGTGTGAATTTCCGTCCAAAAGGTACTGGTGAAATTTCTGGATTCAGAAAATGATTTCCACTGCTTCATGTTCAATTTGGCCCTCTGCTTTGCTTAAAGTCCGTGAAACGAATGCCTCTCCACAACTGAGGGCGTTATGTGTGAAACAACGGCCCCAACTCAATAAGGCGATGCATCGCATGCAAGTTGCAGAGCTAAGGGCGGGTCAAAGCGTGTCAGTGCTTCAGAATCTGTTAGCGCTGTTTTAGTCTGCTTGAATACAGTGTCTCAGGCTTCTGTCCATTTCCAGGCTTTGTTCTGACACAGAAGCTCATGCAGGGGTTTCAGCAGGGTTGCCAGCTGTGAAATAAATCTCCTGTAACAATTCAGCAACCCAAAGTACGAGAGAAGCTGGCTGATATTCTGAGGACCTGGAGCATCCACAATAGCCTAGACCTTGGAGGGTGCTTTGTGAAGCCCAGCAGCATCAATGACGTGCCCCAAATATTCTACAGAGAGCTGAAAAAACTCATATTTGTCTTTGCGAACCCGTAGGCCATACTTCTTTAGCCTTCCTAGAGTGGCATCCAAGTTCTTGAATCACAAAAAGCTAGCCTAGCATACAAGTTCAGCACGTAATAGGGAAGGCAAATGGAATGCTGGCCTTTATTTCAGAGGGAATGGAGTATAAATATAGGGAAGTCTTGCTAAAACTATACAAGGCACTAGTTAGACCACACCTAGAATACTGTGATCAGCTTTGGTCCCCTTATCTAAGGAAAGGTATACTGACATTGGAGGCAATCCAGAGAAGGTTCACTAGGTTGATCCCGGGTTTGAGCGGTTTTCTTATGAGAGGTTGAATAGATTGGGCCTATGCTCATTGGAGTTTAGAAGAATGAGAGGCAACCTTTTTGAAACATATAGGATCCTTAGGGGGCTTGACAGGGTACATGCGGAGAGGTTGTTTCCCCTTGTGGGAGGGCCTAGGACCAGAGGGCATAACCTCAGAGTAAGAGGTCGCCCATTTAAGACAGAGATGAGGAGGAATTTCTTCTCTCAGGGGGTAGTGATTCTGTGGAATTCTTTACCGCAGAGGGCTGTAAAGGCTGGGTCTTTAAGTATATTCAAGGCTGAGAGACAAATTTTTAAATCAGTAAGGGAATCAGCAGGAATATCAGATCAACCAAGATCTCAGTGAATGGCGGAGTAGACTCGATGAGCCGAATAGCCTACTTCTCCTCCTACGTCTTACGGTCTTATGATTGTCATCAGTTTTGCCCGTTACCAAGATAGTGTCAAGGTAGCACTGAACTCCAGGCAAGCCACTCAGGATCTGGCCCTCTGAAACACGGCTGGAGCTGATGTTATTCCAAAAGACAAACAGCAATAGCTGTACAGTCTCTTGTGTGTTGTGATGGTTAGATATTCTTGTGACTTCTCATCAATGTGCATTTGTAAGTACGCCTGTAATAAATCTATTTTGCTGAATTTCTGTCCACCAGCCAGGCCAGCAAAAAAGGTCCTCAATATGGGGAAGTGGATCGCGTTCAGCACAAAACACAGGGTTAACAGTAACCTTGAAATCTCCACAGATGCATATGCAGCCGTCTTTCTTGAGCACTGGAATCTGCCCATTCGCAATGGGAGACAGGTAACCAAGGCTCCTATCTTGACCAGACGGTCCAGGGCAGCTTCAACTTTTATTCATATGGCATAAAGCTTGGTTCTGGCCTTCAGAAATTTTGGTTGAGAATCAGCTTTGATATTCAATTTTATGGCCATTCCCTTCATGCTTCCCAAATCTTCTTCAAATACAACAGCATTTTTTTTATTACAACTGTCCGACCAGTGTCTTCTTTTGCAATGCTGTGTACTTCTGCCCAGCTTAACCGGATCTTCTCAAGCCATGACCGTCCAACTAAAGCTGGATAGTTGCCTTTCACCACAAAAAGTAGAAGCTTAGCAATCTGTCCATTTAGTTCCACTATAACTTCCAATCTGCCCATCATAGGTACAGATTCCCCTGTATATGCTTTCAGAATGATTTTTGCAGGCTTCAAGGGAGGATGTTTAATCCTCTCGTTATACACAGCATCTGGGACCAGAGAAACTCCTGCCCGTGTGTCCAGTTCCATATGCATTGGTTGGCCTTCCAGCAATGGTGTTACCCAGTAGCCCTCTGAACCACCTGCCACTGACAAGATGTGGAGGGGCACTTCTTCAGACTCAGTGTCATTCTGGTCCTCCCGTTCCTGCTGTATGACAAGCAGATTTTTCTTATTGTTGCGCCAGACTGCAGATTTCTTATCCTCTGGTTTGCTTTTCTGATTCGCTGCAATTTTTTGTTTTTACAGACACACTCAATGTGTTTCTTCTTGCTGTACTGATGACATTCAAGGTTTCTGCACCAACAACGGTAACATTCTTGGCTGCTTGCTAACTTGTGTGCATGCTCAGCTGTCACGTTATGCACGTGAGTTGAAGTACTCAGCTGCTGTCCTTCTTTTGCAGCCAGCTCCATAGAAAATGCAATCTCTATGGTATTCTGCAAGGTGAGGTTAGCTTCTGTCAGGAGGTGCTTCTGGATTGCTTCACTACGAAGGCCACAGACCAACCTGTCACAGAGGGTATCATTCAGTACTTCATTGTGAATTCAATGTTCAGTGAGATTTCCAAGTACTGCAACATACTGCGCAATTGTTTCCCCCTCTTCCTGGTTTCTGTGAAACCTAAATCTTTCTGCTATGACAGGCGGCTTAGGGGAGAAAAGCATCTCCAGGATTTTTACAATGTCCTCATACAATTTTCAGCCAGGTTTATCAACCTGCACCAAGCTTCTTAAGAAGCCAAAGGTTTCAGCTCCCATCACAGTTAAGAAGGCTGCCACCTTTCTATCACTTTCAATTCCATTTGCAAGCACAAAACACTCAAGTGTTCAGTGTAGAAGCTCCACTGTTCAACGGTCTCACTGAAATCTCCCATAGGTCTGGTAAGTGTAGTCATTTTCTGCCTTAAATGTGTTGCCACTTTAAGATTTGTAACTCTTTTACTTCAGGCTTTCTCTGCAGCTGTCAGCTTTCTGTCTTCGAGTTTCCCACGCTTTTCTGGTTTTGGTGGACTCCCAGCGAGTGGGGCTATTCTTTTTGTAAACTTTTGAAAAATCACTGTAGAAACCTCTTTGGCCTCAAGGTAATTTTTTTTTTTTGTTTTCTTTTTATTCTGCAGGTGTTGTTTTTGTTTTGAACTTCGGGGGCCGTCTGCAGCCAGCCGATCCTCTCCCAGTAATTTTCCTATGCTTTGAGCTGGAGAGATCCTAGGGATTGTGGATTTTTTTTTCTTTTAAAACACTCAAAACTTTTAGAACTGTAGCAACTCTTTTCTGGGGGATTTTTGTTTTCTTTTAACTCTTCAGGGCCTTGTTATTTTCAACTTTTCGCTTTGGGAGTATTGCCAAGTGCAGTTTTTTTAAGCTAGTAATTTCCTTTTACTAGCTCTTTTACTTTAATTTTGCTTTTCAAGTGGCATTACCACAAAAGGTCCATCCTCCTCATTGCCAATTTGTTATGGATTAATACTGGTACTGATAACTTTTCAAAGATTAATCAATATACACATAGACGCAGAGATGATTGAAAATTGCAGCTTCCATCTTATTTTAGCTCGGCAACCAAACTAACAAACAAAATGGATTCTGTGATCCTATAATGCACTAGCTTGCAAAGTACGGCAAACTAAACAAAACATACAGTACATAACACCATGTATCTGCAGCCCTTGTCATTTTAGACGGTAGCAATCGTGGGTTTGGAATGTGCTGCCAAAGGAGCCTTGGTGAGTTTCTGCAGTGCACCTTATAGATGGTACTCACTGCTGCCACTGTTCATAGGTGGTGGAGGGAATGAATGTTTGTGGAAGGGTGCCAATTAAGCGGGCTGCTTTCTCTTGGATGGTGTCGAACTTCTCTGCAACTGCACTCATCCAGGCAAGTGGAGAGTATTCCATCACACTTCTGACTTGGCCTTGTAGATGATGGACAGGCTTTGGGGAATCAGGTGGTGAGTTACTCGCCACAGCATTCCTAGCCTCTGACCTGCTCCGATAGCCACAGTATTTATATGGCAAGTCCAGTTCAGCTTCTGTTCAATGGTAACCTCTAGGGTTTAAATAGTGGGGGATTCCGTAATGGTAATGCCATTGAATGTCAAAGAGCGATGGTTACATTCTCTTTTGTTGGAGATGGTCATTGCCTGGCACTTGTGTGGCGCGAATGTTACTTGCCACTTGTCAGTCCAAGCTTAGATATTGTCCAGGTCTTGCCGCATTTCGACATGGGCTGCTTCAGTATCTGAGGAGTTACAAATGGTACTGAACATTGCACAATCATCAGTGAACATTCCCAGTTCTAACCTTATGATGGAAGGAACGTTATTGATCAAGCAAATGAAGATGTTTGGGCCTAGGACACTACCCTGAGGAACTCCTGCAGTGATGTCTTGGAACTGAGATGATTGCCCTCCAACAACCAGAAACATTTTCTTTTGTGCTAGGTATGACTCCAACCAGCAGAGTTTCCCTGATCCCCATTGGCTACAGTTCAGCTAGGGCACCTCAATGCCACACTCTGTCAAATGCTGCCTTGATGTCAAGGGCAGTCACTCTCACCTCACCTCGGGAGTTCAGCTCTTCTGTTCATGTTTGAACCAAGGCTGTAATGAGGTCAGGAGCCGAGTGGCCCTGGCGGAACCCAAACTGAGCATCGGTGAGCAGGTTATTGCTAAGCAAGTGCCACTTGATAGCACTGTTAATGACCCCTTCCATCTCTTTACCAATGATGCAGAATAGACTAATGGGGCAGTAATTGGTCAGGCTGGATTTGTCCTGCCTTTTGTGTACAGGACATACCTGGGCAATTTTCTACATTGCAGGGCAGATGCCAATATTATAGCTGTACTGGAACAGCTTGGCTAGGGACGCATCAAGTTCTGGGGCACAAGTCTTCAGTAGTATTGCTGGAATGTTGTCAGGGCCCACACCTTTTACAGTATCCAGTGCCTTCAGCCGTTTCTCGGAGTGAATCGAACTGACTGAAGATTGGCATCTGTGAGGCTGGGGACCTCTAGAGGAAGCTAGATGGATCATCCACTTGGCACTTCTGGCTGACAATTGTTGAGAATGCTTCAGCCTTATCTTCTGCACTGATGTTCTCAGCTCCCCCATCATTGGGTCAGTCTAATTACAGCAAAGTACCATTCACAACAGGTGAACTAAAGTCTAGAAGCTAAACTAAGATGTGTTATGCCTGGTAAATTCAAGCCAGAATTTCAAGAGAGAAACACAATCTTTTCTACAATGCAAAAAAGATAAATTGTCATTCATGGCTTCAAAGAGTGAAAAGAAGTGCATGGTTCAAAACAGAAGGGACAAAAGGAACAAACTGTCATTTTATTTCACGAGATTAGAAATGTTTATTCTTTATTTTTACAAGAACAAAGTAGAGACAATGGAACAAGAAAATGAATTTAAAAGTAGCAAAACATTACCAGAAATGTCACCAAAAGTTAATAGAAACAAAATAGACAATGAAGTAAAAACAGGTAAGAAAATAATAATCAAAGAGAGAAAATGAGAAAGCAAATGCAGAACTCAAGTAGAAATAAATGAAGAGAGGTAATATAAAAGAAAAAGCAAGTGCCGCCATTTTACGTGGGCGGGCCAATTAAGGCCCGCCCAGCGTGATGCGCACCCGGAAGTGCTGAGCACTCCCTGTGTGGGCAGGGAGAGTAGGCTGAGTCAGGGTCTGCGCTCTTTCGCGCATGCGGGTGAAAGAGTGCAGAAATCTTCCTGAGGCACGGAGCTGCCTCAGGGAGTTTAATTACATTTTCAAAAATTTAAATAAAGAGAGAAAAAAATTTTCAGACATAAGCCCTCAGGTGACAGCATCACATGAGCTGGGATGTATCAATGAATTTTAATAAAAGAAATTTATTTGAATTATAAATCCTTCATGAAACCTCATCCTGCCCGTGGATGAGGTTTCATGATAAACGCGAAGGCCGCCTGGGCTCTTCTCCTGCCCACCAACCTTTAGGCTGGACGGGCAACTCCGTTAATTATTTTAATTAGTGTTTAAATGACCTTAATAGGCCTTTGACAGTTCGGTGGGTGTGCAGCTGACTCCAGTGCACACCCGCCGAACTGAAGATCTGAAT